>NW_027491210.1:0-681386 GCF_021521415.1 Bidens hawaiensis
GCCAACAGGTGAGTAGTTGATGCATTAAAGATTTGCGAATTATATCCTCTACAGATTGAATTAAACTCCTTCACAAAAACAAATGTTGATCAGAAAGTCTGATAGAAACAATTAATAAGTTAGAATTATTTATAATGCAATTCCAGGTATGTTGATGTATTAGGATGATATTTGATGCTTTTTCAAGTATGATTGTTCTTGTTTAAAATGAAAACTGTTTGTTCTGAATGGTATTTTAAAAGGGTCAAAATTGAACTGATTTTGTGATTATATAGTTTGTTTAATGAAAATGATGTATATTGTCCAAGATGAGGAAATTTACCTTAATTGTCAATAATTTTTATCGGTTTGATAAAGTCAACAGTTTTGAAAAAGTCAAAATTAAAGATTTTGTGAGAAAATTTTCCATATTAGTTTTTCAATGTCATATATTCATTGTTTGTATTGGTGATTGCAAATTATGATCTATGATTCTCAGGATGAAGATATTTCGGCTGATAATGAAGATGATGAAGAAATTTCAAGATTTACCAGTAGAGGACGAAAATGATTATCACAAGAATTTATGTCATATATAATATCCGAATGATGGTGAAACTGCTCTCATAATACAATCTGTTCAAGTATGTGATATATAATCGGAATCTATGATTGTGTTCTTTTGAAAATTTTGTTCACCATCAATATAATAGATTCGACCAAGGTCAACAGAGTGAATCTTCGGATGCCTGGGGTGCTGTCAAGCAGCCATGGGCAATTTGATATATCCAAATTTTGAACTTTATATGACCAAGGTTTAGTATGTCGACAAGTTATGAAAAGATGACAAGGTGAAGAAATACAATATCTAGCATCATCCAATGGGAGTTTGTTAGTCCATAATGTCTAATGTTAGGATCTTGTATTTTAGATTTTATAATAGGCTTAAATGTTAAATGAACTTATTTGTTGATATCCAACTTATAAGTACTTATACGGCGGATATGTCATATTCGCCGGATAAGTCTTATCCGCTGGATATGATATTCCTATAAATACTAGGCATATCCGTTCATTCTAGTAGCTGTTGATTCATGTAGTTTTCTTAATCTGTCATATCCATTGTACTGTTGAAGCTTAAAGTGAAATATAAAGTATAGTTGAAAGTGAAATCATATTGTGATTTATCTCACAATGTTTTCCGCACATTCTGTTATATAGTAGATTGGTTACTCGGTGTTTCAATCCGTACACGTCCAAGGACTTTCAATTAGAGGTGCACAAAAAACCCGAACTCGGACCCGAAAAAAATCAAAAACCGGACATTGTGTTATATGAAACCGGTTTATTTATATTCGGGTTTTTTCTACCCGAACACGTACCCAAAACCTATTTCTACCAGGTAATACCCGAAAACCGAAATCGGTTCCATATCTAGAACCGACTTTTTCCAATTCCCGAAACCGGGTTTTTCAAATACCCAATCTATACCCAAAATACCCCAAAAAAGTGCAGCCCCATTAAAAACCCTATTTATACCCGAAAAAATCCAAAATAACATGAAAATAAGGTTTTTTCAATACCCAAAAATAGGGTATTCAAATACTCGGTTTTAGATTAACCGGTTCTAAAACCGACCCGAACCCAGTGCATACGGTATGGTTTTTAGAGACTCGAACCCGGACACGAATTTGGCTAATACATAATTTTCCAATACCCAATCATACCCGAACCTGGTTCCATACCCAGAACCAGGTATTAAAAATAACGTGATTTGTGCACCTCTAAGCGTGACACGATTAAGGACAGATGTATGTTGTATCAACCTAGACTAAACAATAAACCCTATGAAACACGCATCACAGCAATGGACATACTAATCGTTCTGGTTGAAATAAAACTAAACTGACTGAATGTACAACAATACCAAACATCAAAGTTCATATATCTTAAATCAATAGCCACAATCATTCAGTTCTAATAGATGAGAAAATATTGGAATGTTACAATACTTTACATCTAGGGATTGATTCGAGAAGATTAGCAGCTCATCGTCTTCGTTAGATCTTCAATCATGATGATAAACGGCATAAGTAATAATTGCTAGATGATTGGAAGATCCGGAAATCATATTTTCTGCTTTGTTGTGCATACCAATCATCCTGAGCCTTCATCCGTTCTCGTACAAGTCCAAATTAAGCGCATTAACAACATGTTGCACAATAAACACGTATGAACCACCATTTTTCGTACAAATAACCAACTTAAACTATAAAATTAACGCCATTATATATAGACATAATACCCGACAATCACTCATCTTTAAATTCTTGTAACATATTAAATAATGTTTTGTAAACCAAGTACTCGGGTATTTCAATCAATCAATCAATCATACCGGATGGAATCCCACCAATTGTAAAGCTATAAGTAGGGTCTGGGGAGGGTGAGATGTAGGCACACCGTACCTTTATCCAATGGGATAGAGAGGTGGCTTCCAGAGAGACCATCAACTCAAAGAAACATATGTACGAGAGAATATAAGTGGGCATGAAAGTTCAACAGTAATATAACTAATAATAGCACGTAGTAAAAACAATAATACTAATAAATGTATAGACAACAATATATAAATATATGAAAAGAAATAACATAATGTTGTGTGACCAAAATAAGGTAAAGAGAAACCCCTAAGGTATTCCTTTCACCCTAAAAATCTTTAACCTTAATTCTAAGTCTCCAAGAATTTCTATCATCAACCTTGTCCTCTAAAAAGTTTAGGTCTAGCAAATCATGTATAATCCTCTCATCTCACGTCAATTTAGGTCAGCCTCTACCCCCCCCCCCCCCCTGTAGTAATGTTTTCTACGGATCTAACATTCCGCCTGTTTTCTCTTCACATGACCGAACCGTCTCAATCTCCACTCTCTTATCTTGTCGGATATGTTATCTACCCCTAATCTCTCCCGAAACACACTGTTCCTTATTCGGTCTAACCATATGTGCCCACACATCCAGCGTAACATTCTCATCTCTACCACCTCCATTTTCCGCACTTGTGCCTAGTCATGTATTTATATACACAAATATATTTTCAAAATAAATTATTAAATTATTCCAAAGAAGTCTCTCGCTAAAACAAAACCACAACTCTAATATATTTACAAAACATGTATCAATTATAAGTCACATTTCTAGGCCCTAAAGTCGGGTGTGACAGATCTATGATGCAAAATCATTTTTCAAGAGATTCTTTTGTTTGCTTAATCATGTCAACATGATCCCTAATCATTATCACATCATCAACGTATATTAGAACAATAGTGAGGTCTGATTCATGAAACAAGAACAAGGAGTGATCGGGCATGGATTGGGTAAAGCCATTTTCAAGAAGAGCGAAAGTGAGCTGTTGATACCAATTTCTAGAGAAGCTTTGAGATTTTCATATAGAGCTCCACTTTAAATACAAATGTAAAGAGGCGTTGTTAACGTCAAATTGTTGAATTGGCAGATCACGTTTAATGGCGCACCCACATGTAACGTAAGTGAATTTATGAAACCCCTATGTGGTTCATGTTTAATTTTAAAAGTTTATACTTTATATGGGTCATTGTTCAAGTTATAAATTAATTGAAATGAATCACTTCGTCCATTTATTTAACATTGAGTTTACTAGCATTAATAATTTTATAAAATTAAAGATTTAATAAAAACATTACTTACTAAAAATTTTATATTCAGTGGTTTCAATATTTTTTTAACATTAATGAGTTCGATTAACAAAAACATAGGTTCATTCGTGAATACAATACTATACTTTCAAAATAAAACGAAAACATATTGGGTTCCAAACAGATTGGGTTCAAATGAAACCAAACCTACAGTAGCTTCACCCCTGTTATTTTTTAATAAATAACAAGTTTTCGTAACTGTGGGTTGCGACACGCAGGCGTATTTATGTGTTTACATGTAGTATAAAAATAGATGAAATTCATGAGTTTAAAATTAATGAACTCCAATGGAAATAAGCAATCGTCTCCACGAAAAGTTGTAACCAACCAAAAATGGTACATCTAATGAACTCTATTAAGTCAATTTTATCATACGATGAAACTGTATTGAAGGAAACCGAAGCTCTAGAAAATTCACAATGTAGTTTTAAATGTAAGAAGGCATGATTATTGAAGAGGTTACATGGAATACGGGCCTATAAGAACAGCCCAAACTAGAGAAAGGCACAGGCCCAATCGAGATGGAGTGGGTTGAAGAGAAAATCAGTGAAAGGTCGCATCGCACTTACAGGAAGGCACTGTTTTCTAGTCCAGATGAACAGCCCAAGAAGAATGATCTCCGAGGCTCAATGAAAGGCACTCTGGATAAAAGGAGGAAGTAGGGTTCAGCGGAAAAGACTTAGGACCATTGGGAAATAGCTTGCACCCCAAAATCTCAGTATTATACTCTACGTATCCTCCCCATCTCTTCTCCTATAAGAGAGAGGGATCAATATCTGTAATGGACAGATTTAGATTCATAATAAGATTGGAATTAATAATACACTCATATATTCATTCATATATTCACTCACTAAATTTAATCAACCATTCTCCAAGTAATCAAGAACTCGAGAATTCATCTAGGGTTCCAACATTGGCGCCATCCGTGGGACTTGCTTGAATGAAAGTCTCACCAAAACCTTGAAAGAAGGATTGGATGATCAAAGCCTGAAGGGAATGCCACTACCGTTTCCTTTCGGCTCAGGTGACGACCACCACCAAATGCATCGTTGCCATCGTTGCCTCTCCGGCAAAAGGTCCTTTGTGTTGTTCGTCGACTGTTTTGGTAAACAAGTACCAACCTAGTTCAACTTGTCTCCGGCGTTTTTCCGTTGCCGGAATCTTTTTCGGGTTTTTGGAATATTCCGTGAAGTCCGGAATCTTGAAATATTCTCCGACATGTCTTGAAAAGTCATATATGATGATAGCCTTCAACCAACAAGACACACACCCATCTTTTTTTTCGGTTTCAACTACGCCTTCACCGCTGGACTTTTGAATCTGATGTCGACGTCGCCGGCTGCTGGTGCTGATAACATCCAATCTAGTCCAACCTGGTTGTAATTAGTAGACATGCTTTGATGAAATAAGAGTTGCTGGATCGGTTGCCTTGTTAGAGTCCCGTGAATCGGTTTAATGAGGCAAATTTGAATGATGTGAGGCTTACGTTTGAACTCTAAAGATGGGATGAATGTTTCGTGAATGCTCGTAGGCATATCTTGGTGAGTCATAGTCGATTTTTTGCAGTTAAGTTCGGGTTAGAAAGGGGGGTCAACAAGTCAACCACTCTAGATGGATAAGCACATAAAAGGTATATTTAATCATTTATCTATTTAATCTTATTTCTGTTCTTATACCAAAGAATGAGGAAGGATAATAAATATATAGGTGAATATAGGGTCAGAGTGCTTGACCCTAGTGGTAAAAAACCATATTTTCTTTAAGTTTCTCTTTTTAGATTATCAATAATACTTAAAATTTAGAGTATCGGGTGTCACAATCTTTTGTTATAAAGAAGAAAACATAAATAAACTCAAATTTTTATAAATTGGTGCATTGTATTCCATCTACTATATATATATAAAAAAAAGTAGGTTGCTAGGAAGGCCGCTTTTATAAAGTGACAGGATGTGCAATTTTAAAAAGTTGATTGAAAATTTCTTTTTAAAAATTGATGTTGATGTGATATTTCATACCCACATGAGTCATTTTTTCGTCTTTTGGGTCAACATTTACTCACTTTATGCATTATTTAAAAATTATTTATACTTTATACATTTTAAAAGTTTGAAAAGTAAGCTCCTCCCAAAGATGTACCGGGCTGTTACTTTAATACGAAGACCCTTAAAAATGAAATCCCCGTTTTCATAGAAGGCTTTACAAGCCCCTAGTCCTCAAGTATCTACTTTTAATTTTTACGTACTTAGACTATCTTTAATGCGCCTGTCTTCTGACCACCCGAGATGACGTGGAATATATCCACATTTTCAGGCGCGTTGAAGCCCATCCGAAAGAAAGAGATCCAAAAGAAAGATCCGTCTGCAAGGGCGTCAATATTAAGCCTTTGAGTCTTTTTCTTTTACTTTTGATTTTTTTATCAAAATGGCTTGGATTGGGTTGTTTGGAAATCAGCTTTAATGGAGATATTCAGTGTGGAGAAGATGGCGATGTAGTGTGAAAGAGGATGAAGGTTTTTTCTTTATTATTATTTAAAGTTATAAATTCACCCTTTAGTTTTATAGTAATTTACATACTAACCCTTTATGTTTGATTTAAGTTTTAAGATATCCTATTATAAAAATTATCATTCTTATAAGGTCCAATAGGAAAAACCAATTATAATGATTTTAATTTAAAAAGAAACTCCTTGTAGATTGTAGATGTTATGCAAATCGGTATTTTTATATTTTATAAATTTAGTGTATTTTTATTTTAGATATTATTTATTTAATGATATTAATTATTTAATCATCTAAATACATTTTATAATATATTACGTAACTAAATTAAATAAAAAATGGGTGATGACGTTAACAATGTAACGATATTTGTATGGTTGGAAATGAAATTGAGGGTTTATAAGAATTTTGAAGGATATGACGTGGAAGCTGACTTAGGCATGTATGGACTCCTAAAGGCTATTTTAGCATTGAAGATAATTTTAATTTTTTTAAGGATTTGTATGTATGTGATGTGACATTTGACTGAACACCAAAAGTAGCTAAGGGCTTGTTAGCATTGAAGATAGTCTTTTGTCTTATTCTTCACAGCAAACTATATATTATGATTTGTGTCTATAAATCGTGTATGCTTTTTACACGACTACATGGAACAAAATTTCTTAGTACTTTGATTCAATTCATTTAAGACATACTTTTTATTAAATATTATATTAAATTGCTCATGTTAAATGTTTTCTTAAGCTCCATGCTCAATTCTTGATACGACCCGAAACCCAACCCGAACCTGACATGGATAAAAAATAAATTTTGGGTCGGCTAACACGTCCCGTTTAAAAAACAGGTCGGGTTCGGGTTGACCTGTTTTCTAAACAGGTCGGGTTCAGGTTGACCTGTATAAAAACGGGTTGACCCGTTAACCCGTTTAATTTTAGATATTTTAATATTAATTTTATATTTCCCCTTTAGTTTTAAAATGTGTTTAAGAATTTAACTATTTTTTATTCCCCATATGACCTATTTAAGTCTCCTCTAAAATTCTATTTTTCGTGAACGGCACTTTTAAATTCTCAACCAAAATTTCATTACTCAAAATGAATTTCTTCTGTTCATTCACCAATATGCATGGACATATCGTCAAATCCATCTATATCTAAATCGACTCATGCTTAAATTTCATTTAAATTTTGCAATATATGGTTTTGATCTTATTATAATTTGTATGTCTGATTATGTAAATTAACTTGTTTAAAAAATATGGGTTAAACGGGTCGTGTTCGGGTCGATCCGAATTTATGTGTGTGCGGATTAGGGTTGACATATTTGACACGAATAATAATATGGGTCGGGTTCGGGTTGTACATTTCAACCCGTCAACCTACCAACCCACAACCCGTTAACCCGTCAACCTGTCAACCCGACACGTTTAACACCCCTAATTAGGCCTTAGGAACCTAAAACAATATACGGGTAAAAGTAAACAGGCAACTATAAATTACATTATGACATTACTATAAAGGTATAATAACTCAGAAAAATACCCATGGTAATGATTCTCTATATAAACTATGTCCCAGTGTTGGACTCATTTTCACAAAGGGTACCCTTTCACAAATCACGATTTGAAACCGGCCAATCTAATAATTTATTTATCAATTAAATCCTTAATTTACATTAAAAAAAATGGTTATAACTATAGGGTAGAGATACTGTACAATAATGTCTTAACGTACGATAGGTACGCGAAACGCTCAAAGGCAAAATTACTAAAATGCTCAGCCGAAAACCTAAAACTGTCACACCCCGATCAAAGGCGGCGGAACATGTCGGGGCGTAACGTATTGATTGGACAATAGCTCAAAAGACACTAATTAAAACGACAATAAATATTTAATTTGATTAACATTAAACACGAACACAAATTCAATAATCATAAAACTACATCATATTTATTATTTGAATAAATATCATTGGGTAAAAACTAATATCTTCAGTCTTGATTAATGTAAATTACTTGTACCTGTAGCATGGATAAAAATAGAGTTTTTCAACACGAATGTTGGTGAGAATACATAAGTTTTAGTTATGATATATATAGATAAAAACCACAATTCATATGTTAATGTTAAACATTACACTTCTTATGAAAATGTAAACAATTAAATAGATGTGGACCTGTTCCTCTTGATACAAAATCAATGTACTTGGGTAAATGTATAATCATACTTGATGAGAATAGATGAGGATGAGATACCAACCACCAAACATAAAATAAACATTTAATCACATAGAGCATAATCATAGAGCATGCAATAATTACAAATGAATCATGTTTTGAATAAATGGGGTCAAAAACATAAGTAATGTAAATACAGTATACATGCTACCCCCAAAACGTGTAAAAGATAAAAAGGGGTATGTAAACTCACTTGAATGAAGGAAAACAGTAACGAGAAGATGGTAGCGGTTAGGGTGTACTTAGTCATTTCCACGAGAATTTCCGACAATTTATCCTAATTTTAAAGGAATAAAAAAATAAATATGTAATCGAAACAAATGCACTAGACGCAATAAGGAGTTTATAATGGATTTGAGATCGATCAAGCGTTAAATACATTTTATATTAACTTCATAAAGTTGAATTGAAAACATAATCATTTTTTTTAATATTTTTACAAGTTTCTTTTTAAAGAAAAAATATACTATATATGTATATATTTAGGTATTTAATCATTTATATAATAAGCGAATACTTGTTTTGAAAGATTGGTGGTAAACATTTTGTTAATTAGATTAGTCTTTTAAATTAAGAAAATATAAATTTATAAATATACATAAAATTGTATATTTATTATATATACATGCATGGAAAAGCTAATTGATAATTTATTTTTGAAAGATTAACAGGGTTTGGTTCGTTAAACGGGTGAAAATTGATATTAAATTTCAATATAGTGAAAGATTGTTAAAGGAATAACATTTAAAATAAGAATTAAAAAATACTTACAAAACCGGGCATGGGGAGACTCGAACTGGCGCCCCCAGGCTGGTTCAGACTTAAAAACGGGTGCACCAGCCAACTAGGCTGGTGTCTAAACTGTGTAGGAGAACAAGAAAAATAATATTTAACATGTTATCAAAATCAACCCCAAAGCCCAAGAACCCTAATCCGTAATTCCCCAAACTGATATTCGATTGCCCTCAGTTAACCTAAATTGATAGAGGGCTTTGAATATACCCTTGATTTCGATCTAGCAGCATAAAACAATTACCTTAAAACGAGTATGAATTGAATGTGAACAACCACCCAAGGCGTTCGGCTTAAGAAACGGACGGGAGATGATCAGAATGGCTTCGCTTGTTGCAATTGACTTAGGGCTTAGGTTAGCGACGATGTGAGGAGTGTGTGTGTCAATTTAATTGCATTATGGTTATGTATATATAAGGTTACGAGGTCAAGAGCAGTCCCGGTGAGTTAATGGAAACATTGGTCATATTTGTAAACTTCTAGCTGTCAATTACGCATGTTTACCATAACTATGATGTTGTGTTGGCTACAAATCAAACAAACTCGTCACAATCCTGATTATACGCCGGATTGGGTGGGTTGACCTTGGTCAAAATCGTTAAGGGGGGGAAAGGGGCTGGTATGGGACAAGGTAGGAAGTGAAGAGGGGAAAGAAAGTTTGGGTGTTTGACAGATTTGGCCCCTCAAGATTGGAATGGTTTAAATCTTGCTATAACTTGATAAAATTAATATAAACTAACAATGAAATAAATAATTTTTATAATGCTAGATATTTCAAATCAAAAATATAAGATGGGTCGGGTTTCGTGTTTGAAAAATAATGAATGTTACAAAAACGCTCAGCCAAAAACTTAAACGCTAAAAAAGGTTTCGTGAAAAAAAATAAAAAATTGATCGATTAACGATCCAAATATGATTTTTTCGGTGACTCGATGATTAATTGAGTATGTATTGATGATCCAATATGTGATTTTATGGATTAATTCCATAAATATATATATTCTTGTACGTTAAAGGATTATCGTATTGAATCTTTTCTCTATAAAATTATAAGTCAAACAAAACCCTACATAACATAGGGTCAAAAAAAGAACTCTAATTATCCTCAAAAAGTACCAACATGTGATACTTGAATTGGTCCAAAACACCAGATATCTCATTCCAATCATTCCCACTTCCATCTTGAGAGTAAAACACATGCAACTCATCTCTCACTTCTATCCAACTACACCCTCCACTTTTCTTCAACCCTCTTTCCTTCATCACTTTCCTAGTTTTCAAAACTTCCCGCCATTTTCCTGCCGACGCGTAAACATTCGACAACAAAACATACCCGCCCGTCTTCCGTCCCGCCAGTTCCTGGATCGTCGCAGCAGTTCTTTCCGCTATCTCATCTTCACCAAACGTTTTACACCCGCTCAAGAGAGCCGCCCACGTGTTGACTTCTGGTTCAAACGGCATTGACTTTATCAGATCTTCAGCTTCACACACCCGTCCTGATCGCGATAAAATGTCAACCACACACGTGTAATGTCTCTCATTCGGTTTTATGTTGTAAAAAGTTTCCATTAAGTTGAAATAATGAAGACCCTTGTCCACAAGCCCGCAATGAGAACACGCAAACAAGATTGCTAAAAGAATGAGTGAGTTCGGCTTAATACTTGTCGTTTTCTCCATTTCTTGAAAAAGCTCGAGACTTTCTTCTGCAAACCCGTTTTCTGCTAGCCCTTGAATCATGGCTGTCCAAGAAACCTTGTTTTTTTCAGTCATTTTGTTGAAAACACGTCTAGAGTTCTCGATATCACCTGATTTTGCATACATGTCAATAAGTGAAGTGCCTATAAAAACATCGTGTTGAAACCCAAGGTTGAATGTCTTTCCATGAATATCTTTCCCCTTATTTAAAGACGTTAGGTTTGCACACGCGCATAAAACAGTTGACAAAGTAGATATATCGGGTGTTTGACCCGAAAGTAGCATGTCATTAAAGACTTCAAAAACATTATCGTATTGCTCGGCTTGTAAGTAACCCGAAACCATTGAGTTCCATGAGCCGATACTTTTAATGGGTATTTGATCAAATAGTTTTTTCGCCTCTTCTTGTAACCCATTTGAGCTATACGCGCTAATCATTGAGTTCCAATATACCACATTCTTTTTTGGGACCATGTCAAACACTAAAAACCCGTCTTTCGGGTTTCCACATAACCCGTATAAGTCGATAGCTGCTAACGAAAACATCATTCACCAATCCTACTTTAATCACATGGGCATGAATGGTTTTACCGGATTGTAAAGATCTAAGGTTTGCTAACGCGTTAACCACACTAGAAAGGCTAGACGAATTCGGCTTGATCCCGGTTTCAATCATTTGAGAAAACAGTTGTATAGCTTCTTTGGAACAACCTTTTTGGGTGTACCTTGAAATCATAGCACTCTAAGAAACTTCATTTCTTTTAGGCATTTCATCAAACACCTTACGCGCTTCTTCCAAATCACCCGTTTCAACATACATGTCCAGAATCGCGGTCCAAGAAATCACATCCCGCGTCCCATTCGTTCAAATATTCTTCTCGCGACCTCCATTTTCCCCAATCTCAAACTAAATGTAATCAAAGAATTACAGACCGAAACATTATCTTGAAACCCGAGTTTAACCGCTAAACTTAAAACACTCATCCCGAATTCAAAGTCCCTCACTTCAGCACAAGCTCTTACGACAGACACAAACGTAACATGATTAGGATAAACCCCATGACTCAACATACCCAAAAACATCTCCATGGCTTTCAAATGCATTCGATTCCAACAGCCCGCTAATGGCAGCCGTCCAAGATATGACATTCTGAAAAGGGTTTCTTTCAAACAAGCACATGGACTCATCCACCTTCCCATGCTTCAAATACCCAGAAATTAAGGCAGTCCAAGACACCTCATTTCGTTGAGGCATTTCGTCGAACAGCTGGCGTGCTTGATCAAGATTCCCGTATTCGACACTGGCAAAGATCAAACAGTTGTGAACAATCATGTCAAAGGTGTCGTAGTCTCTAAGCAGCTGATGGGCTTCTGGTGGTTTTCTGAAATGCAGATACATGATGAGTAGTCTGAGCGATATGCGTCTGTGTGAAGAGATGCCGAGTTTGTGTAAGTGGGCGTGGATGAGTTGGCCTTGGGCTATTAAGCGATGATTGGTGCAGTGTTTAACAACGGAGACGCTGGATTCGATGAAATTAACGAATGCTACCCATCGTTTCAATTATCAGTTTATCATCACAACAGCATTGGCTGAGCTGGGGTCAGTTAACATTTGATTTTGGTATGCGTCGGTCATGTTCAACTTTCTGCATGTGTCACATAACTTTTGGTTAGTGTGAAATTTTCCGACTAGCAATATGCAAGCATGACTAGTGAAGAAACACTAACCGGACCCCGGGCAGATTACTGGTAACCTGGGGGTTAGATAGATGTTTCCCACGAGGGGTTAGACCCTTGGAAGATGGTTCTTCTGATAAGCTGCAAAACAGACACCGTGAGCTCGTCACTGAGAAGGGGGGGTTCCTCCTTGTGACCACCCTCCGGCGTGAGAATCAGACTAGATTGCTCTTTAAATATAAAAGTATATTAAGAGATTGCTAGAGCAGATATCAGGTATATTATGATGATAATGTGATATGATATGATGAGATGAGATGGTCATACCATTTGTGGTATTTATAGCCGAAGGTAGGTTTCCAAGGAGGTATGGCCGGCTGCAACAGTGTTCCTGTTTACCAACAGTAGCCTACGCACGTGCCCTGCTGGTAGTTGGTGGGTAGGTAGCGGCTGATAGCGACCAGGCCTGCTGTATACTATTCCTTTTCCACCAACTGCCGGCTACGCACGTGATATGACAGGAGTTGGTGAGTAGGCAGCGGCTAATAGTGACATACAGTGTAGGAACATGCTGCTCGCCATACTGTTGTCCATAAGCTGTCGTATCTTTAGTCAGATCTTTTTCCCATACCTCGTCAGGTACAGTACAGAAGATCTTCCCGTATCGTACGGACTGGCTTATTTGGGCGGGAGTATTCCCCCTCCCACCCTTGTGCGGGATTGTTCCCGGCTTCGCTCATTCCTTCAGGTGACACTGAATGATTGAGAGCTAAGTGCCTTGTGCGTGTAGCCTTGCTGCGCGGGTGGCCTTCCATAATGGCTTGTATCCGAGGCTGCGGGGACAGGCGGAGTCCTTTACCATTGGGATGCATTTCCTGCGGGACCAGCCTGCATACTGCGCGTAAGGACGTCACGTCTCTGAGCATGGTTGGTCCTGCGGATCCAGTTGTTTTCTGCGCAGACGTCCCTGTTTAAGGTGAGTCTTGCGGGTCCAACTGGGCTCTGCTGGGACCTACCTCTTCAAGTCCCCCAGTCCAATGTTCTTCTCATGCATGTTTAATAAAGTGAGGTGAACTTTTGGACTTAAGCAAAGGGTTTTGAAAAGGGTTTTTTAAGGTTTTCCATGGGGATTCTTCCCGCGGAAGTCCTTGTCACTTGCAGAAATGCCCGAGTTTTCTGCTTGGTCTTTGGGTATGATGCGGGTAGGTCTGTAACCTCCTCGCAAGTCAGGAGCATTGAGTCCCAGTTGTATGGATTTTCCATGAGGTTTTGGTAGTTTTGAACATAGTGATCAATTATGTTAAGACCACCAATTCCATCTTGGAGCTTCAAACAACGTAGTTCTCGACCTTCCCGCTATGCGGGGATGTTATTTCCGTTTCCGCAAGCATTGCCCAGAAGATCCTTCTTGGTTTCAATTCCCAGCGGAGCGCTAGGTATGTGAAGGGTTTTGCCTTAACACTGTACATGCGCTCGTCTTACGGTTACTTTACTTCCAAGGTATTCCTAGCGTCAATTCCCTGCGGGTGCTAGGTATGTGAAGGGTTTTGCCTGAACACTGTACCCGCAGCCGTCTTATAGTTACTTGGTTGCCGAGGTACTTGGCTTCAATTCCCTGCGGGTGCTAGGTATGTGAAGGGTTTTGCCTGAACACTGTACCCGCAGCCGTCTTATAGTTACTTGGTTGCCGAGGTACTTGGCTTCAATTCCCTGCGGGTGCTAGGTATGTGAAGGGTTTTGCCTTTACACTGTACCCGCATCCGTCTTACGGTTACTTGTTTGCCAAGGTTTATTTGGCTTCAATTCCCTGCGGGTGCTAGGTATGTGAAGGGTTTTGCCTTTACACTGTACCCGCATCCGTCTTACGGTTACTTGTTTGCCAAGGTTTATTTGGCTTCAATTCCCTGCGGGTGCTAGGTATGTGAAGGGTTTTGCCTTTACACTGTACCCGTATCCGTCTTACGGTTACTTGTTTGCCAAGGGGTAAGGGGTATTTTCCCGCTTTTTAATATTTTCAAATTTTTGAATTTTGAAATTCGAAGAGTTGGTGAAAAGATAAGAACAGTCCAAATCTCTGAAACGTCGTGTGACGGTTTCTTCTGACTGTGTCAGGACGTGCAGGAAGTTATGGTGACGTGACAGAACATGGTCATTCCAGTCGCTTTTTCAGGCGCGTGGGCGCGATTTTTCGGGCGCGTGGCCGCGAAATTACCGGCATACGTCCTTTCAACAGCTGTTGCCAGTTTGGTTTTTGCCACGTGTCATAGTTTCATTGCACATTCGATTTCTCTCTCCTCCGCATTAATTTCACCGCATTAATTGCGATTACTATATAAAGGGGGAGAGGGTTACTTTGCAATTCACACTTTTCACTCTTCTCTTCATCTTTAAGGCGATTTCCGGCGAATACTCCTTTATTCAATCGAGCATTCTCTCGAAATCGTTCTCTTCTTTCTCTGCAAGATGTCTTCTCGTGATGCTGAAGCTATAGCTGACGACAGGGGTACTGCTGGCGAGTGCCAGTGTGCTCTGCCCGGCGATCAGTACCGGTATGTTGTCAGGAAGTTCATGCTCGATCATCTCGAGCCTGAGTTTCCTGAATCCCACCAGACCGTGTATGATGCCCCCAGAGGCAAGATCGGGGTTTATGCTGCATTTTTTGTCTATGGGAATCTTAGATTCCCGTTGACAAAATTTGTTTACCGTGTCCTTGAGAGGCACGGTGTTCATTTGACCGAGCTGCACCCCATGGCGATCGCCAAGATTCGCCATTTTGAGTGGGTGTGCCGGATTTTGGGCATCGAGCCCCATGTGGACCGCCTGATGACCTTCTATACCTGGAGGTGCATCCAGGGGTGGTACACCTTGACGACCCGTATTAAGGGTCTGAAGATTTGCGACACCGAGCGCAGTCTTCGCGCGTGGAAGCAGGAATTCTTCTACATTTCTGCCCGCGCCATCCCCCTTGCCATGAAGTTTAAAAATGGCCAAGCGATACCGAGCCTTCACGCCCCCAACTACCAGGAGGCGGAATGGTTTTCGAAGATATCCCGGATCCAATCTCCGGTTTACCGGTTTGCGGAGTCCGGGATGGTCATGTTAGGGATGAGCCGGGTGTGGAAGGATGCGTCTCAGGTTCCCATCCTTCTCGAATACGGTTTGAACTCTATTCCCTATGGTATGTCTTGTCTTTCTTTTTGATACAAGTTTGTCTTCTAACTGTTTCTTTTCTTTCAGAGGGAAATAATTTGGAGTCGCTTCTGTTCCCGCGGGAAACCGACGGTCCCGCGCGGATGGGTACTCGTGCTCTGGACGAGGGCGAGTTGCCCATCCTGGAGCAAACGGCGGATCGTTTTGTGGAGGTCTATCCGCTGGGCCACGAGATCCTGAGCCACCGGCGGCCAGGTAAGGCGATATTCTTTCCTCAATCTCTCAATGCTGTACCCGCTGTTGGAATTCTTGACCTGTCTTCTTCTGAGGAATCCTCAGATGCTCCTCCATTGGTGCGGAAGAAGAAAGCTGCTGCCGGTGGGAAAGGGAAGGAGAAGGCCTCCACGGCTGGTCCGGTGGTTCTATCTGACTCGGAGTCAGATAGTGAAGAGGTGGCGGGGAAGCCCGGTGGTGAGAAGACCACTGTTCCGGAGGCTACGACCGTTACCTCCGGAGAACCAACGAAGACGACGGTGACCGGTACCAAGAGGCCGGCTCCATCGGGTTCCTCCCCGCCCGTCCGTACGTTCAGGGTCAAGAAAACCCGTAAGTACAATCATAATGTCTTTGCAGATTTATTACTTCTTAAATTTATCTAACGCTTTCTTCTTTGTCCAGGCGTGGATGTTGACGCATTCCGGGGTGAAGCGCATGGGAGTACCTCCCCGCCAATGACGGTAGGCTCGGTCAGCCTTCCTGAGGCGTCGACCCAGGCGCCTGCGCCTGCATCCGCTGGTCCAGTTGCTCGTTCCTTTGAGCCAACTGTTCCGGCCGAGATGACGTCACCGCCGGCCGTGAGTGCGATTTTTACAGCATCCTTCACGGAGCCGGCGGTTACTGCTGTTGCTGAGGAGGCGGCGACCGCGGCGGCGACCACAACGGCGACCACGGTGGCTGCCACCATGCCCGCGCCACCGGCACCTACGGCCGGACCATCAGGTACGCGCAGGGCTTCCCGCCGATCTTTGCCCCCTTCCCGTCTGCCTGACCTGTTGGATGGATTTCCTTTAGGTTCAGGTGATGGGTTTGGCGGCTATCGGCCTGTCATTGACCCTACAGGTGCGTAGGGTTCCTTTCTTTTTCCCTTATGTTTTTTATCATCTTTTCCTTACTGCCTTTGTTTCTTTTGCAGTGTCGGATTCCAATGAAGTGTATGTTCCGCGATGGAACATACGCCGAGGAACAACCCTTCGTACCCCTGTGGAGTGCGTGGACTGGGCTCGCCACGCTGCTCCTCATGGTGCGTTGGGGGAAGCCATGGCTAGCTACCAGGAGGGTAGGCTAACCAATGAGCTTCGGGTTCTCCAAGCCCGGATGCAGCCGCGCGTCGAGCTGCTTTGTCGTGAAAACGACAAGTTGAAAGCAGCTCGCGCCAAGGACGTATCTGAGGCGCGTGCTCTCCGGGAGGAGAACCAACAGCTGGCGGCAGCTGCCGCCGACAAGGAGAAGGCCTTCAAGGCCCTCGAGGTTGAAGTTCAGGCGCGACTCGAGGCCCGCTCCAAGGCTGCCCAAGCTGTGAATGAACAGCTTCGGCTGGCCAGGGAGACTGCGCGAAACGCAACCGAGAGGGCTGCCAAGGCTGAAGCCGTTGCTGAGCCTTTGCGTGTGGAGAATGAGGAGCTCAAGGCCAAATTAGAGGCTCTCCAACGCGCTCATGATGCCTTGGCAATGGAAGATGCCAAGAAACTCCAGGAAATCTTGGACCAAAGAGGGGTGCTTGACCACACCGAGCGGAAGCTTAAGGGCGTCGAAGAGGCTGCCGCAAAGGAAGTTTTACTTGCCAACCTTAACAAGAGCGAAGCCGAACGCGCCCATAACGAAGATCAAGCTGCCCTCCAATGGCTTCTTCGAGAAGCGTTGCCTCAGGTATGTTTAGCTTTATCTTCTCGCTTTTCTTTTGTAAGAAAAGGTTCTAATACTTGTATTTTTTCTTTGTAGGTTGTGCGTCGGGTCTTTTCAGAGACCTCTTACGATGATGCTATGACCGCAGCCCTCAACGCTTCTCATGAGGATGGGGAAAAGGCCGGCTTCCTGCTTGGTCTAGGGTTTGTTGAGAAAGGCGTCCCGCCTTCCAACTTCCCTTTGTTCGATGTGGATACCGAAGCCATTTATGACCAAGCATTGAACCAATACGCCGCCTTCCCGCATCCAGTGGTGGAAAAGGTGGACGAAGTAGCTGCTGCTGATGATGGGTTAGCTGTCCTCAAAGCGTTCCTCGAACCACCCCGTTCTTCTGACGGAGCGGGTCCAAGTGGAAGCGGCCCTGAAGCTTGATCCTGAAGATCCCTTCCCATTGCTAAGACTTGTATAGTTTTATTCTTTTAGGCGGGTAGTTACCCGGCCATTCTTGTAATATATTCTTGAAATATTAATCTTTTTGCGTATAAGATTGTTATTTCCTTCTTTGGGTTCCTTGCTTTATAAACTTATGACTTGCATACTTAGTTTAAATTAGCAATTTTCCAAGTGTTTAGAATAAGAACCTTTGAACGTGGTTGATAATGGGTTAAAGTTTCGCTTCCTCCTTCGTGATTGTGCGGGTAGAACCGTCACTTGCACTTGGTAGGATGGCTAAACTTTAACCTTCATCTGACCTGCGTGTAGGTTTTCCTTTTCGAAATTTCTAAGGCATTAAGATAAGTTAACCTTTGAACGTGGTTGATAATGGGTTAAAGTTTCGCTTCCTCCTTCGTGATTGTGCGGGTAGAACCGTCACTTGCACTTGGTAGGATGGCTAAACTTTAACCTTATCTGACCTGCGTGTAGGTTTTTCTCACCTTTTGAGGATAAGTTAACCTTTGGACGTGGTTGATAACAGGAAGTCTTGCTTCCTCTTTCGTGATTGTGCGGGTAGAACCGTCACTTGCACTTAGTAGGATGGCAAAACTTTACCCTTATCTGACCCGCGTGTAGCTTTTCCTTATCCTTTTTAAGAATTTTGTTTTGAACCGTTCGACGCGCGGTTGTCGATAGGTTAGTGATCGGTTTCCTTTCATGATTCATGCGGATAGACTGGCACTTTCATTTAATAGGATAATTGAACTCTTCCCCTTCAACTGACCTGCGTGAAGGTTTGTCACGTTATTGGGTTCGTGCGGGTAGGACCGCCTTCCCATGCAATGACTTCACGTAATTATGCGGTGAAAACCGGCATATTAGTGTTCAGAAAAGTATGAATGTAAAATCATCAGCTTCAATGTTCTTAAAGAGAATCATTTCCATTAGAAGTGGCTCTTGGCCTTTTCTTTACAAATTGGAATTGATTTACATGCAGACTGTGTAAATGAGCTCCCTTCCATGTTGGGATGGGAGTGCCATCGAGCCGATACGCACCTGGTTCGGGATCTCGTTCTTTACGCAGCATGTAGTCTCGATTTTGAAGCTGGAATTGATTCGTGTCTTCCCCAGCTGAGGTTCTATACGCACCCGCCTGCTCAGCCTTTATTGTGCCACGAGGTGCGCGAGCGTCCCATCTCTGACAAATGCTTCGACCATGTCCTTTACGTCTATGCATTCTTCAGTGTTATGGCCTTTTGTCTTGTGGAAGTCACAGTATTTGCTCCGATCAGCATCGTGACGATGTCGGATTATTGGAGGCTTTGGCCATGGGAGCTCTTCAGTGGCGAATATCTCAGTGACGCTTTTGGTGAGTGGCGTCCATCTGGAGTTCCGGTGCGACTGTACATTATCCCTTCCGCCCACTCGATGTTGCAAGCCGGATGAGGTGTCAAAGTTTACCCTTGACTGCCAAATGCCTAGCTTTCGCTTTTTATTTAGTCTGGCGGTGAGGACGTTGTCTTCTCTCGTCTTCTGAGTGTAGAGGTTTGTGCTCTGTGGGAGATCTCTACCCAGTTGCTTCTCTGTTTCCGCATAGCGTTTTGCTGCTGTCATGATGCCATCCCATGTGGATGGCATGCCATCTTTACCCGTTAGGGTGCGGATGAGCTCTGGGTCATGTGCGCCCTGGATGAAGGCAGCGCGAACAAGATCTTCGCTGATATTGCCCAAACTTAGCTTCTTTGAGTTGAAGCGAGTGATGAAGTTTGGCAGAGATTCATCTTCCTCTCGTAAGCATTTGAGGATTGTCCATTGCTCCTCGGTATACTTCCGTTGCTGGCTGAAGTGTTGGCTAAACTTCTGTTGGAAGTCTGCCCAGTCGTAGATGTGGTTGACCGGTAGACGATCAAACCAAGCTCTAGCAGCCCCAACAAGCGTCATTTGGAACATGTAGCACCACGTGGGTTCCGTCCAATTGCTGACGGTTGCCCCCGCTATGAACCTGTTCAAATGATCGTCTGGATCAGATAAACCGTCATATGTGCCTATGTTAGGCATTTGTTTGGCACTCTTTGGGGCGATTGCTTCCGCAATGTCCCTTGCAAACTTGGACGTTCCTGCATTCGCAACGTTTGGTCTGAACGTTTTGGAGAAGTCTCGTGGACTTCCACCTGTGGTTTTTGGTTTGAAGGCTTGTCCAAAATGCCTTTTCGGTTGGGATTCCGTTTCCTTACGCTTCCCTTTTGCCCTATGGCGAGGGTTCGCGTCGGAGTCGGATTCCTCCGAGTCATCCTCCCAGTATTCGAATTCGTCGGCCTGTTGCACGGAACGCAAGCGTTCGTCCAACTCAGCCTGGAATTCCTTTTGTCGTGCCTCCGCCCATGCCTTAACTTCATCGAGAGTCTGGCGGGGGAGTCTTCGTTTCTCAAACTGGGTATCGGTGGATCCCAGTAGGCGATCATTTACTGCACTTGCCCCAGCTTTGGTAAGTGGGGTAGTGTTCGTAAGATTTACTTCACTTGCCCCGGCTTCGGTAGCCGGGGTAGTGTTCGTAAAAACTGTGTTGCCGGTATTCCCCCCAGTAGCTGGGGTTGTGGTTACCGGAATTTCTCTAACCATCTTTGTAAAAGTTTGAAAAAACTGGAGAAAATTGTAGTTCTAGCTTTATGCACGGATGGCGCCAATGAAGAAACACTAACCGGACCCCGGGCAGATTACTGGTAACCTGGGGGTTAGATAGATGTTTCCCACGAGGGGTTAGACCCTTGGAAGATGGTTCTTCTGATAACCTGCAAAACAGACACCGTGAGCTCGTCACTGAGAAGGGGGGGGGGGGTTCCTCCTTGTGACCACCCTCCGGCGTGAGAATCAGACTAGATTGCTCTTTAAATATAAAAGTATATTAAGAGATTGCTAGAGCAGATATCAGGTATATTATGATGATAATGTGATATGATATGATGAGATGAGATGGTCATACCATTTGTGGTATTTATAGCCGAAGGTAGGTTTCCAAGGAGGTATGGCCGGCTGCAACAGTGTTCCTGTTTACCAACAGTAGCCTACGCACGTGCCCTGCTGGTAGTTGGTGGGTAGGTAGCGGCTGATAGCGACCAGGCCTGCTGTATACTATTCCTTTTCCACCAACTGCCGGCTACGCACGTGGTATGACAGGAGTTGGTGAGTAGGCAGCGGCTAATAGTGACATACAGTGTAGGAACATGCTGCTCGCCATACTGTTGTCCATAAGCTGTCGTATCTTTAGTCAGATCTTTTTCCCATACCTCGTCAGGTACAGTACAGAAGATCTTCCCGTATCGTACGGACTGGCTTATTTGGGCGGGAGTATTCCCCCTCCCACCCTTGTGCGGGATTGTTCCCGGCTTCGCTCATTCCTTCAGGTGACACTGAATGATTGAGAGCTAAGTGCCTTGTGCGTGTAGCCTTGCTGCGCGGGTGGCCTTCCCTAATGGCTTGTATCCGAGGCTGCGGGGACAGGCGGAGTCCTTTACCATTGGGAGGCATTTCCTGCGGGACCAGCTTGCATACTGCGCGTAAGGACGTCACGTCTCTGAGCATGGTTGGTCCTGCGGATCCAGTTGTTTTCTGCGCAGACGTCCCTGTTTAAGGTGAGTCTTGCGGGTCCAACTGGGCTCTGCTGGGACCTACCTCTTCAACTAGTTTAGTATCTCTACTCTACGGTGCAGAAGCTAAACGGGTTGGGCTTGAAAATTGTTATCTATATTCATCTTTTGGTGTTGGAAATCACACCCAAAAACACAAACGTTGAAAGAAGCTTTCTGTTTATTATAACTCTTAAGAGTGGCCCATAAACCACCTATTTAGTACTTAACAAACATCGTGCAAAACAATTTAACCTATTCTAGTAAATTAAATAATACTTAATATTCTTACCAAAACAAGCATAAAATATTTTTATTTAGCCCCTTCAATTTTCTTGATAACCTGTTTCAGGATTAACTTTCAATAGTTCGGTCGTTTATTTCTATAGTATTTTTGAAAGGTGTTTTACACGGAATAAATTAATATATACATTACAATGAATAATTTAATACAAATAAAAAAGATAATTAAGTCTCTTTATATTATGTAAGAAAAATGTATTACAAATATAGTCGTTTATATCATCAAATATATTTGAATTTTAAATTGAGAATGAGTTGTTCTACCATCGGTATACAATAATGAAGCAATATCACTGGAAGCAACATTTAAAACAGTGAGGTCTTTCGATGTGAAATATGTAGCTAAAGTCTTTCCCAAAAATGTTTTTTATTCCATATCCGACCATATACAAAAAAAACACACCAGATTTTCCTTTTTGAAAAGCTTTCATGTTGTCCTTATAAACACATTATTATTCAATTATTACAATATTATTATAATACATATAAAAATGAAAATTTTCTATATGATATTTAAGATTGAATATTTGTAAAAAAAAAAATTAAAAACAAATTATTATAGTTTTCTTCAATATGAAGATGTCTCAAAAATTGAATGTTAATGTACTCTTTAAAAATAAACTCTTTTATATATACATTAGTTTTTATCCCCCATATTACGGGGGTTGTTTTATATTATTTGTTTCCAATATTTTTTGTGTTTTGAATTTTTATTTTTTTTGTTGAATGAAAGTTAATAATATACTTATGTTAGATGATTAATTGTTTCACAAATAAATGAGATGTTATTACCTGGTTTAAAACCTATATGGGTTTGATGAGACCCAAGCCCCGTTTATTTTTTTTACTATTAAATTGGTTTTTTTAATTATAAATTATATATATCTTTTTTTTAAATAAATCATATATTAATTTTTAGTATATCCCTACTTTATAGGAATTTTATATCAAATATTTGATGAGATTAGTTTTTAATTTAATGAGGTGTTATAACCCGTTTAAGAAATATTTCGGTTTGATAAGACCCATGCCCATGAATTCAGGTCAAGTGCATGAGAAGCCTCAATTTAAAAATCAAGCAAATCTAGTGACTCCAAAAAATAGGGGAGTGACCATATCGTGACACGTAGAATTTTATGTTTTCGTTTATATATATATTACTAGTTTTTGTCCCCCGTATTACGGGGGCTATTTTACATTATTCGTTTTTAATATTTATATACTTTTTTGGTGTTTAACTTTATTTATTGTAAGGAATTTAGTAATATACTTAAAGTTTGATGATAAAAGGGTTTCACAAATAACTAAGATGTCATAACCCGGTTTAAGAGTTATCTGGTTTGGTGAGACCCAAGACCCGCGTATTTTTTTACTATAAAATTGTTTCTTAATTATAAATAATATATATATATATATTTTTAAAAAAATCATATATTATATTTTAGTATATCCCTATTTTATAAGATTTTCATATCAATAATTTGGTGAGATTGATTATTAATTTAATGAGATGTTATAACCCGTTTAAGAAATATCTGGGTTTGGTAATACCCATACCCGTGAATTCGGATCAAATGCATGAGAAGCCTCCATTTAAAAATCAAGCAATCTGGTGTCTTCCATAAAAGGGCGTATCTGAGGCGCGTGCTCTCCGGGAGGAGAACCAACAGCTGGCGGCAGCTGCCGCCGACAAGGAGAAGGCCTTCAAGGCCCTCGAGGTTGAAGTTCAGGCGCGACTCGAGGCCCGCTCCAAGGCTGCCCAAGCTGTGAATGAACAGCTTCGGCTGGCCAGGGAGACTGCGCGAAACGCAACCGAGAGGGCTGCCAAGGCTGAAGCCGTTGCTGAGCCTTTGCGTGTGGAGAATGAGGAGCTCAAGGCCAAATTAGAGGCTCTCCAACGCGCTCTTGATGCCTTGGCAATGGAAGATGCCAAGAAACTCCAGGAAATCTTGGACCAAAGAGGGGTGCTTGACCACACCGAGCGGAAGCTTAAGGGCGTCGAAGAGGCTGCCGCAAAGGAAGTTTTACTTGCCAACCTTAACAAGAGCGAAGCCGAACGCGCCCATAACGAAGCTCAAGCTGCCCTCCAATGGCTTCTTCGAGAAGCGTTGCCTCAGGTATGTTTAGCTTTATCTTCTCGCTTTTCTTTTGTAAGAAAAGGTTCTAATACTTGTATTTTTTCTTTGTAGGTTGTGCGTCGGGTCTTTTCAGAGACCTCTTACGATGATGCTATGACCGCAGCCCTCAACGCTTCTCATGAGGATGGGGAAAAGGCCGGCTTCCTGCTTGGTCTAGGGTTTGTTGAGAAAGGCGTCCCGCCTTCCAACTTCCCTTTGTTCGATGTGGATACCGAAGCCATTTATGACCAAGCATTGAACCAATACGCCGCCTTCCCGCATCCAGTGGTGGAAAAGGTGGACGAAGTAGCTACTGCTGATGATGGGTTAGCTGTCCTCAAAGCGTTCCTCGAACCACCCCGTTCTTCTGACGGAGCGGGTCCAAGTGGAAGCGGCCCTGAAGCTTGATCCTGAAGATCCCTTCCCATTGCTAAGACTTGTATAGTTTTATTCTTTTAGGCGGGTAGTTACCCGGCCATTCTTGTAATATATTCTTGAAATATTAATCTTTTTGCGTATAAGATTGTTATTTCCTTCTTTGGGTTCCTTGCTTTATAAACTTATGACTTGCATACTTAGTTTAAATTAGCAATTTTCCAAGTGTTTAGAATAAGAACCTTTGAACGTGGTTGATAATGGGTTAAAGTTTCGCTTCCTCCTTCGTGATTGTGCGGGTAGAACCGTCACTTGCACTTGGTAGGATGGCTAAACTTTAACCTTCATCTGACCTGCGTGTAGGTTTTCCTTTTCGAAATTTCTAAGGCATTAAGATAAGTTAACCTTTGAACGTGGTTGATAATGGGTTAAAGTTTCGCTTCCTCCTTCGTGATTGTGCGGGTAGAACCGTCACTTGCACTTGGTAGGATGGCTAAACTTTAACCTTATCTGACCTGCGTGTAGGTTTTTCTCACCTTTTGAGGATAAGTTAACCTTTGGACGTGGTTGATAACAGGAAGTCTTGCTTCCTCTTTCGTGATTGTGCGGGTAGAACCGTCACTTGCACTTAGTAGGATGGCAAAACTTTACCCTTATCTGACCCGCGTGTAGGTTTTCCTTATCCTTTTTAAGAATTTTGTTTTGAACCGTTCGACGCGCGGTTGTCGATAGGATAGTGATCGGTTTCCTTTCATGATTCATGCGGATAGACTGGCACTTTCATTTAATAGGATAATTGAACTCTTCCCCTTCAACTGACCTGCGTGAAGGTTTGTCACGTTATTGGGTTCGTGCGGGTAGGACCGCCTTCCCATGCAATGACTTCACGTAATTATGCGGTGAAAACCGGCATATTAGTGTTCAGAAAAGTATGAATGTAAAATCATCAGCTTCGATGTTCTTAAAGAGAATCATTTCCATTAGAAGTGGCTCTTGGCCTTTTCTTTACAAATTGGAATTGATTTACATGCAGACTGTGTAAATGAGCTCCCTTCCATGTTGGGATGGGAGTGCCATCGAGCCGATACGCACCTGGTTCGGGATCTCGTTCTTTACGCAGCATGTAGTCTCGATTTTGAAGCTGGAATTGATTCGTGTCTTCCCCAGCTGAGGTTCTATACGCACCCGCCTGCTCAGCCTTTATTGTGCCAAGAGGTGCGCGAGCGTCCCATCTCTGACAAATGCTTCGACCATGTCCTTTACGTCTATGCATTCTTCAGTGTTATGGCCTTTTGTCTTGTGGAAGTCACAGTATTTGCTCCGATCAGCATCGTGACGATGTCGGATTATTGGAGGCTTTGGCCATGGGAGCTCTTCAGTGGCGAATATCTCAGTGACGCTTTTGGTGAGTGGCGTCCATCTGGAGTTCCGGTGCGACTGTACATTATCCCTTCCGCCCACTCGATGTTGCAAGCCGGATGAGGTGTCAAAGTTTACCCTTGACTGCCAAATGCCTAGCTTTCGCTTTTTATTTAGTCTGGCGGTGAGGACGTTGTCTTCTCTCGTCTTCTGAGTGTAGAGGTTTGTGCTCTGTGGGAGATCTCTACCCAGTTGCTTCTCTGTTTCCGCATAGCGTTTTGCTGCTGTCATGATGCCATCCCATGTGGATGGCATGCCATCTTTACCCGTTAGGGTGCGGATGAGCTCTGGGTCATGTGCGCCCTGGATGAAGGCAGCGCGAACAAGATCTTCGCTGATATTGCCCAAACTTAGCTTCTTTGAGTTGAAGCGAGTGATGAAGTTTGGCAGAGATTCATCTTCCTCTCGTAAGCATTTGAGGATTGTCCATTGCTCCTCGGTATACTTCCGTTGCTGGCTGAAGTGTTGGCTAAACTTCTGTTGGAAGTCTGCCCAGTCATAGATGTGGTTGACCGGTAGACGATCAAACCAAGCTCTAGCAGCCCCAACAAGCGTCATTTGGAACATGTAGCACCACGTGGGTTCCGTCCAATTGCTGACGGTTGCCCCCGCTATGAACCTGTTCAAATGATCGTCTGGATCAGATAAACCGTCATATGTGCCTATGTTAGGCATTTGTTTGGCACTCTTTGGGGCGATTGCTTCCGCAATGTCCCTTGCAAACTTGGACGTTCCTGCATTCGCAACGTTTGGTCTGAACGTTTTGGAGAAGTCTCGTGGACTTCCACCTGTGGTTTTTGGTTTGAAGGCTTGTCCAAAATGCCTTTTCGGTTGGGATTCCGTTTCCTTACGCTTCCCTTTTGCCCTATGGCGAGGGTTCGCGTTGGAGTCGGATTCCTCCGAGTCATCCTCCCAGTATTCGAATTCGTCGGCCTGTTGCACGGAACGCAAGCGTTCGTCCAACTCAGCCTGGAATTCCTTTTGTCGTGCCTCCGCCCATGCCTTAACTTCATCGAGAGTCTGGCGGGGGAGTCTTCGTTTCTCAAACTGGGTATCGGTGGATCCCAGTAGGCGATCATTTACTGCACTTGCCCCAGCTTTGGTAAGTGGGGTAGTGTTCGTAAGATTTACTTCACTTGCCCCGGCTTCGGTAGCCGGGGTAGTGTTCGTAAAAACTGTGTTGCCGGTATTCCCCCCAGTAGCTGGGGTTGTGGTTACCGGAATTTCTCTAACCATCTTTGTAAAAGTTTGAAAAAACTGGAGAAAATTGTAGTTCTAGCTTTATGCACGGATGGCGCCAATGAAGAAACACTAACCGGACCCCGGGCAGATTACTGGTAACCTGGGGGTTAGATAGATGTTTCCCACGAGGGGTTAGACCCTTGGAAGATGGTTCTTCTGATAACCTGCAAAACAGACACCGTGAGCTCGTCACTGAGAAGGGGGGGGGGGGTTCCTCCTTGTGACCACCCTCCGGCGTGAGAATCAGACTAGATTGCTCTTTAAATATAAAAGTATATTAAGAGATTGCTAGAGCAGATATCAGGTATATTATGATGATAATGTGATATGATATGATGAGATGAGATGGTCATACCATTTGTGGTATTTATAGCCGAAGGTAGGTTTCCAAGGAGGTATGGCCGGCTGCAACAGTGTTCCTGTTTACCAACAGTAGCCTACGCACGTGCCCTGCTGGTAGTTGGTGGGTAGGTAGCGGCTGATAGCGACCAGGCCTGCTGTATACTATTCCTTTTCCACCAACTGCCGGCTACGCACGTGGTATGACAGGAGTTGGTGAGTAGGCAGCGGCTAATAGTGACATACAGTGTAGGAACATGCTGCTCGCCATACTGTTGTCCATAAGCTGTCGTATCTTTAGTCAGATCTTTTTCCCATACCTCGTCAGGTACAGTACAGAAGATCTTCCCGTATCGTACGGACTGGCTTATTTGGGCGGGAGTATTCCCCCTCCCACCCTTGTGCGGGATTGTTCCCGGCTTCGCTCATTCCTTCAGGTGACACTGAATGATTGAGAGCTAAGTGCCTTGTGCGTGTAGCCTTGCTGCGCGGGTGGCCTTCCCTAATGGCTTGTATCCGAGGCTGCGGGGACAGGCGGAGTCCTTTACCATTGGGAGGCATTTCCTGCGGGACCAGCTTGCATACTGCGCGTAAGGACGTCACGTCTCTGAGCATGGTTGGTCCTGCGGATCCAGTTGTTTTCTGCGCAGACGTCCCTGTTTAAGGTGAGTCTTGCGGGTCCAACTGGGCTCTGCTGGGACCTACCTCTTCAACTAGTTTAGTATCTCTACTCTACGGTGCAGAAGCTAAACGGGTTGGGCTTGAAAATTGTTATCTATATTCATCTTTTGGTGTTGGAAATCACACCCAAAAACACAAACGTTGAAAGAAGCTTTCTGTTTATTATAACTCTTAAGAGTGGCCCATAAACCACCTATTTAGTACTTAACAAACATCGTGCAAAACAATTTAACCTATTCTAGTAAATTAAATAATACTTAATATTCTTACCAAAACAAGCATAAAATATTTTTATTTAGCCCCTTCAATTTTCTTGATAACCTGTTTCAGGATTAACTTTCAATAGTTCGGTCGTTTATTTCTATAGTATTTTTGAAAGGTGTTTTACACGGAATAAATTAATATATACACTACAATGAATAATTTAATACAAATAAAAAAGATAATTAAGTCTCTTTATATTATGTAAGAAAAATGTATTACAAATATAGTCGTTTATATCATCAAATATATTTGAATTTTAAATTGAGAATGAGTTGTTCTACCATCGGTATACAATAATGAAGCAATATCACTGGAAGCAACATTTAAAACAGTGAGGTCTTTCGATGTGAAATATGTAGCTAAAGTCTTTCCCAAAAATGTTTTTTATTCCATATCCGACCATATACAAAAAAAACACACCAGATTTTCCTTTTTGAAAAGCTTTCATGTTGTCCTTATAAACACATTATTATTCAATTATTACAATATTATTATAATACATATAAAAATGAAAATTTTCTATATGATATTTAAGATTGAATATTTGTAAAAAAAAAAATTAAAAACAAATTATTATAGTTTTCTTCAATATGAAGATGTCTCAAAAATTGAATGTTAATGTACTCTTTAAAAATAAACTCTTTTATATATACATTAGTTTTTATCCCCCATATTACGGGGGTTGTTTTATATTATTTGTTTCCAATATTTTTTGTGTTTTGAATTTTTATTTTTTTTGTTGAATGAAAGTTAATAGTATACTTATGTTAGATGATTAATTGTTTCACAAATAAATGAGATGTTATTACCTGGTTTAAAACCTATATGGGTTTGATGAGACCCAAGCCCCGTTTATTTTTTTTACTATTAAATTGGTTTTTTTAATTATAAATTATATATATCTTTTTTTTAAATAAATCATATATTAATTTTTAGTATATCCCTACTTTATAGGAATTTTATATCAAATATTTGATGAGATTAGTTTTTAATTTAATGAGGTGTTATAACCCGTTTAAGAAATATTTCGGTTTGATAAGACCCATGCCCATGAATTCAGGTCAAGTGCATGAGAAGCCTCAATTTAAAAATCAAGCAAATCTAGTGACTCCAAAAAATCGGGGAGTGACCATATCGTGACACGTAGAATTTTATGTTTTCGTTTATATATATATTACTAGTTTTTGTCCCCCGTATTACGGGGGCTATTTTACATTATTCGTTTTTAATATTTATATACTTTTTTGGTGTTTAACTTTATTTATTGTAAGGAATTTAGTAATATACTTAAAGTTTGATGATAAAAGGGTTTCACAAATAACTAAGATGTCATAACCCGGTTTAAGAGTTATCTGGTTTGGTGAGACCCAAGACCCGCGTATTTTTTTACTATAAAATTGTTTCTTAATTATAAATAATATATATATATATATTTTTAAAAAAATCATATATTATATTTTAGTATATCCCTATTTTATAAGATTTTCATATCAATAATTTGGTGAGATTGATTATTAATTTAATGAGATGTTATAACCCGTTTAAGAAATATCTGGGTTTGGTAATACCCATACCCGTGAATTCGGATCAAATGCATGAGAAGCCTCCATTTAAAAATCAAGCAATCTGGTGTCTTCCATAAAAGGGGGGAGCGACCACATCACGACACATAAGATTTTTGAGTTTTCATTTATATATTACTAGTTTTTATCCCCCGTATTACGGGGGCTGTTTTATTATTTGTTCTAATATTTATTTATTTTTTGAATTTATATTTTTTTATTGTATGAAAGTTAATAATATACTTATGGTTTGATGATTAATTGTTTCACAAATAAATGAGATGTTATAACCCGGTTTAAAAGTTTATAGTTTTGTTGAGAACCAACACTCGTTTATTTTTTTTACTATGAAATTGGTTTTTTTAATTATAAATAATATTTATGAAAGTTAATAATATACTTATGGTTTGATGAGACCCAAGACCCGTTTATTTTTTTTACTATAAAATTGGTTTTTTATTTTAAATAATATATATATATATATATATATATATATATTAAAATAAATAAGATATTAATTTTTAATATATCCTATTTTATAGGATTTTTACATCAATAATTTGGTGAGAATAATTTTTTATTTAGTGAGATGTTATAACCCATTTAAGTAATATCTGGGTTTGGTAAGACCCAAACCCATGAATTCGGGTCAAATGCATGAGAAGCCTCTGTTTAAAAATAAAGCAAATCTGGTGACTCCAAAAAAAGGGGGAACAACCACATCGCGACACGTAGGATTTTTATGTTTTCGTTTATATATATTATAGATAGATTTTATTTTAAAGAAAATATATTTATGACACTTAATTACTGTATTAATATTTTTTTATATTAAGTATGTTTAAAATATAATTTATGGCATTAATAATTCAATCAATGAAGATTGACCAATTAATACGGTATGTTGAATTTATAATCAATACTATATTTAGAATCATTTTTTTTTTCATTAATAGAAGAGAATGTGATTTTGATGGAAATTTAATAGTGAGAATTAACCTTAAAATGTCACGTGTCTAGAATTATTTTCTTTTTAGTGTAGGTAAATAGTTTTGTAAGGTGTTTTATGACAAAAGTTAAATTTGTTAGATTTTTATACTAATACTTAAAACTTGTTTTTTTTCCGTAAAGGTTTAATTGCATAGTAGTATGCACTAAATAAATAAATCATGTAAAAAAATGTGACCATGTTAACCTTTAATTTTGTCACTAAATAAACATGTCATGGGTGTTAACACCTATTAACTAGAGGTGTTCAAAACCGGATATCCGGAGTTTTGGATATCCGAAAATTTCGAATAGTGAATTTCACTATCCGAATCCGTATCTAAAATTTTGGATATCCGAAATTTAAAAACAAAATAAAAGCATTTTCTTGCAGATCTGGGCATTAGAAATTGGGGCCAAGGAATGTTACTTTCAATCTATCATCACGAAGGAATTCCATGGCTTAATTACAAGAATTGAATTAAAACAAATGTTGGTTGGTTTCTTGGAGTTTTGGCCAAGAAATTGAGAAAACTAAACTTACACAGTAACGACAATAACAATATTCTATCTTCCAAAATCACTAAATTAAAATGAACATTATCTAGAGGAGGAGAGGAACAAGCGATGGGCTAAGAGAGGACGGGCTGGTGCGTGGTGAGGACCCCATCACGCACACCGCCGCCAGTCCCCCATCACGCGTGATGGGGGCGCGCGTGATGGCTATCACGCAGAGGGGGTTAATTTCGAGAAATGTAAACGTTGGAGAGGGAGCCGTGATGGGGGCGCGCGTGATGGCTATCACGCAGAGGGGGTTAATTTTGAGAAATGTAAACGTTGGAGAGGGAGCCGTTGGAGGATTTGGACCACACCACACCACCACCACACCACACCACACCACACCACACCACACTACTACCCCTACCAAATTTTATCAAATGTGATGGATTTGAGGTTGGTGATGTGACACACCACCATTGGGTGTGGTGTGTGAGGAAAATACCACCACCCCCTCCCCCTAAGCAAGAATGAGATGGTTTTCACTTTTCAAAGCAAATTAATGAAATTGAACAGGCGGCATGGCTTTAAAGGGATTTAGAGTATTGATTTATAAATAATAAATAACTAAATTTAAAATTTCGGAAAATTTTAAAAATCACTCTCCGAATCCGAATCTGAAAATTCGGATTCGGATTTTCAGATACTTCGAATACGGATTTTTTTACACCCCTAATGGTGGATTCAAAAAATTTTCAATGGTTTAAATAAAAGAGAATGAGTTGATTTTGATGAAACATTTTCTCAAGTGGTTAAGATAATTACTATAATGTGTGTTATTTGTTTAACTACTCAAAATGACTGACATTTATTTCAACTTGATATGATAATACTTTTCTCTACGATGATTTACATAAGGTAGTATATATATGTCTTTACATGAAGGGTATTTTTCTAAAGATGAAACCAAGGTTTGCAAGTTATAAAAATTATTGTATGATTTAAAACAAACGCTTAGAACGTGGAATGCTAAACTTGTTGGTATTTTGTTAACTATAGCCTTTGTTCAAAGTTATAATGATTATTCTTTGTTTATAAAATCTGATAAAAATGTGTTTATTGTTTTACTAGTATATGTAGATGATATAGTTTTGACTAAAAACAGTACAATTGAAATTGAAAATGTTAAAAAGTTTTTAAGGTCTAAATTTCTTATCAAGGATCTAGTATTGTTAAAATATTTTTGGGAGTCGAAGTTTTAAAAACTGAGGAAGGTTATTATCTTTTTCAAAGAAAATATTGTTTAGAATTGCTAAATGAATTTGAATTAATTGCGTATAAACCAGTTAATGTTCCAATATAACAACATTATGTTATCTCTTTCTTAAGTAAAAAGGATGAAACTCTTTTAGTAAATGTTACTAAGTATCAAAAACTTATTGGAATGCTGATTTGCTTATCTCACACACGTCCGAATATTTCTTACTCAGTTCAATATCTTAGTCAATTTATGCACAATCCAACAAGTATTCACTTGGACCTTGCATTAAAATTTCTAAGATATTTAAAGAAATCCCTCGGTACAGGTGTTTTGATAAGTAAATCTGATAATCTAAATCTTGTAGCTTATTCAATGTGACATTCAAGAAAAAATGAGTTACACCTTATTTATTACGTAGTGACCAAACGATTAAACGAATGCTACTGATTATGACCTGTATACATCTGGGGCTATATATAGTTGATATACATATTATAGTTGGGATGAGCTTGAGACAGTACCTGTATCTGTAATCATACCTGTATCCGTACCAAAAATCAATAAAAACATGTACCAATACTCATACCAAATTTTTCGGTATGGTACGGGTATTTCGGTACAGTACCCGTTTTTGTACCACTTTTTCTTTTTTATTTCCAAATCTTCGACGATCTTGAAACTGGTACCAGTACGAGTAACAAACAACCTGAATTAGTTCCGGTATCGGTACTTGCACATGTATGTGACGGGTACCAAGTTAGTACAAGTACCAAATTGGTCGCCGATTTAATGATAATATATTATTGAAGAACCCTAATTCGGCCGCCAACTTTAAGTGATTTATTTGTTGGTTCGAGTCTTGGATGTTATATTGTTTAATATTGAAGAAAAGTTTGGTACTTGTTCAATAATAACATAGTTGGATAATTTAGTTTATATATTAAATATGAAGAATCCTAATTGAAACCCTATATATTCCAACCAGGTACAAAATACCAACCGTACCCGTACCTGTACTCTATTGTACCTGTACCAAAATTCAACAAAAATGAATACCAATACCCTTACCGAATAGACGAAATCGATACGGGTACATGTACGAGTACGATACGGGTACGAGTACGTGTATTTGGGACAAAATGCTAATCCCTGTATTATAGTAACTAACATTAAAGCCCTAGTATGTACAAAACTACTTAAACGAAAGGATTTTCGTTAATAATACGCTATGATATTAAACGCAATCGATTGTATCAAAACAAGCATTGCATCATCCGTTAAGCCGAAAAAGACTTATAAAACACTCATTTGAGATGTTTTAAGCAACTTGTGAAATATTTTGGATTTTTACAACAAAATGACTAGGGATGGCAATGGGTCGGGTTTGAGATGGGTTTAGTCAATCCCAAACCCATACCCGATTAGGAAACCCCATCCCAAACCCGTCGGGTTTTTTTCGGGTAATTACCCGTTGGGTTTCGGGTACCTATCGGCTAAATCTGACCAAAGACCCCGGGTATCTATCGTATTTTGGAAAATTATAATTAATTGATTATAAACAAATGAACAATGATTACCATAAAATGTCTCACATAATTGCCTAAACAAGTTTCATATATACATGTTTGATCTATTTTTTTTATACTGAGCTACCCTTCAATGAATTTAAAAGTCTCGCTTTATTCAAACCAAGTATCTACTTTATGCTTTCCACATATTACAAACAACCAAATCAACAAAATATATTCTAATAATAATAATAATAATAATAATAATAATAATAAAGTTACATCGGGTATATATTCAGGTAAATGGGTTAATGTTATCGTGTAATCGAGTATTTTAGAAATCCCAAACATGTCCCAAACCCGCGAAAAATTTCAAAACTAAACCCAAACTCGTCCAAAACCCTAATGGGACGGATTTTACCCATCCCAATTATGTCGGGTTTCGGGTATTCCCATCGGGTTTGGGTTTCATTGTCATCCCTATAAATGACATGTTTTTCTTAATTTGCAAAACTTAGCCGAAAAACACTCGTTTTTGCGCTGTTTATCACATCCGAACACTTTTTCTCACCAAAAACTTAACTCAAATTAAATTTGAACTCGGGATTTCACGTATGGGACGCAAAACGATGAAAATGTGGACAAAAGAGGGGCCCTAGGGGGCCCTCCTATGGCGGCCGCAAGTAGGGGGCCCACCCCCTTGTGGTTTCTTCCCTTTTAAGCTTCTTTAAACATCAAAACTAGATATTTTACCAACTCAACATCTGCTCCATCAATTTTCTCTCTAAAAACCAGCTAACAATTGAGGTATGAACTTGATTTTTCATTGTTTTAAGCTTGTTTTAATCATAAGATTATGTTTTGACTAGTAAAAACCATGTTTAACCATATAAAAACCTTCAAACTGGTCCAAAAACATATTTTTATGCTAAGCATGGTTTCAAATCAGAATCAAATACTTTTTGGCTAAAAACACGGATTAGGAGGTTTAAATCACGTTTTTTCGGTTTAAAAACTCGATTTCAAACCCTAACCGAAACCATAGATTACAAGACTGTATGATTGATGTTATATGCTTGGTTATGTGATAAATTATTTGTAGATACACTAGCTAGAGAGCCAAGAACTCGAAAAGGCGAGAACAGAGCCCAAACACCCAGATACCGCAAAGGTACTAACCGAACACTCGTTTAGGGGTTGTTTGTGTCTAGATTGTGACGTGATTGTTTTTAGATTATGAAACATTGCAGAGACATCAGGGATCATAGGAATGATTCCCTGTCCGAATTTGGTAATATTTCGATAAATGGAGAATATTTGACGATTTTATTACCGTTTATTGATGATTTATTGTGAAAAATAGCAAAACAGATTAGAAAATTATGAAATTTTTTGGGAACTCGGTAAAGTCATTGTAAGATCACACATGAAATTTGGGGTCCATTGGAGAACCCTAGCTATGGTTTGTGGATTCCTGTTTAATCGAGTTTTAACGTTCGATTTATGCTCAAAAAGGTATTTTAGCTAAAGTGTTAAGTTCTGGAAATATTACATGGATTGTATTAAGATATTTTGACCACTCGGAAAAATAATCAAATTTTTCGGGTACAGTTTGGTATAAACGGAGGAATTATCAGTTACAAATAACATATAGAATGGATTTTTATAAATCAATAATTGAGCTTCATAATTCTGAAAATATTTTATTAAAAATCTACACATTTTAATTTGTAAGTGTGAAAGTTTCCATAATTTAGATATATATAAATAAAAAGTTATACAAATTTAACATTAAACAAATATAAGTTTTGATAAAACCGCCAACGTTATGATTAACGATCTGACTGGAATATCAAAACGTGGTCAAATATCATATTTTGGATAAATTTAGTAAAACCAAACTTTTAAGAGAATTCCGGACAATTCGGGTGAATTGTGCGCGTTTTCTACAATCTAGACCGTATAAAAACGGAAACGAACCCTATAGGAAATCCATAATCTAAACCCTAATTTTCTTTTAAAATTTGAATCATTGTTATCAAATAGTACGTTTACTCAAATTTGTGTGATCTTACTTATTTTAGAAACGCATAAACGACCAACTTGACCAGACACGGAAAATGGTGAAATGGAACCAAAACCGATTTTGAATATTGACACTGTACAACGACACAATCTTAGACTATTGATATGATATGGCCGTAACAACCATACCCAAACTAGATAAACAGCCAAATTTAGTTTAAAGATTGTACTAGTATTAACAATACAATACCGATTATAGGATTCGATCTATAATCAAGACATACTATGCATGGTAGTGTGTTATGGACGCTATACTACACTAATGTGAGTTTCATGACCCCTCTTTTTAGACTGTTTTACGAACATTTGGGGTGAAAAACATGTTTGTTTGTGTGTGTGTGTGTGTATCTAGAAACGTGTTATGATGTGAATTTTCTAAGTGCTAACATTTGAAAGTTCCCATAAACATGAGTGATTAACTTTGAGCTGATGGCTTGTGAATAGTACAATTGGTTTGACAAACCCAATTGACAGAGCAGTGGGGTATGCCAGGACATTATACAATTGCACATGACCATATATACATGCTATGTGGTATTAGACATAGTACCCGAGGCATGCGACAGTGAAAGCCACGGGAAGTGCGTGGCAGTGGAGGCCACGTGGTAAAATCACGACAAGGGTCCACTTGTGGCTTAGTATAATTACATCATATACATACATAATATGAATACTATGATTATGCAGACCGATTTTGTTTAAACTTGTGAAACTCAACAACTATTCGTAGTTGACCCCTTTTTAACATCCTTTTCAGGTGTACCAAAGTTGGAATAAAGTGGTTGTGTGCTATATGCTTGGGCAGTGAATGTAACTATAATAAATAGATGCAAGTATGCCAATATGGAATAAAGTGGTTAACGTACTGACCAATGTTGTGTAACACTTAGTTTGTAAACAAAGTTAGAGTTACGTAATACAACGTAAATTAGTTTGTTAATGTTTCTTTATAAACAATGTGGTTGATACTAGAGGTGTCTGTTACATTCCCATTTTACGCTTCCACTATTCCTAGTTGGGGTGTGACAGGGTGTAACATTCAGATTTTGTCTGGGCTAAGTGTTTGACCAGTCGGAGGGCTGTGACTGGTTATTGTATGATGATGGGTTCGTCCTTGGTTACTTGGAAGAGTAAGAAACAACATGTGGTTTCTAGGTCTTTAACCGAGGCTGCATACCGGGCTATGTGTGATGCTTCTTGTGAAGTGACTTGGTTAGTAAAATTGTTGAAAGAATTAAATGTGAATTTGTCAACACCAGTACAGTTATATTGTGATAATACCGCTGCAATATCCATCGCTGCAAACCCAGTTTTTCATGATAGAACTAAACATTGTGATAATACTGTTACATCATCGAACCCTAAGTATATTATTAACTTTCTTACAATAAATAAATTTAAAATCCATAAAAATATATAAATATTAGAAATGAATAATGTAAAACAACCCTCAATTGGCCAGGTAATATTGTAATAAAAAATGAAGAAAAAGACGTTCAATGTGCTAGAGTTATTTTTTCTAGTTGAAACAACCTCTCATCTCCTCTCAAGTTTGTTAGATCTAAAACAATTTCAGTTAGGTTTCTTTTATTGTAAGTTCTTGAGAGAGTATTATATATTAGATCATGGTGTTGTTGATCTAATTTGGTCGTAGTCAGTTTAATCGGTGTTGTAAACTTTGTCTATTTCATTTGTGATTGTTGAAGATTGGTGCAATTGATGTAATTCTGGTGTGTTTAATTGAAGTCGGTGTATAATTTCTGACATTAACTTTATCACTAAATAAAATGGTCATGGGTGTTAACACCTATCAACACCCCTAGTAGTGGTTTCAAAAAAATTAACGTGGTGGTTGGAAATTTTTATGGTCGGTTAACTATGGTTATATTATAATTTTCTTCCATCCGGTTCGGGTTGACTTAGGTTAGGTGATATAAAATTTTTAAGTTGAATTGGTTTTCTTTCGGTGAGACCCAATGAAAGGTTATCCAAATCAATAAATTCAGCAGGTTAGAAGATGATCATTGACCTTTTATTTTGATAAATCGTTCAATTATAATGGGGTTTCAAAATTTATTATGATGTTATTGGGTTCTTGAGTCTGGTTTGACTAATTTTACCATACTATTAAAGCAATATAAGTTTTCACATAGCTTTCAACTAGTATGTCCATATAGGCTTCTAACTCATCAATTTTTCATTTATATAATTTTCACATTTTAATTTGAACATTAATTTTAAACATTAACTCCTAAGTTGAATAAAGTTTGAAATATGGTTATAATAATCACATATTGAGTAATAAATACATTTGTTTTCATTGTTATTTTTTTAAAAAATTTTGAGACTTTGTTATTTTTATATATATATTTTTTTGTATTTCGGGAAATTATTTATGTACGTTTGGACCGGATGTATGGATGTTTGAATTGAAATAATGGTTTAAGTCACGAGTTTTGGATTATAGTGTTGCTTTATTACATGAGTGGTTTAATAAAAATTATAATTATATCTCATTGTGATATTCATATATTTAACATTCTTTATGTTGTGTATTTAAATGTTTCATAATTTCAATAAGAATAGTTTCTATAACACACAACTTATGTTATAACATCTACATGTTTACGCTTTATAGTTTACAACATATGACTTCAGTAGATGATGAAGTTTTAATTAATGTATTTTTTGTTTCATGGTATAAGTTAAAAATATGTGGCATAACTTAGAATTATGCTTTAAATTGTTATATTTCTCTATCTGTCTTTGTATTTTGAATTCTTTTAATAGAACAACAATGTGATACCTTATAATAATAATAATAATAATAATAATAATAATGTTAGATTATCTGATGTTTACAATTCAGTAAAATGTATATAACAACACACGCGCGCACACACACGCGCGCACACACACAAAAACATATGGGTGAGTTAACGTACAATAATGGCTTATTGTACATTACGTACGTGACCTTCCAGAGCGTTAGATTAAAAAACACGCGGTGACAATTTCGTAAATAACTCAATAGTAGTTCGCAATCAAAATTTGTCTATTACAAATCGACTCTGATCCAAATTCGGAACTGTCGCTCAATCTAATTCAATTTCTAAACTCTAATCACAGCTTAAAGTATGAAATCTCTAAAGTCAGAAACCAAAACCAAATCAAAATCGAACGTCGTTGAACATCAAGAAAACTTTAAAATTGATCAAAAAATGATGATTTAATCAATCGAATTGATGTGTAGAAGTATTTAGATTCATAAATCGATTATGGAACTGCAGAAATAATGCACTCAATCGAGCTCTGATTAGGGTTCAAAATATTACGTTTAACGTTATGAAACAAAACTGAACATCTTTAAACGTTCTAATACGTTCAAAGAAGTTCTGACCAAAAAAGAGCATATTTAAACGTTCTGAAACAAAACTGAACATCTTTAAACGTTCTAATACGTTCAAAGAAGTTCTGACAAAAAAAATAACATCTTTAAACGTTCTAACAAAAAATGAACATCTTTAAACGTTCTAATACGTTCAAAGAAGTTCAGAACTTCTAAACTAACAAAAAAGTCCAGAAACACTTATACCTTCAGACCTTTAAACGAACACCTTTAAACGTTCAGAAGTTCATATATAAAATTAAACACCTGTAATATGAAATTGAACACTGAAATCACTTCATATAATCTCGTAATCATCAAACAATTATCAATCGACCGTCAATTTGATCATCGATTCGACCATATGAACAAAATATGGAACGCCTGCAACTGGGTTTCTGCAAATAGCGTATTCAACTCAAATCAATTGAAGTGTGTGTCTGAAAATGACGCCGGTGACGATGGTTGAATCGATGCAACGGTTAATTAGGATGAAAACGATTTGAAATAATTTAAAATTTTGCCACCGCGATATATATATATATATATATATATATATATATATATATATATATATATATATATATATATATAGAATCAGGATCATGAGAACTTTTTTGAAATTAAGAACTATGACTATATATATATATATGAAATTTTATATATTTTTCGTCTATGTGTAACAGATAATTTAACCTAGTCCAACTAATATACTAGTACTGTTACGAAAACGCCATGACAACATTATGTGATTTTCAATCAAATTCATTTTGCCAATTCGTCCATTTTGCACATTGCCTCGTGGAGTATCATACTTCATTAATATCTAATCCACAAAGACCTGTATTTGTAGTTTACGCAATGAATTTATAAGTACTGAAAATAACAAAATTAAATCCATGTCAGCGTGAAAAAAGTGCATAAAAAAATATCTAAAACCAAAATATCTTAAGGTTGAATATTCTGTTTCAAAACACTTGGAGGCCATAAAACCATATACATTTTCCACCAAAAATAAGAGATAAAACGGAGAAATGGCAGCCTTTGCAGTTTTCCGGTTGCCGGAAGTCTTTAACCACCGTGCCGGATTAAACCATCATCCAAAACAATCCCTCTCAAGGTATCATCACAACTTTCCGTTAATTAATATCATATCATATCATAAAACTAAATAGCACTTTGCTAACTTATAGACGGAAGTCAAAATCTGGTGCCACCACATGTCGTATGCAAACTCCTGATCGGATCCGGAAGACAGGTCAGAATTATTATGACCTGCTCGAGGTTTCAGTGAACTCCAGTTCTCAGGAGATCAAAGAATCATACAGAAAACTACAAAAGAAATACCACCCGGACATCGCGGGTCAAGAGGTCTAAATCTTTCTCTCGCTTTGCATACATAATAAAATGGATGGGCTGGAGGAGTTCCACTCATTAACTTATGAGAGCTCTCGTAAGCTCGAGCTTATCTCATTACTAGTTTTTTTTAGCCCGGGCTATGCTTAATTGTGATTTACTAATTAATTTATGTACATTTATAATTTTTTATACTTAAAAAAATTTTTAATTAAAATTTTTCTATAGTTATTATTTATTTTTATCACAACTCTATATATAATGATACTTATTATTATAAAATTTACATTTAATTTTTTTTTATAGAAATACATCAATTTTTTATACATAAAGTCAAAACAGGCTAGTTTAGGCTCGCTAGTCAACTCAAGCTAAATAAATGAAGCTTAAGGTTAGGCTTAGTTATTAAACAAGATTATCTCTAAGCTCGGGCTTGAATTTAACTTTTAGAGCTGATCTTGTGTAGCTCACGCGTGACTTGGCTCGTTTACACCCCTAGGCAGCGAGCTTAATTTAAACGAAATGTTTTTTTGGTACAATAACCTATACTTAACATTGAGATTAGGAAAAACAAGCTTGTTTTGCTCAGGTGGCGGAAAAACCAACGGTGTCATGTATTAAACTGGATTATGTCAGTTTGATTTGCGTTGATCCGAAACACATTTTTTTCAAAAAAAAAGTATATATATATATTTTTAATTAGTAAATTTTTAACAAAAACTAATTTTTTTCGACCTATATAGCTCGTTTAGTGTTTAGATTTTCTTTTTTGTTTGGTTTTACCCTTGGAGATAAAACATAACACGAGTCGATCAATTTAGGGTCATGAGCATACAATTCTCTTAAACGAGGCGTATACTGTGCTAATGAAAGATGATTTAAGAAAAGATTATGATGCTTCAATCGGCCATGTAAGTGTTGGGTTCGGAGGAGATGAACTGAAGATGGGTTACAGCTCGTGGAATGGACCGTTTCGACCCCAAGCACTTTTTGTTGATGAAAAAGCTTGCATAGGTCAAGATTTCCTCTAACTGGATTTAGATAATAGTAGTGTTTTAGCATCTAACTCAACATCTTGAGTTACATTTGAAGCAAGTTTTGTTAACATTTTCTTCATTTTGTGGGACCCAAGTAAAAGATAAAAATGGGAGAAAAATAGCATAAATGAACATACCATAAGATGATTTTATTCAATTCCAACTCTTAAGGCCTAAGCTATGATCACGCTATAACAGATCAAAATTAAAGGTTAGATTTTAATAAATTATTACGATATTAAAATCTACTATGAAAACTACTATCAGAAATAATGTCAAGCTAATATGAAAATCATAGGTTTGAGTTTAGTCTAAAAGAGTAAAAGGGTTTGAGTCAGTTGTGGGTCGAACCCGCAAACATGCTTACCCAATATGATCATGCTCGGGTTGACCCGGTGAGTTCACGGGTTCACATGTCCTGTTTGTTACCTTTTTTTTCTTTTTTTAAATGAAAATATGTTTTATCTCAACATTTAAATGATAATAATACATAAATGAGCATAAGGTTTATAGTATAAACAGGCCGTTTGTGTCAACCCGTGAAAACACGTCCCATGCGAGGATTCATGTCATGTCATACCACGCCAACCCGTGAATACGACCCATATAACATCCCAACTAGTAGATGTAAAAGTAACAAAATTTTCACAGAAACTTAAATGGCCTCATCTAGATGACCCATTAGGCTGTATGCACTGTTACAGGCTGTAGAGAGTGTGTACACAATGCCAGCAAAACATTCATAATGGATGAGACTACCGGATGCGCCCGAGTCAAAGTTCAATTCGGAGACGACGCCACTAGAATCGAGGTATCCAAAAAACGTTTATAGTCAAACATCATTTAAGACGTTTGATTATTTGATTTGCATGTAACAGGTGGCGGTTGAATCATGCCCATTGGACTGTATCCATTGGGTAGAAAGAGAAGATTTAGCCGTGTTGGAGTATCTTAATACGCCACGACCCAGACAAGGGTACGGCGTGTTTGGACAAGGGTGGGAAAAACCTGAAAACGTATTCATGGAAGCCAAAACATTCCAGAAGCATCTAAAGCAGCAACAAGCTGAATCTCTGCGAAGAAACGGTAAGTAGGTCTGTAAATGAACTGATTGTTCAGTGAACCCTTGAGCATGATCTTTGTTTAAGAAATAAACGGACAAACATGAACAAATTTGATTGTTCATATAACTAAACAGTTACGAACATGAGCACATCATGTTCGTTTAAATGTTTATTTGAATTTAATTATTAGTTATTATTAATGCTAATTGGCCCATCATGCGCCAAATCATCAGCTCAATCAAATTTTAGAATCAAGCATTCGTAATCGACTAATGAGCGAATGAATGAACTAGAACACATTTATTTTCTTTGTTTATGTCCGTTTAAAATATTAACGAGTGGAAATAAACGGACATGAACACAGTCATCTTCTTAATGAATGAACATGAACAAGAAAATCCGTTCTTTAAGTGTTCGTATATATCCATTCGTTTGTTTGCTTAGAGTTAAATGGAAGAACACGGACAAGCCGCATTAGTGATTACTAGGGACCTCGTTTACAGGCCTAACCTTAACTATTTGCATAAAAAATGACTTGATAAAATGCTGAATTCAATCTCTTATGAAACATGAATTAAAATTGCAGCAAGACATGATGTTGAACAAGAAACTGAAGCGCAAGCAGAGGCTCGAGAAAGTGCAAGCTTAAAACTGAAGATGGAGAGATTTTCAGGGTTCTGGGAATGGATGAAGAAAGTTTCATTGATGTAAAACTGTAAATGGAATAGGAAATATGAATGGAAATCGTGGTGCAGCACCAGTTTATATTGCTGACTAAAAATGTATATAAACTTATTACACTTTTGTTTACAATCAACATTTACATCTTTTTGCAAGCCTCGTGGTTTAAACCAAACTGAAAGAAAACACAACCACATGTCCTTTTTTTTCTATGATATAAGTTAGGGAAAACTTATGGCATGCTAGCCAATAATAACATGTAGTTTTCAAGAAAATAAGATGTAAACCTTCAATAACATGAAAGAAAACACATGTAGTTCTTTCATTGGGAAAATGGTCGACTGTCAATTTACAAAAAATAATAATGGTTCTTAACTTTTATCTGTCTTCTGACCTTAAACTCAATTTTCATGAATCGAGTTTGATTGGGGTCTGAGTGGATCATTCGGAGGTTGTTCGGTTGCCAATATGGTTGGATGTAAAAGTGAAAAGATTCCTTTTATTTATCTTGGTCTTCCGTTGAAGCCAAGATGAATTATCTTAAGGGGTTCTTAAGGCAGGGGTGGGATCTAGTTTTGGATAAGTTTTTGAATCGTCTTACTAAATGCAAAGCTAATTTGTTATCCATCGGTAAAACGTCAGTCACACACCATAATAATATTTTCTCTACATAAATATTATTATTATTATTATTATTATTATTATTATTATTATTATTATTATTACCGTTAGAATTCTGATTTCCTTTGTATTGCTTCATACATATGTACTTTAGAGCTGAGGGTCTCTCTGGAAGCCACCTCTTTATCCATGTGGATAGAGGTACGGCATGCCTACATCCCACCCTCCCTAGACCCTACTTATAACTATGCTATTGGTGGGATTTCACTGGGTATGATTGATTGGTGAAACGTCAGTCTTTATCTCTTCGGTTCTTGGAGCGATTGGTAATTATTATTTTTCTTTGGTTCATCTCCCATTTACGATTAATATAATAACTCTTGTTATTATTACAGAATATTGATTGAAATTCATTAACTAGTTTTTGGAATATATATATATATATATATAGGGCACCCCTTTATATAATCTCCATGCGCCAACTTAAGAGAGAGTAATAACCGACATATATTGTTTCTTTTCAATTCGAACTTCAACCATTTTATGAGAATGCATTAGACGAGTGCTACCCTTGTACTTATGTTTGAGGAGAAAAACCCGCACAACCCGTCTGAAATCATCTACAATGGTGAGAAAATATCTTGCTTGTGTGTAAGAGGGTGTTTACTTGCCCCATACATCGCAATGAATAAGTTCAGAACATGCACCAGTTTTTGTATGGCTAGTTTGAAAGGGCAATCTAGTATATTTTGCTTTAATGCAAGAATCACAAACCTTATTCGAGTTTGAAGAAGCATCTTTGATAAAAGCAAAGAAAAATAATAGGCACGTGACCTAATCTTTTATGCCATATATTGACTGTCGCCAACATTACTTTCCTCTCATTTCCCATCATCCCCATCTTGTACAGACCTTTTGAGCATTCACCCGCTCCAATCAATTCCCTCGTACGCAGACCTAGCATGACACAAAACTTGGGAAAAATATCATGGCACACTGTAAGTCATTTAAAATTTTAGTAACCGACAATAAGTTACACTTAAAATCTGGGACATGTAAGACATTCTTAATGACCATTCCATTCGGTAATGTGTAATTACCACATCCTTCAACAGGTATTGTGGCTCCATTTGGTATACTAACAGAAAATTCGTAATTTTCTTTTGGTTAGGTTTTGAAGTAAAGCTTTGTCATAGGTAAAGAGTTTGGTAGCCCCTGAATTAATTATCCACTTACCGTTTTGGTTCATGTTACCTGTCACATTAGCCTTTGGTTCAACCACCTCTTTGGTTGCTTGTTCCTTGTTTCAAAAAAATCTGATGAACTGCTGATACTGTTCTTCGTTTAAACTCAATATGGGGCTTTTCTTATTTTCTACACAGGCTGCCTTCGGTTTGATTTGTTTTCCTTTGCTCGACCACTACTCTGGGTAACCGATACGTTTCAAACAACCATCTTTGTTATGGCCATTCTTGTTACAAAAGGTTAGGGGTGGAAAATGTGACTCACAGGTTGAATAAGTTGTATTAAAATGTATATAATGGGTCAGAATGGGTCAAACTAAAAAAATAAAATGATTGAAACACGTCAAAACGGGTTGACATTTCTCGAATTTTATTTATTTATTTTATGGAACGAGAAAAATTGAGAAAACTTTTTAGTACTTTTACATTTTTAGTTTTGGATTGATATTTCGAGTTATGATTTTTTAATTATTTTTTTTGAATTTTTAACGAGGAGTTTTTGAAATGGGTCAAAATGGGTTGAGATTTCAACCCTCACTAAAAAATAAAAAAAAATAATAGAAAAATTATAACTCGAAATATAAATCAAAAACTAAAAAAAGTAAAAGTACTAAAAAGTTTCCTCCGTATTCTCGTTCCATTAAAAAAACTTGAGAAATGTCAACCCGTTTTGACCCGTTTAATTCATTTTCTATTTTTAGTTTGACCCATTGTATACATTTTAATACAACTCATTCAACCAAATGGGTCACATTGGCCACACCTACAAAAGGTGCAATTTTCCACAGATTCACAATTGCTTCGTTTAACTCCCTTTCGAACAATTTTAAATTGGGATTGTTCTGGGTTCAACTTAGCTGAGAAGGAGGCCCATAACGCAACGGGCTTTTATGTGGACATGTTGCTGCTGGACTCAGCCTTTTGCTTTCCGTCATTCTTGTCATCATTGTTTTTGTCACCAGCCATGATTTAGGGTTTGGTTAATGAGTTTTGTGAATGGATATCAATCTCGCTCTGATACTTTAATAACTCTTGTTATTATGGCAGAATATTGATTGAAATTCATTAACTGGTTTTTGGAATACATATATATAGGGCACCCCTTTATATAATCTGTAGGGGGCAAAGAAAATAGAACAAATAAAAGGCCAAAAAATTAAGTAGATAATTAAGGCACGAATCAAGGTGCACCAGAAAAGAAAAATATATGTCGTTTTATAATAAGCGTCTTGAGACTATGAGAGCAAGACTTTTTTGGGGAGCAGCTTATGAGGCCAGGAAAATAAATGGGAGTTGGTTTTAGCTGACAAATCTAAAGGGGGATTGGGAATAGGAAGTTTGCCAAGACTTAACCGGGCTCTTCTGTACAAGCGACGGTGGAGGTTTGTCTTGAACCCATATTCTATATGGGTTCGAGTCATAAAAATATGTACGGGGAAAGACTCGATATTGTTAGTGCACGGTTTTGTTGTCTCGAGTCTTTGTAATTTATCATTTGTAATTTATTATTATTTAATGTTAAGGGGTATTTATGGAATTATAATCCCATTCGTTATGTAAAGGCTCATTCGTTAAGGTATTTATAACGAATGAGCCCATTCGCTATTTGTACAATTCATTCGTTAAGGATGTTTAACGAATGAACTATAATCGTTATCTTGTACAGGCCATTCGTTAAGGATGTTTAAAGAATGGACCTTAGTTCGTTATATATGTAATCCATTCGTCATGGAATGTTGATGAATGGGGATATAGTGAATGAGTCATTCGTTATACCTTATGTTTTAACTTATGTAATGATAACGAATGGAGGCCATTCATTACGGGATGTGTAACAAATGGCATCCATCGTCTATATAAGGCCTGTTGGAGCCTTGTTAATTTAAGTATTGTTTAAGCTATAAACCAAACCCCTGCCCAAGTTCTCTCTTATAATTACTTCGTTTAATATTATTATCAATTATCTAATCTAAAAGCATGTCAAATAACTACATCTAATATCTAATCAGCATAATATGAATCTGTGTTGATTGGATCTCGGTGTTCAACAAGTGGTATCAGAGCATCCATGGTTAAATTTCTCTTGAATTAAGGTATTCTAGTATGAATTGATAAGGAATTCAATGTTTATTTGTTAAAATTTGGTTTAATTTTAAGTTTATTGAATTTGGTTGAATTATCATTCTGAAATGATAATTGGAAGTTGAATTTGGTGGAATTGTGTTCGAGTTGAATTGTGGAAGGTGTATGAGAATTGAATTGAGTTATTGTGGATATTTGAGATGATTTTGGTTTGGAATTGAGTGTGTACGGAACATGGGAATCTGTTGGTTGATTTTGTGTATTTTGGTGATCAGTGGATTGAGTTAAGGTTTACGGAATAGATTACGAGGGTTCGCGAGGCGATAATGAGTATTTTGATAATTTATATGGCTGATTTGGTGCATAATTGAAGTAGTAACATAATTTTCATTTGTGGTTTACGAACTTTGGTTTTGGAAATTTTCCAAAAATCTGGAAAACATTGGTTGAAGATTTGAAGTTTTGAAGATTTTCATAATTCGTTATGATGGTTATTACTCATTCGTTATATGCATGTTGTCATTCGTTATCAATGTCTAACTGATTCGTGACATGTGTAAAGTTTGTTAAAACTGACTAACAAACTAATTCGTTATTCACTGTAGCTATTTCGTGCTCAGTGTAGTTAATTCGTGCTCACTCATTCGCTACACATTCGTCATTAATTCGTCATTGATTCGTCCTCTGATTCTTCATTGTTTCGTCACTCATTCGTCTAAGTCATTTGTTACTTATTCGTTGTTCATTCGTCATCCATACATCACTTCGTTCGTTAAGTTACTGTTCCTAATTCGTTATCACTCTTTTTCACTTAGTCGTTACTTAATTTTCAATTTAAACCTTAAAGTTTGAATTTTGTTTAAGTTTGAACTTTTAAAATGGCTGGTTTTTATGCATTGGCATCTTAGAATGTACTGATGAAACAAATGTTACATCTTGATGCGAAAATTGGATCACACTCGAAATGTCCCCGTTTGATGAAATTTAGTGACATTGCTAAATGGGAACCACGTTTTCGAGCACATCTTGGTTATGTGCATCCTGATTGTTCTCAATGTCTTGATGAAGTCTATATAGTCCAATGATTGGTAGTGAAACTACGGGTTTTACCCCAAAAGCTTTTTCTCAATACTCGCAAGAGGAAAATAAAGCTTTAGAGATTGAGACTAAAGCATACTCTACTTTGACTATGGCATTACTTGATAACATATTTTATCAAGTTGGGAGTATTAAGATATGTGCATCATTGTTTTAACACATCATGATGAGAAGTATGAGAAACACAGAAGAAAGCAAGAAAGTGATGTTGAAGTTTCAATTTTGAAACTTTAATTTTTTTAAGGTGAGACTGTTGAAGAAATGCTCACTCGATTTAATAACTTGATAGCAGAAATGAATAAGTTGAAGATGGAACCTACCGAATCAAACAAAATTGATATTGTAAAGAATGCTTTACCTGGTTCATATTCAACATTTCTAATGGTGTTGAAGGAAAGCAACTATTTTCAAGAATGAAGATCTAACGGCTTTGGAATTCATGCAAAAGGTGGAAGCTTGAGAATATGATCTGAAATATCAGAAATCTTCAAAAGAAACTCAAGAACCAACTCTTTATGGAGGTTGTATGCCTTTGAGTACAACTGCAACTCCAGTTACTGCTTTCCTTACTCAAAATGCACAAGAGGGATCTTTGACTTATAGTGATCCTAATGTATGTTTCATGGCATCTGGGTTTACTGATAATTCTAGGGGATCTGTTACTACCAATAGCTTCACTGCATCACCAAATGTTAACATGAAAGAAGCTGAACATAATTTTTTGTTTCTTTTTGCATTCATGACATCATATGAAAATTTGGTTGGTAGTAAGATTGCTACAAGTGAGTTGACTGATGAAGACTATGACCAAATTGATCCAGATGATTTGGAACTTATGGATCTCAAATGGAATATGGCCATGATTGTTAGAAAGGTGAAGAAGTTTATGCAATGAACTGGTAAAGACCTACCATCTCTGAACAAATGAGTAGGTTTCGATAAGTTAAATGTCAAATGATACAACTGTCAAGAATTTGGTCACCTTCCCAAATAATGTGATAAACCGAAGAAGGAATATAATGGACCTCAAAACCAAGAAAGAAATTATGGGAAGAAGGTTAATGATTCTGCTGAAAAGCCTTCTGGTGGTAACTCGTCTAAAGCTTCGGGATCACAAGCTCTTTTCTCTGCTGCTGAAGGAACTGACTGGACTCAAAGATTGTTGTGTAATGATAATCAAGAAAATCTGGTTATGTTCGAGTTTACTGAAAGATTTCAAGATGCCAGTGGAAATGAATTGTCTTCTGACAATGAGACAGAATCTGATTCTGATGATTCGTGCCATATGCAACCAACTTCTTTTGCATGCATGGCTAAGATTGACGAGGTTAGTTCTTCTTCTGTTAAATTATCTGCAAATGTGTCTTGTTCTGTATGTGAAACTGTTAAGCCTAGGTTAGATTCGTTGAAAGAGCATAATGACCTACTGGTAAAAAAATTGCTTCAATCAAGGATACATATAAAAATCACGAGAATCACAAATGAGATATAGGGAGAAAATAGAAACATTGTCTATTAATAACCATGATTTGAAAGCTGAATTGTTTGTAAAAATGACAATCAATGATCAACAATTTCAAGAGATTCTTAAGCATAGAACTAAGATAACTGAACTTGAAAATGAGGTTCTTGATTTGAAAAGCAAATTAGGCATGTTTCAAAGCTCTTCATTTTTGTTAAATGAAATTATCGAGGTGACTGGTAAACAAAAAAATTCAAAGAAAGGAGTAGGTTTTGTTGAAGTACCACCACCATTTCATAATGATTATACTCCAAATCCTTTTGCGGGAAAGGAGGAAATTGTTATTGAACCAGTTTTTGTTGAAGAAAAACCAAATTTGATTAAAACTGACAATGTTAATATTCAATCTTCAACTCAAAAACCACATATTCAAAGTAAAAAGGTCTTTGTTGAAAATGTTGATAAGGTAATCATTGAGGATGTATTTGAATCTGGAGTTGTGCACAAAAACCTAAAGATTCCAAGTTCAAATCACATTTCATGTGAACCTCATGAATTTGAGGAGGCTGTGTATGGTTCAAATACATCTCAAGTGAAAAATGATAAATCTGTTAAGGTTAAGGCTCAGAAATCTGAAAAACCAAAGATTTCTGATGAGGATTTGATGCGTTTCTTCAATCCTGTGTCTTCTAAGCCAAATACTGGTCGAGTGTTTAAGTTGAAAGGAATCTGCAAAGTGTTCACTGAGAAAGACATTCCGCTTAATCTTATCAAGCCTGAATTGATAGAAAACGTCTTTCAAAATGAAACTTCCAAGATACAAGATCTTGAACATAAGTTTGTAAACTCCAAAACATCAAATGCAACAGATCCCTTGTTAAAAGCCAAACAATTGTTAAAATCTGCTAAGAAAGTTCAATTCGTTAAATCAAATGGAACTAACACTTTACAGAGTTTTTCAAACTGTTCAAACCTTGATTTTTACATGAAAAAGAAGTATGTGACGTTCGATGATTTAGACAAAGGTCCAATTTCTGGTGTTTTTCATCAAACTTCTGTTGCACAAGTTTATGATAAACCACAACGTGAGCGTGTTGATATGAGAACGTGTTTTCTATGTGGTGAACAAGTTCATGTAGTCAGAATTTGTGGATTGAAGAAATCACAAAATCATCATCCATTTATCAAGGAACAAACCAAACCCGTTCTTGTGATTAACGAGATTTTGAAAAGACCTATATAATGTTTTATCATAGATGATGAAACTCATATAATGTTTTCTGATGTGAATCCTCGCAAAGTGATTCATGTTAATGAAAATTCAAGTAATTTAAAGCCCAAATTTGTTCCTACGGAACCAATTTGCAAGAATGTGAATACGAATGTAGTTCAAGCTGCATACTTGAGACGAAAGTCGAAACCACCTGCGACTTATTCACAGGCGGCTAAACCACATTTCAATTCACTCAACATTAAAACTTCAAGTGAAACTAAAGAGGTGCCCAAGACTGAGGCTTGGGCTGCCTTTTTGAACTAATAATCTTTCATCTGTGTGCAGAGTTCATCCAAGACTATTTCTGGTGAAAACTGGATTATGGATAGTGGATGCTCTCGTCATAGTACCGACAACATTAACCTCTTATCGAATGTCAAGATATTCAAGGAGGGTATGTCGCTTTTGCGGGTAATTCGGGTGGAATGATTACTAAAGAAGGAGATATGTCAAATGGGTGTATCACCTTTGAGAAGGTTAATTATTGTGATAAAGTGGATCACAATTTTTGAGTGTGTCACAAATTTGTGATAAGAAATATACCACAATATTTAATGATAAGGAGTGCATAATACTTAAAACCAGGATACGTCATTCCTGAAGATATGGTTGTTATGCGATCTCCTCGATCAAACGATATTTATGTTTTAAATATGACTTCTAAAGCAACCACTTCTGTTGAAACGTGTTTTGTCTCTATGGCAACTGTGAAAGACTCCATTATATGGCACAAGCGGATGGGTCATATTCATGTCAGGAAGATGAATTATCTTATGGCTAATGAATTGGTTGATAGGGTTTCTTTGAAACACTTTAAAATGACCGACCACTGTGTTGCATGCAAAAATGGCAAACAGAATAAGAAGTCACACCCTTCTAAGTTAATCAATACAATTAGTCTCCTCTGGAACGAATTCATATGGATCAGTTTGGTCCTATGAATCGTGCGAGTATTGCTGGTGATTGGTATTGTTTAGTTGTCACTTAGGGCTATTCAAGATACTATCGGGTGTTATTTATGATCTCGAAATATCAAACACCAATTCTTGTTCAAAATCTACTCACGAAGATCGAGTCACTGTATAAGCAGAAAGTGAGACGTATTCGTAGTGATAATGGTACGGAGTTCAAGAATACTATATTGAATTTCTTTTGCATTCATAAAGGAATTCATCGAGAATACAGTTCTCTATATGTACCTTAACAGAATGGTGTTGCAAGTAGAAAGAATTGAACACTGATTGAAGCAGCACGGACAATGCTCGCAGATTCTAAGCTTCCTGTTCGATTCTGGAACGAGGATGTGAATACTGCTTGCTATACACTTAATCATGTTTTGACTGTAAAGAAGCTACTAAAAACGAGCTATGAGCTTCCGAACAAGAGAAATCCTAATTTATCGTATTTGGAACCTTTTGGGTGTTCTTGTACTATGTTGAAGAAAGATGCGGGAAAATTCAAAGAAATAGCGATTGAAGTTTATTTCTTGGGATATGCATCTCCTAAGAAACGTGTATTTAATTTTATTTCAGGTTGTGTAGAGGAGTGGTACAATGTCGATTGTCAACGATACATCACACCTCCCACTAGAAAAGGACCTGATTGGATGTTCGACTCTGAAAGTTTATTTAACTCCTTTACTCAAATAGTTGATCAACCTGATGAGGACTTGGTACATGCTTATTTAGAAGATCAACTTCTACCTCCAAAATTTTCTGGTACTAATTATGCTAATGCTTCACAAGATGATCTTCTTGATACATCTGATGTGATCTCTATCTTGTCGGATGATGGTCATTTTGTTGATTCCTCCTCAGCTCCATTTCCTGAAACACATGAGATTGGTTAATCGTCTCATGATGCTGAGGAGAATCTAACTAATTTAACTAACAACGTTGTGGTGTCTGAGAATCATACTCTCCGGATTCAGCACAACATAATTGGTTTTCTTGATATCGGTGTGAAAACAAGTCATCAGATTGATACTTCAACTAATGCTAACATATTGTGTGTGTATGCCGATATGCACTCCTTGGGAATCATGAATCTCGCAAAATGTACTTGTTTTTTTATATCTCAAATGGAACATACGAGCGTTCGATGCAAGAAGAGTTGCAACAGTTTCATTGACTGGGTGTATGGGATCTCATTGACAAGCCCGTTAGAGTTAATAATCTAATTCCGACAAAATGGGTATTTATGTGTAAGAGAGATGATCGTGGGGTTATTGTAAGAAACAAAGCACAACTGGTTGTTCAAGGCTTCCATCGGCAAGAAGGCATAGATTAAACGAAAGTATATGCTCCAGTTGCTCGATTAGAGGCTATACAAATATTGTTGGCCTATGCAGCTTTCGAAAATACTAAGGTTTATCAAATGGATGTCAAGAGTGCGTTTCTGAATAAGGAACTTCATGAAGAAGTATTTGTGTTGTAGCCTCCTGGTTTTGAAGATCCAGATTATCCGGACCGTGTTTACCGATTAACAAGGTCCTTTATGGTTTACACCAAGCCCCGAGAGCTTGGTACGACACACTTGCTGACCATCTTACCGATAATGGTTTCAAACGAGGGACTGTGAATTGTAATCTCTTTTACAAGAACGTTGGCGATGATCTGCTCCTTGTCCAAATATATGTCAACGACATCATTTTTGGTTCAACAAACGACAAGCTATGTAAGGAATTTGAGAAGTCAATGCAGACAAAATTTGAAATGAGCTCGATGGGGGAGATGAATTTCTTCTTAGGGTTGTAGGTTCATCAGTCTGACATGGGAATTTTTATTCATCAGACCAAATACGTGAAAGATGTCTTGAGCCGATTCAAGATAACTGCTGGAAAAATCCATTCGACGCCTCTTCTTGTGGGTCACAATTGTCACCGGACGAATTGGAGGATACCGTTGATCCAACCCTTTACCGAGAAATGATTGGTTCATTAATGTATTTAACTGTTTCTCGTCCTGATATAATGTTTGCAGTTTGTTTATGTGCCAGGTACCGATAGAGTCCCCGAGTGACTCATCTGGCGGCAGTTAAATGTATACTTCACTATCTGAGGGGTAATCATGACACCGGGTTATTGTATCCCAAGGATGATAGCTTTGAATTTACTGCATTTTCCAATTCTGATTATGGAGGATGCAAGATCAATTTCAAATCTAATACAGCGGGTTGTCAATTTCTAGGAAGCCGACTTGTTTCCTGGCAGTGTAAGAAGCAGACAACGGTCTCTAATTCAACCACAAAAGCAGAGTATGTGGTAGCCTCGAGTTGCTGTTCACATGTTCTTTGGTCCAGCAACACTTGTGGGATAGCGGTTTGAAGTTTCTTACTACTCCCATCTTTTTTGGTAACTCTGCTGCTATTAGTATTACCAAGAACACCGTGCACCACTCTAAGACAAAGCATATTGAAATTCGATATCAATTTATACGTGATTGCTTTGAAAAGAAATTGCTTGATATTGAAAAGGTGCACACGGATTTTCAGAAAGCCGATCTGTTTACCAAAGCATTTGACAAAACGCGTTTTAACTTTTTGCTTGGTTTAAATTGATTGAAAAATCTTGCTGATATCTTTAAGCAAGGATAACTATCTTTATTTTTATTTTGTTTATTTTCTTTTACTATTTTTATGTTTTGGGTTTTGGGGGTGAAAATGAAAAATTAAAATTGTGATACTTGCTTGTATAGTATAAAATCCAAAAACATTAAAATTTTGAAAATCCAAAAACATTGAAAATTTGAAAAATAAAAAAGATTGTGTTTTTGTTTGTATAGAAAAATCAGAAAAGCCAAAAATATTGTGATTTTTGTATGTATAGAAAAAACCAATAACATTCAAATATTTCAAAAATATCAAAAAGATTTTTGCACTCTCGGCTTAAAATTATGCCAGCTACTCAGATTTGAAGGACATATATACGTGTATATATTTGCTCCTGATATTTACTTGTAAATGTTCGGGATAAAAATTTACCTGATAATGGAAAGTACTTGGGACGATTGTTGAGCGTTTTTATTTAATTCTATCGCTGAAAATTATGTTTGCTATTTAAGTTTGTGGAACATGCTTGCATGTTTTGGTCCTGTTATCTACTTGTTGATTTATAGGATAGAAATTAATCTATAGACTAAAAGTGACTGGGGCGATTGAATTTTTATGCTCCTCAAAAAAGAGTTTTGAAGGAAAAAGAGAAAATGATAGTACATTGATCATCTGGTCCCATATCCAGAAAGAAATAAGTTTAAAAGGCTGAGTGCTTAATTGCATTGGTGCATTGATAGGTCTTAAACAAGCTGTTAGGGTAAAGTATGTGATATAAACATAAAGAAGTGCCAAATTGAAAGGGGTGTTAGTTGATAACCGTCGTTTAAGTCAATCAAAAACCTAATTAAACTACCTAGATAGGATAAGTAAGGTGTCTTATCCACCAGGTGTATGTGGTCAATGTGATTCATGTACAGATTTAATATTATGAAGTAACTGGTTTTAGTGCTGATCACATAAACAATTAAAGTGAATTTAGAGAACTAAGCAACAAGCAAGTAAATGAGTTTTAAGAAATTAACAAAGCAAATCACACCCAGGAATTCAAGTAAACAACATACAGTTATCTCATGAAACCTAACAGATTAATTATTAACGATTAACTACAGACTGATCAATCAGACAAAACCTTAGACAACGACAATCACTTTACACACGACACTAGTTATCAAACAGTCCTTGCCAGTGTGACTCAGTTAAGGGCAATCGTATGTTTTATCGTATTCAATCTAACCAAACAGTCATATGATCCATTATCTAGCAACTGGTAACAAATCATTCAGACTAAGGTCAACCTAAATCGATTGAACACAGAGAAATACCAAACATCAATAATCATATATCAATCATCAATAATTATACAAGAGTGTTCTTAATCACATGAGAAAAACTGTAAAGATTACAAACTATACATCCCGGGTAAGATTCTAGGATATTAGCCGAGCCTTGACATTGTTAAATCTTCAATATGGATGATATGGATCATGCGTAAGGTCTTGGCATGAGCAATGATGGTGAAAATCGCCTTCTTGGACTGCTGGAATCGCCTCCTGTTTATAAAAACGGAGTTAGGGTTCTTTATGATGAAGAATATGATATGAACCTAATTTTCCCGTCTGCACCCCCCATCACGATATGTGATGGGGTCTTTACTGGTCCATCACGTATCACGGATGACCAGAAGTCAACATTATTTTAAAATCCCATCGCGATACGCGATGGGTCCTCAAGCAAGCCCATCGCGTACCGCGATGGGTCTTGTCAACAGCAAACTTCATTATCTTGTCTCGTTTCGCGTGTTGGACATCCCGGGTCTTCATTCCGTGCCACAACAGGTCCAAATTGAGTACTTTAATGCCTGCGACTTGAAATCCAATAATGCACGTATGAAGTATCGAAGTTCCTAAAATAAACGATTAAAACTAAATAATAAACGAACTAAAACATATACAAATTAACCGACCATCACATCCCCACACTTATCTTTTGCTTGCCTCAAGCTAACTCTAAAGCAAACATCAACCTCCATCATAGGTATGTAGATTATCGCCATTAATACTAGTAAGGTTTAAGGTCATACCCAGTTTCCTAGACTGGCACTTTTTTAGATTGATATCCCACAAATATGGTTAAGTGCTATAATAAAAACAACATAGCCGCCCAGACACGTGTAATTTGTTTCCGGTTGAGGCATACATGCTCATTCCCCTCATAATATAATAACTATCGTCTCGGTTTAATATCTGGACTAGCAAAAGATGTGCTAGTATCACTCTGCTCTCAGTATCACTCATAAACAGTTGTTCATCCATAAAAATGCTTTGACACAAATGCAAATCAAGAGGACTTAAAAAGGGTTGTAACGGGGCTAGGTGTAAGGGTATGGAAGGGAAATTTTTAAGTAGCTCAAACGATCTGACCTGCCTTATTACAAAACATTTAAATAAACAAAACTAACATACAAACTGGATTCACACTTTTTTTTGACACAAACTACTAATTACGTAACTGAATATAAACAGAGTTTTTGGCTTTTTGCTATTTTTTAAGCATAATAAACGTGATGATTAATACTGAAATAACTACAAATACAAAAACAAAAAATAAATACAAAGAAACCTATTAAGCCAGATCGTCTCGTAACATAATGTCGGGGTTAATCAAATGAAAAAATAGTTCCAAGAAATGTTTTCTAAGGGAATCAACCCCCCGCCCCTCTCATTACCCACACTTATATGTATAATGTATGAGGCCCAACACCCCGTACCCACACTCTCGCTTATCCAGACGAGGCTTAACCTAGTTGCGTCTATCACTTTTGCATTTTTCCAACTACGATCCCGTAATCCTGAACATCTATGAAAGCACTAAAATGACATGTGTGTACTATATATTATATGTGTATTATATATATATTGTCAACTCATACACGTACCAGAGGAATAAGGTTGCTGATATAAACATGGGTACCTGTCCCCATGACTCGTTATCCCCGCCTAAACGACCCCATTTTCAACTTCTCGTTATGAAAACATTTGTGAGTAAAACTATTGAGAAGCTGAAAAACCAACCATGACCAGAAACCTATAACTTGGCATTAATGGCAATAATTAATTGTTAACAACTTTGGTTTCTGAACACTCTTCGAGGTACTATATGGTTAAAATTTTTAAATTTCCCCCATCCCCACACTTGAGGTTTACATTGTCCTCAATGTTAAAATAGTTAAAAAATACATGAACATTTGAGGGATGGGGTTGAAATTGACTTTTTGACTGTTAATCAATTTTAAAAATTTAGGGCTCAAATGTGACGGTTCTACTAGCAACTATACAATTACACTTTTAACATTTAAACTAAGAAAACAAAATAAATTTTGAAACTAAAATCACCTGATATCAATGAGACTGGAAAAAGGACTAGTCGGCTCGTAAACTCTCATAAACACTCGTATGCTCTCGTCCCGACCAAGTACCAAACTGACAACCGAACATGCAAAATCTCGAGATGTGTAGAAGCAAGCTTCTCAGAAGTGTAAGACGTAGGTCTTTTAAAAGTTATAAAAAATTGATTTTCGGTTGATTTTATTAAAATAATTACCGAGCCAAATTAAGTCGTTTTCATAATAAATTTGTTAAACAAGTTAAAACGTTAAAAGACCTAACTCACTTTTGTAGGAATCACGATTGCATTTAGCATATGAAACAAGCCCTGTAAACCTCCCGGTAGCCCGGGAGGATGAGTGGGGTCTCGTGAGGGTTTATAGTGAACAACACCCACAAAGTTCGTACAACACAATATACAAATAAATCAAACACAGCAGCAATCAAAAGATATATAAACATAGACACCCAACCGGTTACCCATACAATATTCCCAATAATATAATATTAATATAATACAGACCATGAGAATAAAAAGAAACAAAATAAAGTAAAAAGGTAACCAAAAGCTACTGCACTGGGGATCATTATCAATATCATCATGCGGGACCATAGGCTGCTCCACTGTAATAATCAATGATTGCGGGAGCGGTACCTGCGAAGAGACAAACAATAAACGAAAATAATCATCATGTCGTGCCAGGCAGGCCCTCGTCTCCTGTCTGTGTGCTCGGGCCTCCTCCATCTCGGCCTGAACCTCCTGTCGATGGGCTTGAGCCTCCTCCAATATCTGCTACTGCAGCTGATAGATCATCGCGAGTGTGACAGGCGGCTGCGGCGGTGGTGGCTGTGATGATGATGATGCTGCCTGCCTCAACTGATGCTGCTGCTGAGGTCGCATGATGTGTGGGATCGATGCACGCTGCCGATGAGTCAGGATCCCCCTCTGTAGTGAAACGGCAGCATCTGATCCCTCTGGTGGTGGCACCTTTGAACCCTGTTGGACCGGGACTAATGTTAGTGGATCATACATGTCGACGATCCCGGCCCGTCGTGCCTCCTCTAATCCGAACACCCCCGTAGCTGGTCCAGGAGTGAAATAACCGACCGGATAACGGTCGAACACCAAGAGTCGCTGGGCGATCCTCGTGATATAAGGCCCTAAAGATAAGAGTGCCGAGGTCCCGGGTAAAGTGCGACCTCGTGCGAACGACGTGAGTAGGAGCATCGCCACATTGGCCGATCGGCGGCCAATGATAGACAATAAACACAAAAGATCAAGGTTGCTACACTTCTCTTGGCCCGAATGTCTGTCCACGATGGTGCAAGAAACGACCCTGTGGATGTAGCGATAGACGGGGTTCCTGATGGAAGACTTCACTACGGCGCTGGAGTGGGCCCCGTCGGCGATCTCCGCCTAATACCGGCCAAACTGGTCCTTCGTGAGCCAATGCTCACGGGGCTGCTGAGTATTTGTCGTGTAACCACGAAAACTCTGTAAGAAATCAGCACCCTGAACCTGCTCGGCCGTATAATATCCAGTGGCCGCAGCGAAGTCAGGGACGAACATCTCATACAGATGTCATCCTAGTGAAAATGACACCGCATGTGGCTCCAGAAAGTCCGTGGGCGTAAATGAAAAATTCGAGCAAAACTCGCGCGTGAGCTTGACATACTGAATCGAGTCACACGCGAGCACGTCCTCCCACGGACCAGTCAACAACCCAGGTACCTGGACGTCGATGCCTAAATCCCGCAGCAACGTCCAATCGAATGACCGATGGTGCATCAGCTCCATCCGCCGGATCCTGTCCAGCCTCATATACTCATCTGTAAGAATCTTGAAACTCAGCCCCTGTTGATGTGTGCGGCGTCCATCACCCATGATCTCCTCAGGGTCGATGTCAGGGTTGATCGGTAACTCATGACCATCGTAATGTATGACCCGAGGGTCCCTACGCTGAATGAAACAGGGTGCCTTAGGGTCACGCTGAGCAGTTGCGACTGAACCACGGCGGCCCGCTCCCTGAGACCTTTGTCTCTTGCGCCCGGCGGCGCGAGAAGACTTCTATGCATTAGACATATCTGGAAAGAAGTGTAATTTGACCAACGCTTGCCAAACTTCTCAAACTTCCAACTCTTCAATGAGCTTCCCCACACTTGGCGTTTGCTGTGATGGTACACTTAAAATACAATTAGTAGTATATAAGAAAAAGAAAGAAAAAAAAATGCAAACTAAAAATATAAAAAATGTACAATTACCAACCTTTTGAAAAGTTTATGACATTCAAGGTGGGCGTCTGGCCTGTCCCCGTGCAGCCTTCTCGTTACATGCATGCTCCTCAAGAGATTCCTCCAAACCTTTTGGCACGCCGTGATCCTGCCATTTTTCATTTACTTCTGGCGGTTTCTTTACCTCTTTCTTTTTCGTATTCTTTCCCCTTCTTGTAGTTGTTTCCTCACCATCTCCAACTCAATGCAACATCTCATTCCATCCTTTGACATTAATGCCACTCCTTAGCTCATTCCTGTCAGTCACAAAACATTTCTCTTTTGTGTGATCCTTGCTCAAGGATTCACACTTGTCAACAACATGGTTAGTAGCATTTTCAAAAATGGTAACCGTTTATCACGATCTCCACACTTAATTTCCAATATCCCATTAGCACAATTAATCACCGCATGTGTTGTGGCAAGGAATGGCCTACCCAATATGACTTGTGGTTGTGTATTATTCACACGTTTAGCATAGTCAAGTACAAGAAAGTCAACCGGGTAGAAAAATTCCTCTACTTGAACCATTACATTAGTCACCATGCCCCGGGTAAGTGTATGAGTTTGGTCTGCCAACACCACGGTGGTGTCTACCCTTTCTAATGGGCCAAATTCATACTGATCATATAAACTACCGGGCATGATACTAACACATGCTCAAAGATCTAGAAGTGCCCGATCAGTTTTAAATTTCCCAATTTGAATTGATAAAATCGGCACTCCTAGGTCTTGGAGTTTACTTGAGGTGGTATTATTCTCCACCTCCTCATCTCTCATGTTGGTCAATTTACCATTTAAACATTTTTCACATGTGCAATTTTCCCAAAGACATTTCATATGTTTTTGGTTCTGATTCATTTTGGAAAATTGATTTATTTTGACCGACGCAATCACTCTCACCACTAACATCTTCCACCACCCCCTCAGCAAACTGTGGTGGTGAATCAACTTCAACACAAGAAATTTCAAAACGAGGTAAAAGACTTACAGCATTGATGTGCACATTGTTTCCATTCTTAGAGCTTGAGCAGTAATGGTTCGGGTTGACTGTAGTATCACTCGGGAGTTGACCTGCACTCTTTTTAAACTTTGCCATATCTGCTGCGAGCTGACCAATCTGCTTTGACATTGCCTCTGATGACTTAACATGTAACTCAAACTGTTTCTTCATTTCAGCCTTATGATCTGTCATAAATTTCATCAATGCATCCAACTTTGATTGCACCGACTCATCCGCATTTCCCTAGGACCCCCTTTGCCGGTCCTGATTACCCGATGAATTTTCACCCAGATTACCGTCTCTATTATCCCCCCGATTCTGATCATACGAACCTTGCTACTGCTGATAATTGCCCTGGCGGTAATTACCCTGAGAACTGTTCTGGCTCGATTCCTAAAAGTTCGGGTTCAACTGTGTAGACGCGTTTCCGTAACGAAAGTTCGGGTGATTCCTCAAGCTCGGGTGATATGTGTTTGAATCCCCGTAAGCATAGTTAACCTCCTCGTCATCATAAAACTCGGGGCAATTTTCTGCCTTATGCCCGAATTCACCACAATCTTCACATACCGGGAATTTAACACCAACTTTCCCGACTTCTTTTTTCTTACCCTTTCTATACCCAGCCAGTTCACGTTCTAACCCTGCAATTCTTTCAGATTCACTCGTGAATGACTTAACTGATCTGGAGGAATTACCACGTCTTCGTCTCTCAGCTGCTGCTTCTGCTTTCGACTCTTCACACATAAACTCCTAAAAAATCCAATCATCCTCCTCAGGCTGATTCAGCAACTGACCATTACATGAGGCCTTAAGATGCTTTCGATCCTTGTATGTCAAACCATCAACTAAACACTTTACCAGTTCCCACAGTTCGATTTCGTGATGTGAGCATTTTCTGATCATATCTTTATACCTGGTAAAGGCTTCATGGAATAATTCGCCAGATAACTGTGAAAAGTTATGAAATTCTGAACGGGCCTCGCTAGTCTTCGACTGTGAATAAAACTCGTTTAGAAACACCTGCTGCATCTCGACCAAATTTCTGATACTGTGTATCGGCAGCGAATTAAACTAGAGTTTTGCTTTGTCTTTTAGAGAAAACTGGAATAATCTCAACCGGACCTCATCCTGATCAAACGTACCATCACCAATAGACCCACAAATAGCCAAAAAATCGGTCAAGTGAGAATACTGGTCCTCCGAAGCCATCTTATGTAAATGAGGAACAATGTTGATGTAAGATGGTCGGGACTTAAAAGTTTGTTGTCCCAGCACTCGTTCCTGTGGTACCAACGGGGATGCTCCATCTGCGATAGCCGGTCTAAACCGACTGTTAACATCATGAACCGGGGCCATATAATTCCTCCTGAGCCCCCCGGGGTTCGCCAAACCGCCCCAGTTAACCTGAATACCACAAACTCTTTCGGGCCGTTCCGCCCGCTTCACTCCGTCTCGACCCCTTTCGTTTCTGTTAACTGCTTCAGCCCATCTTCGATTAACTGGCTCTTCTACCTGTTCATCCCCATTATCATCACCCACTTCTTCCAGCTCCACAACCTCGTTCTTGGGCTCAACCACCCAATTTTTGCTAACCCACCGATCTACCTCGTTCTCAATCTCAAAACCCTCGTTCCTATTATTATTTCCCCCTATTCTTCATCTTCTGTCGGAATACTCGGTTGAACATCATTGATATCTATCCGAACTCTGCGGTTGGGGTTATTATTTTGAACTGATGGTCCGGCTTGGTCAAAGTTGAGGTTTAGGTTTCGGTTTAGGTTTTGATTTTGGTTTTGGTTTCGGTTTCGGGTTCAGGAAGCACAAGCTGAGTGATTTTGGTTATTGAAGTTTGGTGGGTCATGTATGTTATCTGGGTGAAACGCGTTATTTTTTGGGAGTGGGTCTTGGTTTTGGTTTTGGTTCTGGTTATGGTTTTCTTTTTGGTTCTGGTTCTGTATCTGATCTTCCAACTCTGAATTTCTGTTCTGAACTCGGATCTGCCGAGCTAACCACTCGATTTCGGGCTCGAAAATTAACGGTGAGTGTCGTCCCGAGTTGCGGGTGCACACAAACCTGTTATCTGCACAACTAACACAACCCACGCAAAATAAAGAAAAATAAAATTTAAACTAAAACTGAAAATCAAGACTAAAATTAAAACTAAAATAAATAAAAAAATCAACTAACACGACTAACACTAAGCGCACTAACTCCCAACAACGGCGCCATTTTGATGACCGTCGTTTGAGTCAATCAAAAACCTAATTAAACTACCTAGATAGGATAAGTAAGGTATTGTATCCACCAGGAATATGTGGTCAATGTGATTCGTGTACAGATTTAATATTATTAAGTAACTGGTTTTTAGTGCTGATCACACAAGCAACTAAAGTGAATTTAGAGAACTATGCAACAAGCAAGTAAACGAGTTTCAAGCAATTAACAAAGCAAATCACACCCGAGAATTCAAGTAAGCAACATACAGTTATCTCATTCAACCTAACAGATTAATTATTAACGATTAACTACAGACTGATCAATCAGAGAAAACCTTAGACATCAACAATCACTTTACACACGACACTGGTTATCAAACAGTCCTTGCCAGTGTGACTCAGTTAAGGGCAATCGTATGTTTTATCGTATTCAATATAACCAAACAGTCACATGATCAATTATCTAGCAACTGGTAACAAATTGTTCAGACTAACGTAAACCTAAACCGATTGAACACACAGAAATACCAAACATCAATAATCATATATCAATCATCAATAATTATACAAGAGTATTCTTAATCACATGAGAAAAACTATAAAGATTACAATATATACATCCCGGGTGAGAATTTAGGACATTAGCCAAGCCTTAACATTGTTAAATCTTCAATATGGATGATATGGATCATGCGTAAGGTCTTGGAACGAGCAATGATGGTGAAAATCGCCTTCTTGGACTGCTGGAATCGCCTCTTGTTTATAAAAACGGAGTTAGGGTTCTTTATGATGAAGAATATGATATAAACCTAATTTTCTCGTCTGCACCCCGCATCCCGATACGTGATGGGGTCTTTACTTGTCCATCGCGTATCGCGATTGACCAGAAGTCGACATTATTTTTAAATCCCATCGCGATACGCGATGGGTCCTCAAGCAAGCCCATCGCGTATCGCGATGGGTCTTGTCACCATCAAACTTCATTATCTTGTCTCGTTTCACGTGCTGGACATCATGGTTCTTTATTTCGTGCCACAATAGGTCCAAACTGAGTACTTTAATGCCTGTGACCTGAAATCCAATAATGCACGTATGAAGTATCGAAGTTCCTAAAATAAACAATTAAAACTAAATAATAAACGAACTAAAACATATACAAATTAACCGACCATCAGTAGTCTCCTCCAAAACTCTCGGTAATGATGGCAGACATGTAATAGCTTATCATACCCAAGACTTATGTTTGTTAGATCACCAAAAACAAAAGTCTGAAAAAAAAGCATCCGGGTTTTGGACACTGTGAATCATTATGCGACTTAATCATCTGGGTATTCATAAAAATGAATATTTCAAAAGCTTTTAGAGCAAACCCAAAGTCATTAAACTTGATCACTGTTGTACATGGTACAAATTGAATTACTGACTTGATCAAAAATCCCCTGTTAGTCATACATTGTTCATCCCATGTGTGCATCTCAATATCAATAAGAAACGGACCCAGGGGATATACTGTATGTACGCCTACAGATGAACTCGTGCATACTCATTCACAGTAAAGGAAGCTTGGTGCATCACTCAAAAATTTCTATAAAAATTCTAATTTTGATCGGCAACATAATGGTTAAGTCAGGTTGGCGTGATACAGTAAAAATCAAATTAAGCTTGAACCAAGATTAGAGGTTGATAGTTTCTGATATAATGTGCTTTAATTGAACATTAAAACATATCACAAAAATACTTGAAGGTTTGTTATAAGATTTAAGTTCACAAAAATATCAATAACCGACTTAACACCAGTCATAATAACGCTGAAATATAAAACTGCGATGGAAGGGCAATTTGGTCAATATGATTCTCTGCTTAAACTCACAAAAATATATACTGCTTGCGTAAAATAATTTTCATATTTTTATTATTTTTCTTTCTAAATAAAACAATTTAAAAAACCAAAAATATTTTGATCTCTATTTTGATTTCTGTTTTATTTTCGTTTTTCGAGTTTAAGGTTAAATATTTGAAAAGAAAATACCAAAAAGATTTTTTTAATTTAATTTTATTGTATTATTTAATTCATTTAAATTATTTGATTTAAGTTAAGTGTTTTAAATGTAAAACATGTTAAGGTATTGCACTTTACTTCGACTGGTAAGATTCGTAAGGTAAAGTTCATCGGGACACGGGTTTCGATGCATTATTTAATTCTTTAATTTTAAAATGAAAAATATTTTAATTTAATAAGTTCATTCGCTATCAATTTGGATAACGAATGAGGGTCATTATTATACATATTTGGATAACGAATTAGTCCAATGTGTCATCATTAATTCGCTTCCACTACACTTATAACGAATGACCCCATTCATCATCTGATCGATAATGAATGAAGCACGAATGTACATTAATTCGTTATGATATTTAACGTATCACCCATTCATTAACGGAGTATACGAATGAAGTAACAAATTAGACCATCGTTAATATTTAAATTAACGAATGAGCTCATTCGTTGTCTGGAAAATCGTGCAAGTTTGTCGTATATAGTGAACAGGGATTGAATGAAACGTCTCATTCGTTCACATTGTTATTCGTACCTTCACTAACAAACCTCTTGCAAAAATTTCCAGAATTCTCGACCTTCATTAAACTTTGTTTTGATCATCATCTTAGAATCATCAGGTAATTGCGATCAAAACACAATAAAAAACGTCAAAATCCATGAACATTTCAAGGGTTAATTAGTTGATTATAGCTTCGCTTGTTAACTTATGAACATAACTATAATTAAACTCATTTTTTTACCAAAAAGGTTGTAATGAATCGGCCATCGAGAGTATTGAGAGCCGATTCTTGCTCAATATTGGATAATACATCGTCTAATATGGTCTAATTGAATCTGATAGTGCATGTTGACTATATGTGTTCATACTCAATTTTGACTTTGACGCGTTGTAGTCAAAGTTGATAATTATTGGTGACCATTCGTTATAGTTAAAGAATGGATACCCATTCATTCATTAAGTTTATAATAACGAATCAACTCCTTCGTCAGTAATGATAAATAATGAACTCATATTCCTTATGGTTAATTCGTTACCCATTCGTGATTGATTCATTATCATACACTCGCTTTAGTTATTGATAACGAATTAAGCCATTTGTTATAGAGAATAACCTCATTCCTTATAACGAATGAGCCTAGAAAATACGAATGACATTTTTAATTATTTTCAGAAATTAAAATTGATAAATAATTTAAATGTTTAATGTTCATTTTTACTAATACTCAGGTTTATGTATTTTCAGATATGGCAGAGGAAAATGCCCAAGATGCTCCAGTAGCTACTCGGCAACATGTTTAGCAACAACAAGAACCTGAGATCCTGATGTTGCCTTTTGACAAAAAGAACAACATTTGTGCCTTTATTCAAGAGAATTTTGCTGATGAGGAAATCTTTCGAAACATCATAGCATTATTCAACGATCACTGATAAGTTAGGCTGTTACTGCTGACACAACAGTTTACTTCAGCGGCATTCGATCGTTTTGAAATTCGGCTCGTTACGTTGAGTCTGAAAACCATATCATCGCTGAAGTCAACAAAAAACCGGTTATTATAACACCTAGAGTTATCAGACGGGTGTTGAGGTTTGTGGATAACATGGATAACCCATGTGAATTTGATAGGTCGTTGATCCGAGGGTTATTTCGACGAGTATTCTATGCGGGTGACCTTGAACGTTCCCAGTACAACAAGTGTTACTTGTGCGCCCCGTACAAGTATCTACTACATGTGCTTATACATTGCCTTGGGGGACGCAATGGTGGATACGATGAACGTCGGATCATGTTGCAATCGGCATTCATAGCTCTGATTTTGAACAAACCATTCAACTTATCTGCGCTGATCTTCTATCATCTAAAGGAAAACTACTTGGTCAAGAAGCGACAAAGTAAATTCTTGATGTATCCATGATTTGTGCAGCTGATTATTCATGATTTAATTCCTGATTTGGAGATTGATAGGATGTTGAAAGATGTCGTGTTAAAGCTGGAGCATATGAATGCCGATACGATGAAGAGGATGAAGTCTTACAGGCAGGATACTCCAAGGACCAAACGTTTGATTGGTCACTTGTCGAATCTGGCATATGTATGTCCCTCTAATGATCGTTAGATCCATGACAATTCGGATTCCGAATAAGAAGAGGGACCAGGTGGGAACGCTGGTGGAGATGATGTAGATGGTGGTGGTAATGGTGGTGATTCACGACGTGCTGACATTGCAGCAGCAAGTTCACATGCTGCTCAACGAAAGCGTAAAATCAAAGCATTAGCGAAAGATCAACCATCCAAACGTCGTGCTACTCATGGATCCGGTGTGGAAATTGGTCCACAAGTGTCGAGGTCGTCTGCTTCTCAAAGTCCGGTGGTGCCGCTTATTACTAGCACCCATAAACTCACTTTGACGAACACGCTCACTTCCGATCCAAGGCTTGGATTGATTCCACAATCAGTATTATCTTCTATGCCAAGGCCTGCTGCTGCTACATTGGTGGTTCCTCTGACATCAACTGTGATGCCCACACATCCTTTGGACATCTCATTTATGAGAATCAGCCGTCCTCAGGGTCATGTGCATCCCGTACCTCTGACATTTCATACTCTGACTCCAATCCATCAAATGAACATGCTCTTGAGTTTGATTCATTTATACGAGAATCAAATGGCGGCCTATCGTCAAGTTCAAGAACAAATGATGCTTAACCAACATCGTCTGATGGGGTATGTTTCCTATTGTCAGAAGGAAACAAAGGAGCTGCGTGATATTGTCACGGCTCAGGTGGTGAAGATAAAAGAGCAGGAAGATCTCATCCTTCAGTTGACAGGCAAAGACGATGCTCTAAAGAAATTGAGGAACAATGATGATGATCCTGATGCTCCAGGTACTGGAGGAAGTAGGCTGAAACAAGTTCATGGCTCATCCTCGGGAGCTGGTACCAGTGGTGGTGAAAGTGGCAGCAATGATCGTCAGATAGTGATCTATCAAGACTCGACAAACGTTCAACCTATCGAGTCGATCAAAGCCAACATCATATTATTAATGGATTTCAAGAAAGGGGTAGTGATGAGCATTGCCAATGTGGACGAAATCGAGAAAGGTTAGTTTGTCGATCAAGCCATAACATGCGAATATATTTCATTACTATTAGGGCTGTATGATGAATATTTGGACGCGTTGGAGGCTACAGAGGATGTTGAGGTGGTGATAGTGAGGAAGTGTTATTGGATGCGAGTATTCCACACCGGAATACGTCGTTATATATGAAGACGAGGAAATAGAGATGGAGAATGTGACAATAGAGGAATACCCCGATCTATATCAACGTTCAAATGTTGATCAGGGTGTTCCTACATTTACTTAAGAACACGTTAAAGCTGCTGAATACCATCTAGAGAAGACAACAAAGAATAAAGCCAAGATGCCTGAATGGGATTCTGATCTGTAACACCCCAGCTAAAGCGGAATACGCCCGGGTGTGACGTACAAATTGTTCAAAACACACGTGACACTATTAAGTGACAATATTATCATTAATTCATTCAAATGCATCAAGTACGCAAGTTGTTTCAAATAAGGAAATTACAATGAAAATAAACGTTCCATTCTTATTTAAAATATCCTAGGTCTTGTGTCTTCATCTGTTTCATCCCCTAATAATTGTACCTGTAACATATATATATATATATATATATATATATATATATATATATATATATATATATATATAGAGCAAGGTTAAAATAAGAAGTAAAATTATCCTAAGAAGTGGTTTTTACCCCTTATAAAATAAAATACACCAAACAAAAAACACAGCAAACTAAAAAAATAAAACACACCAAACAAAAAAACACACTAACAATATCCACCATTAGATGATCAAATCCAACGCCCGATATTACTTCTCACACTTCTTACAAATAACTCACTTCTTATTCTAACCTCACCCTATATATATATATATATATATATATATATATATATATATAATGTCAACTAACTTAATATTTGGTTAGTTCACATAGCTTAAATACTACATAAATTTCATACAATTCCATGAAAACTTGTGAAAAGCAAGTAAGGGTTCTTTTCACTCGAATCAAAGGTCTTGAGTGTAAAATAAATGAAGGTCTTTTCCAGTTGGGATTGTGCACCAACGTACTCAGATCGGGGTCCCTTTTCCACTCGACACATGGTCCCGAGTGCAAAAGAGGGCGTATGATCATACTTATCGAAGAAATCCATGCACGTAATATTTGAGCAAGTAACAAGTAAACACACAAGACAATGATGCGCATTGTAGTTTGTAAATAATAAATAAACGAAATTGAATTTTTGATAGGATATACATGCTACCCTCAAAATAGTTAAAAAGGACAAAAAGGGGGTGTGAGAAACTCACCTTTGAAATTGGAAGAACAACTTGGAAATGAAATGGGAAGCGCGTTATATGAAACCGAAAGTTCTAATCTCACGAGTTAAAATAATAAGAAAACGAGTATTACTAACTAATTAATGGAAATAGCATGTCGGTTTTAAAGTTCTTATATTATCGTTTGTATATATACTTTGCACATTTTAACATATTTATCATTATAATATTATTTGTAAGTTGAATATTAAATTTGAATAGAATACAATTTACGAGATTTTAGCGTTACCGGTATATTTTAGTAATACATTTGACGGTATAGTTTCAACAAAGTTATAACAATATTATATTATATGTATTTTACGAGCTTTAACGATGTCTAGGGTTTTTGATTGTAAACGTTAAAAATAATCAAAAACAAATTTTATTTAATTTAGAATTATTTTATTTGATTTATAATAATTTATAAACATATATTTGATTTATTAAAACAATTAAAATGGTTTGTAAAAATACAAAATGGATCTGTATTGACCCGGGTTCGAACTTGCGTCTTCATGACCACAACAAACCCACTCAACCACTGGACCAAACTGATATGTGTTATAAAATTAGAAACAGAAAATATAAATATAAAAACATCAAGTTCATAATCTTCTTGAACAAACCCTAGATTAAATTCTCCTAATCTGTTGATTGTTTGCTTGATTTATGTTAGGGGTTTTGTTATACACTTGAAACTAATACAATTTCATATATCACTTACTTAGTTTGGTGCCGTAAACTCACCTTTGAAATTGGAAGAACAACTTGGAAATGAAATGGGAAGCGCGTTATATGAAACCAAAAGTTCTAATCTCACGAGCTAAAATAATAAGAAAACGAGAATTACTAACTAATTAATGGAAATAACATGTCGGTTTTAAAGTTCTTATATTATCGTTTGTATATATACTTTGCACATTTTAACATATTTATCATTATAATATTATTTGTAAGTTGAATATTAAATTTGAATAGAATACAGTTTACGAGATTTTAGCGTTACCGGTATATTTTAGTAATACATTTGACGGTATAGTTTCAACAAAGTTATAACAATATTATATTATATGTATTTTACGAGCTTTAACGATGTCTAGGGTTTTTGATTGTAAACGTTAAAAATAATCAAAAACAATTTTTATTTAATTTAGAATTATTTTATTTGATTTATAATAATTTATAAACATATATTTGATTTATTAAAACTACTAAAATGGTTTGTAAAAATACAAAATGGATCTGTATTGACCCGGGTTTGAACTTGCGTCTTCATGACCACAACAAACCCACTCAACCACTGGACCAAACTGATATGTGTTATAAAATTAGAAACAGAAAATATAAATTTAAAAACATCAAGTTCATAATCTTCTTGAACAAACCCTAGATTAGATTCTCCTAATCTGTTGATTGTTTGCTTGATTTATGTTAGGGGTTTTGTTATACACTTGAAACTAATACAATTTCATATATCACTTACTTAGTTTGGTGCTGTAAACACGATGAACTGGACTTGCCCGGAACAGATCTTGGATGAAGTAATTAGCAACTGAGGACAGTTTGTTTGTGGAATGTTAGTTAGAAAAACGTTTAAGAGAAGTTTAGCGTTCTATTTATAGCTTCAATTTCTCTTTTGGTGTTTTATTCGAGGTAATAGGGTTTTTATTATAATCCGGCGAGTTAGTGATTAATACAAGTTAAATGTTTGTTAAATGATGGAATTAATCAAGATATAATGTTTATAATTAGTGGAGACGACGTTTAGGGTGATTGACGGATTAAAACAAGGTGTAAACGGGTATTTTAGGGGTTCCCGACGCCAGAAATCCGGCCGGACTTGGGGTCGGAAAACCGAAGGAGAAGAGGGGGGGGGGTTGGGCTGATTGATTATTATTATTTTTTATTGTGATTTAAATCAAATTTACATTCTAGCCCCTAGACTTTAGATAACTTAATAGTTTGTTATTAAACTTTAATTACACTATGCACCTTGAACTTTATAGTAATGCATAACTTAATCAAACTTGATACATTTTTATTATCTTTGGATTGTTTACGTTTTAGACTCGTATAGTTTTTAACTTTGATTATTTTATAAACTTTTATAGCTCGGAGATGAACTCTACGAATGAATAATGAACGGAAACAAACTTTAATCATTGAAACTGATATAAATCTATAACTTTCAAATACGAATATATTGAAACGACTAAACGGGCCGGTTTAACAAATACAAATACAAATACAAATACAAATACAAATACAAATACAAATACTAATATGAAAAATTGACAAATGTCACATGATCCGTCGGAGGCTGACATTTTAGGATGGTTTGAGTACCATAGCAAACGTGCTCATAAGATTATCGAGGCTTACCAGTACGTTGATCGAGAACAACTGGACGCTGCTGCACGGGCTAAAGCAAATCAGAAGACCACTTTCAAAGCCGTGTCGACATTGAAAGGTGATATTGTTTCTTGGTTATACGATTCCGAACTGAAAGTTTGCATTATTAAGTGGGAGAACATGGTTCAATATTACCAATACATTACTGACATTCTCTCACTGCCGAGGTGCGATGTTCGTACCCTCACCAACCAGTCGTTCATAAATCTTAGTGGAGATCGATTAGCAGAATGGTTTCACCAACATCTGCTCTTCGAGGTAAATCATTGATTTAAGTTATTTAAGCCACAAGTCCCAACCCGTAAGCGCATTGACGAGATTGATCCTCGCATGGGTTGGAGGAAACTTGTACTTAAAGTTAAACCGTCGAAAACGATGAAACGTGTACCGGTGAAGACCTTTCCACAAAGTCTTAACCTATCGTTCAATCAATTGTATTACAATAATCGAACCAGCGAGGCCGTTATTGTGTTGGGTAAAGGACTGAAGACTAACTTTATAAGACTTATCGACCCGGTGTGGCTCGTTAACTTATCTGAAACCGAGAATGACGGGCTTTTTGAGAACAAGATTTTGATCGAGCGTTAAGAAGATTATGATCGAGCTATGCAATTCTAGCGCGTCGTACGCGTTTTTCATGAGTTCGGGATTCATAGTTGTCTAGATTTGAAGACGAAGCGATTCAAGTAATTAAAGACAAAAAGCTCAAGACGAGGGGGTGTTTGTTAGCACACGGTTTTCTCGTCTCAGTCTTTGTAATTTATCATTTGTAATGTATTATTACTTAATTTTAAGGGGTATTTATGGAATTTAATTCCCATTCGTTATGTAAAGGCTCCTTCGTTAAGGATGTTTAACGAATGAGCCCATTCGCTATTTGTACAGTTCATTCGTTAAGGATGTTTAACGAATGGAACTTAGTTCGTTATTTATGCAATCCATTAGTTATGGAATGCTGACGAATGGAGGTATATCGAATGAGTCGTTCACTATACCTTATGTTTTAACTTATGTAATGATAACGAATTAGGGCCATTCGTTACGGGATGTGTAACGAATGGCATCCATCGTCTATATAAGGCCTGTTGGTGCCTTGTTAATTTAAGTATTGTTTAAGCTATATACCGAACCTCTATCCATGTTCTCTCTCACAAATATTATTATCAATTATCTAGTCTATAAGCATATCAAATAACTAGATCTAATATCTAATCAGCATAATATGAATCTGTGTTGATTGGATCTCGGTGTTCAACAGACATATCGGGGTGGTGAATAGGTTCAATTACAGAGACAATAGGAAAACAATTTGTGCTAACATTAGTCGTGTAGTTAACAAATTACATGATAAGGATGTTGTTCCGCGGCCATCGATGAGAAAAAAAATGGGTAATGGGAAAAATACTTAGTTTTGGAAATAGGTATGGTTAGATGATTCCTTTCTTTGTGATAGATTTTTTCTAAGTTATTGTGTTTAAAAAAAGGAGGCTTTAATCAATGATCGATTACACAACTGTAACATCTTACTTTGGATAATATTAATAAAGGAAATCTTGTTTATTCAATAATAGGTCGTTTATCAGTATTGGGTAAATAAACTATTAGAGGGTGAGCTTGGACTTTAAAAGATGGCATAAGAGTGAAATGGGCCTTAGGTCCATGGGCTTAAGGTGGTATAAATACCCCTAAAACCCTAATCCTTTCCATTTCCATCCATCTCTACACCATAGCCTACACCTTCAAAAAACACACACAAACATCCTCCTATATCCCGAGCCGAGATCCGAACTTGAAAACCCAGCTTGTTGGTGCTAGAACATCGTAACGAGACAAAACAACATCAAGCTTAGATTGGGTTCGTGAAACCAATTCGTTAAAGGTACGATTATAATGGAAACTTGTTCGTTTATTTTCAGTTCGTTTAGTATTCTTAGTTGTACACAAAAATGGTAAAAACGAATCGAACGAAATGATTCAAAATGCAACTCATTAACGTTTGATAGGTTAATCGTTGGTATAAAGAACCTTATATAAACATCAATCAAATACCCCATTAATAACGAATGTTTGATGTTTGGTTGATAAGGGTTTGTAGGCGCTGGGTTTGCGAGTCCTATGATACCAAACTTGCGTTGTTTCATCATGATTTTGAATGTTAATTGGAAATCTGGGGAGGTTTGACTGTTTCTGTTCTTATCAATTTTGACTTTGACGAAGCAGGTCAGAGTTTGGATTAGACTGATGTTCATTCGTTATGAATGAGTGAATGACTATTCATTCGTTAAAAAATCATAGCGAAAGACACATTCGTATGTTCCGGTAACGAATGAACCTCTCATTTGTCCTACAGAGGTCATGAATGATATATTCATTCGTTACTCATTCATTCATTCATTATGATAAGACAGTGAATCAAGCCATTCGTTACAGATACATTCGTGTGCTTTTGTAAAGAATGAGCTCTAATTCGTCTCAAGAAAAGACAAATGGCCCTAGTCGTTCGTTATGTGCTCATTCATCACAGACCAGGCCATACGTTATAACGAATGAAGCCATCATCCTTGTATGAATGTTTTTAATGAATGCTTGTCGGTGTGTGAACGATCTTCGGATATTGCACGTATCGTCAGGGAAAGTAATGTTGTCTTGGTCAAAAATCGATTTAAGGATAATGTAACAAAAATTTTTAAGTGAGGAATAGTGCTTGTATGACAATAACGAAGATAAATAATAACACAGAGATTTGTTGCGAGGAAAAGCCCTTGATATTGGTCGGATCGCCGGCACAAAAACCCCGGGTGATGACAATTCGTGTATCACCAGTTTATTAATAAAAAAAGGGTGTTACAAATGTTGGAGATTATGATCAATGTGTACAGAAGTTGCTAAGTGTGTGTGAATATCTCTAGAAGGATCTCTGCGTTTTGCTTAATGAACGTGATGTGTTTCCCGAACTGATTATAAGCTTGATTAGATAGAAAATAAAAGCTAACATAAAGTCCTATTATTTCGCCACTTCTCTATGACCCGTTGCAGGTTGTTGACCACGTGCATAACCTCATGAACTTGGGATAAATAGACGGACTAGGTCTCATAGTCGTTACATCTGTTAATCACAACACCACTCAAATAAAACAATCGTTAGTAAACAAATAATACCGAGGATCCTTGATCCTGCACAACCTGGAACATATCCCAAGGATACTTGATCCAGAAGCTGTATAAGGATAACGTATCTCATCATAAACATCTATTCCCTAAAAATTAACCCCAAAATGGCGGTTGTTTGTGGATAACAACTGTCATTTTGAAATTCATATTTCCTGCAAAAATAAGATCATTAGACGCGAGTCAGAAATATTATTTATCACTTAACATGATTAACGCTTGCCGCCTATATATGTGGTCAGCATAATCCATTTATAACCACTCTCTTCAGTAGAAAAACATGTATCATTCTCTCTATCTTTTCATTTTCTATTTTAACATGTCGACCATTTCTGTTTCTTCTTCGTCCGATCAATCGGATTCGAACGAACTCCGACCACAAGGTCTCCTTTCCAACCCTTCCTCCGAAATCTGTAAATTTATTGACCCAGAAATCAATGATCTCCGACCATTTTCCCCGGCCAATACTGTCTTTCGTCCTTTTGATTCCACTGCGCGAAGTGACAGCGTATCCAAATCCTAGATCTGCTTTCCGGCTCAGCCTTTTGTAATAGGTTACACATACCCGTTTCCAAGTTTCACCCAAAATTTCTTTACCTTGACCGGAATCAGCTACATTCAGGTGATGCCCATGTTTTGGAGGGTACTACGTACTTATCAGAGTTGTCATATCTTTACACCCTGGTCACTCACGGATCCAACCGTTTCATTTTGAAATCCAAACCACATCAACCAAGTCTTATCCTTAAGGCCACCCAAAAGGATCCTTTTGGAAAAAAACCAATTTTTCTTTGTAAAGAGGGACTCCATCCCTGGTGTGTCTGATTTACCCAGGAGGTGGATTAAGGAGGGTAGGATCCTGGAACCTTATGTAGTACATAGAGAATACTTTATCCTTCAACTAATGACTTATTCTTTCTTTTACAGTTGATAACTTTGCATTGTTGGCCAAGCTTCTTGGAGTCGAAGGGAGAGTTAAGAAATTCCTTGCACTGGATCCAGAGATCAGAGCATTTCAAGCTAAGTTAACCGAATCTATTCAAGAGACAATTTCAGAATCAACTACCAACATGCCAAGTAAAGACTAGTAACATTATTTAATATCAATTGAAAGTAATAGAAAACTTATCTTTAAATTGTGCTTTGTAGGTGCTCAGAAATTCGGTAAGTCTGCTTCCCAATTCTCTCTTGAATACATTGATTGTCTAATTGTTAAGAAAGAGACTCCAAAGTCCACTCTGATTCATGAGCCACGCTCCGTCACGACCCGAGCCAAGTCAGGAGCTTCCAAGAGGAAGAAAACCGTCGAGTCAAATGACCCTTTTGAAGCTGGAAAGGATCTCATTATCACCGTAAGGATCCTTTATACTCTTTAATTGGTATTGTAAATCCAATGTTCTTTTGAACTTATACTATTATAACCCACAGGCCTTGGACTCCGCTAAGAGCTACCATGATAGGATAATCAAGGATTACGAGGAGACCCTATCTGGAATGAGGGCCATGGCTGCTACAAAGGACAAAGCGCTTGCCAAGATGACCAAGGAAAAGAAGCAGGTTGAGGAGCATGCATCCTTAGTCGAAGCTCAGCTGCAAGAGGAAGTGACCCGCGCCACTAATGAAGCAAAGATCTGGGCTGCCAAGTCGGTTCTCCAAGCTAGGATCAAAATTGTGGCTGAGGCCGATGATCCTTCCTTCGACAAATGATGTGTTGTAAAACACACTTATTTTCCGCACATTTTTATCATCTTTTTATTGCTTAATTATATAATAAATAATGGTTTTGTCTTGTTTTAACATGATCTTACAAAGTTTATATCTTTCGTAGGTTGCGGGTTTCAAAAAGAAAAAGAACCGGGCTTTTCAAGACTTAAAAGGCCTTTTATGATCAACTTTGGAAGAACCAAGTTAAATCCCGGCCCGAGTCCATTTATGAGAAGTCTTGCATATGTAATATATTAATATAACACACAACAAAAAAACCCTAAGCTCTCGAATATACTTCAGATCGGCTAGAGTAGTAAAGGAAAAAGAAAATAATAACCCAGAGAAAGTGTGGCGGGAACTAATTCCGATCGGAGTAGGAAATCACAATAAATAATATAAGTGGTTGGCCACAGATATTGAACGTGGCCAGTAGGAAAGAAAAGAGAAACAAAATATAAAACAACACCCCATTCAGTAATTCCGATCAGGCAGCAACAAACCAAGAAGAAAAATACTTTTTGGGTTCTTTTGAAGCTAAGGAAGAAGAAAAGAAGCAAAGGTAATATGGGACAGCAGCTAGGGAGAACTATTCATCTTAAATCTCATCTCTAATCAATAGTATAACACTCATAAACTTTGCTTTCTTGTTTATGTTCATAACTATATTGATTTTGATCTTTAAAGTTAATTGTTTTGCATTTGAGTTAAGGATTGAGTTGTTATTGATTATACTTGATTGTGGATTGAGTTTAATTATGATTTGGTCGAGTACTATGATCGTTAACTTAAGTGTTTGCTGCTGTCCAAAAATTATGATTGGCTAAAGTTCTTTGTTCTACCTAGGTTAGATGATTATTGTTCGATTTTGATGAGTTAAATGGATTGTTTGGTTAATATGACTTGAATCGCTATTGAAAGTTTGGTTTAATGATGAATTAGGTTGTGTTGAGTGGCTTTCGTATTATTGATATTATCTCATAACCTCGTGCTTCGATTAATTGAATTGGTTTTGATTGATAGGTGTATGTTCAAGTCTTTTTGTGGTAGGAACGATCGTAGGGTTTTCTTGAGATTGTTCATTGATTTAATTCAGCGGGTAAACACCTTCTTAGATACCGAGAGGTGATAGGAAGTAAAGTCGTCTCATAGATTTTGCTTGTTAGGATTTGGATTGCGCGAGAGTGGGTGCGGTTCTTGTCGGGTTTGGGTTCGTGAGCGATTAGTTGGTCTAGTTTATGTTAAATCAATTTGTCCTCTATCCTTGGTTGCATAGTATTCGTTTCCATTAGGTTCGTGTGTCGGTGAGTCCGAGAGGAGAGTCCGAAAGAATAAGGAGGATATCTAGGCCCAGAGATCATGGTGTGAAGAAGAGTTAGTCACTCCCGTTTCACTTTAGGGAATCAATTTTGGGGGAGTGTAAGAGTTGGAGGGCCAAGTTCAAGTTGTATGTTTGGGCACATGAGAGCGGTACAGTTGGTTTCTTCCTGACCAATTGTAATAGGAGAGTGTTGAGGAGTATTTATGGGAAGCGGATAAAGGAGAAGCCTCCTGATTGAGGTTTTGAGAGAAAGTCTGGCTAAAGACTTTTGTGTAAATTAGCGCTTTCCGGGAAGCAACCCGGTTATTATATGGTTGGTTATGAGATTCTCTATGAGCTAGGGTTTGAAGCAAGTGTGGGGATGCAAATTGCTTCATCATTTGACGTGACGATATCGTATTGATGGGCACGGAACATAACTTAGGACACACGGCCACTGCTGTTTACTAGGGGAGTCTGTTCCATTTTCCTTTCTTTATTTTATTTTGACTTTTTGAGACAATGTGAAATTTAACTGTGGGGATGGAGAATTTACCTTCTAAATATAATAAAATAAAAAAAATACAAAAAATACAAAAATACAAAATCACAAAAATATGTTTTGTTTCTTATGTTTTGTTTTCTGTTTTGTACTCCGCTAAATGCGAGCGAGTTTGAGTTATTATAGGTATTATTATGCGCATGGTAGTTCTGATGGTTTTTTGCAACTGGTTCTCCCGAGGTTGCGCCCGCGAATGAAATGCTATACGGTCGTTCGTTTGATACACAGCTGGTGAAAATTCTGCATATAAACCAGGGGAGTAACCTGTTCTTTGTTTTATCCTTGAAATTTTTAAGTTTTATTTTTATTTTATTTTATATATTTTCCTTGTTCTCATCGAGGACGATTTCGTTCTAAGTGTGGGGATGAGAGTTTATTATACTTAGGTGTAGAAAAAAAATATTTAGAAACAAAATTTTTTTAATAATAACATTTTTGCACTCTTTCGCTGAAATTATGTCGGTTTCACAAGTTTGAGAGACATATACTTGTATATGTTTGGTCCTGTTATCTACTTGTAGACATACGGGATAACCATTTACTTGAAAACTAAAAGTGACTGGGGCGACTGTATGTGTGTTTTGTTTGATTCTTTTGCTGAAAATTATATCGGTTACTTAAGTTCGAGTGACATATACTTGTATATGTTTGGTCCCGTTATCTACATGTAGACATACGGGATAGCCATTGACTTGAAAACTGAAAGTGACTGGGGCGACTGAATTTGAAAAAAGTTAAAAAAAAATGTCCCTTAAAATTTGTTTTTCTTCTACATTAAACAGGAAATGATATTATTACCGTTGTGTTAACAAGCTCCCCGAACTTTTGAAAATATAATAATAATAATAAAAGAAGAGATGGTTTACGTATCTGATTTGGGATGTGTCGATAGGCCAACTAGCATTGATAGTCCTCTTTAGCAAATTTTATATATCTAATAATTTGAAAAACGGTGAAACCGACTTTCGATGTTTAGGGAGGATTACCATAATCTAAAAACTTTGAGATGGTAAGACTTAGATGCACTCAAACCAGCACACCACCAGAATGTTCATCTTTTTACGAGCTTAGAAAATTATATTTATTTTGGTGCGGAAAAAAAAATCTTGCAAAAGCATGAAAAAAAAGATAGAAAGTACAAATAAAAGAAGCAAAAAAGCATCAAAAATAGTAAAAGAGGCCAAAGATGCACAAACTAGATGGGGCTGAGAATTTACGCGTTGCTAAGGGGATTGTAACTCTGACATTATCGCTATTGGGGCTCAAGGTTCTTAGTCAATAAATATCAAATTAGGGATTTATAGGAAAAAGTCCAATAATATTTAGGAATTGCTCGTACGGCCTCCACATGACCATTCATCCATTAAATTTCACTGAGTGCATCTACTTAGTACAATCAACGAGTCCTTGGCTTATGGTGATTTGTCGAACTAGTCTGCTTCGACTCTAGTTTATCTAGCTTCTTTGTCTGAGATAGGGTAGGTGTAGCCTTGGATTTTTAACGTAAAATGCTTAATGCAATTGGAGGATTGATTGGCTGGTGGCTTGGTTTAAGTGGACAAATATACCGGAAATCGCGGTCAATATGTCGAGCTGTTTCTATTGTTTTAATAATGTTAAATAATCTAGGAGTTTGTTGTTTTCACTTGGTTATGATCATGTGTAGATTTCTTTTTCAGGGACGAAAAAGTCTTAAGTGTAGGGAAGTTTGATGTGTTTTAAAACACACTTGTTTTCCGCACCTTTTTATCATCTTTTTATTGCTTAATTATCTAATAAATAATGGTTTTGGCTTGTTTTAACATGATCTTACAAGGTTTATATCTTTCGTAGGTAGCGGGTTTTAAAGAGAAAAAGAACCGGGCTTTTCAAGACCTAAAAGGCCTTTTATGATCACTTTTGGAAGAAACAAGTTAAAGCCCGGCCCGAGTCCATTTATGAGAAGTCTTGAATATGTTATATATTAATATAACACACAACAAAAAAACCCTAAGCTCGAATATACTTTCGATCCGCTAAAGTAGTAAAGGAAAAAGAAAATAATAAACTAGAGAAAGTGTGGCTGGAACTAATTCCGATCGGAGGAGCAAATCACAATAAATAATATTAGTGGTTGGCGAAAGATATTGAACATGGCTAACAGCAAAGAAAAGAGAAACAAAATATAAAGCAACACCCCATTCAATAATTCCGATCGGGCCGCAACAAACCAAGAAGAAAAATACTTTTTGGGTTCTTTTGAAGCCGAGGAAGAAGAAAGGAACCCAAGGTAATTCGGGACAGCAACTAGGGAGAATTATACATCATAAATCTCAGCTCTAATCAATAGTATAACACTCATAAACTTTTCTTTCTTGTTTATGCTCATAACTATATTATTTTGATCTTTAAAGTTAATTGTTTTGCATTTGAGTTAAGGATTGAATTGTTATTGATTATACTTGATTGAGGATTGAGTTTAATTATGATTTGGTTGAATATTATGATTGTTATCTTAAGTGTTTGCTGCTGTCCAAAAATTATGATTGGCTAAAGTTCTTTGTTCTACCTAGGTTAGATGATTATTGTTCGGTTTTGATGAGTTAAATGGATTGTTTGGTTAATATAACTTGAATCGCTATTGAAAGTTTGGTTTAATGATGAATTAGGTTGTGCTGAGTGGCTGTCGTATTATTGATATTATCTCATAACCTCATGCTTCGATTAATTGAATTGGTTTTGATTGATAGGTGCATGTTCAAGTCTTTACATTGTGTTTAGAGTTTGTTTATGGTAGGAACGACTGTAGGGTTTTCTTGAGATTGTTCATTGATTTAATTCAGCGGGTAAACACCTTCTTAGAGACCGAGAGGTGATAGGAAGTAAAGTCGTCTCATAGATTTTGCTTGTTAGGATTTGGATTGCGCGAGAGCGGGTTCGGTTCTTGTCGGGTTTGTGTTCGTGAACGATTAGTTGGTCTAGTTTATGTTAAATGAATTTGTTCCTCTATCCTTGGTTGCGTAGTATTCGTTTCCATTTGGGTCGTTTGTCGGTGAGTCCGAGAGGAGAGTCGACATTAGAACACCATAGCATCCGTTTCCCGGTTTGTTCTTAAAATCAATTAAGTGTAATTAGGGTTTGTTACTGAGACCGATAGGTGATCTAGCTTTCTTGAGAGAACCTTAGTTGTGTCATCTTTAGATACCGGTGTCGTGAGTTCATTCAATCCGTTAGCTTGTTAGACCTTCATTTTGATTCTTACCTAGGTAGACGTTTCCACCATTGTCAGTCGAGTCTCTAAATTAGAAAAGGTTTGTCTGTCAGTCCCGTTAGACTGGTTAATTAATTTAGCCAAAGTAATTTAGGTCAAGTAGTTTAATTATTAAAAATCAATTAAAAAATATTTTTCTTAGGAAGGTCTTGTCTAGGGTTTAGTAATCATAGGCGTTCTCACGTGTCCTTGTGTTCGATACCCGGACTTCTTAGTTCTATATTACTTACGATTGGTACACTTGTCGGTTGTGCATGGTTTTATTAGGAAAATCCGTTTTAAAATTTAAAGCTTAGTTGTGAGTCCCGTAGAAAGAAACACCGTTTAGACACACATCAACACATCAACATGGGACTTGGTGAAGTGGAAGCAATCCTTGGCAGCGTTGGTGGCGGTGAATATGAGACTGGTGAGAGCGCGGAGACAACGGCTGGTGGTCAGGAGGCAGAGATGATGGATGCAGGGAAGGATGCAGCAGTGCAAGAGGAAGCTGCCAAAGTGGGCAATGAGGATAGAAAAGACAAGGCCCGAGCCCACTTTTTATTTGTTTATGTTTTTATGGATATTTTCTGGTTGTGTACTTAAGACACTAGTAATTAGGGTAAAGGATCTATGATCCTTAAGACAATTGTGAGGGGTAGCAAAGGTGAAGGGATCCTCTTTTTTAAGGATGAAGCCTTTGATGCCCCTTCTATTTATTTTTCCTGCACTTGAAAACTATTAGTAACACCTGCTTAACCCGGGTGGACGGTCCGTCTTTTCGTATGGTGAAATCCGGGTTAAGGATTTTGGTAAGTCTAGGTTACTTAATAACAATAACTTAAATTTTTGACTATTTGTTTAATGTTTATTATTCTGAAGCATATCTGTTATAGTTTAAATCCATAAAAAGTTTTAAGAAATGTTCAAGAAAGGATTCAAGGAAGGTTTTAACAAAACTCTCAAGGATAAATTATTCTTGTAAAAACAGATTAAGGATCCTGAATCCTAGAATGTATAGGTTTGTAAAGATTTAATCCAAATAAATGTAAATTCATAAGTAGAGATCATACCTGTTAGGTCACGAATAATCTGCACTGAGGATATGTTATTCTTGAAGACGTGTCTGGATCAATTATCCTTCATGAGAGTTCCAGAATTATGTCAGGATCAAGGATCCTCAGTATTTGTTATTACTAATGATTGTTTCTCATGTGTAGGTTTATAATTAACAGGTCTAACGGCTGGAAGACCTAATCTACCTATTATTTCGCTACTGGACTCATTCAGCACATGGTCAAAAGGATTGGACGCATCTAATGGGAGAGTGGCGCAAAGATACGACTAGTTATTAGCTTTTATTATTGTATTTAATTGAGCTTATGATTAGTTAGGAAAAACACTTGACATGACACATTCATTAGCATGCACAGTGCAAGTATAGAAGTTACCACACACACACACACTTAGCAATCCTATATTCTTTGATCATAATCTCCAAACCTTGTAACACCAATTTTTTGATTAATAAAGAGGTGATAGACGATTAGTCATCACCCGGGGTTTTTGTGCCGGCGATCCGACCAAGTTCAAGGGCTTTTCCTCACAACAAATCTCTGTGTTCTTGCTTTCATTCGTTTCATAACCATTATTGTAACACAAGCACTAAACTTCACTTTACAAATTTGGTTATATTATCCTTTGTTGATTTTTGACCAAAACAATTTGGCACCCACTGTGGGGCAATTGGTGCTTTGTTCTAGAATATTTCCTATCAATTTTCAACCTTTTCTACCCATATCACTATCAATGGCCTCTCAACAAACTTCTGTTTCAACCACCATTCCCTCATCATTTTCTCTCTCATCAAAAACTTCACTGCCTATGCCTCCTCCACTCGCGAGAGCACCGAGGACCACCACTACTGGAAACAAGACACAAACTCCAGTCTTCAAGAGCTCAAAAACCACCGCTGCCACTTCTGTGGTAAACTTTAACAATGATGTTTCTGCTATGTTTTCGCAGGTTATGTCGTATATGGAGCAGCAGAGCAGGACTAACTAGATGATCCTAAGTGAGATAGAGGATCTCAAGAAGAATAAGAGGCTAGTGGAGGATCAGACTCCCTAGATGCATAGGATGCTGAATTTCACTACTCTAGGATCTGTAGCTCAATTCGCTCAAGGATCCTCTTCCCTCCAGCAAGGATCATCCATCCTTCAACCAGGGTCCATGGGTCAACAAGCTCCAGGATTCTTGTTTCACCAGCAAGGATCATCTATCCTTTAATCAGGATCCATGGGTCAGCAAACTCAAGGATCCTCTTTCGGTTATCCATCCTTCAGCCAGGATCCTCTGGATTATATCATCAAGGATCCTTCAACTTCCAACCTCAAGGATCCTTCTGGCAGAATAAGGATCCTCGGGACTTTAACATCAAAGGTCATCAGAGATCCATGAAGGAGACACCATCCCTATGCAGATCATTGCCTCTGGTGGACCAACTACCATAGTAGATGCTTCTTATCTTGGATACTCTTCTTGGATGCTGACATTCAGTCAATCAAGAGGTAACCCTTACAATCACATATCCTTATATATTAACCTTGGTTCCATGCAGGATACATGTATCAATCAGGCTATGGCTAGGGAACTCCAGAAGCTGAAAGACATGATATCAAGTGTTCTAGGAGTGGTTTTACCCATTCCTGAAATTCCAGAAGGAAGCTACAAGCTATCGAGGTTTGCTCCACCAATATGTGATGCCGAAATCCCGAAGCACTTCCAAACCCCCAATATGAAGGTGTGTGATGGCTCAACTGATCCGGAGGAACATGTAGCTCAGTACAGGGAGATAATTGAAATAAACCCCATTCTAGATAGGCTTAAGGAAGCATGCCTGTGCAAAGGCTTTGGATCCACTTTAACATGATCCGCACTCAAATGGTTGCTAAGTCTTCCTCCCTACTCTGTTACTTCTTTTCCGTACTTAGTTAATCTATTCAATAGCCAATTTTCTTGTAGAAAATTAAAAAAATTAACTAGTGATTTATATCGAATTATCCAACTTCGTAATGAATCCCTAAGGGATTTTGGTACAAATTTTGGAAAGAAAGCCCTAGAGATCCCTAATCTTGATATGGGTATAGCTGTTGAGGCATTCAAGATGGGGTTACATAAGGGCTCCCCATTTTATGACGATCTTGTTATGACCCCATGCAGGACGTTAGATGAAGTCAAAAACAGGGCACTCAGGTTTATAATGCTAGAGGATGATAAGAAGATCCAAGAATGGTTAGGAGCTCTAACAAAACAAGAGTCACCTGACAAGAAACAAGGATCTTCATTCAAAAACAACAACTCCAAGACTTATTCAAAGTTCAACAACCAACCAGTCCATGCGGTTGAAGAAGAAGACGATGATGATGAGGATTATCCAAGTATTTCCGAGTGTTGCTTCTCTGTTGATACTCACGGATTAATTTGTGCTATGAAGGATCTTGGAGAAAAAGCAAGGTGGCATCGGAAAAATGAGAAGTCCATGGCCTTCATGGATAAATCCAAGTGGTGTGCATTCCATGAAGATTTTAGCCATTTGAACGATGACTGTATTGGCCTAAGGAGAGAAATTGAGTATCTTCTAGGAAAGAGCCATTTCAAGGAGCTCATAGGAAGAAATAAGTCAAGGATACAGGATCCTGAAGATGTCCCACTGTAACATCTCGTTTCCTGTTTCGGGTAATAAAATAATAATTTTAGTTATTATGATATGGGCTTGTGTTGGGTAAAATAAATATGGATAATGGACTTGGGTTAAAAAGGAAGGAAGAAAGACCATGGGGTTAAGCCCATGACCCATTGTATAAGTACCATAATTATCCATTAATTCCCTCATTTTCATCTATTCCATACATCATCCAAAACACAAACTTAAGCTCACTCTCTCTATTTCTCTCTCTAGCCGAAATAACCAAGAAAACCCGAGCATCGATCCTAGGTAATAACGTTATGATATTATATGGATCCTAAACTGCTAGATCTGGTCGCGAAACGATGAGCCGACACCCTTAACCATTAAAGTCACGAGATCCGGATGGAATCGGGTATAAACCAATAAAAATATGAGCTTAGGTCACCCTAGCTCAGATCTGGATCGAACGGGACGAAAAACGGTGGAAAAATGGGTGAGATCTCGCTTTTCCGGTGAGATCTCGGTTTTCCGGTGATGAGGGCGCTGGAAAGGCGGCGCCTGAAAATGGCGTACGAGGATAAGGGATGTCAGAGAATGTTTATGACATTCTCTGACCTAACCCTAATTTGTTATGGAAAACTAACGAATTAGCTACATTCGCTATGCCATTCGTTATGCCCATTCGTTAAGGAAGAATAACGAAAGAGCAGCCATTCGTTATGCCCATTCGTTAAGGAAGAATAACGAATGAGCAGCCATTCGTTATTCCCATTCGTTAAGGAAGAATAATGAATGAGCAGCCATTCGTTATGCCTATTCGTTAAGGAAGAATAACGAATTAACAGCCATTCGCTATGCCAATTCGTTATAGTAGAGAAATAACGAAGGAATCCATTCGTTAACGAACTAGATAACGAACAAGGCTTTGAAAGTATGACGGAAAGGTCCCTGTACTTAGAGGAATATAGATTAATTACAAAGAAGCCCTCGAACTTTATTAATTGATGAAAGATATCTTAAAGGGTTAACGAGTTAACAATATAATATTATTATAGAATTCTAATGGAAATTTTGATAAGAATAGTTAATGAAAATAAAATTTTTCCAAGCTGACCTGGCAGCTTAACCCTAGCCAGGGGTTCTGCCCCTTGGACCCCGCTAGGGGCTATTGCCCCTAGAACGCCGCTACCAGGGGCTCTGCCCCCCGGACCCCCGTTCGTTGAAGGTTATATTAAACTAGAAAACAACATGAGTAGTGATAGTAAATTGATACGTGTAGTTATTATACAGTTAGCCGTACACAATGAAAGAAAGGGATTACCATTAACACTGAACGTAACCGAATTCAGGTGAGTTTTTAGCCCCACTTCCTTGTTATGTTTTCGGGGCTGTGTGTATACTCGATGTGAATGTTAATACACTTAACATAAGTGGTAAGTGTATGCTATATATGATATATGTGATGGAATGTATGAATGTAATAAGCAAATGCCTGACGGTGCATGAACGATCTTCGGATATTGCACGTATTGTCAAGGTGTATGATTGTTAGATGAATGATGTGAAGAACGCTAGATTGTTCGTATGCAACGATGAAATTATTGTATATGTGAGGTACGTGTAAGCAGATACATGAATGGTATGTGAGATCTACGTCCGACATAGTAAGTTAGGATGGCAATTCCCTCTAAACTACTATTGGACCTAGACTGGATGTGTGATAGCGTAAATATGGACTGTGAACCTTATTAGCGTTCCTTATATGAATATTATATAATTGAGTATACGTTCATTCTAGGAGTACCTTCTATGGACAATATATATGGTTCCTTCCATGGATCAGGTATAGAGCTCCTTCTATCGATAATATGTAGTGGTCCTTCTATGGAAAGTATATAGGGTCCCTTCTATGGGTAACATTTAAGGATTCTTCTATGGATAATATCTAGGGATTCTTTCTATGGATAGTTTATATAGATCCTTCTATGGATGATACAAGGTGTTACTTCTATGGATAATAGTAATTTTTCTACTAATAGATAAGTAATTTTTCTTCTAATAGATATTATGCAATGGTCCTCTTATGGATAATTATAAAGTTAAGGAATGAAGTTCGGTTGAAGTATGAATATGTATCTTCGGATACGTATACGTGAATGTATGAGAATGCATTGTATGTTTCCTGATTAACTAGAACTCACTCAGCGTACCAGAGTTTTAGTATGCACGCATGTAAATATGTTTAAATGAGCTAGCTTGAGGAGGGCACATGGAATGGATTGAACGGCTGGCATCTGAAGATGGAAGAAATGATGTTTAAAATATGATGTTTTATGTTATGATTTAAAGACAAGTTTGAATGTTTTTGTAACAAATGATTGAAGTTAACGTTTCTGCTAAAGTTTTAATGAACTCTGATTTTTAGAACTTTGTTCATGAGTAAATTCGACATGAAATGTAGGGCACCAGGATCGGGGTCTTACACCCACAGAAAGCAGCTTCGCTCGCACCTGATGCACAAGTCATCAATTTCATCTCTGGTGGCTCAGGTGGAACCTCCTTCTCCTCGGCCAAGAGACATGCTAAAGAAACAAAGTTGGAGAACAAAGAGTGACCAGTCATATCCACTACCCTAACCAATGACAAGAGAATCTTCTTCAATGAAGAAGATAAAATGAGCATCCAGGATCTTCATCACCATGGTTTGATTATAACTCTATTTATTGCTAATCATTATATGCGCAGGATCCTATTTGATGGAGGAAGTTCAGTTAACATCATTCAATATGATGTACTCAAAAAGATGAATATCCCAGATTCAGAAATCGTTCCCCGATCATCTGTGCTCGTTGGTTTTAGTGGTGAAACTAAGAAAACAATGGGGGACGTCAAGCTTCCTATATACATAGAGGTAGTGAACTCTTATAAAAAATTTTGTGTTATAGATAACTTGTCTTGTTGCAATGTAATTCTTGGTAGGCCATGGCTATACGGAATGAAAGTTATAGCGTCTACTTATCACCAGTGTATAAAACTACCAACTCCTTGGGGGTAGTGAGAATAGACGACGACCAAGTGAAAGCTAAGAACTACTATTCCTCATCCATGAAACCGACGGCTAAGCAAATGGTAGAATAGCAACTACAGAAACATCCTTGGAACGTACTGGAGGCTCGAGAAAAAGACCTAAAAGAAGTGTCCTTGGAACCCAAGGATCCAGACGTAAAAATTTTTCTAGGATCCAGTATCCCTACCGATATTGAAGAGGATATAATATCCTTTCTCAAGCAACGAAAATCTATATTTTCCTTCAAGCATTCTGACAATACAGGTATTTCAAAGAAGGGATTTACTCATAAACTAGGTCTTGATAATTCTATAAAACCCATTCACTAGAAGCAAAGGAAATTCGCTCCCGAGAGGAATGCGATCGTACAAGAAGAAGTTGAAAAACTTCTTAAGGCTGGTATGATCAGAGAGGTTATGTATCCTAGATGGTTGGCAAATGTTGTGGTTATTTAAAAAAAGAATGGAAAGTGGAGGGTATGTTTCGATGTCACCGTTTTAAACAAGGCATGTTCCAAGGATCCTTTCCCATTACCACACATTGACTCCATGGTGGATGCAACAATAGGACATGAGATGCATACTTTTATGGATGCTTCCTCTGGATTTCAACAAATTCAGATAGAACCATCTGATCAAGAGGACACAACATTCATGACTAAGAAATGAAGGTGCGACCTATCAACGCTTAGTCAACATGATGTTTAAAGACCAACTAGGGTAGACCATGGAAGTCTATATATACGATGCGGTAGTCAAATCCATGAAGGTTGAAGACACCTCAAAGATTTAGAAGTAGCCTTCAATATCCTCGACCAGTATAAAATGAAACTCAACCCATCTATAAGCCATTTTGGCGTTAAAGTAGGAAAGTTCCTTGTTTATATGGTCACTAAGAGGGGTATATAGGCTAGCCCGGAACAAATAAATGCCATCATTGTGACATTTGTCAATTTTTTATATTCGTATTTGTATTTGTATTTGTTAAACCGACCCTTTTAGTCGTTTCAATATATTCATATTTGAAAGTTATCAATTTATATTAATTTCAATGATTAAATTTTGTTTCCATTCATTATTTATTCGTAGTTTTCATCTCCGAGCTATAAAGTTTATAAAATAATCAAAGTTAAAAACTATACGAGTGTAAAAAGCAAACAATCCAAAGATAATAAAATATATCAAGTTTTTATAAGTTATAAATAATTATAAGGTTCAAGGTGCATAATGTAATTGAAGTTTAATAACAAACTATTAAGTTATTTAAAGTCTAGGGGCTAAAGTGTAAATTTGATTTAAATTATAATAAAAATAATAATAATCAACCAGCCCAACCCCCCCTCTTCCCCCTTCGGTTTTCCGACCCCAAGTCTGGCTTCCAGATTTCCGGCGCCGACAACCCCTTAAATACCCGTTTACACCTCGTTTTAATCCATTAATCGCCCCAAACGTCGTCTCCACCAATTATAAACATTATTTCTTGATTAATTCCATCATTTAACAAACATTTAACACGTGTTAATCACTAACTTGTTGGATTATAATAAAAACCCTATTAACTTGAATTAAACACCAAAAGACGCAATTGAGGCTATAAATAGAACGATACACTTCTCTTAAATGTTTTTCAAACATAACATTCCATAAAAAAATTGTCCTCAGTTGCTAATTAGTTCATCCAAGATCGGTTCCGGCCAAGCCCAGTTCATCGTGTTTACGACACCAAACTAATTAAGTGATATATGAAATCATATTAGTTTCAAGTGTATAACAAAACCCCTAACATAAATCAAGCAAACTATCAACAGATTAGGAGAATCGAATCTACGGTTTGTTCAAGAAGATGACGAACTTGATGTTTTTATATTTATATTTTCTGTTTCTAGTTTTATAACACAAATCAGTTTGGTCCAGTGGGTTTGCTGTGGTCATGAAGACCCAGGTTCAAACCCGGGTCACAGCAGATCTATTTTTATTTTTACAAACCATTTTAATAGTTTTAATAAATCAAATATAAGTTTATAAATCATTATAAATCAAATAAAATTATTTTAAATTAAAAAAAATGTTTTAGATTACTTTTAACCTTTACAATCAAAAATCTTAGACATCATTAAAGCTCGTAAAATACATATAATATGATATTGTTATAACTTTATTGAAACTAAACCGTCAAATGTATTACTAAAATATGCCGGTAACACTAAAATCCCGTAAACTGTATTATATTCAAATTTAATATTCAACTTATAAATAATATTATAATGATAAATATGTTAAAATGTGAAATATATATATATACAAACGATAATATTAGAACTTTAAAACCAACATGTTATTTCCATTAATTAGTTAGGAATTCTCGTTTAATTATTATTTTAGCTCGTGAGATTCGAACTTTTGGTTTCAAATAACACGCTTCCAATTTCATTTCCACGTTGTTCTTCCAATTTCAAAAGTGAATTTCCCACACCTTTTTTTTACCTTTTTAACTATTTTGGGGGTAGCATATATATCCTATCAAAAATTAAATTTCGTTTATTTATTATTTACAAACTACAATTCGCATCATGGACTGGTGTGTTTACTTGTTACTTGCTCAAATATTATGTGCATGGATTTCTTCTATAAGTATTCTCATACGCCCCCCTTTGCACTCGGGACTATGTTTCGAGTGGAAAAGGGACCCCGATCTGAGTACATTGGTGCACAATTCCAACTGGAAAAGACCTTCATTTATTCTTTACACTTAGGACCTTTGATTCGAGTGTAAAGAACCCGTACTTGGTTTTCACAAGTTTTCATGGAATTATTTGGTTTTATGTAGTATTTAAACTGTGTGAACTCACAAACTATTAAGTTAGTTGACATTATTTTGTATATATGTTACAGGTACAATTATTAGAGGATGAAACAGATGATGACACTAGACCTAAGATATTTTAAATAAGAATGGAACGTTTATTTTCATTGTAATTTCCTTATCTGAGACAACTTGTGTACTTGATTCCTTTGAATGAATTAATGATAATATTGTTACTTAATAGTGTCTCATGTGTTTTGAACAATTTGTACATCACACCCGGGTGTTACAGATTGGTATCAGAGCCATGTCTATAAGATAGAACATTAGATCTAGTGTTCTAGTTAGTTATAGTTTATATGCTTAATTGCTTAGGTTGCATAAATAGAAATTTATGTGGACCTTATGTGATTCTTCAATGCACTTGTTTAATATTCTATTGTCAATTCATTTGCGCCTCATGTACACCAAGCACACACAAGTCCAAGGCTTATGCCTAAAATCAAAGATTTTTCAAACATTTACAATTATTGATTTTTAAGGTGTTTCGATATTTATTCTTCTGAAATATGGTTCTATATGGCGGGTATGTAGTAAATTGTAAGGAGACATGCTTGTTTTTTGAAACTATTGACACCAAGGTTATTGAAACCTAAGGATAAGCAATGCATATAAATCATAATCTGAAGTAGGACCCGGTTGCTTACCTGGAGAGTTAGGAAAGGGAATGAACTCTATTAAGCCAAAGCATACCACTTTCAACGCCATATGAATCACAACTATAATTTTTCAAACGTGACCATGTTCTCTTTGTGAAAACAATATGGTTGCATTCCTAAGGATGCCACGCAAGTCATGGTGGTTCATGCGACCTGTGACTCCGACCCTCAATGTTTTACATGTGTTTTAACTGGAAGTCTGTCAAGTCATGGTGGTACACGAATACCCAGCTTTCGGTTCAATCCGATTTCGAGTTTCTTTGATGTTTGGAAAATAAGAGTCCATGGTGGTTCATGAGAACTCTAAAGTTCCACACAAGATTTATTACCATTGTTATGATTTTTATTTATGTATTTATTTATGTATTTCTTTTAAAAGTAAACTTTAACAAGGATTTTTATACCACACCCTATTCCAAGTATCATGATTTTCGTCACCATTGCGCAGAATGTTTCTCCGTTTCAACAAGCGCCGTTCTTTTGAAACTTCTAGCCGCAAGTTGACCGCTCAGATAACCAAACAACTAGCCGCTGTCCTTCCCTACATAATCACCCAAATTCACCAGCATCTTTCTGCTAATATCACCTATGCTTCAAGCGATCCTAAAGCATCTCACTGTTCGATTAAGACTTTCACTAGTACCAAACCCCAGAGTTTGACGGGACTAAAGGTACCACTGCCCTACTTCAGTGGTATGAAAAAATGGAGAGCAAATTCCTCCACATTGAGTGTCCCGATGACAAGCGAACCCGTTTTTCTACTAGTGTCTTTGAAAAGGGGGAAATTACTTGTTGGGTGAAGGAAAAGACAACCCGTGGTGCCGTAGCTGTCATGGGACGCATTGAAAGAACTGATGACCAAGCGGTTCTGCCCTCCAAATGAGCTTATGAACTTGGAAGCTGATTTTGGAACATCAAACAAGAGAGTGGTGAGCATGCAACTTACACTTCTCGTTTCAATGAACTCAGTGTGTTGGTACCTCACCTTGTTACCCCAACTTCGCGTGCCATCGATAAGTACATTCGGGGACTACCGAGACAAATTCAAGATAGTGTCTTAAGTAGTGCTCCCAAGGAACTAGGTGACGTGATTAACCTTGCTGCAACTTTAACTAATAATCATGTTAAAGTCGGGACTGTGACATCGAAGAAATCGTAGAAAACTGCTGATAAACCCTCTACCGAACCCAAAGAGTCGAAACCCGAGCCATCCAAGCCTTCTCATTCCTCAAACCACAGGAAGCGCAAAAATTATACACTAACCCAACAAACTGCAACCCAACCCAACTTTGCCCCACCACTCAGGAAACCCTACAAAGGACCTCACCCATTGTGTAACAGTTGCCAGCGACATCATTCAGCTAGTGCGGCGTGCCGTCAATGTAATCGTTGCAACCGTTTTGGACATCTTAGTGCCACTTGTCGGAGATAAAAATAGCACCAATTTCTCCTCCAAAGGTCGCTCAACCCAAACCCCGTCCCGTGCCACATGTTCAACCCGTTAATCAGATGCGAGCTTGCTATATTTGTGGTGACCCTAACCACTTTCGCAACGTGTGTCCACAACTCACACATGTGAATACAACTCATCTTGCTCCATCTTCGTTGTACCAGGTTCAGACGTACCAAACCCAGCAAGCTTAGCAGCCACATGTTCCACCTTTGTTTCCTAACCAAGCTTATGTTCAGCCGCATCCCCCAATTTTAGCCTGCACCACAAGTGGTCAGATCATTCAAGCTGCTCAAGTTTCTCTAGAAAATCGTGGGCGTGCCTTTATGATTATCACCAATCAAGCTCAGCAAAACGGAGATGTGGTGAACGCTACGTTTCTCGTAAATGACCACTTTGCAGCCATTTTATTTGATACCGGTGCTGATATAAGCTTTGTGTCTTTTGAATTTGAGCATTTACTTGCTAAACCCCGATCTAAGCTTAAAAACTCGTATTCTGTTGAGGTAGCTAATGGTAAATCTGTAACAATTGACTCGGTTATTCGAAATTATAAGTTAAATCTAAACGGCTACAAGTTATCAATCGACCTTATTCCTATGCATTTGGGATGTTTCGACATCATAGTAGGCGTGGACTGGTTTTCTGTTCAACGTGCTGAAATTGTTTGCTTCAAGAAGTTCATTCGTATCCCGCTTGCCGATGGTCAAATTCTTCGTGTCTCTGGTTAAAAGCCATCTCCCTCGAGCTAAAATCTTATCACTTGTTTACAAGCCTAAGCGTACTTACGTAAGAAGTATGTAGCACTCGTAGCTCATGTGGTGGAAAAGAAAGAAAGGAAAATTGAGGGCATTCCCGTCGTTGGTGAGTATCCTGAAGTGTTTCCTGAGGATGATTATGGTCTTCCTCCTACTCGTGAAGTTGAATTTCGAATTAATCTCGTGCCTGGTGCAACCCCGATTGCCAGAGCTCCTTATCGTCTTCCTTCCTCCGAGATTCAAGAGTTGTCTAATCAGCTACAAGAACTTTCGGACAAAGGGTTCATTCGCCCTAGTTCATCTCCTTGGGGCGCACCTATTCATTTCTACAAGAAGAAAGATGGATCCTTCCATATGTGCATCGATTACCGCGAGCTCAACAAACTCACAATCAGAAATCGCTATCATTTACCTCGTATTGACGATCTTCTTAAGCAACTTCAAGGAGCTTCATGCTTCTCAAAGGTTGATCTTCGTTCAGGTTATCATTAACTACGCGTGCATGAAGATGACATACCCAAAAACGCTTTTCGGACTTGTTATGGGCATTACAAATATAGGGTTATGCCTTTTGGGTTAACCAATGCACCCGCGGTATTTATGGATTTCTTGAACCGCGTATGCAAACTTTACCTAGATAAATTCGTTATTGTTTTTATCGACGACATTCTTATTTATACCATGTCCAAAGCCGAGCACGAGAAACATCTTCATTCCATCCTTGATCTCTTAAGGAAGGAACAGCTTTATGCTAAATTCTCAAAGTGCGAGTTCTGGTTTAAAGAAATTCCGTTCTTAAGGCATATAGTAAACAAAAAGAGTACCCACGTTGACCCGACCAAAATCGAAGCCGATAAGAATTGGAAAACTCCAACCACTCCTACCGAAGTTTGTTCATTTCTTGGTCTTGCGGGTTACTATCGTCGCTTCATTCTTAATTTTCCAAGATTGCTTTGCCGCTCATTAACTCACAAGGATAAACCTTATGAATGGGGACCGAAGCAAGATGAAGGTTTTCAAACTCTTAAGCACATGCTTTGCGATGCACCAATCTTTGCACTCCCCGAGGGCAATGAGGATTTTGTTGTCTATTGCGATGCTTCCAATCAAGGCCACGGTTGTGTCCTTATGCAACGAGGTAAAGTTATCGCTTACGCTTCACGACAATTTAAGGTTAATGAAAAGAATTATACAACGCACGATCTCGTACTTGGTGCCGTTGTATTTGCGTTGAAATTTGGAGAAATTATCTCTATGGCACTAAGTGTGTGGTAAAGAAAATGTTGTGGCCGACGCCCTTAGTCGAAAGACCCATGTGAAATCAATTCTGCTTCACAGTGTGACCGTACAAACCGACCTCCAACTACGTATATTTGAAACCCAACATGTCACTGTCACCGAGGGAAATATGTATGATGAAATGTCCTGTGGTGTCGAGAATCAAGTTGAAACTAAGTGCGATGGTTTGTTGTATTACCTCAATCGTTTATGGGTTCCTAGTCGTGACGACCTTCGCACATTCATCATGGACGAAGCTCATAAGTCTCGATATTCCATTCATCCCGTTGCGGATAAGATGTATTTTGATCTACGGTCCACATTTTGGTGGTCTGGTATGAAGAAAGGCATCGCGTTATATGTGGGAAAATGCCTTACATGTGCTAAAGTTAAGGCCAAGCACCAACAACCATTTGGTTTGCTCATTCAACCACACATCCCTGTTTGGAAATGGGAGGATATCTCTATGGACTTCGTGTTCAAACTTTCGACTACTCGAAACCGTCATGGCGGTATATGGATTATAGTTAACCGTTTGACTAAATCTGCTCATTTCATTTCGATCAATAAAAATTTTTCGGTTGATCAACTCTCACAGATTTATGTTCAGCGTGTCGTTTGTCGTCATGGTATAAATTTGTGTATCATTTCTGATCGTGATAACCCTTTTACTTCTCACTTCTGGTCATCGCTTCAAAATGCATTGGGAACTCGATTGGATCTTAGCATAACTTATCATCCTCAAACCGATGGACAATCCGAGCGCACGATATAAACACTTAAAGACATGCTTAGGTCATGCGTCATTGATTTCGGTGGAAACTAGGATTCTCATCTTCACTTGATAGAGTTCTCGTACAATAATTATTTTCATTCGAGTATTGGTATGGCTCCGTTCCACTCTCTCTATAGTCGTAAATGTCGATCACCTATCTATTGGAACAAAATTAGTGAAACCCAAATCACCGATCCAGAACTTGTTCAAGAAACTACTGATTTAATTGCTCAATTCTGACAAACCTCGTAACCGCTCATAGTCGTCAAAAGAGTTACGCCGATAACCGACGACGACCTATCGAGTTTAATGATGCTGACCGTGTCCTTCTCAAGGTATCTCCTTGGAAAGGTGTTGTTCGTTTTGGAAAGAAAGGAAAACTATCTCCTCGTTTCGTTGGACATTTCAAGATTCTTGCTCGTGTTGGTATTGTTGCTTACACACTCGAACTTCCTCAAGAGCTTTCTAACGTTCATCCGACGTTTCAGGTTATAAATCTGAAGAAATGTCTTGCCGAGCGTAACCTCCATGTACCACTCGATGAAGTGTGCATCGACGAAACAATGCACTTTTTCGAGAAACATGTGGAAATCATGGATCGCAAAGACAAGGAAACTAAACGAATCTGTATACCTTTGGTAAAGGTTCGTTGGGAATTCAAGCGTGGCGGTGAATTCACTTGGGAACGAGAAGATCAAATGCGAACAAAGTATCCTCATCTTTTTGTTACGGATTCTTCTACTTAATTTCGGGATGAAATTTTCAAAAGTAGGGAATGTTGTGACATTTGTCAATTTTTCATATTCGTATTTTGTTGAGTCAAGAAATTGACATAAGGGGGAGATTGTTAAGTCAAAGACTTGTTCTATGGAACATATGGAAGATTAGAATTTTCTCAACCTCCTCAGAATTTGCTAAGTATGGATCCGGGCACACCTTAAACTTTCTAGCAACCTTTTACTTAGCCGGGTACGATATTTTGTCTATCGGGCAGGGTTATCTTCTTAAAGTCTTCTTTAGTGGAAATTCGAGCAGGGTTTGCAAATTAGTGTATTATCGGGCAAGTTTCACTAGTTTATGCAAGTCCGGGCATGGTGCACTGTTTCAAGCAGGTTTGTTCTTCATAGCCAAGTAAAGTTCACTTCCGAGTAAGCTTTAGGTTAACCAAGCTCATGAAGCCAAGTAATTGGAAGACCGGGCAAGGTATTCATTAATAAGTACGGTCCAAGTAGGCTTGATGATTTAATGATATATATCAAGTATCATCGGGCAAGTTTCAACTCAAGCAAGGAACAATGCTACCAAGCACACTTTGCTAATAAGCTATTCTCTAGCAAAGGGTTGAAGGAACCATTGAAGAACAAGGTTGCTCGTAAGGATTTGTCGGGCAAAGTCTGGCAAAGTCAAGAAGATTGAAGTCTACCCGGTGAGTATTTTACTTGGTAAAATAATCTTCAAGTAAAGTCTACCCGAAAACTGATTCCAAGCACACTTCTATATTACCAAGTCCTAAAGGATGGCAGAGCATACTCGGAAAGACAAGATTGATGCAAAGTCTACCCGGAAGACTTGTTTTACACTTAGGATTATTTCTGAATATGTAACTTGAATATGTCTTATCATTTAGGGTTTCTAGAATGAATGACAGCTGTCCACAGGTGTCAGGCCTATAAAAGGAATAATTAGGGCACACCTGAAGACAGAGACACAACACGGAAAAATAGGCAGCTTAATACGATAATCTTTATTTTGCTACTGCCGTTTTCCTAAAAGAAACCTTAAATCGATTACCTTTTGTATGATGAATATTATATAAATGGAAATCTTTTGAGTGAATCTTGTTTTGTGTTTTCTAACTCTGATTATTAATTGCAACTACCATGTTTGTTATTGATTCCGCCTTTAACAAACAGTAATCTTTCTAAATATAGCAACCCGTCATTAACTCTCTTGTCGGCACATTTATTTGTGTGAGTTATGACATGATTTGAGTAAGATCCAGCTGAAATCGGGGACCTGACAAGTGGTATCAGAGCCTGTTACTGCTATTTTGGAAAGATTCTTGTTGCTGATTAAAGATTTGAAGAAAGATGACGTAAGCAGACCACTTTTCCATTGATTCATGACGTCAGCAGCTCTGTTCTTCATTTTTCTTCCAGATCTACAATCTACCGGTGTTTCCTCTTCCTTATTTCAATCAAAGCTTTAATCTTTATATATAAATCTTGCTCTAATCGTATCAGACACATCAGATCTGGACAACCTGTTTTCAAATCTGATTATTTTAAAACTTTTCTTTCTACAAAGAAACTGATTTTATAAGTCTTTGAAAATGTCTGGATATGAGGAACAAGAGGTGTCTTGTAACGATTCCGGCAAATTCAGGTATACCCTAACCGGAATATACTATTTACATGTTATTTAATACTGATTATATGAGTTATAGTACGTTTATACGAGTATATATGATTCACAATATGAATCATACTCATATATATAGTGAATCGTATTGGAATTACAATTAATCAATGAACGATTATTGAAACCCGAACGAACCGGGAATTACATTATTGACGAAGTATATAATGTTTAGTGATGTTTACGAGGTATGAATGCTTCGGGATAGGTGAATTATAGCACAGAAAAAGGATTTCGATTTAATGGTACGTCGGTACGCTAAACGAAACCTTTAACACCAAATCAAGCAAGAGACGATCAATCAAGCCGAAAAAGATGCGTAATTATTAATAATATGATGTTTTAATGTCATGGGTTAAGTTTTTAAAGTTTTTAAATCAGTTTTATATAAATTTTATGTTAACCCGAAAAACAACCATTTTAGGCTCGTTTTAAGCCGAATTACGAGTTTAAACGAGAAACGAACTGAGCCAGATTATCCACAACATTATCCGGATTGTGTAATCCAAATGTGTGGCTAATATTGAACTTGTGGGGCCCACCCCCACCTCACCCATAGGGCCGGCCATAATACACACACTCACACATTCATTTCTTTTTTTTTTCTAACATAACACAATCAAAACTCTCTCAACTCTCCAAACCCTTCAAAGTTCATCCAAAGAACCCAAGTTCTAACCAAGATTTGAAGGTATAACATATGTTTTTAAGCTTGAATTTTGTTTTCTAACTTCATGATCTTGAGAAAAGGAGGTTTCAAATGTAAAAATGGGTGAAAACCCGAGTTGAAACCGATTCTCGCATGATCAAGTGATGTATACAAGTTATACAAAGAATCTTGATCCAAGTGATGAGTTAAAAGAGTTTATAACGAATTTTTACGGTTGAAATCTAGTCAAATGAATTTTCCATGTGAAAGACGGGTGAAAATCCGAGATGAAACCGACTCTTGCATGACCAAGAGATGTATACAAGTTATACAAGGGATCTTGGTCCAAGAAATGAGTAAAAAGAGTCGAGAACGGATTTTTACGGTCAAAATCGTTGTTTTAATGTTTTAACCGACACTAGGAAAGAAATGGCTTGATTGTGGGTATAACTTGCTTGGTGTGGTGTTATTGTGCTTGTAAGTGTTGTATCTAGCGGCTAGCAAAGGCTAGAAACCGAGATCCTTGCGATCTAAAGCTAGAAAACACAAAATAGTTCGGTTTTCGTGTGTTTATGAAATTTGAACAGATTTTCGTGTGCTTAGAATCGGGTCACGAAATTTCACAGAGATGATCTACACATGAAAATATGAGATCTGTGAATTTTTGGTAATTTTTGGATAAAAGATGAATATTTGGTGAATTTAATGCTCGGTTTTGGCCAAAAATAGTGAAAAATAGCAAAACATGATGAAAAATTCCGGAAAATTTAAGATAAGCTTTTTATAACATATAAAAGTCACCCACAAAATTTGAGCTCAGTTGCAAAAGTCTAAGTAGGCTTTTCGGTGAAACGAGTTCTAGGGCTTTCTAGCTCGGTTTTGGGTGAAAATGGCTTGAAAAATAAGTTTTAAATTCTGGAAAAATTCCAGAAAGTTATGAGGATGATAGAGATCATCCCAGAAAAATTTGGGATTTTTCTAAAGTGTTTTGGTATTTTTGATATATTTAGTGTTTTAATAAGATTTAAAAATAGATAAATAAATGTAAATATAGGAAAATAAATCTGGAAAAATTCCAGGAAGTTATGAGGATGATAAAGATCATCCCAGAAAAATTTGGGATTTTTCTAAAGTGTTTTGGTATTTTTGATATATTTAGTGTTTTAATAAGATTTAAAAATAGATAAATAAATGTAAATATAGGAAAATAAATCTGGAAAAATTCCAGGAAGTTATGAGGATGATAGAGATCATCCCAGAAAAATTTGGGATTTTTCTAAAGTGTTTTGGTATTTTTGATATATTTAGTGTTTTAATAAGATTTAAAAATAGATAAATAAATGTAAATATAGGAAAATAAATCTGGAAAATTTTTACAAAATTCCTTACTGTCAAATTAAGTTTTGTGCAAAATTTCAAGACCCGAGACTAATCGGGTAATTATTTATGCTAAAAAGAACATAAAAACAAGTTTTTAAAGCTTAAAACGTGTAAACCGGCAAAGTTCGCATAAGCGAGCTGACTGGTACATGAAAACTCTAAAAATGGACTATTTCATAAATCTAAGTAAATTAAGTAAAAATAAATCATCCGAAAATAATTCGGATGATTTGGGTAATTTTACCCGATTTTACCGTTTCCGGCACCGAAATACCGGAAACGGGCCCCACGGCCAAACGGGGTGTCAAACCGAGCTATAATTTCATCACCTTAACTAAATTGACTGTCAAACTCTAAGCAATGTCACAATCTGAGTCCTTAGAAGTGTCACGGGGTTAACATTGTTCCCGAATCGAGTACAGTACTGGGTTAACAATGTTCCCAGATGTACCGATTGATACGTATTTAAGTTATGGGAATTATATAGTAACGACTAGATATTATATTACAGATCCAGGCACGTAGCTGTTCCTTATATTACTCACCGACTCACAAAAAGGTGAGTTTTCACGAGCCCCTTTTAATGAATTGTTTTAATTATATTTTCCCGGGGCGGAAAACACGTCTTATTTAAAGTATTTAAGTACATACCGATCGTATGGAAATACTTGTATATTTATATATATATGGTTTGATGCACAGAATATATAAATTGTTTATCAGGGGTTATTATTGTTCTGGGGTAACATAGTTCCCAGGGGTTATTATTGTTCTGGGGTAACATAGTTCCCAGGGGTTATTATTGTTCTGGGGTAACATAGTTCCCAGGGGTAGTTATTGTTCTGGGGTAACATAGTTCCCAGGGGTTTTTATTGTTCTGGGGTAACATAGTTCCCAGGGGTTATTATTGTTCTGGGGTAACATAGTTCCCAGGGGTATTTATTGTTCTGGGGTAACATAGTTCCCAGGGGTTATTATTGTTCTGGGGTAACATAGTTCCCAGAAAGTTAATGGAAATGTTCTGGGGTAACATAGTTCCCAGCATGATTATATTGCTAATGAATGATTATTAAAATGATTTGTCAGTGTTTATTTAAATTAGTGAAACTCACCAACTATTCGTAGTTGACCCGTTTTCTTTACATGTTTTCTAGGTATGCCCAAGTTGGATTGATTGATGTGTGCTTAACTATCTGTGCTACCTGTTGGAAGCTTGCTGCTCTATGTTTTGTAATGAATTTATTAATGTCTTATCGGTAAAATATGTGTGTAACACCTAGACAGTAATGAAACTCGCAACAATATAATATGTTATAAATTAATGTAGTGGTATTTTCTTTATGAGCAATGCTGTTGATATCAGATGTGTCTGTTGCATCCCGTGTACGTTTCCGCTGCGGTTACCGGGTGTTACAGAACTTGGTATCAGAGCCATTGGTTATAAAGAATTAGGATGTCTGAAAGAGATACCTAAAATATAACCAGTAGCTCAAGTATTATAGGATCTGAATATCAACTAATAATATATTGTGACGAGATCGGGATGAACTTGGATGGACAAGTGGGTTATTATGGTCCGGAACATAATAACAGGCTTGTCTGCACGAGGGAATTCAGGGGAAGTCACGGGGGACTTAAATAGGTAAAATTGGCAACATATGTGTAAATGTATAATAATATTATTATGTGGCAAAATTGTATAAGTAAGTGCATGATTAATTTAATTATGAATTACACTATGGAAAGGGACTATATGTTTGTTAACTTGTGTGCAGGTAAAAATGGCAAGAACACCTAGTGTGTCGACGGAAGAGGACCCGGAAGAGGTCAGTTCCGGGGCCTCTGGAAGCCCAAGTGTAGCACCCAGCTCCGAGCCTTCGGAGGCTAGTCATAGTACTTCTAGACTGTGACACCCGGTAAATTCCCAACCCCTTAAACTAAGTAATCAACCTAATAATTAGGTGATTGTAAATATTATGCGCGCCATGATAGTCAGCGCGTGCATTTGTTATGTGCGCCCTGCGCGAGCGCGCTATGTTAAGGATCAGCGCGGGCACATTATGTGCGCCCGGCGCGAGCATATGTTAGAATCAGCGCGGGCATTTATGTTTGCCCTGCGCGAGCGCGTCATGTTAGTCAGCGCGTGCATGTGTTATGTGCGCCCTGCGCGAGCGCACCATGTTAAGAACCAGCGTGAGCATATGTTATATGCGCCATGCGTGAACGTTTTGGCCTTATGTTTCATGTAACTTAAACGTTATGTTGTCTATGGGTTGACCATCCCGCATGATGCTAAGGCGGGTGCATCCTACATCGTTTATGCGCGTGCGGAAGGGAACTAACCTACCCGCATGGCGGGAACGTTGAAAGCTAGTTTGTCTGAAGCTCCAGGATGGAATTGACTTCAACATGACTGATCACTATGTTGAAATACCAAAACCACCTGGAGAATCTACAAATGAAACTCAAATGTCCCTAACTGCGAGAAGGTTACGCACCTACCCGCAGCAAAGAAATGTTCTACACGCAGAAAGCTATGCGCACCAAGTTATACGCGCAGAACACTTAGTCAAAATGATCAGATTTAAGGAAATTGTCCCCGCCCAAAAGAGGGCGGTTGCGTGTTTCAGAAAACTTCTACTTTTTACTGTACACTGTCTAAAGCACTGAAAAAGCAAACTGTAAAAGTCAACTGCCAGCCACCCACTCTCACCAGCCACAGCCCTGCATGTCCTGTCCATATCAAATCAGAATCTTTAATCTACTTTTCTACTCTTGTTAATAAATAATAATAATTTCCATACTTTATCATCATTTCAAAAGATTACAATTCCCTAAAGCAAGGGATTATGTTCCCTTGAGTTTGCCTATAAATTTGTAGCCTAAATTATCACCCAAAACACACTTCAAAGAACTACAAACTTGCACTAATCCTTTCCCAAGCATCCGTTGTTTCCAGCTCCGATCCTGTTACTAGGTAAGCCGAGATTATAACCTTGAGATCTACTTTCCAACCCCTATATCTTGATCTTAATATATATACTTGTTATTTAATCGTATTCTAGACCTTCGATTCCGAGGCCAACACCAAGAAAACCTGAATCTCGATTAATCCCTTAACAAGAACCACAGGTGAGTCTCACAGCCCCTATTTTCACTGTTTTCACCATTTTAAACTGTTTTCGGGGCGAGGGACACGTATTTAAATAATGTTTTATCATGGTATATTTACAAGCTAAGCAAACGATTACGCGTTTAAGTTATGTTTCATGATGAACAATGCGAACAGTTATCTATGGTTTTTCGATGATAGTGCACCAGATTCGAGTAAGTGATCACTTTACCATTGGAACTCTAAGGGTAGGGACTGCTGGTTTGATCCGCCCACTCGTAGGGGTCGCACCTCTTACACAGACGAGTGCCTAGTATGGTCATGGGGCAGTACTATGGGTTTGAGCCCGCTCGTAGAGGTCGCTCCTCTTACGCAGACGAGCGCCTTGTTTTCCGGCACAACGTCCGCGCGTAACCCGCGGGACGGTATTACAGCATATATTCGCTCGTAGTGGCAGCACCACTTACACAGACGAGCACAGTTTTCCAGAAGTGTCCGCGCGTAACCCGCGGGACGGTATTACGTTACTTTAGCTCGTAGTGGCAGCGCCACTTACACAGACGAGCACAGTTCCCAGAAATGTTCGCGCGTAACCCGCGGAACGATTCTTATCAGAATATGTTGATAGAGCTATGTCTTACCAAGCATGTGTTTTAATGATGCTAACAGAATTATGTTTCAGAATGATTATGATGCAATACGATTTATCAAGTTACTAAAACTTGTGAACTCACTCAGTTTATACTGATTCAAATGTTTTTACGTGTCTTTCAGGAGATAACTAGGTAGCGCATGGAGTCACACTTAGAGCACCACACGCTGAACATCTAAAACAAGCTTTTTGGAAGATTTTGGTTTTATCCCCTCGATGCGCACGGTTACCCGCCGCGCAAGGGGATATGGCGAGGAAATCTTCAGTTTTATACTTGGATGTTTTTTTTTTTTGTAATCTTTGAACAATGTAACGTGTTTGTACTAAACTTCTCTTGCGCAATAAAAATCTTTGAATATTTTGCAATGGCCTGTGCTTAATTATCAATCCCCACTCGTGCGCGCCCGGCTGTTTCCGCCGCTCAGGGCCGGGTGTGACAGATTGGTATCAGAGCACTGGTTATAGCGAACTAGGAAAAGAAGTTTTTAACCTAGACTATAACCTTTGGGGAATCGCATGAAATATTTTTCAAAGAATATTTTCAAAAGAAAAATCACACACGCACTTAGGAACACGGGTCACAGTGTCTAGAGATAAGAACATTATGTGCTCTGAGTACATGCGCTAAGTTTGTTATATTTTCTTTTTATGAAAGAATGCCTCCAACCAGAGCCAAGGGAATTACCATGACACCCGAGGAGCTCGCAGAAATAATCGCGCAGGCGATTGCAACGCATGAGGCCAGCAAGGCCGAATCTAGTCAGGGTCGCCAAGAGAACGAGACCCCAGAACCCGAATCAGGAGCCTTGGGCAAAGGATGCTCCTATAAAACATTCATGGCCTGTAGGCCTTGGCCGTTCAAAGGCACCGAAGGAGCCATTGGGCTCTACAATTGGATTGACAAGATGGAGACAGTTCTCTCCATCAGCGGATGTAGTGAAAACCAGAAGGTCCTTTACGCGACCTGCATGTTCCAAGAAGCAGCTTCATCTTGGTGGAAGCTCCAAGTAAAGACTTTGGGGCGAGAAGTTGCTCTTCACAAGACCTGGGAAGAATTGAAAGAAATGTTGATGAGAAAGTTCTGCTCTCGCGCAGAAATTCAGAGCTTGCAACAAGAATTCTGGAACCACACCATGGTAGGAACAGATATCGATGCCTACACCAATCGTTTCAACGAGCTTTGCCAGCTGGTGCCAGACATGGCAAACACAGAAGAAAAGAAAATCGAGAGGTACATCTTTGGGTTACCTCCTGTCGTTAGGGTCCCGCTCAACGCCGCCGCACCTCCGATCTTTGACGAGGCGGTTGCGCGAGCCATCACCCTTACAAGGGATACGGTTCGTGCGGGTATGTTGACTGCTCGCTTGAACGAGCAGCGAACCTCTGACTCCAAGAGGAAATGGAACTCCCACCGAGGATCAGACTTCAAGCAGCCACCGCCCAAGAAGCAGGAAAGCACAAGGGTTTACGCGATTCAGGCCGCGGAACCATCAAGGAAAGGATACAGCGGGCCTTACCCATGGTGCAACAAATGCAAGTACCACCACGAAGGCGAATGCGCGAACGTCACGTGCGCCAAATGTGGCAGACCAGGACACAAGACGGTGAATTGCCGTGCTAAAGAAGCTGGAGCCAATGACAACTGCTACGCATGCGGGAAGTCTGGACACTTCAGTCGGGATTGCCCACAGAAAGGAAACCAAGCTCGCGGGAGAGCTTTTGTGATCGGCGCGGGTGAAGCAAAGGAAGAACCGAATGTGGTAACCGGTACGTTTTTGCTTAACGGTCATTATGCATCTGTCTTATTTGATACTGGCGCTGACCTAAGTTTTATATCCCATGAGTTTAAAAACTCCCTGGGCTTAGCGACCAGTAGGTTAGACAAACCTTATACTATAGAACTAGCCAATGGTAGGCAGTTATGCGCGAATAAAAGGACTGAGCAATGTGTGTTAGTCATGGGAGGTCATGAGTTCAATATAAACTTGTTGACAATAGATTTGGGAAGTTTCGATATTGTGGTAGGTATGGATTGGTTGGTCGGAAATCTCGCGGAGATTGTTTGTCATGAGAAGCAGGTTCGAATTCCACTGATGAACGGAGAAACTTTGATGATTCAAGGGGAAAGAAGGGGAGTTGCGACGAAACTGATTTCATGCCTAAAGGCGCGTAAGTGCCTAAGGAAAGGGTGCTACGCCTTCCTGGCGCATGTAGTAGAGAAAGGAGATGAGCGAAGAATTGAAGACTTACCAGTAGTACGCGAATTTCCAGAAGTTTTTCCTGAAGATTTGCCCGGGTTACCGCCGCCGCGACAAGTCGAGTTTCGTATTGATTTGGTCCCAGGAGCTGCGCCAGTAGCTCGAGCGCCTTATCGCTTAGCTCCATCTGAGATGCAAGAGCTATCCAATCAGTTACAGGAACTATTGGATAAAGGTTTCATACGCCCAAGCTTTTCACCTTGGGGAGCTCCAGTACTGTTTGTAAAGAAGAAGGATGGTTCGTTCCGGATGTGTATTGACTACAGGGAGCTGAACAAGCTGACAGTCAAAAATCGGTACCCTTTACCGAGGATTGACGACTTATTTGACCAGTTACAGGGATCCAGTTATTATTCGAAGATAGATCTACGGTCAGGATACCACCAACTTAGGGTCCATGAGGAAGACGCACCAAAGACAGCCTTCCGAACCAGATATGGCCATTATGAGTTCTTAGTGATGCCTTTCGGGCTAACTAATGCGCCAGCTATATTCATGGATCTGATGAACCGTGTGTGCAAACCATACTTGGACAAGTTTGTGATTGTGTTTATAGACGATATTTTGATTTACTCTCGAACCAAGGCCGAGCATGAGCAACACCTGAGAATAATTTTGGAATTGTTAAGGAAAGAAAAGTTGTATGCGAAGTTTTCCAAGTGCGAGTTCTGGCTTAGAGAAGTTCATTTTCTCGGTCACGTTGTAAACGAGAAAGGAATACACGTCGATCCTTCTAAGGTTAAAGCCATCGAAAACTGGGAAGCGCCAAAAACCCCAACTGAGGTGAGGCAATTCCTTGGGCTAGCTGGCTACTATCGACGCTTCATTGAGAACTTCTCCAAGATAGCTCTACCTCTGACCGCGCTAACTCAGAAAGACAAGGCGTTTATTTGGGGCAAGAATCAAGAAGCGGCATTTCAAATGTTGAAACAGAAGTTATGTAGTGCGCCAATCTTATCCCTGCCCGAGGGGACAGATGACATCGTTGTTTACTGCGACGCTTCACACCAGGGACTCGGATGTGTCCTTATGCAGCGAGACAAAGTTATAGCGTATGCCTCGCGCCAACTTAAGACCAATGAGAAGAACTACACAACGCATGATTTAGAACTTGGAGCTGTTGTCTTCGCGCTAAAGATTTGGCGCCATTACCTCTACGGTACGAAATGTGTAATCTTTACGGATCATAAGAGCCTTCAACATATATTCGATCAAAAGGATTTAAACATGAGGCAACGAAGATGGGTTGAATTATTAAATGATTATGATTGCGAGATCAAGTATCATCCGGGGAAAGCGAATGTGGTAGCAGACGCGCTAAGTAGGAAGGAACGAATAAAAACGCTACGAGTCAAGGCTCTAAGGTTGACCATTCACGCAGATCTCTCTACCCGCATCCGAGACGCTCAGCAAGAAGCCTTGAAACCAGAGTTTGTTAAAAACGAATGCCTTGGGGGTATGATTAAGAATTTGGAACTTAAAGGGAACAACACTCGATATTTTGCCAACCGCATATGGGTCCCTCTCAAGGGAGGATTGCGCGAGCAGGTATTAAACGAAGCTCACAAGACGCGATATTCCGTACATCCTGGCGCAGACAAGATGTACCAAGATGTTAAAACACTGTATTGGTGGCCCAATCTTAAAGGCGCCATCGCGATGTATGTCAGTAAGTGCCTGACGTGTTCAAAAGTAAAGGCTGAATACCAGAAACCATCGGGGTTGCTTCAGCAGCCAGAAATTCCCATGTGGAAGTGGGAACAAATCTCTATGGATTTCATCACCAAACTACCAAGGACACCTGGGGGTTATGACACGTTATGGGTTATTATAGATCGGCTAACTAAGTCAGCACACTTCCTGCCGATTAAAGAAACTGATAAAATGGAAAAGCTAGCCCGACTATATATTCGAGAAGTAGTTTCAAAACATGGAGTCCCAGTGTCCATCATTTCTGATAGAGATAGTCGGTTCACATCAAGGTTTTGGAGATCGTTACAAGGAGCTCTAGGTACTCGCCTTGATATGAGTACAGCTTATCATCCTCAAACGGATGGGCAAAGCGAGCGAACAATCCAGACATTGGAAGATATGCTGCGCGCGTGCGCGATCGATTTTGGAGGTAGTTGGGATACCCACCTCCCGTTGGTTGAATTTTCTTACAATAACAGTTATCACACAAGCATTAAGGCTGCGCCGTTCGAAGCTTTATATGGGCGCAAGTGTAGATCCCCACTGTGTTGGGCTGAAGTGGGCGACAAGCAAATGACTGGTCCAGAAGTGATCCAAGAAACAACAGACAAGATTTTTCAGATAAGGGATCGCCTTAAGGCAGCACGCGACAGACAGAAAAGTTATGCTGATATAAGAAGGAAACCGTTGGAGTTTCAAGAAGGGGATAAAGTACTTTTGAAAGTCTCTCCATGGAAGGGAGTCCCCCGTTTCGGTAAGCGAGGAAAGCTAAATCCGCGCTACATTGGACCTTTTGAGATCCTGGAGAGGATCGGTCCAGTTGCTTATAAACTCCGTCTACCCGCCGAACTCAGTGGAGTTCATGATACGTTTCATGTATCCAACCTCAAGAAATGTTTATCTGACGAAACATTGATTTTACCGGTGGAAGAAATTCATATTGACAAACAGCTGCACTTCGTAGAAAAGCCTATAGCAGTAACCGATTGGAAAGAACAAAGGTTGCGCAGAAGCAGAATCAGGTTGGTAAAAGTTCAATGGAACTCAAGGCGTGGGCCTGAATTCACTTGGGAAAGAGAAGATCAGATGCGCATAAAATACCCACACCTCTTTCAGAACATGGCTTCTGCCAGCAACGTCTCCTAAATTTCGGGACGAAATTCGTTTAACGAAGGGAGAATGTGACACCCGGTAAATTCCCAACCCCTTAAACTAAGTAATCAACCTAATAATTAGGTGATTGTAAATATTATGCGCGCCATGATAGTCAGCGCGTGCATTTGTTATGTGCGCCCTGCGCGAGCGCGCTATGTTAAGGATCAGCGCGGGCACATTATGTGCGCCCGGCGCGAGCATATGTTAGAATCAGCGCGGGCATTTATGTTTGCCCTGCGCGAGCGCGTCATGTTAGTCAGCGCGTGCATGTGTTATGTGCGCCCTGCGCGAGCGCACCATGTTAAGAACCAGCGTGAGCATATGTTATATGCGCCATGCGTGAACGTTTTGGCCTTATGTTTCATGTAACTTAAACGTTATGTTGTCTATGGGTTGACCATCCCGCATGATGCTAAGGCGGGTGCATCCTACATCGTTTATGCGCGTGCGGAAGGGAACTAACCTACCCGCATGGCGGGAACGTTGAAAGCTAGTTTGTCTGAAGCTCCAGGATGGAATTGACTTCAACATGACTGATCACTATGTTGAAATACCAAAACCACCTGGAGAATCTACAAATGAAACTCAAATGTCCCTAACTGCGAGAAGGTTACGCACCTACCCGCAGCAAAGAAATGTTCTACACGCAGAAAGCTATGCGCACCAAGTTATACGCGCAGAACACTTAGTCAAAATGATCAGATTTAAGGAAATTGTCCCCGCCCAAAAGAGGGCGGTTGCGTGTTTCAGAAAACTTCTACTTTTTACTGTACACTGTCTAAAGCACTGAAAAAGCAAACTGTAAAAGTCAACTGCCAGCCACCCACTCTCACCAGCCACAGCCCTGCATGTCCTGTCCATATCAAATCAGAATCTTTAATCTACTTTTCTACTCTTGTTAATAAATAATAATCATTTCCATACTTTATCATCATTTCAAAAGATTACAATTCCCTAAAGCAAGGGATTATGTTCCCTTGAGTTTGCCTATAAATTTGTAGCCTAAATTATCACCCAAAACACACTTCAAAGAACTACAAACTTGCACTAATCCTTTCCCAAGCATCCGTTGTTTCCAGCTCCGATCCTGTTACTAGGTAAGCCGAGATTATAACCTTGAGATCTACTTTCCAACCCCTATATCTTGATCTTAATATATATACTTGTTATTTAATCGTATTCTAGACCTTCGATTCCGAGGCCAACACCAAGAAAACCTGAATCTCGATTAATCCCTTAACAAGAACCACAGGTGAGTCTCACAGCCCCTATTTTCACTGTTTTCACCATTTTAAACTGTTTTCGGGGCGAGGGACACGTATTTAAATAATGTTTTATCATGGTATATTTACAAGCTAAGCAAACGATTACGCGTTTAAGTTATGTTTCATGATGAACAATGCGAACAGTTATCTATGGTTTTTCGATGATAGTGCACCAGATTCGAGTAAGTGATCACTTTACCATTGGAACTCTAAGGGTAGGGACTGCTGGTTTGATCCGCCCACTCGTAGGGGTCGCACCTCTTACACAGACGAGTGCCTAGTATGGTCATGGGGCAGTACTATGGGTTTGAGCCCGCTCGTAGAGGTCGCTCCTCTTACGCAGACGAGCGCCTTGTTTTCCGGCACAACGTCCGCGCGTAACCCGCGGGACGGTATTACAGCATATATTCGCTCGTAGTGGCAGCACCACTTACACAGACGAGCACAGTTTTCCAGAAGTGTCCGCGCGTAACCCGCGGGACGGTATTACGTTACTTTAGCTCGTAGTGGCAGCGCCACTTACACAGACGAGCACAGTTCCCAGAAATGTTCGCGCGTAACCCACGGAACGATTCTTATCAGAATATGTTGATAGAGCTATGTCTTACCAAGCATGTGTTTTAATGATGCTAACAGAATTATGTTTCAGAATGATTATGATGCAATACGATTTATCAAGTTACTAAAACTTGTGAACTCACTCAGTTTATACTGATTCAAATGTTTTTACGTGTCTTTCAGGAGATAACTAGGTAGCGCATGGAGTCACACTTAGAGCACCACACGCTGAACATCTAAAACAAGCTTTTTGGAAGATTTTGGTTTTATCCCCTCGATGCGCACGGTTACCCGCCGCGCAAGGGGATATGGCGAGGAAATCTTCAGTTTTATACTTGGATGTTTTTTTTTTTTGTAATCTTTGAACAATGTAACGTGTTTGTACTAAACTTCTCTTGCGCAATAAAAATCTTTGAATATTTTGCAATGGCCTGTGCTTAATTATCAATCCCCACTCGTGCGCGCCCGGCTGTTTCCGCCGCTCAGGGCCGGGTGTGACATAGACAGACCACCCCAGCTAGGAGTGCTAGTTTACCCTCCCCTGCTAGGGTTACCAGGTCTCCTACCCCGCCCGCACCACAGACCGCCCCGATTCCCCCCAGACACGGTCCCCGCCTCACGGCGCGGATCAGTGTCCCGTATGTTCCGCCCACTGTTACCCCACCCAGATCCACATACCACCGGGGCGAGTCTTCCCGCCCCCAGCCCGAGCCTGCGACCCTACCTGTGTGGGGTCTTCCGAGGCAGGAACGGGACTTGGCGGCTTGGCTACGTGTTCTCACCGAACAGGTGAACGAGCACTCTGCCGCCCTGGTCGTGGGGGTACAGAGGCGGGCGTACCTCGGGGACAGCATACTGGACCACCAGTATGCTATTAACCAGTTAAAGAGGGAGTGCTCATACTCCCACTGGTTGATCGGCCAGATGGAAACCCGAATGCGGGTTATGGTGGCGGTGTTGGTGGTGCTGGTGGCGGTGTTGGTGGGGTTGGTTTACCACCATGTGTAGATGTGTTAGATGGTAGAATCTTGAACCGCTTTTTGATACTCCGTGTAAGTAGTTAGTGGTGATACTAACACGGAGTGAATCTTGTTTAGTTATAGTACAACCACTGGCCCCTAGGGTGGGTCTCTTGTAGGGCATATCACTATAGATACTTTTGGGTATCATTCAAGCACTGACCCCTTTACGGGTTATGTCGAGATGATACCGACATAGGGCCCTTGTAATAAAACTAGTTATGTAATGTTGACTGAAAGTATGTAAACTGATGTTTGTGTAATATAAATCAATGTTTACTAATGAATGAAATATGTATTGTGTTTTATGTTTTGAGATGGTATTGATTATATATATTTCTTTGATGATTGTGTAGAATGGCACCGAAACGATCCACGAAAATATCGGAAGTAGATGTGAGCCGTTTGATTGCTCCACAGTTGGAGGCGGCGATACCGGATATAGTATCGCGCATTGCCGCCAGTATTAATAACTCATCTAATCCAACCCCTCCGAGCAATCAAACGCCCATAAATAATGACGGGGAACATAATGCTAATCCTCCACCTACCGATAACACGATTCCGAGTAATGACGCACCGCCTACGGTGGTCGCTACCGACAGTAATGGCCCCATACCTACTGTAGAAACCAACCGCACTGGACCATCCAGGGGTTGTTCAATCAAGGACTTTATGTTATGCAAGCCTTTAGAGTTTAACGGGTCGGAAGGACCGAATGGGTTAGTGAAATGGTTAGAGAAAATAGAGTCAGTGGTGAATATCAGCAACTGTCCCGAGGATTGTGTCGTTAAGTACGCCACCTGTACGTTCACAGACCATGCCTTGACATGGTGGAACACCATAGTACAGACTCGAGGTCAGGCGGCGACAAACCGCATGACCTGGACAGAGCTTAAGGATCTTGTTTTGAAACATTTCTGCCCAAAGAATGAATTGCAGAAACTGGAACATGAGTTGTGGAACCTGGAAATGCATGGGGCGGACCACTTGGGATATACCAACCGGTTTAATGAACTGTCACGATTAGTGCCGTGGTTGGTCACCCCAGTGTCAAAGAGGGTGGAACGTTATATTTGGGGACTTACTCCAGTAGTGAGGAGTATAGTTAACGCGGGAGGGCACCAGACGTATGAGGGTGCAGTGACACAGGCTGGTATTGTCACGTATGATTTCTTAAGGAGCGGATCGATAAAGGCGACAGGAGAATCCGCTGGGGGAAAACGGGGTGCGCATGATCATAGAATCCAAGAAAAGCAGCAAAACAAACGAGCTAGGCCCGCTACCCAGAGCTATGCCATGACTAGTTCGGGCGGAAGGCAAGAACCGCAGAAGGGAACGTTTCCTAGGTGCGGGAAATGTGGTTACCACCATAGTGGCGTGTGCAAGGAGGTGGTGTGCCACCGGTGTGGCAGGGTTGGACACTACGCACCAAATTGTAAGACAAATCTGAACAACCTAAACCGACAACCCCAACCTATTCGGGCGCAACCATTTAGAACTCAACCAGCCCGACAGCAGAACCCGCAAGGAAACCAGATGGTGACCACTAGCCGTGCTTGCTACGAATGCGGCAGCACGGATCACTTCAAGAGGAACTGCCCGAAACTGAATCAGGGAGGAAACGGGAGACAACTCGCGGGTCAGCCATCGTCGTCCAATCCGGCGCGAGGCCGAGCATTTGTGATGGGAGCGAACGAGGCGCGCCAGGACCCCAGCGTAGTGACAGGTACCTTCCTCGTCTCTGATCATTACGCTTCTGTATTATTTGATACAGGCGCCGATAGAAGTTTTGTCTCCGTTAGATTCCTTTCGATAGCGAACCTTCCTATTGGTGAAACCATAGAACCTTACACCGTAGAAGTCGCTAACGGTAAAACCATGATAGTTAATCGGATTGTTCGGAATTTCCCTTTTATTCTGAGCGAACAATCCTTCCTGATTGACTTGTTACCGGTAGAATTGGGTAGTTTTGACGTGATAGTGGGAATGGATTGGTTGGCACGTAACAGGGTAGAAATAAACTGCGAAAAGAAAACCGTCAAGATCCGGGTGTCGGATGACGAGGAGGTATTAGTGCATGGAGAAAAATCCGGCACCATGATACCATTTATATCCCATCTCAAAGTGTTGAACTATATACGTCAGGGATGTGTGGCGTATCTAGCGAGCCTGACGGCCGATGATTCTGAGGAAAAACGGGTGGACGATATTCCCGTGGTACGCGAATTTCCACAAGTTTTTCCAGAGGAACTCCCTGGATTGCCGCCAACCCGACAGGTCGAATTCAGAATCGATCTGTTACCTCAGGCTGGCCCTGTTGCTAAGGCCCCTTACAGACTTGCACCGTCCGAGATGCAAGAACTATCCAACCAGTTGCAGGAATTGTTGGATAAGGGGTTTATACGTCCCAGTTATTCCCCGTGGGGTGCACCTGTACTATTTGTGAAAAAGAAGGATGGAAGCCTTCGAATGTGCATTGACTACAGGGAATTGAACAAATTAACCATCAAAAATAGGTATCCTCTTCCCCGAATCGATGATTTGTTCGACCAACTACAAGGTGCGAGCTATTTCTCAAAAATTGATCTTAGATCGGGATACTACCAAGTTAGAATTCAAGAGGAGGATATCCCAAAAACCGCGTTTCGGACTCGCTACGGCCACTATGAATTTTTAGTTATGCCTTTTGGGCTAACAAATGCGCCAGCGGTATTCATGGATCTCATGAACCGAGTCTGTAAACCCTATCTCGACAAATTCGTCATTGTATTTATTGACGATATTTTGATATACTCGAAGAGTAAAGAAGAGCACGAGCAACACTTAAAGTTAGTTCTAGAGCTCCTGAATCAGGAGAAGTTATATGCAAAATTCTCCAAGTGTAACTTCTGGTTACAAGAGGTGCAATTCCTCGGTCACGTAATAAACCATCAAGGAATACACGTTGATCCGAGTAAGGTTGAAGCAATTAAGAGTTGTCAAGCGCCTAAATCTCCAAAGGAAATCCGCCAATTCTTAGGCTTAGCTGGATACTATCGTCGATTTATAGAGAACTTTTCCAGCATCGCCCAACCTTTAACCCTCCTGACTCAAAAGGATCGGAAGTATGAATGGGGTGAAGAGCAGGAAACGGCGTTTCAAACGCTAAAACAAAGATTGTGCCAAGCGCCAATCTTAAGTCTCCCCGACGGAGACGATGGATTTGTTTTATATTGTGACGCATCCCGTAAAGGGTTAGGATGCGTGTTGATGCAAAATAAAAAGGTCATAGCCTATGCGTCTCGACAGTTGAAAGTTCATGAGAAAAACTACACTACTCATGACTTGGAACTGGGAGCAGTCATCTTTGCACTTAAAATCTGGAGACACTACCTCTACGGTACAAAGTGCACCATCTTCACTGATCATAAAAGTTTGCAGCACATATTCGATCAGAAAGAACTGAATATGAGACAACGAAGGTGGGTCGAGTTACTAAGTGACTATGACTGTGACATCCGATATCACCCCGGCAAGGCTAACGTTGTAGCCGATGCCTTGAGTAGGAAAGATCGAGTTAAGCCACTACGCGTGCGAGCGTTGGGAATGGTAGTCCAATCGAGCCTTTCGGATTTGATTCGAGTCGCTCAACGCGAGGCGTTGAAAGAGGACCAATTGGATAAAGAAGGACTTTTCGGGAACGAGAAGAATTTCGAACAGCGTGTGGACGAAATTCTCTATTTCAAAAGTCGGATTTGGATTCCGACCCTCCATGACCTTCGTGAATTAATCATGGACGAAGCGCATAAATCGAAATATTCCATACATCCGGGATCGGATAAAATGTACCAGGATGTGAAAGAATTTTACTGGTGGCCAGGTATGAAAAAGGATATAGCCACATACGTCGGCAAGTGTACGACGTGTGCGAGGGTTAAGGCGGAGCACCAGAAACCTTCGGGAATGTTACAACAACCGGAGATTCCCGAATGGAAATGGGAGCAAATCACAATGGATTTCGTGACACACCTCCCTAAGACATCCCGGGGAAATGATGCAATTTGGGTAATCGTGGATAGATTAACCAAATCGGCACATTTTATTCCGATTAGAAACAATTATAACACCGAGAGACTTGCGCAAATTTATATAAATGAAATAGTGTCTCGTCATGGCATCCCCATCTCGATCATCTCCGATAGGGATAGCCATTTCACCTCCAAACTTTGGCAAGCTGTTCAAGAAGCATTGGGAACACGTATTGACCTAAGCACGGCTTACCACCCTCAGACCGATGGTCAGTCTGAGAGGACCATTCAAACTTTGGAGGATTTGCTTCGTGCCTGCGTACTGGACTTTAAGGGAAATTGGGATCAACATCTCCCACTCGTTGAATTTTCCTATAATAACAGTTACCATAGCAGTATAAAGGCAGCACCTTATGAAGCATTGTATGGACGTAAGTGCCGATCACCACTTTGCTGGTCTGAAGTGGGTGACTCGCAGGTCATTAGATCGGATCTGGTCCAGGAGACGACCAGCAAGATTCTTGAAATTAAGAACAACTTGAAAGCCGCGCGGGATCGGCAGAAGAGTTATGCCGATACCCGTCGAAAACCGTTGTCATTTGAGAAGGGTGAAAAGGTATATTTGAAAGTATCACCCTGGAAAGGAGTGGTCAGATTTGGAAAGGCGGGGAAGTTGGCCCCTAGATACATTGGACCATTCAACATCACTGCAAAGATCGGTCCGGTAGCTTACCGACTAGAACTGCCTGAGGAACTAAGTGCAGTTCATAACGTGTTTCATGTGTCAAATTTGAAAAGATGTCTGGCGGATGAGACATCGGTGTTACCCTTAGAGGGTGTTCAAATAAGTGATAGGCTCAACTTCGTAGAGGAGCCCATCGAAATAGTGGACGGTAAGATCAAGCAACTTAGACACAATAAGATCTCGTTGGTCAAAGTTAGATGGAATTCGCAACGAGGCCCAGAATTTACTTGGGAACGAAATGATGAATTTCGGAAGAAATACCCCCACCTATTTCCTCAAAAGGAAGTAGTTGACGCATAAAATTTCGAGGACGAAATTTTTATAACGGGGGGAGAATGTAACGATTCCGGCAAATTCAGGTATACCCTAGCCGGAATATACTATTTACGTGTTATTTAATACTGATTATATGAGTTATAGTACGTTTATACGAGTATATATGATTCACAATATGAATCATACTCATATATATAGTGAATCGTATTGGAATTACAATTAATCAATGAACGATTATTGAAACCCGAACGAACCGGGAATTACATTATAGACGAAGTATATAATGTTTAGTGATGTTTACGAGGTATGAATGCTTCGGGATAGGTGAATTATAGCACAGAAAAAGGATTTCGATTTAATGGTACGTCGGTACGCTAAACGAAACCTTTAACACCAAATCAAGCAAGAGACGATCAATCAAGCCGAAAAAGATGCGTAATTATTAATAATATGATGTTTTAATGTCATGGGTTAAGTTTTTAAAGTTTTTAAATCAGTTTTATATAAATTTTATGTTAACCCGAAAAACAACCATTTTAGGCTCGTTTTAAGCCGAATTACGAGTTTAAACGAGAAACGAACTGAGCCAGATTATCCACAACATTATCCGGATTGTGTAATCCAAATGTGTGGCTAATATTGAACTTGTGGGGCCCACCCCCACCTCACCCATAGGGCCGGCCATAATACACACACTCACACATTCATTTCTTTTTTTTTTCTAACATAACACAATCAAAACTCTCTCAACTCTCCAAACCCTTCAAAGTTCATCCAAAGAACCCAAGTTCTAACCAAGATTTGAAGGTATAACATATGTTTTTAAGCTTGAATTTTGTTTTCTAACTTCATGATCTTGAGAAAAGGAGGTTTCAAATGTAAAAATGGGTGAAAACCCGAGTTGAAACCGATTCTCGCATGATCAAGTGATGTATACAAGTTATACAAAGAATCTTGATCCAAGTGATGAGTTAAAAGAGTTTATAACGAATTTTTACGGTTGAAATCTAGTCAAATGAATTTTCCATGTGAAAGACGGGTGAAAATCCGAGATGAAACCGACTCTTGCATGACCAAGAGATGTATACAAGTTATACAAGGGATCTTGGTCCAAGAAATGAGTAAAAAGAGTCGAGAACGGATTTTTACGGTCAAAATCGTTGTTTTGATGTTTTAACCGACACTAGGAAAGAAATGGCTTGATTGTGGGTATAACTTGCTTGGTGTGGTGTTATTGTGCTTGTAAGTGTTGTATCTAGCGGCTAGCAAAGTCTAGAAACCGAGATCCTTGCGATCTAAAGCTAGAAAACACAAAATAGTTCGGTTTTCGTGTGTTTATGAAATTTGAACAGATTTTCGTGTGCTTAGAGTCGGGTCACGAAATTTCACAGAGATGATCTACACATGAAAATATGAGATCTGTGAATTTTTGGTAATTTTTGGATAAAAGATGAATATTTGGTGAATTTAATGCTCGGTTTTGGCCAAAAATAGTGAAAAATAGCAAAACATGATGAAAAATTCCGGAAAATTTAAGATAAGCTTTTTAGTACATATAAAAGTCACCCACAAAATTTGAGCTCATTTGGAAAAGTCTAAGTAGGCTTTTCGGTGAAACGAGTTCTAGGGCTTTCTAGCTCGGTTTTGGGTGAAAATGGCTTGAAAAATAAGTTTTAAATTCTGGAAAAATTCCAGAAAGTTATGAGAATGATAGAGATCATCCCAGAAAAATTTGGGATTTTTCTAAAGTTTTTTGGTATTTTTGATATATTTAGTGTTTTAATAAGATTTAAAAATAGATAAATAAATGTAAATTTAGGAAAATAAATCTGGAAAAATTCCAGGAAGTTATGAGGATGATAGAGATCATCCCAGAAAAATTTGGGATTTTTCTAAAGTGTTTTGGTATTTTTGATATATTTAGTGTTTTAATAAGATTTAAAAATAGATAAATAAATGTAAATATAGGAAAATAAATCTGGAAAAATTCCAGGATGTTATGAGGATGATAGAGATCATCCCAGAAAAATTTGGGATTTTTCTAAAGTGTTTTGGTATTTTTGATATATTTAGTGTTTTAATAAGATTTAAAAATAGATAAATAAATGTAAATATAGGAAAATAAATCTGGAAAATTTTTACAAAATTCCTTACTGTCAAATTAAGTTTTGTGCAAAATTTCAAGACCCGAGACTAATCGGGTAATTATTTGTGCTAAAAAGAACATAAAAACAAGTTTTTAAAGCTTAAAACGTGTAAACCGGCAAAGTTCGCATAAGCGAGCTGACTGGTACATGAAAACTCTAAAAATGGACTATTTCATAAATCTAAGTAAATTAAGTAAAAATAAATCATCCGAAAATAATTCGGATGATTTGGGTAATTTTACCCGATTTTACCGTTTCCGGCACCGAAATACCGGAAACGGGCCCCACGGCCAAACGGGGTGTCAAACCGAGCTATAATTTCATCACCTTAACTAAATTGACTGTCAAACTCTAAGCAATGTCACAATCTGAGTCCTTAGAAGTGTCACGGGGTTAACATTGTTCCCGAATCGAGTACAGTACTGGGTTAACAATGTTCCCAGATGTACCGATTGATACGTATTTAAGTTATGGGAATTATATAGTAACGACTAGATATTATATTACAGATCCAGGCACGTAGCTGTTCCTTATATTACTCACCGACTCACAAAAAGGTGAGTTTTCACGAGCCCCTTTTAATGAATTGTTTTAATTATATTTTCCCGGGGCGGAAAACATGTATTATTTAAAGTATTTAAGTACATACCGATCGTATGGAAATACTTGTATATTTATATATATATGGTTTGATGCACAGAATATATAAATTGTTTATCAGGGGTTATTATTGTTCTGGGGTAACATAGTTCCCAGGGGTTATTATTGTTCTGGGGTAACATAGTTCCCAGGGGTTATTATTGTTCTGGGGTAACATAGTTCCCAGGGGTTATTATTGTTCTGGGGTAACATAGTTCCCAGGGGTAGTTATTGTTCTGGGGTAACATAGTTCCCAGGGGTTTTTATTGCTCTGGGTAACATAGTTCCCAGGGGTTATTATTGTTCTGGGGTAACATAGTTCCCAGGGGTATTTATTGTTCTGGGGTAACATAGTTCCCAGGGGTTATTATTGTTCTGGGGTAACATAGTTCCCAGAACAACTATTCGTAGTTGACCCGTTTTCTTTACATGTTTTCTAGGTATGCCCAAGTTGGATTGATTAATGTGTGCTTAACTATCTGTGCTACCTGTTGGAAGCTTGCTGCTCTATGTTTTGTAATGAATTTATTAATGTCTTATCGGTAAAATATGTGTGTAACACCTAGACAGTAATGAAACTCGCAACAATATAATATGTTATAAATTAATGTAGTGGTATTTTCTTTATGAGCAATGCTGTTGATATCAGATGTGTCTGTTGCATCCCGTGTACGTTTCCGCTGCGGTTACGGGGTGTTACATGTCTACTAACAAGATACCAAGATTGTATAGACAGGAAAACTTTACCAAGTGGAAATTGCTTTTTGAAGCAGCCGTATGCAACAATGATGTTGATATGTGGAACTCCATCAAGAATGGACCACTAGCTGCTGTTGAGGAATGTGCAAATACAGCTGGAACTGCTACTGTAAGAGAAAGAATGAGAAAGGTGGATGATAGAGCCTTAGCTATGATTAAGCTAGGACTGTCTTGGGAGATTTTAACCAAGGTGGCACATCATACAACTGCCAAACAAATGTATGATGCCATACTTGAGATGTATGAGGGGAATACTGAGCTGAAAAATATAAAGAAGCAAAGATTGAAGCAACAGTTGGAAAGGTTCAAGTATAAGGAAGGAGAAAGATTGAAATCAATACTAGAACGTTTTCTAGCTATTGTGAATGAGTTGAGGACAACTGATTATGTCATGACTGATTTTGACCTAAATACCAAGTTACTCAATTCAATGCCCAAAGAATGGTACACTGCCTGCAAATTCATCCTTCAAAAGCCCAATTTCAATGAGTTGAAGGTGGATGATGTAGTATGTTTCCTTCAAGCTGCAGAAAGAGAAATGATTGAGAATGAAATGATCAAAGAAGAGAAGCCATGTTTTCAAGTAACCAATGCTCTCATTGCACCTATGGGGAACTTGTCAATCAAAAACCAACAAGAGATTCCCATCATTGAAGAACCAAATGAGCATGGTGTTGATACACCTAAGGCTTTTGTTGTTGGTAGTTCAAGCAACTCACAAAATCAGCAAAGGTTTAATGTCCAACTCCTAGAAGAACATGATTTAGCCTCAATGGCTAGTGGACATACACCTTTTGTTGGTGGCAATGGAAATCATGGATCAGACTATCATGGTTTATTCTCAATGTTCACTGAATCTTATAATGCTTTTGTTGAAAAGAACATGGTTCATACAAGCATTGTTCAAGATGATTTGTAGCAAATTGATGCAGATGATTTGGAGGACATGGATTTGAAATGGCAAGCTGCCATGTTGGCACTCAGAAGCAAGAGGCTGTATAACAGAACTGGTAGATCACTTCTATCAGGGCCAAATGAAAGGATTGGGTTTAACAAGTCAAGGGCCATCTGTTACAATTGCCAACAGCCAGGTCATTTTGCTAGAGAATGCAACATGCCAAGGAACTATCAAGTGAACCAATTTCAAAACCAACCAAGAAACCAGCAGCATCAGTTTCAACAACAGCCTCAGCCAAGGAACAACTTCAATAACAACAACTCCAACAACTATAACCCTAATTTCAACAACTTCCAATAGCCTCCAATGAACAATAATCAACAAGTTGTGCCACAGAATCAAGGATTTCAAAGGAACAACTATCAGAATAATCAAACTGTTCCAAACAATTCAGTTCCATCCAACCAAAGTCAACCAAGAAATCAAGGGAATGTGGCTGTAACATCATAGCATGAGGGTAACTTTGACTGGAGTAATCATGAAGAAGATATTACAGATGACATCAAGAGGGAAAATGTGGCTTTCATGGCCTTGATTGAAAAAGAAGTTGGTTCATCATCTCAGGTACACTCTGTTCCTACTGTTGATTTAAATGAAATTATCAATGAATTGAAAACAAAAGTAGGCAAGCTGGAAAGTGAGTGTTTTAGGAAATAGAGTATCATCAATGGGTATGAAGCCAGTGAGATGATCAGTGAAGAAAAGATTAAAAGTCTGGAAGATGACTGCATGATCAGTTACATAACCCAAACCAGATTTATCACTGAGATAGATGGACTAAAGAAGATGTTAGTTGAAGAAAAGGTGAAGAACACAAAACTGCAAGTTGAAGTTGAAATCCTGAAGAACTTGATCTCTACAGGAAACATATGTGGTATACTAAATCAAGTAAAGGACCAAGACAAATACAAAGCAGTTCCACCTCCATTCAATAACAATTTTATGCCCAAAGTTGATAAAGAGAAAAGAGATGCATACCTGCAACAGTTCAGAGATGTATTTCAAAATAAAGAAGAATTTGTTGATTTATACAGAAATGTTGAAGTGAATAAAGAAGGTAAATTTGTTGTGAAAGAAGAAGTAAAAGAAGATAAGTCAATTGGAGTTCAAGTCTCTGAGGATGACTTTGATTCTAATGATCTCAATCAAGATGATTTGAGTGATTTGAGTGATCAGATCACAGATGAACAGATCAAAGAAGCTGAAAGAGGAAGAAGATACAAGAAACCATAATCCATTGACAAACTTCCTATGACAGTTATGAAAAGAGAAAGGTAAGCTACAATGCAGTCAAGCCACCAAGCAAGGCTGTGTTGGAAAGGATAAAACAAAATAAAAAGAAGAGAGTAACTGAAGATGTTGATTCAGAAAATTTTATCCCTGTTTATCCAATCTTTTCCAGTCATGAAGTACTCGATGTTTGAGAAGTGGAAACCATGGAAGAATATGAGAAAAGACAGTTAAGACACAGAGAAAGCAGTGATGAGGAACCTATAAAAATGGAGAAAGTTGTCTTTGTTAAAAGAAAAGTTTAAAGACAAAACATAAAAATTGAAGAATTTGTGCCTTTCTTTATTGATTTTGATAGTCTGAAGACTCAGAAGACTCTTGGAGTCCAGACACCTAAACCAAGTGAAAGGTTCAAGAAACCAAAAGAACATGAAATTTTCAAAGGAAAGGTTTGGTGCAGAAAGTGTGATGAGTATGGTCATCACATAGACTCCTGTAATGAAAGACTCAAATTCAAGCCTTTTCATGTCCCTGATGAAAAAAAGTATGGACAAGACTTTGTTTTGTACAAGCAAAAGTATGATGAATACCTGGGAAAGGGAAAAGTTTGTGAAAAGGGAGTACTGAAGAAAGAAACCCAAAAGGATCAAATGAAATCAAAGAAACCTGTGGATAAGCATGCTCAAAGGAGTAAATCTCCTGTGAAGAGTGAAAGGAAGGATAAACAGAACACTCAATCCTTAAGAATCATTCCTGATAAGGATACTCAGTCTGTTAAATCTGATAGGTATGAGGAATCATCAAGCAGTGAGAAGATAAGAAATAGATGAGCATTTCCTAGAAAGAAACCAACAAAACTCACTGGTGATGAAAAGTTTCTGATGAAACATGGATTTGAACCTGAAGGATTTCTTTGGAAACCTAAGGTTGAAACCAAGGTTGAGACAGTCCTTGATGTGAGAGACTACTCTGAAAAGAAAGACTATGTAGTAAAAGAGTGTGACATAGCATCAGAAGATTGTCTAGGTTCAACCTCATTTGTTAAATCTCCAAGAGAATGTGGGTATTAAACAGACAATTCAGACAATATAGAAGTTACACATGAAGATCCTGAACCAACAACACTCACTTCTCAAGCTGCCTTAAAACTGAATCTGATGAGTTGCAAGTTGATACAGCTTGCACTTCATCACTCAACTAATCAAATTTTCTTTTGTACAGGAACAGTCCACTCCTCTAAATGAAATATGGTATATGGATAGTGGTTGTTCTAGGCACATGAATTGTGACAAAAGATCACTTGTCAATTATGAAGAAAAGTATGAAGGACCTGTAGCCTTTGGGAGTGATGAAAATGGTGGAAAGATTGTGGGGAAAGGAATCTTAACAAATGGAAAGGTTTCTTTTGATAATGTGTTTCATGTTGAAGGTCTTCAGTATAATCTACTGAGTATATCACAAATGTGTGATAAGGGTTACAAAGTCAGATTTGATGATTCCCACTGTTTCATCTTAAAACCTGAGTTTGTGATTCCACCTGAAATGATTATGATGATGGCACCAAGAAATGGAAACTTGTATGAATTGAATATGAAAGAAGCTGTTTCAAGAGGAGGTGCATGTTTTGTTTCCAAAGCCACTGAAAATGAATCAAAATTGTGGCATAGGAAACTGTGTCATGTGAACTTAAAGAACATGAACAGACTTGTGAAAGGTGATCATGTGATTGGATTACCTACAAGAGAATTCAAATTGGAGGATCATTGTAATTCATGCCAAAAGGGAAAACAACACAAATTTACTCATAATCCTAAGCTCATCAACTCAATTGATCAAATACTTGAATTACTTCACATGGATCTCTTTGGTCCTGTGAGTGTGCCAAGTATAAGGAAGAAAAGATATTGTCTTGTAATCATTGATGATTATTCAAGATATACATGGGTTTATTTCCTAAATACCAAGGATGAGACTGCAGAGTTAATTAAGTGTTGTGTAACAATGATTGAGAACAAATTGAATAAGAAGGTTAAAATGACGAGAAGTGACAATGGTACTGAGTTCAAGAATGGAGTTATGCAAGAATTTTGTGCAGAAAAGGGAATACTTCAACAATTCTCAGCTCATAGAACTCCTGAACAAAATGGTGTTGCAGAAAGAAGAAATAGAACTTTAATTGAAGTTGCAAGAACTATGTTAGCAGATGCTAACTTGCCTGTTAGTTTTTGGGCTGAAGCTATAAATACAGCCTGCTATGTTCAGAACAGGGTGCTTGTCAACAAAAGGCATAACAAAACTCCATATGAAATATTCCACAACAGAAAGCCTTATATCAAGTTTTTCAAGCCCTTTGGATGCAAATGTTTTCTTCTTAACACAAGGGATTATTTGAACAAGTTTCAAAAAAAATCTCTAGATTGTTTCTTTGTTGGATATTCTACACACTCAAAGGCATACAGAGTATATGTGAAAGACCATCTGAGTGTCATAGAACCATCTGACATCATTTTTAATGAGAATCAATTCAACACAGTTGATGGTGCAACATGGCTGTTTGATCAAGAAAAGTTGATAAGGTCTTTCAAGATTTACCCTGAAGACTTTGATGACTCATTCTACAAGACCAGTGTAATTGAAGAGAAAAGGAAGAAACCACTGGACTTAGAAGAATTATGGAAAAAGGTTTCTAGAAAAGAAAAGGAATATACTTTTGTGAAAAACTTCTCAAGTGATATTATTGATCAAGATCAAGAAAATGATCAAGAAAACAATCACAGGTCTGAGAATGATCATGTAGAGGTTAATCAAGATAATCAAGAAGTAGAGAATGATTAGGTTCAGACTGAAGAGAACCCAAGCAACCAAACAACTGAAGAAGATGTAACTACTGCAAGATTTCAACATTTGGTTGAAAGCTTGAATATTGGAAATAATGGTGCATCCACCTCAAGACAGAATATTGAAGAAGCATAAGAGTTTCTTGATGCTGAAACAGAATTGATCATTGAAGAATCAGATCTCAATGAATCAAATCTTGACACAAATATTCCTACAGATATGATTGTTCAAACTCCTTATGTGGAAAATAATCATCCTTCTGAAAACATCATTGGAGATTTGCATGAAAGAGTCACTCAAAAATTGCAAACATCTGTCTCTACTCCTGCTTTCTATCCCAAATAGAGCCTAAAAATATTGCTCAAGCACTGAAAGACAACAGTTGGATATAAGCAATGCAGGAAGAACTGGCACAGTTCAGAGATCTACATGTGTGGGATCTTGTTGATAGACCAATTGACAGATATGAAATAGGTACCAAATGGGTTTTTAGAAACAAAAGGGATGAGAGGGGTTTGGTGATTAAGAATAAAGCTAGGCTTGTGGCACTTGGATGCCTTCAAGAGGAAGCAATAGACTTTGAGGAAGTCTTTGCTCCAGTGGCAAGACTTGAAGCTATCAGGATCTTTCGTGCATATGCTGCCTCAAAGAACATTAGAGTATTCCAGCTTGATGTAAAGTCTGCATTTCTAAATGGAAAGATTGATGAAGAGGTGTATGTTGCTCAACCTCCAGGTTTTGAGGATCCAATGTATCCAAACAGGTTGTATAAGCTAAAAAAAGCCCTTTATGGATTGCATCAGGCTCCTAGAGCATGGTATGATGAGCTGTCAAATCATCTTATTGAAAATGGTTTCTAAGGGGAGCCATTGACAAGACACTCTTCTACAAAAGAAAGGGATCAGACTTGCTGCTGTTACAAGTCTATGTTGATGATAACATCTTTGGTTCAACCAATGAACAAATGTGTTTGGAGTTTGAATGGGTGATGAAATCCAAATATAGCATGAGCTCTATGGGAGAAATGAACTTCTTTCTTGGACTGCAAGTTCAGAAAAAGGCTGAGGGGATCTTCATTCACCAAACTAAATATGTGTAGGACATCTTGAACAAGTTCAACTGTCATGAGTATAAAACTGCTTCAACTCCAATGGACACCAAGGAAAAGATGATTGCAGATGAAAAGGGGGAGCCTGTGGATGAGCATGAATACAGAGCCAAAACTGGATCTCTGATGTATCTGACTGCTACAAGACCTGACAATATGTTTGATGTTTGTGTTTGTGCAAGATTCCAAGCAAGTCCAAAAGTCTCCCACATGAATGCTGTTAAAAGAATATTCAAATATTTGAAGGGAAGACCAGATTTGGGGATTTGGTATCCAAAGAATCAATCATTTGATCTAACTTCCTACACAGACAGTGATTATGATGGCTGCAACATGAGCAGGAAGTCAACCTCAGGAGGATGTCAATTCTTGGGAGAAAGGCTAGTGTCATGGCAATGCAAAAAGCAAACAACTGTCTCAATCTCAACTGCAGAAGCTGAATATGATGTTGCATCTGCCTGTTGTGCACAAGTTCTATGGATTCAGAACCAGATGCTGGATTATGGTTTGAATTTTCTGAATACCCCTATTTTCATTGATAATATTGCTGCATACTTTATTGTAAAGAATCCAGTCCAACACTCAAAGACTAAGCATATTGAAATCCGACATCACTTCATTAGAGACTGTAATGAAAAAGGTTTGATTGAAATGCAGAGAGTTGACACAAGTGACAACTTGGTTGACCTATTCACCAAGCAACTTGACAGAACCAGATTCAACTTTCTTCTGAAAGTTCTGGGTATGATCAACTCAGATGAGGTCTGATTGAGGATGTGTGCTTAGTGTGTGTCTCCATCTGCTAATTGACTATTCTTGCTTGAGATCATATACTTTGAATGTTGAATGAATATGTTACTTGTTTGCTGTTACCTGTTTTGTGCTTAACTGATTATCTGTGCTATTTATGTGTCACTGATGCTAATGATTGACTATCAGCTAACTGATTTGATGTTATGATAAGTTGTTTGACCTGTCAATGTGAATTAAATGCTTATCTGATATAATGAGTAATCACTTGATTATGATTGCTTGAATATGTGTGTTATCTGATCATCTTGATGTTATTAGGATAGGTTAGACTATGACTGTTAAGAATGTCTACTTATTCTGATTATGTTGAAAATGATTAAGATTTGAATATGTTACAACTGTTTGTGTCAAAATATGTCTTTATGTCAAATTTAAAGGTTTCAAATGAATTTTGTGCATAATCACAAATTTTGATCAAAACATGAGCAAGTTGTTAATGGTGAAGAGACATGATAATACTATTCAGTTCAAGCTTTAAAGAAGCTTAAAAGAAGGATTTTTCAATGAAAAGTCTCACGTAGTTATCTTTGCTGAAAATTATGTCATTTGCCCAGTTGGAAGGACATACACTTATGTATGTTTGATCCTGCAATCTGAAAAGATTAAAAGGATAGCCATTAACCAGAAAACTAAAAGCATTTGGGGCAATTACAACTTGTTTTCTATTCCTTCACTTAAAACTATGTCAATAGCTCTGACTTTGAAAGGACATATATTCACAATGTATGTTTGGTCCTGTTGACTACTTGTGGTCAAACAGAATAACCATTTACCAGCCAATTAAGAGACATTGGGGTGATTGAATATTAAACTGAATATTACGGGAAATGATAGTACATTGACTACATAGCCAGTCATATAGATTTTTTAGGCTAAAAGGACTCTTAGTACATTCATTGACATGTATGGTTGCTTTCTCATGATATGTAAAATCTAAGGTGATATAAACATAAAGAATATGCTAAGATTTATGTGGAGTTACATTGTTGTCTATGCATGTTCCTAGATAAATCTTTTCAAATGATAGGCAGAAAAGTGATTATCCAGTCATACACAAGACTGTTGGTCTTTGGTTACCCAAAATGAAACATCTTTTAAAGGATGACAAAGAACAGCTGTGAACTATTTTAATTTCAAATATTTTGTCAACCTAAAGTTGATACATGTTCACAAATTTTACTAAGAAAATACAAACATGAGGGTTAATTCCAGAACTACAAGGGTGGAGGCAATCATATAAGTCATTTAAACATCCTGAATGAAAGGCCTGTAAATCCGACTTGCGTGGCATGTAAGTCCAACGTTCAACCTCACATATGTTTGTAGGTTTGAAAAGAAATATTTTATAAATTTTCAAAAATATGTTCAGTCATTAAAAGTTTTTAACCAAAACCAGGGGGTCAAAGTCAAATTGAGGTGATCTTGAGAAAGCCAAATAAGCCTTGAGGATAGATAAGGAGCATCAGAAAACAATATGTGTTATCCATTGAACTTTCTGCAAAATTAATTGAAATTAATCATATCACCAAAGAAATGAAAATCATGTTAAGTCTAGACCTGCTGTTGACCTGTCTTTGTAGTCATAATAATGCTGAAGATGAAGTATTGAGAAAGCTACTTAGTCGATATGATCCCATTCCTGAGAAATTTTCAGTTTACAAAAGAAATTGTTTTGAAATGAAACATAACTGAAATTTGATCTCTAAATGCACCATTTGCTCTTAAACTATGATATGTAATGATACATAACTTAGAAATGTCTTTGATAAGTGGCTTTAGTCAAACAGTGTTGCATTTTACCTTTAATAGGTTGAATATGTATGTTCGGGTAAGGTTTTTATGTTCTCAAATCTTTCCGGGCACAAAAACAGTTGAATATGGTTGAATATGTATATTCGGGTAAGCTTTAATGTTTTATAATCTTTCCGAGTACACTTAGATGGATTTATCTAAGTTTACTATTTTCGGGCATGTTTTGAAGTATTTGATACTTTTCGGGTAGAGTTACTAAATTAGTCACTTTCTGGGCAAGCCTGATTGCTTATGATTGAATACGTATTTTCGGGTAAGGTTTTGTGTTGTATAACCTTTCCGGGCACACTTAGTTGGTTTTATCTAAGTTTGTCTTTTTCGGGTATGATTTGATGATTTGAATTTTCTCGGGTAGACTATCCTGTTTAGTTTAGTTCTCAAGCATACCTGATGTGTGAATATGTTGATCCTAGGAAGCTTATTGCCAACATAGGATTGTCGGGCAAGCTATTTGAAATTTTAGACTATAGTACACTTAGATGTTTTATATTTAATTTCATTTCGGGCATGCTATGTATTACTTGTGATTATGATTGCTTTGAAATTACAAGTGTTTTCGGGCAGACTTTGTCTCCCGGGAACACTTTATATTCCAGGTACACTATGGTTCCCTAAATATACTTGGTAATTTCAAAATTTGACTTTCCGAGTACACTGTCTGCAAGATATCATTTCGGGCACAATTTATACTCTATGAAAGTTGTTCGGGTATACTTTGTAAAGAAGGTTGTTCGGGCATACTATCTTATGAAGGTTACTCGGGCACACTGTTCATCAAAGTGTGTTTGATTGAATGTGTTTCTAATTTTGATAGGGTTTATGCTAGATTGAGTTACTTGATTTATATTTGAGAAATTTATTTGGGTATCTTAATTGATTCCTAGCAAGAATGCTTATTTGATATTTTATACTTGATTATTTATCTTGTGATTAAGTTCTCAAGAAATCTGGTATTTCGGGCAAGTTTTCTTCATATTTACTTGACTATAATGTATCTAGCTTGACCAAGCAATGTTTGTGAGTAACAAGGAATTGGGTAAACCTTATAAGATTAAAAGAAAATGTTATCAAGCAAGGTTTAATTTTTTATCGGTAAGCTTTGTGTAAGTGGAAGTATACCGAGTAGACTTTGCAAAGGTTTATTTTTCCGAGTAAGGTTTGTTAAGCCTAAAATGATAAAGAGATATATGTTTTAAAATTGTTTTAAAATATCAAGTGGATAATATTACTATTTGACAACTAATAATTCACAAAATGACAAAAAGCATTTAAAACCCACTTTCAAAAGATATAAGAGGGAGTTAGGCAAAATTTTCAACATTACATTTCCCTCTCTCTCATTCCACTGCAACTGCTTACACGCAAAGAAACCCAAACCGACCTATCGCATTCATTCTTAATCCAAACCCTAATTTGAATCAGCCCTCTAATTCCGACTCGGTAAGCATTAATAATGTGTTTTCCGATCATGATTAGACTTTTATGGGATTTGATTATGTGTTTGATTACTAATATTTTGTTTATGTGTTTACGTTATAAACTTGTCGAAGAACAGGTTCTTGATGATTTTTCTCTCTTTCTTCTTCATTTTTATACCTTGAAATTACTTAAAGTACTGAACTTTATGACTAATTTCACTTTGAATATGTTTGATTGTGTTGTTAAGATATGGCAGAAGAACAGCCCAAGTACTTCTTTGAAAAGAAGCATAACATGTGTGCACTTTTGCAAGTCACACCTGACAACGAGCCAGTGGCGAGAATGATTACGTGGATGGCTCGATCGAATGTCAGCTTTGCTTTCACTAAATGTCCTGTCATCTACAGAAATCATTCAGTGGATTTCTGGAGATCTGCAGAACTGGTTGAAGACATCAATGGAAAGAGAATCGAAGCAACTGTTGCAAGATAAGAAATACACATAACTGAAAGAATGATAAGAATGTGCTTGCGGTTGAATGATGATGACCATAATCCAATAAACTTCAATACAGCACACCTGATGAGAATATTTGAAGAGACGATGGGTTATCAGGGAACAGTCCATGATGGACAATTTCAAAAGGGAATGTTCCCTATGTTGTATAGATTTCTCATTCACCATGTGATACAGGGATTTGCTCCACGAAAAGGATCATGGACTCTGATGAGTCGTGATCTAGCAAATGCCACTGTGGGGATTATATATGATTTGCCATTCAATTTCTCAAAAATGATTTTTGATGGATTGGTATCCAACTTGAAGAAGGCTGAGGTAGATAGATTTCTGCAGTACCCAAGATTCCTACAGATAATCTTCAACAGTGAATTACAAAATCTACCCACTATTGGCATTACACATCTACAACAGAATCCTGACACTTACAAAAGAATCAGAAATCCGAGTGTGGCCAATAGATTTGACTCAAACATTCCATTTGAGATATTGCCATGGTTGTTAGAACATGACTTGGATGTGATGCATGTGCCTGAGCTGAGCTCAGAGGAGGAAGAGGAGGTTGATGAGTTGGAGGATGAAGATGATGATAATGATGATGAAGATGAAGGAGGAGCTGGAGTAGCTATGAATGTTGATGCACCTGATCAGGGGAAGCAACTTGAGGAACAAGAACAACCTATTCCCATACCACCACAATCACCAACACACATTGATCAACCCATTATACCTTCACCACCACAAACACCCCCACATCAAACCACTCAATCCCCACCCCAAACCCTAACCATAAGCCAACCTGATACATCAACACATAAATCCCCACCTCATACACGAACACCACCAACATCTAGCCCAATTCATTCTGATCCATTTATTCCAAGCCCACCTCATACACAATCACCACCACAATCCATTTTCCAAACCCACACCACAACCCCACAATATGAACAATTTTCTACATCACCACCTACAAAACCACATACTGACATAGACTTGTTGACATTGTTAAAAGAAAATGCTGAACTGAAAAGAAGGAATGAGGATGAGACAATGGAGAATGTTATGTTGATTGAGAAGTTGGTACGAGCTGAAATGAGAATCAAATCCCTGGGGCAGGAGGTTGAGAAGACCTCAGCTGCCCCAAAACAGGGGGAGAATGATATAATACCAATTGACTCTGGTGTGAATGTTGAAACTGTAACTGGAACAGGTGTAGAGACTGTAGACAGTTTGAAACTAATTATGAATGCATATGATGATAGAGAGGAGAGTAGTGAGGAGAGGAGAGCTGAAGATGATGAGTATGAAGGTGATAGATCAAATGTTGGAGAACAAGATTATGATTACAATGATGAAATAGTGAATGTGGAAAGAGATAAAGAGGATGTTGAAGAGAATGTTGAGACAGTGGATGAGAGTGAAAAGATAAATGATGAAGAAATAGTGACTACCACTGATATGGTCACTGATGTGCTGAAAGAAACTCAAACTGATGAAATTATTCAATGGATGACTGCTACTGAGGAGCCAATCATAACTGAAGGTGAACAACATGAAAGCTCCAAGAGGGTAGAGTATGACCCTGAATTAGAAGCACTTGAGAAGGAGATTGATGACTATAGACAATCTGATGATGAGGAGGAAGTAGTGCCTAAAAGGATGGATAAAGGCAAAGAAAAAGTCACAGAAGAAGAGCCTGTTAAGGCCTATCCTGAAAAAGATGTTTTGTTTACAGAAGATGCTGCTGCTGCTTTAAGGGAACAAGAAAATATTTTAAGAGAAACAAGGGACAGAGAGATACTGGCCCAAACCATGGACCCTGTAGAGTTGGCAGAGCAGAAAACCTTGATCAACCAAGCCACATTTGCAAAAGAAGTTATTGAAGAAGTGGCTGATCAAGACGTTATTGAAGCCTTGATTAAGTTAAAAGAGAAAGAGGAAGCTGACAAGTCCTTAGCTATGGTGGTTTGCATGTTTCAAACTCAATGTCAACAAGAAACAAAGTCAAATGAGACTGCTGAACCAATCAATCTGAATACTGATATGATGGTTGAAGAGGAAATTGGTGAGTCCATGGCCTCAATGGCTGCAAAGAAATGGGCTCAACAGATTAAAGATGACATTAGACAAAATCCTGATGAATGGGAGTATGTGGATGATCCCAAGTATGGAAAGAGATACTCTAGAAAAAGGGATAGACCAGAAACATTTATGCCAGCTGAAGGTACTGAGTCTGCAAAGAAAGGAAGATGGGATGACAAGAACAAGTACTTTGTTGAAACTCCAGATGAAGATGCTAGTCCAATCAGGGCAATTCCACTACAGACACTACAACCAGATCAAAGAATTCCAGGTGTTCCAAATGTTCCCTATGTGCCCATTAGAACTGAACCAAATACAGAGCATCCAGCCTCTGATGAACCCAAGATTGATGTTGTAAATGACTTAACTAAAGAGGAGGATTAATCTGAGGATTCGGATGATGATGATATTCCTGATGATGATCAAGGAAAGAGTGCCAAGACTGCAAATGTTAAGACTCCACAAGTAGTAATGACTGATGAGCAGAGAGTAAACATTGAGCAGAGTTTGTTGAATGCTAAAATGAACAATCCTTTGATTAAGAAGCTAAGGGCACTTGGTGTGAACTTTGAAAGTGTGGCTCATATGAATGAAAGTGAGCTGAATCAGAGGCTTGAGGAAGAAAATGAAAAGATCAAAAGAGCCATGCAACAAAAGAATAAAAATGCTCAGAAACACAAAGAATATCTGAGAAGGCATGAATATTCTGAAAAAGATTTGAGCCATTTCAATATGTTAAACTCCAAGACCTTTACAACAGTGAAAGAGAAAAGGTGATTGAGATATGTGTAAAGGAGAATGAGAGGATTAAAAAGATGGAAACTTTGAAAGAGAAGTTTGGAGGTATGTGTGGATACCTGCTGGAGAAAGGTTTGAAGCCTGACATAGTTGAGAACCTATCTAGAAAATGAGTGTTGGACCAATACAACAAACTGAAAAGAAAAGAAAAACTGAAGAGGGTCCAAACTGAGAGCTCAGCTAAACAATCTGAAACATCTGTTGAGCCTCCAATAAAGAAAAAAAAAGATAATGACTCTAGGGGAGAAACAGAGAATTCATGGTGAAAAGGAAAAGTCAAAGGAAGTACCTATTGTTGAAACCCCAACTCCTCAAGAAGATAAACCTGATCCTGAAGATGAACTAATTGTTCCTTGGGAGAATGAAGAAATGATAAATATTCTAAGGGGAATAATGATAAACCAAAGGGGAATGGATGAAGCCTATTTTGATGCATTAGAAAAGGGAGATTTGAAAAATCTTTTCTACATTCAAAAGGCTGATTGGGAGAAAGCTCTAAGGGAAGGAGAAAACCATAGAAGCTTTGTGGATGGAAAATTTGTACATGCTGGTCTGTCAAACAGACCTGGTATGGCGAAAATGTTGCTCAATCTTAAAGAACTAGTTGGACAAGATGTAGTTGAACTAGCTAACCTTCCACCCGAGATGGTAGAGGCAATCTACATCAAAACTTTCAATCTGGGGCCGAGAAAACCCCTGAAGACTATTCCATTTAGGCCTCCAATTTCAAGAAGACATCCGCAAGGTGGAAGAGGTGAAGGTGGAAGAGGTGAATCAAGTAGGTCTGCACTACAAAGAACATCAAGACCACAATCAGATTTGGATCTTTCCAGAGAACTCTACTATGATTCTGTATCTGAATGCTTAAAAGTGATTATGGAAAGCAGAAAGCTAAGAGAGATAGTTGTGAGAAGTGACTTTTATGAGTATACTCAAGAACAACTAGAAAGAATGGCCACACTTGACTTGTATGATTATAGAGACAGAAACAAGATGGCAGGAAGGCAAATGAATGATCTCTCAAAGTTTTTGAAGAAAGAAGCTGACCAAGGATTCCGTTTCTTAAAAGAAAAGAGAAGTTGGAGAATGATTCAACTTCATAGATCGAAAAGGTCAGAGAAGTTATTGAAAATGGACAAAGCTGAACTGTACTACCAAATGAATGTCAGAGACAGGAATCCAGTGTCAAACTTGAATGCATGCTTAAGCCTTGGAAGAAGAATGACACGCCCCAACTATACAGTTCAAAGAAATGGCATCATTACTGAAGTTGAATACAAAGAAAATGTTGACCATTACTTGCTAAAAAACTCTGATGGAAAAGTACTGGGGATAATCAAGAAGGATGAAGACTTGAATTGCTTGAATAATGAAGATCTAATGGATATAAGGGACTTAGTCATGCCAGAAGGTCATACTCATTACCGACCCCTTGATATCTTTAAAATGAGAGCTGCTTCAGTGATAACAAACAAAAAACAAGCTACCTACAATGAAAGAAGAAGACAAGATTCATAGAGTAGGATTTGATTTGTAATGTCGTTTGACAGCTTTGAATATGTAACTGTTTATGTAATTTGATTATGTAACTTTGACTTTAATTTGATGTGTATTTTAATCCTGTGTAAGTAACTATAGATGTGTTTTGGGACAGCTGAGGTGTTCCAATCTAGGGGGAGATTGTTGAGTCAAGAAATTGACCTAAGGGGGAGATTGTTAAGTCAAAGACTTGTTCTATGGAGCATATGGAAGATTGGAATCTTCTCAACCTCCTCAGAATTTTCTAAGTATGGATCCGGGCACACCTTAAACTTCTGAGCAAGCTTTTACTTACCCGGGTACGATATTTTGTCTATCGGGCAGGGTTATCTTCTTGAAGTCTTCTTTAGTGGAAATCCGAGAAGGGTTTGCAAATTAGTGTATTACCGGGCAAGGTTCACTAGTTTATGCAAGTCCGGGCATGGTGCACTGTTTCAAGCAGGTTTGTTCTTCATAGCCAAGTAAAGTTCACTTCCGAGTAAGCTTTAGGCTAACCAAGCTCATGAAGCCAAGTAATTGGAAGACCGGGCAATGTATTCATTAATAAGTATGATCCAAGTAGGCTTGATGATTTAATGATATATATCAAGTATCATCGAGCAAGGTTCAAATCAAGCAAGGAACAGTGCTACCAAGCACACTTTGCTAATTAGCTATTCTCTAGCAAAGGTTTGAAGGAACCATTGAAGAATAAGGTTGCTCGTAAGGATTTGTCGGGCAAAGTCTGGCAAAGTCAAGAAGATTGAAGTCTACCTGGTGAGTATTTTACTTGGTAAAATACTCTTCAAGTAAAGTCTACCCGGAAAATTATTCCAAGCACACTTCTATATTACCAAGTCCTAAAGGATGGCAGAGCATACTCGGAAAGACAAGATTGATGCAAAGCCTACCCAGAAGACTTGTTTTACACTTAGGATTATTTCTGAATATGTAACTTGAATATGTCTTATCATTTAGGGTTTCTAGAAGGAATGACAGCTGTCCACATGTGTCAGGCCTATAAAGGAATAATTAGGGCACACCTGAAGACAGAGACACAATACGGAAAAATAGGCAGCTGAATACGATAATCTTTATTGAGCTACTACCGTTTTCCTAAAAGAAACCCTAAATCGATGATGTTTTGTATGATGAATATTATATAAATGGAAATCTTTTGAGTGAATCTTGTTTTGTGTTTTCTAACTCTGATTATTAATTGCAACTAACATGCTTGTTATTGATTTCGTCTTTAACAAACAGTAGTCTTTCTAAATATAGCAACCCGTCATTAACTCTCTTGTCGGCACATTTATTTGTGTGAGTTATGACATGATTTGAGTAAGATCCAGCTGAAATCGGGGACCTGACATATTTGTATTTGTATTTGTTAAACCGACCCATTTAGTCCTTTCAATATATTCGTATTTGAAAGTTATCGATTTATATTAATTTCAATGATTAAAGTTTGTTTTCGTTCATTATTTATTCGTAGTGTTCATCTTCGAGCTATAAAAGTTTATAAAATAATCAAAGTTAAAAACTGTACGATTAAAAAGTAAACAATCCAAAAATAATAAAATATATCAAGTTTTGTTAAGTTGTATATAATCATAAAGTTCAAGGTGCATAGTGTAATTAAAGTTTAATAACAAACTATTAAGATATTTAAAGTCTAGGGGCTAGAATGTAAATTTGATTTAAATTATAATAAAAATAATAATAATCAATCAGCCCAACCCCCCCCACCCCCGCCCTTCTTTCCACTTCGGTTTTCCGAACCCAAGTCCGGTCGCCGGATTTCCGGCGCCGGCAACCCCTAAAATACCCTTTTACACCTCGTTTTAATCTGTTAATCACCCCAAACGTCGTCCCCAGTATTTATAAACATTAATTTTTGATTAATTCCATCATTTAACAAACATTTAACACGTATTAATCACTAACTTGTCGGATAATAATAAAAACCCTAATAACTCGAATTAAACACCAAAAGACGCAATTGAGGCTATAAATAGAACGATAAACTTCTCATAAACGTTTTTCAAACATTACATTTAAAAAAAAACTGTCCTCAGTTGCTAATTAGTTCATCCAAGATCGGTTCCGGCCAAGTGTAGTTCATCATGTTTACGGCACCAAACTAAGTAAGTGTTATATTAAATCGTATTAGTTTCAAGCGTATAAAAAAACCCCTAACATAAGTCAAGCAAACAATCAACAGATTAGGAGAATCGAATCAAGGGTTTGCTCAAGAAGATGATGAACTTGATGTTTTTATATTTATATTTTCTGTTTCTAATTTTATAACATTATAACACAAATCAGTTTAGTCCAGTGGTTGAGTGGGTTTGTTGTGGTCATGAAGACCCGGGATCGAACCTGGGTCCTGTAGATCCATTTTTGTATTTTTACAAACCATTTTAATAGTTTTAATAAATCAAATAAATGTTTATAAATCATTATAAATCAAATAAAATTATTTTAAATTAAATAAAAATTGTTTTAGATTATTTTTAACCTTTTCAATAAAAAAACCCTAAACATCGTTAAAGCTCGTAAAATACATATAATATAATATTGGTATAACTTTATTCAAACTAAACCGTCAAATGTATTACTAAAATATACCAGTAACGCCAAAATCCTGTAAACTGTATTATATTCAAATTTAATGTTCAAATTATAATTAATATTATTATTAGGCCACAAATAATTAAGTACTTAGGATATGTTATTCTTGCAGACGAGCCTGGATTAATTATCCTTCTGAAGAGTTCCGGAGTTGTGTCAGGATCAAGGATACTCATTAATTTGTATTCCTAATAATTGTTTCTTATGTGTATGTTGATATTTAATAAGTGTAACGGCTCCAAGACCTAGTCTACAAGATATTTCGCTACTGGACCTGTTCAGCACGTGGTCAAATGGTGTGGATGAAGATAATGGGAAAGTGGCGGAGTAGTAGGAGATTTTTGTCAGTTGTTATTTTTGTTATATACCGAGTTTATGATCAAATTAGGTCACGCACACACTCACTAGCTGCTCACTTTTATAAACATTCTCTCAAGAACTCTCTCTAATCAGTTCACACACACTTAGCTACTGTGTAATCTTTGATCATAAACTCCACCACTTGTAACCCTATTTCTTGATTAATATAGTGGTGATAGACAATTGTCATCACCTGAGGTTTTTATGACTCCTCTAAAGGTCAATGGATTTTCCTCGTATAAATCCTTGTGTTTGTGTTTGCAACCGAATCTTAATCGTTATTATCAGCTTAGCACTAAACCTCACCTAACGAATTTGTTTACATTATCCTTAGTTGATTTTTGACAAAAAACAATTTGGCGGCCACCGTGGGGAATTATGCTATAATCCAGAAAATACCCTATCAAAATTCAACATTTTCAATCAATACCACCAACATAGGCCTCTCAACAATATTTTGATTCATCAACCATATCTTCATCAGTTTCTCACCCATCAAGAACTCTACCACTTATGCCTCCTCCATTAACAGGAGTGCCAAGGACTACTGCTGCTGGAAACAAGACACAACTACCAGTTTTCCAGAGCTCAAAGACCACTGCTTCCACTTCGGTAGTTAACTATAACAATAATGTTTCTGCTATGTTTTCGTAGGTTAAAGCATATATGGAGCAGCAAACTAGGACCAACCAGAAGATCCTTCGCGAGATAGAAGATCTCAAGAGGACTACAAGGCCAACATAGGATCAGACTCCCCTGATGCTTAGGATGCTGGATTTTACCACTCTAGGATCCTTGGCTCAACCTGCTCAAGGATCATCTATCCTCTAACTTGGATCTATGGGTCAGTAGATTCAGGGATCCTCAATTTTCCCGCAAGGATCATCTATCCTTCAACCAGGGTCCATGGGTGAGCAAGCTCAAGGATCCTCGTACCTTCAACAAGGATCATGAATCCTTTAACTAGGAACCTTTGGGTTGTATCACCAAGGATCCTAAAACTTCTAGCCTCAAGGATCCTTCTTCCAGAATCATGGATCCTCAGGACTTTAGCATCAAAGGTCCTCAGAGGTCCATGAAGGAGACATTATCCCCATGCAAACTATTGCCTCTAGTGGACCAGCGGCCGTAGTAGATGCTTCTTATCTAGGCTACCCTTCTGGGATGCCAACGTTCACTCAACAAAGAGGTAACACCTATATTCACATATCCTTAGACACTAATCTTGGTTCCATGCTGGATACATGTATCAATCAGGCTATGGCTAAGGAACTGCAGAAGCTTAAGGATATGATATCCAGCGTGCCAGGAGTGGCCCGTCCAATCCCTAACATACCAGAAGGGAGCCACAAGTTATCCATATTTGCTCCACCAATATGTGATTTTGAGATCCCAAAACGCTTTCACACCCCCAACATGAAAGTGTATGATGGGACCACTGATCCAGAAGAGCATGTGGCTCAGCATAGGGAGAGGATGGAGATCACTCCAATTCCTGAAAAACTCAAGGAAGCTTGTCTATGCAAGGGTTTCAGATCCACACTAACAGGATCTGCACTTAAATGGCTGCTATGTCTTCCTCCCTTTTCTGTTACTTCTATTCACATTTAGTTAACTTGTTCAACAACCAGTTTTCTTGTAGTAGGAAATTTGAAAAGTTAACTAGTGATTCATATAGTGTAGTCCAACTTAGTGATGAGTCCTTAAGGGATTTTGTTACAAAGTTTGGCAGGGAAGCTCTAGAGATTCCTAATCTTGATATGACTACGGCTGTTGAGGCATTCAAGATGGGGTTACATATGGGCTTCGCATTTTATGACGATCTTGTGATGACCCCATGCAGGACTTTAGATGAAGTTAGAAACAGGTCAGTCAGGTTTATAAGGTTAGAGGATGAAAATAAGATCCAAGAACGGTTAGGAACTCTAGCAAAACAAGAGTCACCTGACAAGAAACAAGGATCCTCATTCAAGAACAACAACTCGAGGCCTTATTCAAAATTCAACAATCAAAATGTCCAAGCAGTCGAAGAAGGATATAAAGACAATGAGGATTATCCAAGTATTCCCTAGTATTGCTTCTCTGTTGATACTCATGGTTTAATTTGGGCCATGAAGGCTCTTGGAGATATAGCAAGGTGGCCTCGGAGAAATGGGAATTCGACGTCCTTCAAAGACAAATCCAAATGGTCTGCATTCCATGAGGATTTTCACCATCAGACCAATGACTGCATTGGTCTAAGAAGAGAAATTGCTTATCTTCTAAGTAAAGGCCACTTCAAGGAGCTCCTGAGAAGAAAGAAGTCAAGGATCCAGGATCCTGAAGATGTCCCACAGAAAGCAGCTCCACCCCCCGCCAGATGCACAAGTCATCAATTTCATCTCCGGTGGCTCGGATATATGTGGAACATCCTTCTCCTCGGCCAAGAGACATGCTAAGAAGACTAAGTTGGATAACGGAGAGCGACCAGTCATATGCACTACTTTGACGACCGATAAAAGAATCTTCTTTGATGAGGAGGATAAAACAAGCATCCAGGATCCTCATCACGATGGTTTGATTGTAGCTTTATTTATTGCTAGTCATTATGTGCGCATGATCCTAGTCGATGGTGGAAGTTCAGTCAACATCATCCAAAATGATGTACTCCAGAAGATGAATATACTTTACTCGGAAATCATCCCGAGAACATCCATGCTAGTTGGCTTCAGTGGCGAAACAAAGAAAACAATGGGGGACATCAAACTCCCTATATAGATTGAAGGGTTAAACTCTTACCAAAAAATTTGTGTTATAAGTAATTTGTCTTGTTGCAATGTTATTCTTGGCATGCCGTGGTTGCATGGAATGAAGGTTGTAGCCTCTACTTATCATCAGTGCATCAAACTACCAACTCATTGGTGAGTAGTAAGGATAGAACTATTATTTTTCGTCCATGAAGCCGACATCTAAACAATCGATAGCATAGCAACTACAGCAACATCCTAGGAACGTGCTGGAAGCTCGAGAGTAGGACCTAAAAGAAGTATCCTTGAATCTCTAGGATCCAGACGAAAAAGTTTTCCTAGGATCCAATATCCCTAATGAGATTGAAGAGAATATAGTATCCTTCATCAAGCACTCAGACATGACAGGTATTTCAAAAGAGGTAATTACTCATAAGTTAGGCCTTGATAATTCTATTAAACCCGTCCATCAGAATCGAAGAAAATTCACTCCTAAGAGGAACGCGATTATACAAGAAAAGTAGAAAAATTTCTTAAGGCCTGTATGATCAGAGAGGTTAAGTATCCTCGATGGTTGGCTAATGTGGTCGTTGTTTCAAAAAAGAATGGAAAGTGGAGGGTGTGTGTCGATTTCACCGATTTAAACAAGGCATGCCCCAAGGATCATTTCCCATTACCACATATAGACTCCATGGAGGATGCAACAGCAGGACATGAGATGCTTAATTTTATGGATGCTTCCTCTAGATTCCAACAAATTCGGATGGAACAATCTGATCAAGAAGACACAACATTCATGACTCCTACTGGAATATATTGCTACGTTTCCATGTCTTTCGGAGTAAGAAATGCAGGTGCAACTTATCAACCCTTAGTCAACATGATGTTTAAAGACCAGCTATGGAAGACCATGGAAGTCTTATAGACGACATGGTAGTCAAATGAAAGAAGGTTGAGGATCATCTTAGAGACTTGGAAGAAGCCTTCAATATCTTTGATCAGTATAACATGAAACTCAATCCATCTAAATGCCATTTTTGTGTTAAGGCGGGAAAGTTCCTTGGTTATATGGTCACTAAAAGGGGTATAGAGGCTAGCCAAGAACAAATACAAGCCATCATCAACCTGAAGTCACCCGTGAATGCAAAGGATATACAAAGGTTGACGGGAAGAATTGCAGCCTTGAATAGGATCATATCCCGATCTTCGAAGAAGTGTAAGGATTTCTATGATATCCTTAGAAAGAATAAAAAGTTCAAATGGACGAAGAAGCATGAGGCTGCACTCAAAGCCTTGTATTCTCATTTAGAAAACTTAATTCTTGCACTTATTATGGTTTCTACTAAGTTAGGACATTACTTTGAAACTCATACTATAATTTTTAAAACTAACTATCCTATCAAGAATGTTGTTAGAAAACCAGAGATGTCAGGTAGGATGGTTAAATGGGCTATGAAGCGGAGTGCATATGATATCCAATACGAGCCAAGGACTGCTATAAAGTCTCAAGCATTGGCTGACTTTGTGGCTGATTTCAGTAGTGATCTACAATAGGAAGCCGACTTGGAGCTCCAACATCTGGAAGAAACCAAGGATCCTTGGATCTTGTTCACAGATGGAGCATCTAACGTAAGAGGAACAAAATTGGGTATCCTGCTACAATCGCCACAGGGGGATATAATACCCTATTCTATTGCCTATGAGTTTCAAGCTACTAACGACAAAGCAAAATATGAGGCTCTAATTGAATGTTTGCAACTAGATAAACACATGAGGATCAGTTATCTTCAAGTGTATATAGATTCATTATTAATATCTAACCATTTTAATGGCTCATATGATGTTAAAGGTAAAAAACTAATCAAATATCTAGATATTGTGAAAGACCTGTCAAAGTTCTTCGATTTGTTTAGTATTATACAGGTACCAAGGGAAGAAAATGTTGGGGCAGATGCCTTAGCAAATCTAGCTTCATCTTTGAAGATTTCGGAAGCCACGAAGATTCCAATCATCCACATACTCTCACCAGCAATAGGAGAACAAGAAGTTGGGGAGATAACAAATAACAAAGAGATTGTGCTTTGGGATCCATTATCCTTAAATAGTCAAGGATCTTGGATCTCCCAATCAAGAAGTTCATTCAAGATGGAGAGATTCCCGCGACAGAGAATCCCAAATCCTTCAAACTTAAGGTATCACAATACATTTTATTACATGATATTCTGTATAGAAAATCTCTTGCCGGTCCATACTTGAGGTGTATTAAGGAACCTAAAATCCAAGAGGTGCTTAAAGATTTTCACGAAGGTGATTGTGGAAACCACATTGGAGGCAGAGCCCTATTCTCTAGGATTCTTAGAACATGTACTTCTGGCCAACCATGAAGAGAGATGCTATAGGATATTTAAAGAAGTGTGATGCTTGTCAAAGACATGGCCACATACTACATTAGCCAGCGGAACCTATGTATCCTATATCCTCATCATGGCCTTTCATGAAGTGGGGCATGGATATTGTGGGTAAGATAAGTAAAGCGCCAAGAGGAAAAGTATTCATGCTCGCAATGACTGATTACTTTTCAAAATGGATAAAAGCAGAAGATTTTATTCAAGTCCGCGAAAAAGAGGTGATATCTTTCATTAAAAGAAATATTATTACTAGATTCGGTATCCCTTCAGAAATTATTTGTGACAATGGTTCCCAGTTTATCGGAAAAAGAACCACTAACTATTGTGACAGTTGGGGAATCAAGATGATCACTTCTACACTAGTTCACCCTCAAGCCAATGGCCAAACATAATCAAGTAACAAGATTATTATCAACAACTTGAAGAAGACACTTGGATCCAAGAAAGGCAAGTGGGCTGAGGAACTTCCTTATGTTCTTTGGGCTGATAGAACAACACCAAAGAATGCGATAGGTCAAACACCCTACTCATTGGTGTTTGGATCAGAAGCTGTATTCCCTACAGAAATGGTGGTTCCTACTGCTAGAACAAGCATCAGTGATCCTGAACCCAATAATGAAATCCTTCTTGAAGACCTAGATACTCTTGAAGAACTTAGAGACCTAGCCAAGATCAGAATGGCAGCGTATCAACAAAGGATATCTTGGGCATACAACAAGAGTATCAGGATTCGAAGATTCCAAGAAGGAGATCTAGTCTTGAGGAAAGCCTTCCAAAATACAACTAATCCGGCAGATGGAAAGCTAGCACCTAAGTGGAAAGGTCCCTACCTAATCGAGCCAGAAGCTGGAAAGGGGGCATATCATCTGCTGACTATGGAAGGCAACAGGTTACCAAGAGAATGGAATGCTATCTATCTCAAGAAGTACTTTTTCTGATAAGGATCAAGTATCCTTAAAGGATCAAGGATCTTAAAATTAGTAATATCTATCTAATCTCTCGTTCATATCATATTCTTATTATTAACCTAAAGATAATATATTCTTAACGTTTACATTTTCCAAGTTTTAAGTAAAAATGCAGATTTCAGTAAGAGGTTCAATGTTCAAGAGGTTTGCCACCTCTCCCTCAAGCATAAGGTACATCAATGTTTCCTTTGGCCTAGCCTACGATTAAGGTGTGACCCCTGATGGTCATACCTTCCAAGCTTTAAAGGTTTTCACCTTTCTTATAAATTAGAGTATCTACACTCTCGCCTGGAGCGCACGTTATCCAACGTATAGTCCAGGGCAGCGGGACCAGTACATGATTAGTGGCTGACAATTTCGTTGCTTTCGGCTATATGGAGGATCCTACGATTTATGGTAGACGTACCATACCACCGGTTTATAACATTTTCATGGTATCTCAAGACAAAGGTTTCTAAAATTTTCATGTTAGCTAAGGTTTTGGCGTTTTCACTTCACTTACGTTTGGGAAAATCCCCGGTTGACATCCGTATATTTGGGCTAGTCCCAGTTTGGGCTTGTCCCATGTTTAACACCAGTTTTAGGCTTGTCCCTAGTTTTGGGCTTGGGGTTTATTTGGGCTTGTCCCCAGTTTGTTGGGTTTAATCCCAATTAATATCATAAGTTGTTTGCATTAGGTATCCTAAGTTCGATTACAAGGATCACAGAAGGATCAACATCTATGGATTCAAGATTAGATCTTATGGTTTGGTTTCAACTTATCAATTTATACTTATTCAATTATGATTTATATCTTTATAAGGATCTAGTATTCTTAATTTGTTTTCATAAAGATAATATATCCTTAAAACTTTATTTTAAAACTATTAAAAAATCTAAGACTACAACGACAACAGAAATATTTTCAAAATATAGACAGTCAACAGATAGTTAAAAGATATTATTTATTAAACTTACTTAAAATTACCAAAAGTTTTAACCCAGACTTCACCATTTAAACATGGACCATCCACCCGGGTTAAGGTAAGTTGTTACTAATAGTTCAACCAAGTGCAGGAAAATAAAGATAGGGGCATCAAAGGCTTCATCCCCACAAACAGAGGATCCCTCCACCTTTGTTACCCTGACAATTGTCTTAAGGATCATAGATCCTTTACCCTAGATTACTATTGTCTATTACATACCACAACTATAATATCCTTGAAAACACAACCAAGCAAATAAAAAAAATGGGCTCAGGACTTGTCTATATTATCCTTCATTGCCCGCCTTAGCAGCTTCATCATCTACTGTTGCTTCCTTTCCTTCACCCATATCACCTGCATCCTTCACACCACTGATTCCAGCTTCACCTTCCTCTGCAGCCTTGTGCTCTTCGCCAGCATATTCCTCTTCCTCTACCACGCCCAACCTAGCCAGAGACTTCTTCCATAATTCCACTTCCCAGTTAGCCCTGTCAGAAGAAGGATCATTCGCCTCAGACATGAACTGGATCCTTACCTGAAAGATAATCTTTTCCGCGAACATCTTTGCTTCATCGGTCTTCGCCTTAATCCCATCCTTCATCTTCATTTCGATGGCGAGAACTTGGGAATCAACTTGTTTCTTCTCCTTTGTAAGCTTAGCAACCAGCTTATCCTTGGCGGCAGCAAGAGTCCTCATTCCTGTCAAAGTGTCTAGAGGTTCTTGATGACTACCCCGTAGTAAGAGTGGAAACCTTGGATGCCCTACAAGCCACAAGCCTGGGATCAACAACAATTATCTAACAATACTGGCAAAAAGAATAAAGGATCCTTACCTGAATGACCGTTTCTTGAAGCTGCTTCTCAACTTCCTGGACTTCTACTTGAGGTTCTGGTAGCTTCCTCTTTTTCCCCGACTGAGCCTTAGCTTTGGTGGTCACGGTGTGAGGGCTAGGGGCCTGGGTAGACTTGGATAGTTCCTTCTTGACTGTCTTGGGGGAGATCAAATGATCGATGCCATCAAACGAGAATTAGGCATAGGCTTGCTAGCATACTTGGGCATATCTACATAAACAACAAAACAGATAAGTTTTCATTTTTTATTTACAAAATCAATATACTTATCTATACAATTTTACATACTTGACATATTATTATTAAGTGAGGCGTTTGACGGTTCAGTTTCTGAATCAGAATCAAGGATCCTGATTTTGAAAGTCCAGCTTGTAGGGCTCAAAGCAAGGAATGTAGCTACTCTCTTCTTAATTCTTGGAAGCTCAGCCAATTTCGTGAAGTTCTCAACTGCAGAAAAGAAATGCAAGTCAGCATTAAAGTTTCAATATCAATAAAAGAGTACTGAAATTACAATAACCCTACCCCGCCTAATCCATCTACTCAGAAGTGTATTCCCATTCAGAATTGAATCCCGTCAAATGAAGAAGTACTGGCTTCTCCAAAAAGAGCCATTTTGGGTCACTTTGTCGAGTGGTATCAGTTGATGAGGCTTGGATTTGAACAAAAAATGGCTCTAACCGTGGGTGTACAGAGAATACAGATACGAGAGCTCGGAGAGTCCAAAATCTAGGTCGTGGTCAACTATGATTTCCTTAAGGGTCAACAAGGTTCGCCAAATCGTTGGCATGGCTTGGATGTAGCTAATGTCGGTGAGGGTGTAGAATCGTTGGGTAAAGTCTGGGAATGGATACGAGTAGCCGAGTAAGAAAGTACAGGCCGGAAAGCAAACCCACACTATTGATGATATGTCGCTTGGGGTAGAAGGGTCATAAGGTCTGAATACGGTACTACAAGGAAACATGGATGATATTTGGTTTATTTCAGGGTTGGTGAATCTGCAAATTTCCGACGAAGGGTTTTGCAATAGACCTTGACTTTTCATATCTTCTTCCATATGGCTGGACGAATTCGAGAAACAACTATCGATAGACATTGAATGATACGGAATATAAAAGAAAGAAAGGGATAAAGGATTACCTGTAATATAGAGGATTGAAGATGAGAAGGTTCTGGAATGAAGAGAATAAAAAGGGAGCCGGGTTTTATCTTTGATCCCTAAGTTTATTAATTATTTTTCATTTTAACTCCGATTTGTGTCTTTTCTTTTGATCTATTTTGACAGCTTTTTGAAATTTGAATTCAATTTGACAGCTGTGAATTTATCATTAACCGCCAAATTGGGGCAATTGTTAGGACACAAATAATTAAGTACTAAGGATATGTTATTCTTGGAGACGAGCCTGGATCAATTATCCTTCTGAAGAGTTCCGGAGTTGTGTCAGGATCAAGGATGCTTAGTAATTGGTATTACTAATAATTGTTTCTTATGTGTAGGTTGGTATTTAATAAATGTAACAGCTCCAAGACCTAGTCTACCAGATATTTCGGTACTGGACTTGTTCAGCACGTGGTCAAATGGCGTGGATAAATACAATGTGTAACATCCTACTTTTGGTTATAATAATAAAATAAATTTCGTTTATTTCATAGTGGGTCTTTCTCGGTTTAGATGAATAGAATATGAGTTGGGCTAGTGTTGGGTGAATGGATATGGGTTACGGACTTGGGTTATGAAAAGAAAGAAGGAAAGACCATGGGCTTAAGCCCATGATCCCTAAATATATAAACCATAGTCACCATTTAATCCCTCATTTACACATATCCCTTACACCTCCCAAAAACACACACTTAAGCTCTCTCTCTCTAGTCTCTCTTTAGCTGAAATCACCAAGGAATCCGATCCCGATCAAAGGTAATGATAGTATGATATTGTATGAGCTTAAAACCGTTAGATATAAACGCGAAACGACGAGCCGACTCCGTTAAACCATTTACGTCACGAGATCCGGGTGGAATCGGGTATAAACCGAACCTAAGATGAGCTTAGGGATCACCCTAGCTCAGATCTGGATCAAACGGGACAAAAAACGGTGAAAAACGAGTTAAATCTCGTTTTTCCGGCGAATCCGCGGTTTTCCGGCGACGGTGCCGGAAAGGCGGCCCCGGAAAAGGGGAATACGAGGTACGAATGTCAGGGAATGTTCTGACATTCCCTGACCTAAACCTAGTTCGCTATGGAAACCTAACGAATTAAAAGGTGATTCGTTAGTTGATTCGTATAAGGGGGCATAACGAACTAGCTCTAGTTCGTGTCTGATTCGTTAAGGGAAAGGGTAATGAATTACCCTTGATTCGTGATAGTTAGTTCATTAAAAGAAATAACGAATTAGAAAGTCCAATTCGCTACTTGGACCGGTTCGCTATATGGAATGATTCGTTAAGGAGTCCAATTCATTAAAGGGTTCAATTCGTTATAGGAACCAGTTCGCTAAGATAAGCCAATTCGTTATGAACCAGTAACGAATTAGAAGTTTAACGAAATGACAATAATAGTCCCTAGACTTAGAAAAGAATGATTTAATTACAAAGAAGCCCTTGCACTTTACGTAGCAAATTATTTAGTGATTCAAAATCCTAATAGTAAGTGTATGCCTTGTATGATTTATGTATGACGATTGCTTGACGGTGCGTGAAGGACCTTCGGATATTGTATGTGCCGTCAAGTGTTAGTTAAAGGTATGATTGATATGTATGATGTATGATTGACGTATGTATGAATATGTATGATGTATGAACAATGTATGTATGAAATGTTGATGGTACGTGAACGCTCTTCGGAGATTGCACATATTGTCAAGGAAAGTATGTAAATGACAGGTATGTCGCACGAATGTAGGGAACCGACCCTAATAATGTTGGCAAATGAAGGGAACCGACCTTAATAGTATCGGCGAATGTAGGGAACCGACCCTAATAATATCGGCGAACGTAGGGAACCGACCCTAATAATATCGGCGAAGGTTATAGGGCGGAATGCTCTTTAAAACATATATGTATGAATGAAAGTATGTAAGTAAGTACGAAAGAAAGAATGAAAGTAAGTATGTAAGTAAGTGTGTAAGAAGATATGAAGGTATGTACCTCCGGGTGCATATGCTAGTATGTGAATGTATTGTATGTCGTCTGATTAACTAGAACTCACTCAGCGTAGGTGACTTTTAGTATGCACGCAGGTGAGTAGAATGAGGCAACTTGCTTGAGGGGAAGCACATGGCATGGATTTGAAGACACTGGCATCTCAATGAAGTGTTATGTTATGATGTTTTAAAAGACAATGTTTTACGTTTAAATAATTTGAATGCCCATTAAGACAAGAAAGGATGGTTATGTAATATAATGGTTTGAATGTTTTAATATTCCGCGAATGTTTTTATTAACTCTGATATTATGAACTGCGTTTATGAGTAAATCCAATGTTAAAGTGAGGCACCGGTAACGAGGCCTTACACAATGGGAAGGTGGCTGAGTAGTAGGAGATTTTTGATAGTTGTTATTTTTGTTGTATACCGAGTTTATGATCAAATTAGGTCACGAACACACTCACTAGTTGCTCACTTTTATAAACATTCTCTCAAGAACTCTCTCTAATAAGTTCACACACACTTAGCTACTGTGTAATCTTTGATCATAAACTCCACCACTTGTAACATATTTCTTGATTAATATAGTGGTGATAGAAAATTGTCATCACCCGAGGTTTTTATGCCGGTGATCCTCTAAAGATCTAGGGCTTTTCCTCGTATAAATCCTTGTGTTTATGTTTGCAACCGAATCTTAATCATTATTATCAACTTAGCACTAAACCTCACCTAACGAATTTGGTTACATTATCCTTAGTTGATTTTTGACCAAAACAACTATAACGATAAATATGTTAAAATGTGCAAAGTATACATACAAACGATAATATAAGAACTTTAAAATCGACATGTTATTTACATTAATTAGTTAGTAATTCTCGTTTATTTATTATTATTATTTACAAAAATTCATTTTCGTTTATTTATTATTTACAAACTAAAATTTTCATCATGGACTTGTGTGTTTACTTGTTTCTTGCTCAAATATTACGTGGATGGATTTCTTCGATAAGTATGAACATACGCCCTCCTTTCCACTTAGGACCATGTTTCGAGTGGAAAAGGGTCCCCGATCTGAGTACGTTGGTGCACAATCCCAACTGGAAAAGACCTTTATTTATTCTTTACACTCAGGACCTTTGATTCGAGTGTAAAGAACCCTTACTTGTTTTTCACAAGTTTTCAGGGAACTGTATGGTTTTTATGTAATATTTAAACTGTGTGAACTCACCAACTATTAAGTTAGTTGGCATTATTTTATATATTTGTTACAAGTACAATTATTAGAGGATGAAACGGATGAAGACACTAGACCTAGGATATTTTAAATACGAATGGAACGTTTATTTTCCTTGTAATATCCTTATTTGAAACAACTTGTGTACTTGGTGCCTTTTAATGAATTAATTATAATATTCTCACATAATAGTGTCACATGTGTTTTGACCAATTTGTACTTCACACCCGAGCGTATTCCGCTTTAGCGGAGGTGTTACAATCGTCAACTTGAAGTCACCCATGAATGCAAAAGATGTGCAAAGGTTGACCAGCAGGATCGCAGCCTTGAAGAGATTCATCTCCCGATCTTCAGAGAAGTGTAAGGATTTTTATGATATCCTTAGAAAGAATAAAAAGTTCGAGCGGATGGAGAAACATGAGGCTGCACTCAAAGCCTTGAAGGATTACTTATCCTCGGCGCCAGCATTAATGAAACCAACAGATGGCGAACCCATATCCTTGTACTTAGCCATCTCCGGTAATGTTGTAAGTGATGTCCTTCAAAAGGATCATGAAGGGGAACAACATCATGTTTGTTATGTAAGTAAAATTCTTCTAGATGCTGAAGCCAGGTACTCTCATTTAAAAAAATTAATTCTTGCTCTAATTATTGCTTCTACCAAGTTAAAACATTACTTTGAAACTCATACTATAATTGTAAAGACTAACTATCCTATCAAGAATGTTCTTAGAAAACCAGAGATATCAGGTAAGATGGCTAAGTGGTTTGTGAAGCTAAGTGCATACGACATCCAATATGATCCAAGGACAGCTATCAAATCTCATGCACTAGCTGACTTTGTGGCTAATTTTAGTAGTGATTTGCAAAAGGAAACCGACTTGGAGGTCCAACAATTAGAGGAAACAAAGGATCCTTGGATCTTATTCATGGATGGAGCATCCAACCTTAGAGGAACATGTTTAGGCATTCTACTGAAATCGCCAAAGGGGGATATAATACCCCAGTCTATAGCCTGTGAGTTTCAAGCCACAAATAATGAAGCGGAATACGAAGCTGCAATTGCAGGTTTGCAACTAGCTAAACACATGAGGATCAGGTATCGTCAGGTGTATATAGATTCATTATTAATGGCTAACCACTTTAATGGCTCATATACTGTTAAAGGAGAAAAACTAATTAATTATCTAGATATTGTGAAAGAACAGTCAAAGTTCTTCAGTTCTTTTTATATTATACAGGTAACAAGGGAAGAGAATGTTGGGGCAGACCTCTTAGCAAATATAGCATCATCTTTGAAGGTCCCGGAAGCTATGAAAATTCCGATTAGCCATATACTCTCAACGGCAATAGGAGAACAAGAAGTTGGGGTAATAACAACTAACAAAGAGATTGTGCTTTGGGATCCATTATCGTCAAATAACCAAGGATCTTAGATCCTCCCGATCAAGATATTCATTCAAGATGGAGATATTCCCGTCATAGAAAATCCTAAAACCTTCAAACTTAAGGTATCACAATACATCTTATTACATGATATTCTGTATAGGAAATCTCTTGCAGGTCCATAATTGAGGTGTATTGAGGAACCTGAAATCCAAGAGGTGCTCAAAGACTTTCATGAAGGTGATTGTGGTAATCACACTGGAGGCAGAGCCCTATTCTCAAGGATTCTAAGAACAGGATACTTCTGGCCAACAATGAAGAAAGATGCCATGGAGTATTCGAAAAAGTATGATGCTTGTCAAAGAGACGACAACATTCTGCACCAACCAGCGGAACCTATGTATCCTATATCCTCATCATGGAATTTCAAGAAGTGGGGCATGGATATTGTGGGTAAGCTACCCAAAGTACTAGAAAGGAAAAGTGTTCATGCATGCCATGAATGATTAATTCTCGAAATGGATAGAAGCAAAAGATTTTGTACAAGTCCGCGAGAAAGAGGTGATATCCTTCATTAAAAGAAACATTATTACTAGATTTGGTATTCTTTCATAAATTATCTGTGACAATGGTTCCCAGTTTATCGTGCAAAGAACCACTAACTTTCGTGATATTTGGGGAATTAAGATGATCACTTCTACACCAGTTCACCCTCAAGCCAATGGTCAAGCAGAATCAAGCAACAAGATTATCATCAACTACTTGAAGAAGAAACTAGAATCCAAGAAAGGCAAGTGGGCTGAGGAACTTCCTTATGTTTTTGGGCTGATAGATCAACACCAAAGAATGCAACAGGTCAAACACCCTTCACATTGGTGTTTGGATCAGAAGCTGTAATCCCTATAGAAATGGTGGTTCCTACTGCTATGACATGCATTCGTGATCCTCAGGCCAATGATGAAATTCTTATCCAATATCTAGATACTATTGATGAGCTCAGAGACCTAGAAAAGATGAGAATGGCAGCATACCAACAAAGTATAACTGGGGCATACAACAAGAACATAAGAATTTAAAGATTTCATGAAGGAGATTTGGTTTTAAGGAAGGCTTTCCAAAATACAAATAATCCCGCAGATGGAAAGCTAGCATCTAAGTGGAAAGGCCCCTACCTGATCGACTCAGAGGCAGGAAATAGGGCATATCATCTACTTACCATGGAAGGTGACCAACTTCCAAGATCATGGAATGCTATCCATCTTAAGAAGTACTTTGTCTAACCAGGATCACGAATCCTTATAAGATCAAGGATCCTCAAGTTGGTAAAATTTTATCCTATTATTTGTTTATTTCAGATTTACATTACTAACTATAGGATAATATATTCTTAACAATTAATTTCTGACTATAGTAATAATGTTTCTTTTATTAAGAAGTAATCTGTCATGGCAAGCATGAACACTCTTCCGCCTGGTTCTTTAGGTAACTTACCCACAATATCCATGCCCCACTTCATGAAAGGCCATGATGAGGATATAGGATACATAGGTTCTGCTGGTTGGTGTAGAATATTGTCGTGTCTTTGACAAGTATCGCACTTCTTTGAGTACTCCATGGAATCTCTCTTCATGGTTGGCCAGAAGTATCATATCCTAGAGAACAGGGTTCTGCCTCCAGTGTGGTTACCACAATCTCCTTCGTGGAAGTCTTGGAGAACCTCTTGGATTTCAGGTTACTCAATACACCTCAAGTATTGACCTTCAAGAGATTTTCTATACAGAATATCATGTAATAAGATGTATTTTGATACCTTAAGTTTGAATACTTTAGGATTTTCTTCTACGGGGATCTCTCCATCTGGAAGGAATTTCTTGATCGAGAGGATCCAAGATCCTTGATTATTTGACGATAATGGATCCCAAAGAACAATCTCTTTGTTAGTTGTTATCTCCACAACTTCTTGTTCTCCTATTGGTGAGAGTATATGGATGATCGTGATTTTCGTAGCTTCCAGGACCTCCAAAGATTATGCTAGATTCGCTAAGGCATCTGCCCTAGCATTCTCTTCCCTTGGTACCTGTATAATACTAAAAGAATCAAAGAACTTTGACAGTCCTTTCACAATGTCTAGATATTTAATTAGTTTTTCTCCTTTTACAGCATATGAGCCATTAAAGTGGTTAGCTATTAACAGCAAATCTATATACACCTGAAGATACATGATTCTCATGTGTTTAGCTAGTAGCAAACTTGCAATTAAAGCTTTGTATTCTGCTTCATTATTGTGGCTTGAAATTATAAACTGGGGTATTATGTCCCCGTGTGGAGATTTCAGTAGAATGACTAATCCCATTCCTCTAAGGTTAGATTCTCCATCCATGAATAAGATCCAAGGATCCTTGGTTTCCTCTAATTGTTGGACCTCCAAGTCGGCTTCCTTTTGCAAATCACTACTGAACTCATCCACAAAGTCAGCTAGTGCTTGAGTTTTGATAGTTGTCCTTGGCACATATTGGATGCCGTATGCACTTGGCTTCACATCCCACTTAGCCATCCTACCTGGCATCTCTGGTTTTCTAAGAACATTCTTGATAGGATAGTTAGTCTTTACAATTATAGTATGAGTTTCAAAGTAATGTCTTAACTTAGTAGAAGCCATAATTAGAGCAAGAATTAATTTTTCTTAATGAGAGAACCTGGCTTAAGCATCTAGAAGGATTTTACTTACATAATAAACAAGAAGTTGTTGTCCTTCATGATCCTTTACCAGAACATCACTTACCGCACTACCGGAGACAGCTAGGTATAGAGATAGGGGTTCCCCATCTACTGGCTTCATCAAAGCTGGTGTTGAAGATAAGTAGTCTTTCAAGGCTTTATGTGCAACCTCATGTTTCTCCGTCCACTTGAACTTTTTATTCTTTCTGAGGATATCGTAGAAGTCTTTACATTTTTCCGATGATCGGGAGATGAATCTATTCAGGGCTGCGATCCTGCCGGTCAACATTTGCACGTCTTATGCATTCGCGGGTGACTTCAAGTTGATGATGGCCTTTATTTGTTCTGGGCTAGCCTCTATACCCCTTTTAGTGACCATATAACCAAGAAACTTTCCCGCATAAACACCAAAATGGCATTTGGATGGGTTGAGTTTCATGTTATACTGGTCGAGGATGTTGAAGGCTACTTCCAAATCTTTGAGGTGATCTTCAGCCTTCTTGTATTTGACTACCATATCATCTATATAGACTTCCATGGTCTTCCCTAGTTGATCTTTGAACATCATGTTTACTAAGCGTTGATAGGTCGCACCTGCATTTCTTAGTCCAAAAGGCATAGCAACATAGCAATATATTTCGGTAGGAGTCATGAATGTTGTCTCTTCTTGATCAGATGTATCTGAATTTGTTGAAATCCAGAAGAAGCATCCATAAAAGTAAGCATCTCATGTCCTGCTGTTGCATCCACCATGGAGTCAATGTGTGGAAGGATCCTTGAGGCATGCCTTGTTTAAATCTGTGAAATCGACACATACCCTCCACTTTCCATTCTTTTTTGAAACAACCACAACATTAGCCAACCATCGAGGATACTTAACCTCTATGATCATACCGGCCTTAAGAAGATTTTCAACTTCTTCTTGTATGATAAAATTCCTCTAAGAAGTGAACTTTCTTCGCTTCTGGTGAATGGGTTTGATAGAATTATCAAGGCCTAGTTTATGAGTAATTACCTCTTTTGATATACCTTTCATGTCGGAGTGCTTGTAGGCAAATGTAGATTTTCGTTGTTTGAGGAAGAATACTAGATCCTCTTCAATATTAGTAGAGATACTGGATCTTAGGAAAACGTTTACGTCTGGATCCTCGGGGTCCAAGGATACTTCTTTCAGGTCTTGTTCTCGAGCCTCCAGTATGTTCCTAGGATGTTGTTGTAGTTGCTATGCTACTGTTTTCTTAGTCGTCGGTTTCATGGAAGAAAAAATAGTAGTTCTTAGCTTCCACTTGGTCGCTGTCTATTCTCACTACCCCCCCCCCCACCAGGAGTTGGTAGTTTGATACACTGATGATAAGTAGATGCTACAGCTTTCATTTCGTGTATCCACGGCCTGTCAAGAATTACATTTCAAGAAGACAAGTTATCTATAACACAAATTTTTTTAAAAGAGTTTACTCCCTATATGTATATAGGAAGCTTGATGTCCCCCAGTGTGTTCTTAGTTTCACCACTGAAACCAACGAGTACGGATGATCGGGGAACAATCTCTGATTTTGGGGTATTCATCTTCTTGAGTACATCAGACTGAATGATGTTAACCGAACTTCCTCCATCAAATAGGATCATGTGCACATAATGATTAGCAATAAATAAAGTTATAACCAAACCATCGTGATGAGGATCCTGGATGCTCATTCAATCTTCTTCGTCGAAGGAGATTATTGTTTGATTGGTTAGGCTTGTGGTTCGCACAAGTCGCTCTCCATTCTCCAACTTTGTTTCTTTAGCATGTCTCTTTTCCGAGGAGAATGAGGTCCCACAATGTCTGAACCCCCGGAGATAAAATTGACGATCTGTGCATTAGGTGGGGGAGGAGCTGCCTTCTGTGGAACATCTTCAGATCCTGGATCCTTGACTTCTTTCTTCCTAGGAGCTCCATGAAGTGGCCCTTGCTTAGAAGATACCCAATTTCTCTCCTCAGGCCAATACAATCATCGGTCACATGGCCAAAATCTTCGTGGAATACACACCAATTAGACTTATCCTTGAAGAACGTTGTCTTTTCATTTTTTTTGAGGCCACCTAGCTCTTTCTCAAAGATCCTTCATAGCATATATTAATCCCTGAGTATCAATAGAGAAGCAATACTCGGAAATTCTTGGAAAATCCTCATTATCATCGTCTTCTTCTTCGACCACGCAGACTGATTGGTTGTTGAACTTTGAATAAGGATTGAGGTTGTTGTTTCTGAATGAGGATCCTTGTTTCTTGGAAGGTGACTCCTGTGTTATTGAATTTCCCAACCGTTCTTCGATATTCTTATCATCCTCAAGCCTTATAAACATGAGTACCCTGTTTCTAACTTCATCTAACGTCCGGCATGGGGTCATAACAAGATCTTCATAAAATGGGGAGCCCTTATGTAACCCTATCTTGAATGCCTCAATAGCCGTAGCCATATCAAGATTCGGGATTTCTAGGGCTTCCCTTCCAAACTTTGTAACAAAATCCATTAGGGATTCATCACGAAGTTGGATAACTCTATATAAATCACTTATTAAATAAATTAACTAAGTGCGAAAAAGAAGTAGCAGAGTAAGGAGGAAGACTTAACAGCCATTTGAGTGCGAATCTTGTAATGGATCCAAAGCATTTGCACATGCAGGCCTCCTTAAGCCTTTCCGGAATGGGGTTGATTTCCATTCTCTCCCTATACTGAGCCGCATGTTCTTCTGCATCATTTGTGCCATCGTACACCTTCATATTGGGGGGTTTGGAAGTGCTTCGGGATTTCAACATCACATATTGGTGGAGCAAACCTTGATAGCTTGTGGCTTCCTTTTAGAATTTCAGGAATGGGTCGAACCACTCCTGTAACGCCTGATATCATGTCTTTCAGCTTCGGGAGTTATCTTAGCCATGGCCTGATTGATACATGTATCCTGCATGGAATGATGGTTAGTATCTAAGGATATGTGATTGTAAATGTTACCTCTTTATTGATTGAACATCGGCATCCCAGAAGAGTAGCCATGATAGGAAGCATCTGCTAAGGTAGTTGGTCCACCATAGGCAATGGTCTGCATAGGGATGATGTCTCCCTCATGGACCTACGACGACCTCCGATGTTGAAGTCCTAAGGATCCTTGACTTTGCATTAAGGATCCTTGGGGTTGAAAGTTGAAGGATCCTTGATGAAATAATCCAGAAGATCCTGGCTGAAGGGTGGATGATCCTTGTTGAAGAAATGAGGATCCTTGCTGAAGGAACGAGGATCCTTGAGCTTGCTGACCAACGGATCTTGGTTGAAGGATAGATGATCCTTGCTGAAGGAACGAGTATCCTTGAGCTTGTCGACCCTGGTTGAAGGATAGATGATCCTTGCTGAAGGAACAAGGATCCTTGAGCTTGCTGACCCATGGACCCTGGTTGAAGGGTAGATGATCCTTCAGCAAGTTGAGCCATGGATACTAGAGTAATGAAATCCAGCATCATAGGCATCAAGGGAGTCTAATCCTCCACTAGCCTCTTAGTCTTCTTGAGATCCTCTATCTCACGTAGGATCTTCTGGTTAGTCCTGTTCTGCTGCTCCATATACGTCTTAACTTGCGAAAACATAGTAGAAACATCATTGTTAGAATTTACCATAGGAGTGGCAGTAGTGGTCTTTTAGCTCTGGAAGACTGGAGTTTGTGTCTTGTTTCTAGCAGCGGTGGTCCTCTGTGATCCTGCGGGTGGGGGAGGCATCGACAACGAGGCCTTCGATGAGAGAGAAACTGATGAAGGCATGGTGGTTGAACCAAAGGTTTTTTTAGAGGCCATTGGTAATAGTATGGGTAGAAAAGGTTGAAAATCAAGGAGAAATATTCTAGATTAAATCACAAATTGCCCCACGGTGGGCGCCAAATTGTTTTGGTCAAAAATTGGTTTAAGGATAATGTAACCAAATTTGTTAAGTGAGGAATACTTGTATGACAATAACGAAGATAAACAATAACACAGATATTTGTTGCGAGGAAAAGCCCTTCATCTTGGTCGGATCACCGACACAAAAAACCCAGGTGATGACAAATCGTCTATCACCAGTTTATTAATAAAAAGGGTGTTACAAAGGTTAGAGATTATGATCAGTGTGTACGGAAGTTGCTAAGTGTGTGTGAATATCTCTAGAAAGATCTCTGTGTTTTTCCTAATGAACGTGATGTGTTTCCCTAATTGATTATAATCTCGATTATATACAAAATGAAAACTAACAATAAGTCCTATTATTTTGCCACTTCTCCATTACCCGTTGCAGGTTGTTGACCAGTACATAACCTCATGCACTTGCGGATAAATAGGTGGACTAGGTCACATAGCCGTTACATCTGTTAATCACAACACCACTCAAATAAAACAATCGTTAGTAAACAAATAATACCGAGGATCCTTGATTCTGCACAACCTGGAACATATCCCAAGGATACTTGATGCAGAAGCTGCATAAGGATAGCGTATCCTCGGCATAAAAATCTATGCCCTAACAAATGTGTAGTATGTCTAGAATGAAATATGTATGTATGAAGGTAAGTAATGAAATGAGTATATACGGAAGTATGCTATATAAGGAAAAAGGTTTGCATTATTAAAGTATGAATGGAATGTATGGTTAAAGGGTTGCAGACCCTAACAATATCTATGAAGGTTAAAGGGTTGCAGACCCTAATAATATCTGTGAAGGTTAAAGGTTGCAGACCCTAATAATATATGCGAAGGTTATAGGGCGAAATGTTCTTTAAAACGAATAGTTAGTTATGTATGAAAGAAAGAATGAAAGTATGTATAAAGAAAGGTAACATGTTAAGAATGTGATATGTATCTTAGGATACGTATTTATAAGTAAGTATGTGTATGTATTATATGTTGGCTGATTAACTAGAACTCACTCAGCGTAGCTGACTTTTAGTATGCACGCAGGTGAATAGGTTGAGGCAGCTCACTTGAATAAGGACACATGGCATTGGACTGAAGATACTGGCATCTTGAAAAAAATGTTATGATGTTATTATGGTTTATATTCTAATTTGAAAGACAAAAGATGTTTAATTTGAAAAGATTCGAACGATTATGTTTGAAGTTTATTATTCCGCAAAAAGTTTTAATTAACTCTTTTTAATTAACTCTAATATTTAGAACTGTGTTTATGAGTAAATCCAAGGTCCGTAGGGCAGGGGGATCGTGGCCTTACAACAACTCAAGTTTCATTTGGTATTGGAGACATGTTCTTAGGGGAGGGGCGGAGGCTTCGCATTTATATGAGTTACATGGGCTTTCGGGAGTATTCCAGATTACTAAGTCGGAAGACAAATAGGAATGGGTATGTGATTGCGGAGATGAGATTCGGTAATGGAGTGAGGAAAGTTAATGCAGGTCCTTTTACCGGATGCTACTCAACCAACTAGATGGAACTTGATGATACCTAAAAAGGTGAATATTCATGTGTGGAGGCTTTTTCTGGATCGACTTCAAACGAGATTTAATTTAAGAAAGAAAGGTTTTGATATCCTATCTATTTTGTGTTAGTTATGCTCCTTGGTGGTTGAGACAGTGTATCACGTTTTTGGCGATTGCAATGTTGTTAACCCGAAACATATGGGACAGTTAGAATATGAAATTACCTTTGAAAATTTTCACTAAAACTCGAAACATATGGGACGGTCGAGTATGAAATTACTTTCAAAATTTTTCATGAATTTGAGACGGATACAGGATTTGGTGATATATTCTCTTAATAATATATAATTATTTACATGGTGTTGGTACAGGGGCGTACAGGCGATGATATGAGCAGCGGTGGCGCGGGTGGAGGGGCGGTGCCATGGTGGTACAGATGATGGTACAAGTAGTAGTGATGGCCTGGGTTACCGCTGGTGTAGGGGCGATGGTACAAGTAGTATTGGTGATGTGGGTTGCTGTGACAAAGTGGGTTAACGGAGTTGCCGATTTAAACACATAATTGACAATAAGTTACCGATTTAAACACATAATTAATTGAAGTAAGAAACTTCAATAGTGAAACTCAATAGCACATAATTAATTGAAGTGAGAAACCTCAATAACGTAATAACGTTAACGAAATTATTGATTTAAACTAATTGTTACACATAATTAATTGACAAGAACGGAATTACCGATTTAAACTAATTGACAACACGTACAACACATATGTAAGGCCCCGTTCCCGGTTCCCTACATTGGACTTTGAATTTACTCGTAAACACAGATCAATATATCAGAGTTAATTAAAACTTTCACGGAATATTAAAACTTTCATTAAACATTACATAATAATTCTTAACTTGTCTTAAACAAACATTTCGTCTTTCAAATTAAACATCAATAAACATAAAACATCTTGAGTCTTCAGATGCCAGCCTCTTATTCACCTGCCATGTGCCTTTCTCAAGCCAGCTGCCTCATTCTACTCACCTACGTGCATACTAAAAGTCAGCTATACTGAGTGAGTTCTAGTCAATCTTACATCATACAATACATACACTTACCTTCATTTGTGCATCCGAAGATACACATTAAATACTTTACTTGTTACTTTCATTTCATACATTCGTACATATGTTCATACTTTATTACTTCTATACTATATACTTACTGTCCTTTCTATCTCAGATATTATTAGGGTCTGATCCCTTCCTTTTCTATCTCAAATATTATTATGGTATGGTCCCTCTCCTTTCTCTACCTTAGATATTTTTAGGGTCTGGTCCCCTCCTTCTGTATCTCAGATATTTTTAGGGTCTGGTCCCTTCTTTCTCTATCTCAAATATTTTTAGGGTCTGGTCCCTTCCTTCTCTATCTCAAATATTATTAGGGTCTGGTCCCTTTCTTCTTCCACACTCATACACACTGTCTTTACATACCTATAACATATATATATATATATATATATATATACATACTTCCTTTAACATTCATACATACTCACATGTCATTTATATCTCCTTCATACACACTCATATTTCATATACATACCTTCCTTGTCAATACATGCAATATTCGAAGATCGTTCACATACCGACAAGCTTTCGTTCACACTCTAGACATATATTAATTATCATATAAATCATACATGACATACACTTACCATTTAAGGTAAGTGTATTAACTATCACATCGAGTATGCACACTGCCCTGAAAACATAACAAGGAAATAGGGCTAGAAACTCATCTGAATGCAGTTACGTTCATCGTTAATGGTTATTTTTTTCTTTAGCTGTGCGCGACTAACAGTATAACAATTACAAGTATCAATTAACTATCACTACCCATATCGCGTTTCTAGTTTAATTATAACCCTCAACGAATGGGGAGTCCGAGGGTAGTGCCCCAGGAAGCGGTTCAATACATGCCATATGCCATCCTCGTGCCATCTCGTTATACATATATACATGCCTTCATACTAAAAGTTAGCTACGCTGAGTGAGTTCTAGTAAATCAGGCGACATACAATACATACACATATCGTACGTACATACATATCTTAACCTTGTATAAATATCCATAAGAGGAACGTCAAGAAATGTCTATTAAAAGAACTATTACTATTGCCCATGCTATATATTCTCCATAGAAGGAACGCTATGTTGTATACTTCCCATAGAAGAAACACTATGCTATATACTTCCCATAGAAGGAACACCGTGCTTTCCATTAAAGGAACATTGTTCTTTCCATTAAAGGAACACTATGTTGTCCATTAAAGGAACGTTATGCATTCCATTTTTGGAACACTCTATATATTATCCGTAGAGGGAACTCTATACATAAGTTATTAAATCATATCCACATAAGGAGATAATCTCTATTCTTGGCAATACATGAAATATCCGAAGATCGTTCACGTGTCGACAAGCAATCATCCTTACATGTCGTACAATATTCATATCTTTATTAATAACCTGACAGTACGTGCAATATCCGAAGATCATTCACGTATCTACAAGAAATCATCCTTACATTACATACAATATTCATATCTTTATTTATAACCTGACAGTATGTGCAATATCCGAAGTTCTTTCACGAATCGACAAGCAATCATTTGTATCTATCACATATATCACATATAGCATACACTTACCATTTAAGGCAAGTTTATTAACTATCACATGGAGTATGCACACAGCCCCGAAAACACAACAAGGAATGGGGCTAGAAACTCACCTGAATGCAGTTACGTTCACCGTTAATAGTTATTCCCTTCTTTAGCTGTGCGCGACTAACTGTATAACAATTACACATATCAATTAACTATCACTACCCATATCGCGTTTCTAGTCTAATTATAACCCTCAACGAACAGGGGTCCGGGGGCAGCGCCCCTAGCAGCAGGGTCTAGGGGCGGCAGCCCCTAGCAGGGTCTAAGGGGAAGAGCCCCTGGCTGGGGTCGATCTGCCAGGTCAGCTTGGAAAAATTTTATTTCCATTAACCGTCTTAACATATCTTCCATTAGGATTTCATGATAATATTTTATTGTTAACCTCTCAATCCTTTAAGATATCATCTATAAATTAATAAAGATCAAGGGCTATTACATAATTAAACCCTTTATTCTAAGTCTAGGGACCATTACTGTCATTCTTCAAAGTCCACTTCGTTAACGAAGGAGGCTCCTTCGTTATTTATTAACGAATTAGCCTTTATAACAAACTGAACCTTATAACGAACTGAACCTTTAACGAACTGGGGGTTCATTCGAACTACTTAACGAATTGGGGTTAGTTAGTCATTCATTCCTTAACGAATTGACATAATGAGCTATTTCTAATTCGTCATCTCGGCTTAATGAAAGGGCATAACGAATTACTTGCTAATTCGTTATGTCTCCGTTAACGAATCAGGGTTAGTTCGTTATGTTCCTGCTAACGAACTAGGGTTAGGTCAGAACATTCACTGACAAGACCTTAACCTCATACCACATTCTCCGGCGCCGCCTTTCCGACGCCGTCGTCGCCGGAAAACCGGGATCTTGCCGGAAAAGAGAGATCTCACTTGTTTCCCACCGTTTTTCGTCCCGTTCGATCCAGATCTGAGCTAGGGTAACCCCTAAGCTCATATTTTGACCGATTTATCCCCGATTCCACCTGGATCTCATGACTTTAACGGTTTAAGGTGTCGGCTCGTCATTTCGCGACTAGATCTAGCGGTTTTGGGTTCGTACCATAATATACTATCATTACCTCGGGTCAGGATCGGTTCTTCTTCTTGATTTCGGCTAGAGAGAGAGAGAGAATTATGAGAGAGAGCTTAAGTGTGTGTTTTAGGTGGTGTATGGAATATGTGTAAATGAATGGATTAATGGGTTATTATGGTTTATATATTATGGGTCATGGGCTTGAGCCCATGGCCTATCCCCTTCCCTTATTAACCCAAGTCCAATTACCCATATTACTTAAACCAACACAAGCCTGACTCATAATAACTCTTATTTTATTTTATTATTTCTCCAATATCTCGAGTAAACTTTCCCACCACAATTAAATAATATAATTAATTTTATTTTTTGAAATTTTGGGATGTTACACATATCTATTTAACCCAACACTATTCCGACTCATAATAACTCATATTTTATTTTATTAAACGAAACGAGAAAACGGGATGTTACAGCATAATTAATTGACAAGAAATAAGAAATCCCAATAACGTCAACGAAACCTCAATAACGTTAACGGGGGATTTAAACTTAAACAAAACCTTGATAACGTTAACGCCTACGTTAACGGCGGATTTAACCTTAAACGAAACCTCGATAACGTTAACGGCGTCAACGGATTTAAGTTTAAATCGAAACATCAAAAATTTTAACTTAATCGAAACCTCAAAAATTTTAAATTTTTAAATGAAAGTCCTCAAAAATTTTAATTTTTTTAGCTCGCATAATTTTTTTGAATTAAAAAAAGGTTGGATATTTTTTTATTTATTTTTAATTAAAGTTGCATAATTGACCATTGGCGTTTTACTCTTCGATTTTGGCATGCATAGATAAATATTGAAAGTTTTTTTCCGGATTATATTAAATGGTCATGAAAGTTCTTTTTCAGTTTTGTATTAAATGGGACCCATTTATGGGGTGTTTAGGATTGGTTATTTTTACCAACTTATAACGTATTAAGTTTTTGAAAAGCAATAAGGTGTTTGAGATTGCTTATATTGTGTGGGGAAAAGTTTCATAAGTTACAATGTTGCAAAGATAAATAATGAAAGTTCTTTTTCAGTTTATATTAAACTAGTTTATTAACCCGTGGGCGCCACTGGTGGAAAATATAAATCATGTAACATCCACACGTAATATGAATGTGGAAACCATAATTTCATATATAGTTGTGGAGACGACAACATGATATATAATTGTTAATAATTCTAGTAACAAAATAAAAGATTATTAAACATAACTTTCAACAAAAATAACATCCATTTTATAATTATTCAATATATAATTAAAACTTCAAAATGAGAATTTCATAAATTACTATATAGTTGCTTATAAACCATATTTGTAGTTTTATTTGTAACTGTACCTTCATTGTCTAATATAAGCATTTTAAAATCGTCTCTATTTTTCACTCGTGATAAAGTTACATATAGTTGACCATGTGTAAACACTGGTTCTCGCAGGTATATTCCAACTCTGGCTAGTGATTGGCCTTGACTTTTGTTAATGGTCATTGCAAAATAAACTGCAACATGAAACTGTCTTCACTTCGATTTGAATGGCAGTTTCTTATCTGAAAGAGTTAAGCCAATACGAGTTATATAAGTGTGAAAGCCAATGTTAGTACCTGAAATAACATTTACTTCGATAAAACATCTTCCTAAGTTAATTACTTGTAATCTGGTTCCGTTGCATAAACCGTTCTTCTGATCAATATTCCTTACTAACATTATTGGCACATCAACTTTTAGAATCAATTTACGATTAGGCATACCAAACATCTTTAAACCATACTAGGCATGCTTTGTATATGAAGAAAAACATATAATTATATAAAAACTGTAATCAATAAATATACAAATTGTTATAAAAGAATTTTTAGTTTAACTTTTGTATAAGAAACATTCAATAACTTTTTTGTAGACCAATTAAATCAATGCTAGAGTTCACTTTAATGAATAAAAAAATTATTAGGAAACTTCAAAAAAAATATTTAGTATAGTTGTATTATAATAAATAATTTTGACATAATTGCATTTAATATCAAATTCGTTAATTAGTCAACTTTTGACATTAATATGTAAAAAATGATTTTTTTTAATTTTTGTAATATTAAAATAGGGGTTTATTTTGTACATTAATTTTGACATTCAATTTGTAAAAGTTTGTATTTAATTTGTAAAATTCTGTATTTAATCAGTTATAGAAAATATGTGGGTTTACTAAAGGTATGAATCTTGAAATTTAGACATAATTAAAAAATGGTCAAATATAAAAAATAGAAATAAGGGTTTAAACATGTTATGAATATTAACCATAAATTAAATGTATTATATAAAAACCGAATTAAATAAATGTACATTTATTATATATTTTATTTTTGATGTGTAGGAATAAATATATTCATAGATTTAGTTGAAATTGACATTATAATCATAATAACTTGAAATATTTAGAAATGGTTATTAAAATTATTTTTTTATTTAAGGCATTAATATTGAAATTTATGAAATGGTCAAATTCGTTATATTTCGGTTTTTGAATAACCAGTGAAAGTCAAACTATATAAACACATTTTTGTAGACTTCATAAAAATAGTGAAAATCCGAATTTGAATTGTGAAAATCGTTTTCTAAAATGTCATAATAATGTGTATTATTTTATAATGTTTTAATTTGCGTTGACATTGGTGATTTAATTGAAATTTGACCAACAACAATATAAGATTGATCATCTTACTATAACTAATTTCATGTCTTATAGAATGATCAATTAAATTTTATTTCCGGATTATATAATAATCAATTAAATTACATGAATTGTGAAAAATAAATAAATTCATGATAATAACAAAAATATACATTAACATTAAACAAAAAATATGACATCTTGTCAACAAATCCTCAATCCATTATATCAAGTTGGGGACAATAACCTGAAATGTTAAAATTAAATATTAATATTAATATCGCATAATAAATAAATTGCCAATTATGGAATATTTGAATTATGTGAACAAATGTAAACCTTACCGGAAAACGATATAACCTTACCGGAAAAACATATAAATGTGTATTAGTACAAAGTCGATGAAAACCTAACCAATAAATATAAAAACATTCACCATCCAATAATTAGTACAAAATTGTGTGAATAATATACTAAAATTAATGAATGTGTAATTTGGAATAAAAGTAAAAGTCTGGATCATGGTAAGCTATTTTTATTTTTATTTAACAATACCATTTCATCTTGCAAAATCATCTCTATCGACCAATCTTCTATGGGCTTGTTATTGTCCTTGAGACGCCATAGTTTCAAAATACGACCCTTGAGGACATAGTCGTTGTTAAGCACATCCAATTGGTTCAACATTGTAATGTTTGTTGGCTCCATCTTCTTAGTGGTGAAAAATTAAAAATAAACAAATTACTAACTTTTGAACAATTATACTTTGAACCGAACAACTAAACAACAAAATGAATTATATAAGCACAACCAAAAATATATACCTTACGAACCAACAAATTTGATTTTGCTAAATCCAGTGTGATGGTGTAAGAATAATTATGTGAATATCAGAGTATTTATACATAAGAAGTACATGTTTGAATTTTGAAAGATGAGTAAAGAAAGAAGGTATAAATGTAATTAATTAAAATCATAAAATTAGGAATTTTGAAATTGCTTAAAATATGGACGAAAATTAGGAGGTCTACATTAGGGATTTTAAAATTTAGAAATTGTTGAATATAATGTTTTTAAATTATATTATAATTACAATATAATTTAAATTGATATCTTTAAATCTACACTATATTTCAAAATCTGTGTTTACATGATATGATATATATATATATATATATATATATATATATATATATATATATCGTAATGGATTCTAATTTTGAAAATACGTAATCAAAGAATCAATTTTGATATATATATATATATATATATATATATATATATATATCTATTCTAATAAAGTAAAATAATTGTGACACATGTCAGTTTATGGTTAAACCTCACAACTTTTTTCCCTCCAAATCTTAATTGACCATAATATATATCCATATTCACTTTTCTTTTACATTTTATTATATATATATATATATATATATATATATATTATGTTTAAACATTTTTATACATGTTTATAAAAATAAATATTAACAGATTATATTATTATTATTGTTGTTGTTGTTGTTATTACTATTATTGTATATTCTCATACAAGTTTATAAATTATAGATATATGCTTTAAATCTATCAATTTATTCTTTCGGTTAATTTAGTAAACTATATATTTTTGGTTAATTTAGTAAACTATATATTTTTTGGTTTCATATATAACAAAGTTTATCATATTTAATTTCTTGATTTTTTCTTATCAAGGATTGTTTCGGGTTTTGTGGAACTTAAATTTGTTTTTTATAGTAAAAAATTGGTAAATAGATTGTTTTGTACAAACTTTCAGTTATGGGTCAGAAATGAGAAATCTGAGTATTTTTAACAGTTTTAGAATGCAAATAGATTTATCGTTAAATTTGTTGCGGGTTCAAGGTGTTGACTTGAAAATGTCAAATAGATGAAAGTTAGAATTTTAAACATGATTTGAGTTTCAAATTTATTTTCAAGGACATCTTTGAAAAAACTCAAAAGGTTGAGGATTTGGTAAATTGACATTTTTTCATTGACTGTTAAAATTTGAGAATAGATAATGAACATTTACGACATGTCACCCCAAGACCTATCAATGCTTCTAATTTGTATCAAATTTGAAATATTTGTGTCATTATTAACTTTTCCTTCAGTGGTGATCAGAAATTGTATGGGAAACATGTCATGAAAAACTATAATCAAATGAAGCATAATATTCACAAAATGGAGAGAGTTAACATGTTTTTATGTTGTCAAACTTATTAAAATATTTTTCATGGTTTAGCTCAGAAAAACGTAATTTCTGAAAAACATTCGTCGTTATAATTTAATGTTCTCATTTCCTTTTATGGGTTGTAAATTGATTAATATATCAATAAAGGTAACGTTCCTTCAGTATTTAGACTGAGTGATTAGAACTACTATTGTATGACTATTGTACGAGAAGTCTTCTTCCTAAATTCTTTCAATTATACACATATGATACTGATAATGAAAGTTTCAATAAAAGAAGCGTTCTTGGGTACGTTTTTGCACGTGCATTTTTTTATTAAGTTAATTTAAAAAAAAATCATTGTATGATATAAATAAAATCAATTTATATACAAATAGTATAGATACAAGTATAGATGTAATACATTTTTCATACCCGTTATGTATTTTTTTTATAATGTGGATAATCCGTGTGTTACACGGGCTCTAAAACTAGTTTATATATATGTGTGTGTGTGTGTGTATGTGTGTGTTTTTGTACCTCCTAAATCATATGGTTGATTTGATTCCTAATATAGACAAATTTACTTGCAATTGATTACGGATTTCAAGTTATACTCCATTGGTTATATTGTTAATTAGTCAATCGGTCAAATCTTATAAATCTAAAATTAGAGCCAATTATGATCGATTTAAATCCGTAAGGACTGGTTATGCTGTTTTATATTAAATCTGATGGATCAAATACCAATTAATCAATTAAATAATACTAATAAAAAAGGGATATGGAAATAATTTATTTACATCATATAATTAGGGATTTTGAAATTAGAGAATATTCAAGTCATTTTAAATTTGAAGAGGTTAAATATGGAAGTTATGACCAGATATTAAAAATATTAATTTTTAAATTTATGTTATACCATATTTTTAATTTTGAATCTCCGAATATTTGATTTAATAGACAATTCAGGTAATTAAGCATATATATTAAAAAAAATTACTAATGTCAAATAAACTATAATACTTACGTTATAAGATAATGAATATTCAAGTTATTTTAAATTTGAAGAGGTTAATTATGGAATGTTTGACCAGATTTTAAGATATATAAGTTACTAGGTTACTAACCCGTGTAGTACACGGGTGGAAAAGAGAAAATTCGTCACATAAAGAAATTTGATTATATATTTGAATATTATATTATTCGTCTAATAAACACAAATAATTTTAACTCACAATATCGCCCGTTCTTGAAAGTAAGTTCATTGAACTTGTCTAAAATCGAAGGATACACAAAGTCTATTAAACCATATACTGGATATAATGAATTGTTAATTAGAAAACCATCGGTAATTTGTACATTCATTTGTTAATTAATTCGCAAATTATTTTACCTCTTCAACATGTAAGGATTGACATCCAACTGTGAGCCTCGTGTTTTTTTATAGTTTAAGTATCTCTCACTTTGACAAGATGTAGGAAGAACTTATTGAAGTGTAATTTAAAATAAACACGAACAAAAGTCTATACAATCTAACTATTTATTTAACAAAAGTATCATAAATTTAATATTTACAACTCCCTAAATACTTTCTTTTGTACAATGTTTGTACTTTAATTTGTAGCATTTTGTTGTTGTCAAAGATTAATATAAAACAGAACAAATTGGTTTCTTTAATAGCTAATAACTAAACACTTAAAAACATCAATTGGCTTATATGACTTGTTTAACGATTCATAAAGCCATAACTTGTATGCACTATAATATTGACTTGAACTTGTTATGACTTCAACTCAAGATGCTAATAACCCATCTGGTATTATAGTATTTTTCATAATATCTTACCGGAAAACCGTAATAGTTCAACATCTCCGTTGAATTTTTTATTTTGATATGGAACCTAGAGAGATTATAAGAAAATTATATAATAAGTAAAATCAATACAAACAAAAAGGATAAAAAATTGTTAATGAAATAATGAATAATATGAGAATCAACTATTAGAGTATCAAATTAAACATTACCGGAAAATAATTAATCTCCCTTACCGGAATTGGCGATGATGGAGATAGTAATCCGAAACAGAGAGAGAGAGAGAGAGAGAGAGAGAGAGAGAGAGAGAGAGAGATTATAATGGTTAGGGTTTTCAACGTTAAGATTTATATAATGTAAATGAGATGACTTAGTATGTTTTTGAATTCTAATAATAATTAAAATAATTAATATCATAATTACATTAATAGGTTTATTATGGATTGTTTAACCAGATTGTAAAATGTAAGGCCCCGTTACCGGTAGCCCTACTTTCCTGTTGGATTTACTCATAAACGCAGTTCTAAATATCAGAGTTAATTAAAACATTCGCGGAATATAAAAGCTTTCATAAAACATTTCATAACAAAACACATCTTGTCTTAAAACGTCATCTTGTCTTTCAAAATAAACAAAACATTAAACTTAAACGTCTTGAGTCTTCCGATTTCAGCCTCTTATTCAATGCCACGTGTCTCCTCAAGCGAGCTGCCTCATCCTACTCACCTGCGTGCATACTAAAAGTCAGCTACGCTGAGTGAGTTCTAGTTAATCATACATTATACAATACACATAAACTTATATTCTTTCATTCATACTTTCATACTTTCATTTATATTAACTTACTTTCATATCTTACGTTATAAAGAGCATTACGCCCTACATTCCTCGAGTATTATTAGGGCTCGGTACCCTTCTTCCTCGAGTATTATTAGGGCTCGGTACCCTCTTTCCTCGAGTATTATTAGGGCTCGGTACCCTCTTTCCTCGAATATTAGTAGGGTTCGGTTCCCTAGTTCTCGAATATTAGTAGGGTTCGATTCCTTCTTCGTTACCATACAACCATACATCATACCTCGAGCATTATTAGGGCTCGGTACCCTTTTCGTAACCATACAGCCATCATTTCCTTCTTTTATTAACTTTATCACGTTCATACATATAAGCATACATATCATACTTACCTCATACATAGCGTTACAACTCGACAGTACGTGCAATATCCGAAGATCGTTCACGTACCATCAAGCAATCATTCATGCATTTCACATTATTCACATAAGACATACACTTATCTCTTAGGATAAGCGTATTAACAAACATATTGAGTATGCACACAGCCCCGAAAATATAACACATAAATGGGGCTAGAAACTCACCTGAATCCGGTTACGCTCTCCGTTAATCGTTATTCCCTTCTTGAGCTGTGCACGGCTAAGTGTATAATATTTACATGTATCAATTAACTACTACTACTCATGTTGTATTTCTATCTTTATATAACCCACAACGAACGGGTTCCGGGGGCAGCGCCATTGGCAGCGGGGTCTAGGGGCGGCAGCCCCTAGCAGGGTCCAAGGGGCAGAGCCCCTGGCTAGGGTCGAGCTGCCAGGTCAGCTTGGAAAAATTTTATTTCCATTAACTGTCTTAACACATTTTCCATTAGCATTTTGGATCATTGAATAATATGTTACTTAAAAGTTCAAGGGCTTATTTGTAATTAAATCATTCTTTTCTAAATCTAGGGACTGTTTCTGACATTTTATTAAACTTTCTAGTTCGTTAATCAGTCTGTAACGAATTGACTTATCTTAGCGAACTGGTCATTTGTAACGAACTGAACCCTCTAACGAACTGGATCTCTGACGAATCCGTCCTTGTACGAACCAGTCCACATAGCGAATCAGTTCAAGTAACGAATTGGACCTTCTAATTCGTTATCTCCTTTAACGAATGGCTATAACGAAATGGGAGGGGGGGTTAATTCGTTATCTTTTCCTTAACGAATCAGGACACGAACTAAGGCTAGTTCGTTATCTTTCCTCAGCGAATCTACTTAACGAATCAGTACACGAACTAAGGCTAGTTCGTTATCTTTCCTCAGCGAATCTACTTAACGAATCACCCTTAATTCGCTAAATTCCCGTTAGCGAACTAGGGTTAGGTCAGGGAATGTCAGAACATTCTCTGACTTACCCTTAACCTCGTATTACTTTTCCGGCGCTGCCTTTCCGGCGCCGTCATTGACGGAAAGCCGCCGAAAAAACGCGAACTCACCGGAAAAACGATTCTTAACTCGTTTTTCACCGTTTTTCGCCCCGTTCGATCCAGATCTGAGCTAGGGTGATCCCTAAGCTCATCATAGGTTCGGTTTATACCCGATTCCACCCGGATCTCGTGATTTAAACGGTTTAATGGTGTCGGCTCGTTGTTTCGCAACTTTATCTAACGGGTTAAGCTCATACAATATTAAACTATCGTTACCTCGGATCGGTGCTTGGTTTCCTTCTTGATTTCGGATAGAGATAAGGAAGAACTAGAGAGAAATCTTAAGTGTGTGTTTTGGGTGGTGTATGGAATATGTGTGAATGAGGATTAAATGGATATTAAGGGTTTATATATTTATGGATCATGGGCTTAAGCCCATGGTCTTTCCTTCTTTCTTTCCTAACCCAAGTCCATAACCCATATTCATTTACCCAGCACTGGCCCAACTCGTATTCTATTTATCTAAACCGATAACGACCCACTATGAAATAACGAAATTTATTTTTATTATAATAACTGAAAGTAGGATGTTACATAAAAATATTTAAGTTATTGTAAATTTTAAAATTTAAAATTGGATATCTTTTTAGTAATAACGAATTTTTAATTATAGTACATTTAGACATTATGGAATGTTTGACCAGTTCAATTTAAAAGTTTAAAATTGAAAATCCTTTTAAAAATAATAAGTTTCAATTGTAGTAATGTTACACATTATGAAATGTTTGACCATTGATTTACAAAATTTACCTTTGAGTTACAATTTTAAAGTTTTAAAGTTTATAAAATTATTAAAATGACATAAAACTTTGAGGACTATAGTTATAATATGGTGACACAAAATAAACATAACTAAAGTTTATTTTGCTGGATTCAAACATATATATATATATATACATGTGTTTAGAATATTTAGAATTGGTTATCGAAAATATGTGGGTTTTATTTAAGGCATAAATCTTGAATTTAGACATTATTTACATTTACACACAAATAAATGTAAAGTTTGATGATATTGGAAACTATAAAATCATATATATGTATCTATTATAATTTTAAAGAAATGTAGATGTCAAATTAAAAAAAAGAGCATTTTACATTAATTACAAGATGTAACATTTATAAACATTTTACATTAATTACAAATAACACATGTTAATTAAAACATAATACTCTAATGAAATCAACATAAAAATGTATTGTCTTATACACATTTTGCATAACTAATTTGACAACAAATATAAACAATATGTGTGTGTGTGTATAATTAATGAGTATCATATTTTTTTTATAATACCGGTTTTTGTAATCTTCAATTTCAAACAAATAATCATTGATAAACACACGACTGACAACTGAGTCATAGGAATTTGAGACATAAACTTTCTCTACGAATGAAAAATATAATAAAAGTTAAAAATTATTATATGTAGTACGTAAACGTTTGAAAAATCTGAAAAAAAAAAGTCCGTTTTAAGAATTTTTGAAAAAGTAAAACGTCTAATCGTGTCATAAATTTCTTCCAAAATTGATTTTAAAGAAACGTCATAACTCATAACTAATAAATAAATTATTGATCAACATATATTGTAAAGGCTTAAAATCAAACGATTTACATATATAGAAAGTATAAATGGTTTTGAAGTTGGCAAAATATAGTATCATTAGTTATGATTATATCATTTTGGTCAAATGGTATAAGATTAAAAGTTTGTTGAGATTGAATACATTAATATTGATAGTTGCGATTAGAAACTATAAAAAAATATTTTAAATTTATCAATTTTCGTATTTAATATGATCTAAATTTGTTATACTTGAGACTAAATTGATGGTCAAATTTCGTAACTTATTAAGGAATCTGAATTAATTTCCATAATCAATTGTATTAAATATTTTTTTAGAAATCAAAATTCAAAAAACTTTCCATTTTTTTAAGTTGACTAAATAAATAATATATAGTTAAAATAAATAAAGGTAAATGTAAAGTTTAATGAGATTGAAAACCATAAACATCTTTTAAAATTTTCAAATTGTGTATTTAATATGGTATAAATTTGTTATGCTTAATATGGTTATATTAATAAAATACATTTAATATTAATAGGAAATAGTATGTAGATAATATAAAATTTTAAAACACCATAAGAACTTCACTTAATACAAGAAACTTTTAAGTAGAATTTGACCTATAATAAAAATCATGGAAATGTGAAAATAAATGAAAATCATAGAAAGTTTTTTATTGTATTTACGTAATTAAAATCATGAAAATATATTAAATAAAATTTGACTAATAATGAAAATCATGAAAATATATTAAATTGGATTTGGCAAAGATATTTTTTAACAAATGGTAAAATTCAAACTCTGTAACATATTTTTGTAAATTTCATATAAACGATGATAATTGAATTTTGATATATATATATATATATATATATATATATATATATATATATTTGAATGGGGAAAATCGGTTTCTAAAATGCCATATTAAATGTGTATAAATCTAAAAATGTAACATATATATATATATATATATATATATATATATATATATATATATATATATATATATATATATATATATATATATATATATATATATATATATATATATATATATATTTGAATGGGGAAAATCGGTTTCTAAAATGCCATATTAAATGTGTATAAATCTAAAAATGTAACATAAGATAATATTGGAAAGTATAATAACGTTTTAAATTGCGTTGATATTGGTAAATTAATTGGACTTTGACCAACAACAATATAAGATTGATTATTTTACTATAGATAATTTAATGTCTTATAGAATAATCAACTAAATTTCATTTCCGGATTATATAATAATCAATTGAATTAGATAAATTTTGAAAAATAAATAAATACATGAATATTAACTGAAATATATATTAATATTAAACAAAAATAAAAGGCATCTTATCAAACAATTCTCAATCCATGAAATTAATTATCTATATCAAGTTGGGGATAATAACTTGAAATGATAAAATTAAATATTAATATCACATAATTATAAATTCCAAATTATGGAAGATTTGAATCATGTGAAAAAATGTAAAATTGATGCTAGCATTTACAACCGAAAAATTTGAATCGCGTTACCGGAAAAATGAAATAGTGAAGATCTCCATTAAATCTTCGATTTTGATATATAACCTAAAGAGTTTATAAGAAAAAATCATATAATTATTAATATAAATACAAACAAAAACATAAAACAAAAATAATTGTAATTGATATAAAACATCATGCTTGGGAATGCAAGACTTCCGTACATAGGGTTGAATTCTATTACCCTGAAACATTAATATTAACATTAGTAAAAAATTATATGAATGATATAGAAAAATTAAGAATGTGTAAGAATACCATTTCGTCTTGCACAATCATTTCGATTGACCAATCCTCCTTGGGCTTTGAATTTTCCTTCAGACACCAATACACTTTAAGGATACACTCACTGTTAAGAACATCAAGTTGGTTCAACATGGTGATATTTGTTGGCTCCATCTTGGTATGGTGATAAATAAAAAATAAACAAAACATTAATATCTGAACAATAACAATTTTAAGCCAAAAAATAAAATTAAACATGGAGGATATTAACAGAAGAAAAACTATAAACCTTATAAACAAAGATAATCGTTTTTGCTAAAGCGGGTTTGATAGTGTACGAATTACCCTATGAAAGACAACTATTTATATGGATTGAACTTTGGTAGAATGGATTATAGAAGGAATGTATATAGAGAATTAATTAGAAACAAAAAGTTAGGGAATTCAAATTAAACCTAAATTAAGGTCGAAAATTAGGCAATTAGGATTAATGAATTTTGAAAATTTTAGGGTATATCTATATTGTTATTTGAAAATTTTAGTCAATTAGGTTTAATTTACAATAATATAATTAATCATCAATTATAATACCGTATATCTAATATATAAAATTATATTATTAATTTTAACACAATTTTATCAATTTAACACAAATTGGTTTTTATTTATTACTAATAACACAATTTTAATATAATTGAACATCAATTATCAATTACAATATCATCAATTAGAATATTTAAAGTAAATTGTTTACAACTCAGAATTCCTCTATTTAGCATCAATCAACGGGTCAACTGCTTATTTTTAGTAAACCTTAAAAGGGCTTAATCAATTCCTTAATCATCAAATCCTTAATCAAATGAATTACAAAATTAATTAAAATATACAACTTCCGTAGTTAAATAATTTGATGATGCTAAATAGAGGAATTCTGTATTTATAGTAAATGGGTCAACATCCGTAGTTAAAGATCCATATTTATAGTAAACCTTAAGTATGGTTAATCAAATAGTTAATCAAATAATAAACAATAATTAAATAAAATATAGAAATTCCATAATTAAAGATTTCTTGAATCAAATGGGTAATTCATTCCTAAATTCCTAAAATTTAATATTTGTATAAGTCAATTTGTGAAATTCATAAATTTTCATAAATATAATATTAGAACCAATTATACTAAAGTGAAATTGATAATCTTTGTATATTGAATCTTGTAACCTCTGTATATTGAATCCTATTGATGAATTATCAATTAATTATCTAATTATGTATTATCTAAATTACATTAAAGATGGTGGGAAGCATAATTATGTGAATGAAATCAATCAAAATTAAAAAATTTCATAAATTTTTAAAAATATAATATTAGAACAAATTATATTGAAATCCATATTCTATATATATTTAATCCTATTAACGAAATATCAATTAACTATCTAAATTATCTATTATTTAAAATAAAAAATTGGAAAATTAATTCATTATGAAATTTGTGAATGAAATCAACAAAATTAAAAAAGTAATATTAATTTTAAAAGATAACTATGATTTGTAATTAATTATGAATTAAAATTAGTAAGTTGAAAGATAATTATAAAAGATTGGAGATTAAAGATTAAATAAAAAATGAAAGAGAATAATTAAATAGAGTTAATTGTATCTTATTTAAATTTATTATTGATTTATTTATTAAGATGAAAATTAGAGAAGTGATTCATATACATGGAAACTATAATCAACAACCAATATGAAGGAAGGAAATGGACTTAAAGCCTATTGCTTTAATAGTATAGTTAGATTCTAAATTTAAAATTTTAAATTTGAAAATCTTAATTTCTTAGAAATAATAAATTTTTAATCATGGTAATTTTAGTATATAATCAATCTTGATGGTTAATTTAAAAGTTTAAAATTTATGGAATGCTTAATCATTATCGACAATTTAGTACTCTATAACATCTAGTGATGTTTCACAAATGCATAAATAAATTTAGAGTGAGAGAAAGAGCTAAAAATTAGGGTTAAAATTTGAAACATTGATTACATAAGTTGATAAGTCATTTTAGTTTTTGACTTATTTTATTAGTAAGATATATATGCTAAATTTAGTGATAATTATCGATAATTTATTATAAAATTTTAAAAAATAATGACTATCGATAATTTATTATACAATCATCCAATATTACAGCCATTATAAATGAATGTTCTCATTATCGATAATTTATTATACAATTTTATTGACAAAAATATGTTATCTTATAATCTCTTTAGATTGTATTCATTATATACTTTGACCTTATGGTCTTTAAAATGGTTTACTAAAGACTGGATAATATAATATTCATGTATAACATATAATATAAGATAATAATAGACAAATAAAAATATAAGATTTAGTTTAAGATATACAATATATTTTATTATGTTGTATCATATTTTCAATCTCTGAATATTTGATTTAATACACAATTCAGTTAATTGATCTATATGCTAAAAGAATGTTTGTTAATGTAAAACAAATTAAAATACATATGATGTAAGAATGTAAATTAAAATATTAATAATTGTTGAATATAATTTAATAGAATTGATTGTATAGTTTTTTAATTAGTATAGAATTATTTTATTAACATGGAAATTAAAGAAACGCTAAATACAGATATAAATGTTAAAAATACAGGTATAAATGTTAAAATACATCAATAGATAGAAAAAGGCTTTTAATAGTATAGTTAGATTAGAGGGTGTTGAAAATTATTTATTTTTACCTACTTATAAAGTAGACTTATAAGTTAAGTAATTTTAAAAAGGTAATAATTGTAATTTTAAAAAAGTAATGCGTTTGAGATTGTTTATATTATAAGAAAAAAAGTTTCATAAGTTATGATGTTATATAGTTAGATGGGACCTGTTTAGAGAGTGTTTAAAATTATTTATTGTTACCAACTTATAACTTATATTTATAAGTTATAACTTATATTTATAAGTTAAGTTTAAAAAAGTTATAAGTTGTTTAAAAAAGTAATAAGATATTTGAGATTGCTTATATTATGAGAAAAAAAGTTTCTAAATAAAAAGTATAATTAAGTTAATGAATTATAAAAGGTAAAATAAAAAATCCGAAACACCCGAGGACCAATTTTATAGTTAGATAAAAGTACCAATTAGTTTGGAGTTAAAAAAGAGTTCACCAACATCAAATGAAAATTGAGCTTTTATTTATAACATTGGAATGAGTAAAAACTTGAAAGAGACACATAAAAACATAAACGAAGACCATTACATACGAAGACTTGATGAACAAAAGTAGAAACACGCATCAACACAAAGCTTACATTATTATTCAACACCCACCCTCTTTCAACTCCAAATACTCAAGCCCTATCTTTCTTCCCACCGCCAACTTGAACATTAACACCCATACCCGCCTGACCATGTGCCTGCCCGTGCTCTCCTATTTCATGACCCGCGCTCTGCATCTTCTGCCCGAACTCCTTGGTCTTCTGCCCGGTGTACTCACCCACATCATGAGCCGTGTTCTGAATCTTCTGCCCGAACTCCTTGGTCTTCTGCCCAGCATAATCACCCACATCATGTATCGCCTCGGGCACCGACCCGGCGGTTTGCCTCACCATGTTGAACAAGTACGATAGCGAGCTTAGACCCGTCAGCCCTAAGGTCCCGGACGTCAGAAAACCCGCAACGGCCAGCCCGATGGTTAGAACAGCCGGGACGATAATCGGGCTGAATATTATGAAAAGCGGAGTGGCGACAGCCAGCCCGATGAGCGTCCCGATGAAAGTGAGACCGGCTAAGCCGAGCAAGATCCCGCCCACGGGGAGCAAGGCCACTATGGCGAGTGTCTTGCTGGTTGACTGGCTTTGGCCTTGGTGCTGAGTGTTGTAGTACCCACCGGTTCGATCGCCGACAACGGTGGTGTACTCAGGGCGATAGTGGGTTTGGGTGGTGAGATGAGGACGATCGTAAGCGACACCAGTAGCCATTTTGATATGTGATATTGATCTGCCGATTGTGGTGGTGGGAATGAGGTTAATAAAGAGGTGGAGAGGACGTGTAAGGATGACACGTGTGGGATGACGTGATTATGAGGTTTTGCATGAAATACAAGTTTCACTGTCGTTTACTTCTAGAGTGTTTCGGAAAGATTGCCATTCGGTGGTTTTGATTTAACTATTCAATCTATTCCTTTATTATCATTATTATTATATTTTTTATTTTCTTTTTGTTTTCTTTATGTAAATAAGAATGTAGCTAATAATAACATGACGAAAGTCTAGGTAGTTAAATGCAGTTATTTAATGACCAAATGAAAACGAAACCTATACGTTTTTACTGGGAGTTACGGTCCTACGGATAACAAAAAAAATGCAGCTTATTATCAAAGTCATACGAAGTCGGCAGGTCTTGGTTAACTTCACCATGATAATGACACTAAACTCAAAAATTATATTAGTAAACGCCTATATACCGACATAGCTTATAATACAAAAGAATAATATATTTATAACCATGTTTACTCGATTAGTATAACACGGGTGTAGCAGTAGCGAGTGGCACAACTAAAATAGAATGATGTGGCACATGCTGGTACCACTATGTGGCATGGTAAGGGCTTTGCGGCACCAATCACAATTATGTAAGAATATATATATATATATATATATATATATATATATATACTACTTTTTATCCCTCGTATTATGGGGGTTGTTTTATATTGTTGTTCTAATATTTATTTATTTTTTTTAATTTATATTTTTTATTGGATGAAAGTTAATAATATACTTATGGTTTGATAATAAATTGTTTAACAAATAAATGAGATGTTATAACCCGGCTAAAAGCTATATGGTTTTAATGAGACCCAAGACCCGTTTATTTTTTTTACTATGAAATTGGTTTTTTAATTATAAATAATATTTATGAAAGTTAATAATATACTTATAGTTTGATGAGACCCAAGACCCGTTTATTTTTTTTACTATCAAATTGGTTTTTTAATTTAAATAATATATATATATATATATATATATATATATATATATCTTTTTTAAAATAAATAAGATATTATTTTTTATTATATTCTATTTTATAGGATTTTTGCATAAATAATTTGATGAGAATATTTTTAATTCAATGAGATGTTATAACCCGTTTAAGAAATATCCGGGTTTGGTAAGACCCATACCCATGAATTCGGGTCAAATGCATGAGAAGCCTCCATTTAAAAATTAAGCAAATCTGGTGACTCCGAAAAAAGAGGAAGCGACCATATCGCGACACATAGGATTTTTATGTCTTCGTTTATATATATTATAGATATAGGGAGAGGATCATGAGAGAACTCCATTTTATGGAGAGAACTACTAAGTTAAGGGGGTAAATTGTAACATCCTACTTTCGGTTATATTAATAAAATAAAGTTCGTTTACTTTTTAGCGGGTCGTTATCGGTTTAGTTGAATAGAATACGAGATGGACTTGTGTTGGGTAAATGAATATGGGTTATGGACTTGGGTTATGGAGAAATGAAGGAAAGACCATGGGCTTAAGCCCATGATTAAAAATATATATACCCTTAATCCTCCATTTAATTCGTTTACACATATCCCTTACACCTCTCAAACACACACACTTAAGCTCTCTCTCTCTCTCTAGCCTCTCTCTAGCCGAAATATAGAAGAAGAATCGGATCCCGACCCAAGGTATGATAGTATTTTGTTGTATGAGCTTAAATCCGTTAGTTATGGTCACTAAACGACGAGCCGACACCGTTAAACCGTTTAAGTCACGAGATCCGGGTGGAATCGGGTATAAACCGAACCTATGATGAGCTTAGGCGTCACCCTAGCTCAGATCTGGATCGAACGGGACGAAAAACGTGAAAAACGAGTTAAACGTGTTCGCGGTTTTCCGGCGGCTTTCCGGCAAAGGCGGCGCCGGAAAGGCGGCGCCGGAATAGTGGTACGAGGATAAGGAATGTCAGGGAATGTTCTAACATTCCCTGACCTAACCCTAGTTCGCTATGGGGACTTAACGAATTGAAGGTGATTCATTAGTTGATTCGCTTAAGGGAGCACAACGAACTTGCTCTAGTTCGTCTATGATTCGTCTTTGATTCGTTAAGGGAAAAGGGTAACGAATTACCCTTGATTCATTATGATTAGTTCGTTAAAAGAAATAACGAATTAGAAGGTCCAATTCGCTATATGGACTGATTCATTAAGGAGTCCAGTTCGTTAAGGGTTCAATTCATTATAAGAACCAGTTCGCTAGGATAATCCAATTCGCTATGAACCAATAACGAATTAGAAGTTTAACTGAATGACATTAACAGTCCCTGGACTTAGAAAAGAACGATTTAATTACAAAGAAGCCCTTGGACTTTAAGTAGCAAATTATTTAAGGATTCAAAACCCTAATGGAAAATGTGTTAAGGCAGCTTAACCCCAGCCAGGGGCTCAGCCCCTTGGACCCCGCTAGGGGCTGCCGCCCCTAGAACCCCGCTGCCAGGGGCGCTGCCCCGGACCCCCGTTCGTTGAGGGTAATAATTAAACTAGAAAGACGATATGTGTAGTGATAATTTACTGAAACGTATAATTATTATACAGTTAGTCGGCCACAGCTCAAGAAGGGAATAACCATAAACGGTGAATGCAACCGCATTGAGGTGAGTTTCTAGCCCCACTTCCTTGTTATGTTTTCGGGGCTGTGTGCATACTCGATGTTATAGTTAATACACTTACCTTACGTAGTAAGTGTATGCCTTGTATGATGGATGTATGATGATTGCTTGACGGTGCGTGAACGATCTTCGGATATTGCATGTACCGTCAGGTGGTAGCTAAAGACGTGATTGCTATGTATGATGTAAGATAAGATGTATGTATGAATATTTATGATGTATGCATAATGTACGTATGATAAGTTAATGGTACGTGAACGCTCTTCGGAGATTGCACGTATTGTTAGGAAAAATATTTAAGGACATGTATAGTGTGAAGCTATGGAAGAAAGGGTACCGGACCCTAATAATACCCGAGGACGAAGGGTGACCGGACCCTAATAATATCCGAGGATGAAGGGTGATCGGACCCTAATAATATCCGAGGATGAAGGGTGACCGGACCCTAATAATATCCGAGGATGAAGGGTACCGGACCCTAAAAATATCCGAGGTATGTAGGGTGAAACGCCCTTTATAATGTATGGTTTGATATGAATGTGTATGGACGAATGCTGATCTTGATATGTTGTAATGCGTATCTTTGGGCACGTATATGTGTATGAAAATTAAGTTACGTGATTAACTAGAACTCACTCAGCATAGCTGACTTTTAGTATGCACGCAGGCAAATAGGTTGAGGCAGCTCGCGTGACTGAAGACACATGGCATGGAAATCGAAGATACTGGCATCTCGAAGAAATGTTGTGATGTTTTAAAGACTATGTTTTGTTTTAATTGACTACGAATGTTTTATAAGACATGACTTGATGGTTATGTAAAATGTTATGGATGAAGTTTTTATTATTCCGCGAAAGTTTTTGTTAACTCTGATATTTAGAACTGCATTTATGAGTAAATCCAACGTTAAAGTAGGGCTACCGGTAACGGGGCCTTACATAAATATGTAAAACAACTCAAACTATATTTTTACCCAAATCTTGTTTCCCTTATCACGATTTTCTTCCCTTATCAAAATCTCCTTCCATGTCATGATCCCATGTTCAATCCAATCCACCGATACCCATATCAATTGCTTGAATCGTCCTAATATAATTGAAATCGAGCTCCATTGATCACGCACGCTGTTCATCCCGTTTTTCCTAACAAGTTGATCGAAGGTAGTGTTAGGTTAAATTCGTTTTACTATTTTAGATTCAATTATAATCGTGTTTTGCTTTTGTTTAACCAAAATTTGACTTGTCTGGAAGCATTGTTGCAATTAATGGTGCAATATCGGTTCAATTGAACGATTCTATGTCAAATACATTTGTTACTTCAATAAACGGTGATGACTATGCTGAAATAACCGACTCTGTATCAGAATCTCGTGTAAACAATCAAGTATTTCACATTCAGTGTCATCCGGCGATGATGCTTCAAGCTATTGTGTCCAAACCGGGAATAATATGCAATCTGTTGGTGTTGAACATCGAGGTAACATATTGACTTGCATATTGACTTTATGGATCTGCATACACACATGATATTCAATGCGTAAATGATACATATTACGTATGTGTTTTATATTACATATATGTATTATATCACCTTTTCCCCATATTATGCAATACACATGTGTACTATACCTGTTAACACTCTGTATTACATGTCGTGTTATCTAAATGTCAACACTATGTCACACCTGTTACAATCACGTAACACATCTTAAATGTTAATGTATTTATTATATATGCCTTTGACACGTGTGATACATATGTGTTATGAGTGTTTAAGTCATATACGTTAACAGTACATTATACGTGTGTACCACATACACGCAATGCATTATGATTTCCAATAAGTCATATGTCCCGCATGTATTTCCTGTTTATTACGATCACACGGTGCATATTACATTTAACATAACACACTTATATCCTTAATGAGTACATTATGCGATCCTACCATAAACTTTTATGCATTTTGTGATAATGTATTCAACCTTATACAGGACGTGTGTCGAGCATTGTTTACCATACATCAAACGGAACAACATACTGGAAACCTAACGTGCCCGAAGAATTTGTGTCTGTCAAAGACATGGAGTTTGAAACGTGGGACGATGCTGTCAATATGTATAACACATATGCTGACAAATCTGGGTTTTCAATACGTTTAAGCACCATTAAACGAGTCAAGGGTTCGGTAACACACAGATACATGCTTTGTACCCGAGCCGACAAACCGAAATTTCAAGATTTTTATTCAACTAACTCAAACTCTGCTTCAACCTCACGTCGCAGCAGCTCCAAGGCCGTGTGTTGCAATGCACGCCTAAGATCGAAACTCGTTCCAAACACCATGAGATTCAAGATTTATGATTTTGTTGATATTCATACCCATGAGCTGATTGGAGCGAACGCTATGGAGTTTACAAAGAAACGACGAAAAATTGGGTATTCTGAACGCAATTTTATTCACAAACTAAGTTTAAACAAAATTGGTCCAAACATTGCGCATAACTTGCAATGTTCGTTAAAGGGCGGATCTCACAACGTTCATGGTACTAAAACTGATTTGCAAAATGCTACCAGGGATGTCCGCCTCTTTAACGCTGACAGAGATGCCCAAATGATTGTGGACACGTTGACGTGTCGTTCGGTTAACTTGCCAAATTTTTCGTTTGAGTACAAAGTTGTTGGAGGTGAACTCCGGTATATATTTTGGGTTGACGATGTTTCAAAATTCAACTATGATGCGTTCGGGGAGGTTTTAGGTTTTGATGCAACATACCGTACCAACAAGTAAGTGATCAATACACAAATGCATTACACGTATATATTTATGATGTTAACCATTTTTAACTGCACATTGTACTACCGTCACACCTGTTTGATACCAACATTCCACTCACATGTTTTTATACGTGTTTCTTGTATGCATTTTGTGTAACATCTTTTTTTATAATTATATGATAGATACGGCATGATATTTTTACCATTTACTGGATTGGATCATCATAAGAAGTGTGTGACATTTGGTGCTGGTCTAATATATGGCGAGACTATCGAGTCCTACAAGTGGTTAGTCGACAAGTTTCTCAAAACACATAAAAAACAGCCCAAACTCGTTTTAACTGATCAAGATGTTGCGGTGAAAACAGCCCAAACTCGTTTTAACCGATCAAGATACCATTAAAGGTACGATTATTTTAATTTTTGTTTTAATTTTTTATTTTTTGTTATATACGATGCACGTATGTAACGCTCGTACATTTTCTAACAGATTTCAGGTTACTTATTAGCAAATACGGATTTGCGAGTTTCCATACATAAATTGGTGTGGAAATTTTTTATAACACCTTCTACATTTGAAGAGTAGTGGAAATTGCTTATTGATGACCTTAACTTGAGTGATCATCATTGGCTTACCGAGATTTATGCAATTAGGGAGCAGTGGGTCCCTTGTTATATCAGAGAAATACAATGGTGTTGCCTTATGAAAACCACATCAAGATGTGAGAGCTCCAATTCTCTTTTTAAGGTCAACACCAGTCATGCCACACGCTTGTACAGTTTCTATTGTGTTTTGGCACTGCTCTTGATAGACAACGAAAAACTCAACTTGAGCTTGACATTAAAACTAGTACAACAACACCAAAAATGCCCGAAAAACTGCCTTTGGAAATACACGCGTCCAAGATATATACACGCAAAATATTTCTGGAGGTTCAAAAAGAAATTTACAGAGGAATGAGGCAGTGTTATATTACAAGTTCTTCAGAATTAGACGACATTAAGAAATTCAACATTGCACATACTAACAAAAGATTCAAAGTAGTCAACAGTTACGTGGTACGTTTGTTTACGTTTTTGGTTAATTTTATGTTTACATGTTAACGCTTACATTCATCGGCATTCATCTTATTTTTTCATTTTATATTTTTTGTTGGTTAAATATGTAGGTAGACTTTGATGCACACGATACAACTGTTTCTTTCTCGTGCATGGGTTTCACGGGTGTTGGATATATGTACAGACATGCTTTTTGCGTGTTTAGGTACAACGAGGTCGAAATGATACCTGACAAATACCTGCCTGCTCGATGGATGAGAAACGTGCTTCCGGACAGGGTTCATGACATCTCGAACAGATATTCGGCTGAAGATGACGAGGAGTCCGTTATTAGACGCAACATGTTTGAATTATTAACCGAATGTGCTGACCGATTGAGACACAAACCGGATAGCCTCAATTCCCTCTTTGTCCAGCTTAAAGATATAAAAGACAAGGTGTTTAAAGAGTTCTCGTTTGATTGTAACATCTCGTTTCTGGTTTTGGCTAATAAATGAAAGTATGAGTTATTATGAGTCGGGCTAGTGTTGGGTTAAATGGAATGGGGTTATGGACTTGGGCTATGAAGGAAAGAGGGAAAGACCATGGGCTTAAGCCCATGATCCATAATTATATAAACCATTAATCACCCATTTAATTCATTTCACACACATTCCATACACCTTCCAAAACACACACTTAAGCGCTCTCTCTCTCTCTAACCGAAAGATAGAAGAAGAACCGATTCCGACCTAAAGTAATGATAGTATGATATTGTATAAGCTTAAACCCGTTAGATATATTCGTGAAACGACGAGCCGACACCGTTAAACAGTTTAAGTCACTAGATCCGAGTGGATTCGGTATAAACCGAATCTAATATGAGCTTAGGGAACACCCTAGCTCAGATCTGGATCGAACGGGGCAAAAAACGGTGAAAAACGAGTCAAAACTCGTTTTTTCCGGCGAAACCGCGGTTTTCCGGCGACGGCGCCGGAAAGGCGGCGCCGGAAAAGGTGTACGAGGTAAGGATGTCAGGGAATGTTCCCTGACATTCTGACCTAACCCTAATTCGTTAACGGGAAGTTAACAAATTAGAGGTGATTCGTTAGCGGGGATTTAACGAATTAAAGGTGATTCGCTAGCTGATTCGTCTTTGGGAGCATAACGAACTAGCTACAGTTCGTGTTCATGTCGTTAAGGGGAAAGGATGACGAATCACCCTTGATTCTTTATAGCCAGTTCGTTAGAAGAGATAACGAATTAGATGGACTAATTCATTATATAGATTGGTTCACTATGGATTGATTCGTTAAGGAGTCCAGTTCGTTAAAGGGTTCAATTCGTTACAGATTCCAGTTCGCTAGGATAAGCCAATTCGTTATGAACCAGTAACGAATTAGAAGTCTAATAAATGACAAGAACAGTCCCTGGACTTGGTAAAGAATGAAATACTTACAGATTAACCCTTGACCTTTTAAGTTAGTAAATTAATTAATGATTTAAAATCCTAATGGAAAATGTGATATGACAGTTAATGGAAATAAAATTTTTCCAAGCTGACCTGGCAGCTCGACCCCAGCCAGGGCTCTGCCCCTTGGACCCTGCTAGGGGCTGCCGCCCCTAGACCCCGCTGCCAGGGGCGCTGCCCCCGGACCCCCCGTCCGTTTTGGGTTATAATTAGACTAGAAATGCGATATGCGTAGTGATAGTTAATTGATACATGTAATTGTTATACAGTTAGTCGTGCACAACTAAAGAAGGGAATAACTATTAACGGTGAACGTAATCGAGTTCAGGTGAGTTTCTAGCGCCACTTCCTTGTTATGTTTTCGGGGCTGTGTGCATACTCGACGTGATAGTTAATACACTTACCTTAAGTGGTAAGTGTATTCCTTGTATGATTTATGTATGATGATTGCTTGACGATGCTTGAACGATCTTTGGATATTGCATGTACCGTCAGGTGGTAGCTAAAGATGTGATTGATATGTATGATGTAAGATAATATGTATGTATGAATATATATATGATGTATGCATAATGTATGTATGATATGTTGATGGTACGTGAACTCTCTTCGGAGATTGCACGTATTTTCAAGAAAAGTATGTAAGAACAGGTATGGTATGAAGGTATGGAAGAAAGGGAGACCGGACCCTAATAATATCCGAGGATGAAGGGAGACCGGACCTTAATAATATCCGAGGATGAAGGGAGACCGGACCCTAATAATATCCAAGGATGGAGGGTACCGGACCCTAATAATATCCGAGGTATGTAGGGTGAAATGCCCTTTATAATGTAAGGCTAGCAATAAATGAGTATGGACGAATGAAGTACAGGTTATGTATGTAATACGTACCTTCGGACATGTATATGTGTATGTAAAGTAAGTTATGTGATTAACTAGAACTCACTCAGCGTAGCTGGCTTTTAGTATGCACGCAGGTTAACAGATTGAGACAGCTGGTTTGAGATGGACACATGGCAGGATTGAAGAGACTGGCATCCGAAGATTGTCATGATGTTTTGAATGCTATAATTTATGTTATGTTTTAAAAGACAAATTATGGATATTTGTAATGAATGGTTGATGTTTTATATTATTCCGCGAAAGTTTTAATTAACTCTGATATTTAGAACTGTGTTTATGAGTAAATCCAACTCCAAAGTAGGGCACCGGTAACAGGGCCTTACACTGATCCACATTCGATTATAAGTGAGCTTGTTGGACAGCTCGACACGGTTGATTCGACTATCAAGCCACCGACTGGTATTAAAAATAAGGGGTCGGGTACTAAACGTCAGGTCGGCGTAGTTGAAAAACTGCTAGAAAATTGTAACAAAAACCCAAGGCTGTGTCACAAATGCAACAAATACGTGACCGATCATGACTCCCGTAACTCTTAAAAGGACAAAGCTGCTAAAGAAGCCGTCGCGGCAGCCGCCGCCGCCGCTGTTTTAGCTGATACTACTGTTGCCGGGTCATCCACCAACCAATCTGTCAACCGTTATGCAACACGGTCCAACCGCGTTGCTTCTACTTGATTTTATGCATTTTATATTACATGCATGCTTTATTTTATGCATTTTTATTACATACGCACAATGCATTGTTACATATTCAATAAGCACATATCACGTTTTTGTATTAGACGATTATGCCTTTTAATAATTTTTGAAATGACTGCTGGTACAGCCCAATGAAACTTATGTTTGTGTAATACTGATTAATATTTTGATTTTTATACTTGTGTTTAAACCGTTTTAGATGGGTGCACTTGCGTGGTATATATCGTTTGTGCATGTTTTTTGACCCGTGCATTATCATTTGTGTGTTGTATGGTTTATATACCTGTGTTTTTTTACATTCTACAATCTGAATACTGTATTGCGTATACGCATTTACACACGCTTTTTGATGTTACACTGATTATCAGGTTGTGTGTACGCATTATAATGCGTATACGCATTTTCATTCTTTTTTATTTGCACCTCTTATTTAATATAACTATAAGTGTTTTTTAATCTCCAAAATGTATAATGTAATGTATGGTCACTATCTATCCTTACTATGTTTTCGTGTTACATGTGTGCATCACACATTGGTCCTTATCTATCCTTTTTTCATATTACACATGTGCATCAAACGTTGGTACCTGTATATATCCTTGTTATGTTTTCATATTACACGTGTGCATCTCACTTTCCATGTATATTGTACCAGTCACACATTCTATTTACATGTCGAACATCGTATGCGTGCCTTCTACGTATTAGTTGCACATTCCCAATGCATTTTTACACACATTCAACTAACACAAACACATGCATCCATACCATTCAACTGTTCCATTCACTTGAAAATATCAAAACAAACAAAACAATCAAGACAAATGCTTAAAACCATACCATCCGACTGTCTAATTCAATTACGCGTGTCAAAACAAACAAAATAAGCATGTCATAAACTACATGGCACCATATGTTTTATACGATTACCGTTTATTTCATTCTTAACTACCAAGTATCAATATTCATCCATCAACCCTCCTTAAAACGAACCTTTTAACCACAACCTGCTTTGGTTTTTTGCTTTCCCAATCTCTAGCATCCGCCAACATGCTATCCCTTACATTGTTTACTCTCGACAGCAATATGCGAGCTATGTACTTCATCCTAAGAATATCGATCGCTCTACCTTTCTGTCTTCTTCCACGATGAAGTCACATTCGACAAGATCTCCTCCTCTATAGCACTCCATGTGTAGCATCGCGAATACAACACAATCTGTTACGTTTCTTGATGTTTTCCATGGTAACTTCACTCTTTTTGGCGACCATGTACGCCTAATCTCTTTAGCCTTTGGGTGTCCAACCATGTCAGGTACCTGCTGAATATGCCAATCTGTGTAAATGAAAAAAAAAATCATTATAACAAATGTGTATGACAACAGTATATATTTATCATGTATTACACGTTCAATTTGTTAACATACTACGCATGTGTATCACCGACTGCCTACTTATATTCATCGCTAATAATATTTTTATATTGTGCTTTGACTTACCACTTTGTACGGCGTACTTTTTTCTGCGTAAACGGTGTTTTTTCTATCTACATCCATGGTCTTCGCCATGTTGTCGAAAATATAAACATCAGCTTCCCTCATGTCGAACGCGATTACATAAAAGTGATTTTTTTTTTCAAAAATTGGCAACAACACCGCATCATATTCTCTTAAACCCATCTTGCTTTTATCATTATTTAGCACATACAACAAGTTTTATTGAAACGCGTCTACTCTTTGTACATATGTTGATTTCTTTTCTGTAAGCATCCATCCAATCTTGCACATTTAATTAATGCCACTTCAACATTAATTTAAATAAGTGTTATTCAAATTATTTTAAGGCGATATATACTGTAAACTTACAATCGTTGATGCGCGACAAAATAAACGGTTTATTGATCCCGGGCTTCTAAACTATTCTTGATAGTTTAAAACCGTGACCCAACAGTCAACCACGCTTCGCTGAACTGGATTACCCGGCAACAGAGATTCCAACAAATAAGCTCTCGTGAAAACACCATAGTCGGCGTCAAACATATCCTTTTTGTATAATATTAAATTGATAACAAATACTAACATTATATATATGTTTATATAGTATATATATGTATTATTCACGCATGTATAATAACAGCACGTATACGCACTTTAATGCGTATATGCAGTAATATAGTAACTATATATATATGCACCAGCTTAATAACGTGTATGCATGAAACTTCAATACTTACATAATGTTTCATGAACCGTACACATACATGCTGCCGCCATATTAACGTATTACGTATATGCATTAATATATGTGCATATTGCTACATACACGCACTACTGTGTTTTCATATGTAATTATAAACATAATACGTGTATAATAATTTAATAAAACATTTTTACCTGAATGTTCAACAATCCCGTCTTCTTCCTTCTCCGAAAGTTTTGTAGATTTCAACCTTGTGCTCTTTCTTTCCTTATTTTTTTAAACTCTATCAGTCCTCTTAGATACCGACAAACCATCATTTCTTCATCACTCATCACCTGTTCTATGTCAACCGGTTGGCACGACACTATACCCGTGTTATCATTAGCAATCGTGTCGTTGTCCATGCCACCTGATTCTTGGGAGCTGAAACCGAGACTGAAACTTGGTTTTTCATAATCGACTTCTTTTGTTTTAGCTGTGATATTCTTTATCACGTCATCCAGCTTCAAACCACCCTCCTCCTCTCCAGCATCGTCTTCAATCTTCTCACCATCAACGTTCGCATTGTCACCCTCCTCCTCTTCAGCCTCGTCTTCAATCTTCTCACCATCAATGTTCGCATTTTCACCCTCAACGTTCATAACATCTTTGTAGAAATTTCTATACCTGTCAACAAAAGTCTTTATCTCGCTAATTTTTGGAAAATCCGAATGTGCTTCACGCAGAGCTCATTCGATTATTTTTTTTTTTGTCTTTGATGGTAGATTCGAATAGCTTGTCAAGCTTGGTCACATGTCCCAGTTAATAAAAAAGCACATCATAAGTTATTAATGTTAATAGTCCCATTATACTAAATATATATACGTGTGACGGTTGTAACTCGTACCGTCAGATCATTCGGGCTATACAAATTTGCAGACGTGGTAATCTTTATTTCATCCTTGCTTTCATCTCCATCCACGCCCAAATACATGTCCCTAATCTCACCCTGTCCAAAACCTCGATGTTTCTTTTCTAACCTTTCCTTTTTTTTTTTCCAGATTTACCATGCTCCAAAATTTTATCGGGCTCATGCTACGTTCCACATTAAACCCGGGAGATGCTACTCTATCCACATAGGTTAACTGTTATTTTTTTACAACCGTTAGATATACGCACGTTTAATAATGCTACAAAAAATACAATTATTTATTTAATGAAATTCGTACCATGAGTATCGTCAACGGGCTAGTGAATATTGATTTCAGATCACATCTTCTCCAACCAGACTTGCATTTTTTCATTGAATCGACGATGAAGGAGCACCGATCAATGTCACAGATATTTGTGTCGTCTCGTATGTGATGAATGAATTCAAGCTTGCACTTCCCTGTCCGTTGAATCTCCCCCATCACGCTAAGGAACATCGCCAAAAAGTCAAGCTTGAACATCATCCCACCGTCATCACGATTATCTTCAATCTTTTCAGCTATCTTGGTTGGTGTGACATATACTCCCGGATACCTCTTTTTCCAAGTATTTTGTATTCCTACAAACTTCTTGGTACACTCAATCGACGATAACTGTATACTGCTATTTGGTATCCCGAGCAGTTGGTGGATTGTGTCGTTGTCTATGTTGAGCTTATTGGCACCCAAATCAATCTCCATATTAGCCGCGTTGAACTTGTCAACCACAAAATGCCCTAGCCCAGCCGGTATACCATTTACTTTAAATTTTTGCATTTTCCCAAACCATATGATTTGAACGGCATCGCATTGTGTCTTTGACAGCCCTTCGATGCATGAAAATAGCTGTTTTGGTGATGAGCGATTCCGTAACCCACCACGTTCATACTGTTTTGCCACTATTCTCTTTCCCTTGGCGGTTTTCTTTCTACATGGTAAAACACAATTAACACGTATGTTTAATACACTAATAACGCAAATATGTATACATATCTAAAACACGTGTCTTACATTATTAGGGCATACATCTAACATGTCGTAATATGCATGCGCTTTCGTACACGTAATACAATGAATCCGCTTAAACGTGAAATAAAACAGTACTACACATGTGCATTTCTTACTGTAATGCATATACGTATTGCAATAATGATGCATACATTACATATGCATTGCATACACGCAATACATGATATCTGCATCAACATTTAATACACCATATACGCGTAAATGTCTAACACATCTGTAGTGCGTATGTGTTATACGCGTAAACGTATAAGACACATTAAATCATGTAATGCATATACGTATTGCACTAACGATACAAATAATGTGTAAACAATGCATATGCGCACTACATGAAGTCCACATTAATGTTTAATACACCATATACGCGTAAACGTTCGACTCATCGATATTGCGTATGTGCTATATGCGTAAACGTAAAAGACGAATTAATACTGTGTCTACATAAATTGGTAGTGCATAGGTGTAATACATCATATGATGCTCATATACTCACCTTCATTGCTTTTAGATACGTCAACATCCAGTTTTCCACGTCTCAAAACGCATGCACGTTTTGATGGTCCTGATACAACTTTTGCTGTAAAATATATGAAATATCATATATGTATATAATATGTGTTAACAAGTATGTGTGCGTTTGAGAGTTTTTTACCTGGACTTGCATCCTCAACGTCCGACGATATTCCTTGATTCGATGTCCTGCTCCTTTCATGCCCTGATGACCGTGACTTCTTTGATTTTTCTATATTTTTGAAAGAAATAAATAAACATATAAAATTAAAAAAAAAATATATAGTTGACCATTTCATGCTTTTAAAATAACGAAAAAAATAAATAAACATTATAACTTACCTGTTTCTGTATCAGCAGCCGACTGTGTTTTACTTTTTTTTTGCTATATACAACTCTTATCTTTTTTACCACATGATCCGTCTGCTCGTCGTTATCCATTATAGGTACTTGTATTGGCCTTCTGGTTTCAGATTCTGTTTCGTTTCGTTTGCCTTTCTTTGTAAGTTTTAAAACTGTCATCTTTTTCTTTATAATACTTGTATAAAGTATGTCCACGTGTTAGTAACATGATAAAAGTTTCATATATTTTCATGTACATATACCTAAACAAACACCATACAATTCCTTACTTTATTCATGTTATAATGTAACACACCTATGCATTTTATGACCATGTAAGACAACATTAAAGTATTTTTACAAACTTATCTATAAAACACTCAATAAGTCACAGTAATTATATGCTGCCTATATGCAATAAAAAAAATAGTAAATTTTCTTCAACGTTTTATTGCTTGGTTAAAAAAATATATACATATATGATAGAGTATAATGCCTATGTGCAGCGGTATATGCAAAATAATGTTCGATCTACAACCGAAACGCACAATAATGGCATATGTTTGATTTGATTTAAGTGTAATATACCAATGATCCATGTAATACATATGTGCAATCACATGTATACGATATATTATCAACATATTGTTACTCGATTTACCAAAAATAAAGCATGAAAAACATCGTATAATGCGTATGTGAAGTGGTATACACAAAATAATGCTTGATTTACAACCAAAACGCACAATAGTATCATATGTTTGATTAAATTATATGTAATATACCAATGACTCATGTAATACATATGTGCAATCACATGTATACGATATATTATCAACATATTGTTACTCGATTTTCAGAGTTAAAGCATGAAAAACAGAGTATAATGCGTATGTGGAGTGGTATACACAAAATAATGTTTGATTCACAACAAAAAACGCACAATAATATCATATGTTTTTACTTCGATTATGTGTAATACACCAATGACTCATGTAATACATATGTGCAATCACAGTATACGAGTGATTAACAACATATTGTTACCCGATTTTCAGAGAGAGAGAGAGCATGAAAAACAAAGTATAATGCGTATGTGTAGTGGTATAGACAAAATAATGTTTGATTCAAAACCAAAAACGCACAATAATATCATATGCTTGCTTCGATTATGTGTAATATAATAATTACTCATTAATACATATGTGCAATCACACATATACGAGCTATTAACAACATATTGTTACTCGACAAATATAAAGCACGAAAAACAGAGAATAATGCGTATTTGTAGTGGTATACACAAAATAATATTTGACTCGCAACCAAAACGCACAATAATATCGTATGTTTGCTTCGATCATGTGTAATATACTAATGACTCAAGCAATACATATGTGCAATTACACGTATACGAGCTATTAACAACATATTGTTACCCGACTTTGACATATAAATCATGAAAAACAGAGAATAGGCTATTGAATGATTACCTGGTAGTGTTCTTCGGCTTCGATTTTGTGTTCTTCGCGTTTAATCGGCTGGTTTTAATTGCGTTTGTCTGGTTTGAAGAAACCCTAGGTTGGGATGAACGATTGATCTGCGTGAGATCTGGAGAGAGAGGGGAGAGATAGAAAGCGATGGTTTTGGGCGGGTTTTTGTTATATTTTGGTAATTCCTTAATTGCTCATTTCCTAATAAAAACGGGTTTTGTTATCATTTTTTTTTTTTCAATTTTGATTAGGTGAAATCAATGGAAATAATAGAGTTATCTAGTTCTCTCATTTAGAAGAGTTCTCTCTAGATCCCACCCCTATATATATATATATATATATATATATATATATATATATATATATAGGTTGAGTTATTCTACAAAGTGCAACAAAAAGGAGAAGTATGAGAAGCCATAATTAATTGACATGTGTCAAGTAGAGAACAAAGAAAAAAGGGTATAAAAGTAGTAGTACACATATTCTCTCTCCACATGCAAGTCACATGTTAATTCTCTCGTCATTTTTAAACGTATATAACTTTTTCATATGATATTTTTTTAAAATTAAAATTCACCATAATAACAAGCGTTTTTTTATCTTTAATATAAGTATGATTTTGTTATATAAAAGTAAAAAAAAAAATTACGTCATTGTGTTTTTTTCTTACCATTGTGTCTTTTTTCGTCATCGTGTCTTTCTGTTTGTCAATGTGTTTTTTTCGCCATTGTGTCTTTCAACTGATCATTGTGTTTTTTAAACTCTAATAACACCATTGTGTAATAATATGTAAATATAATGAAAATACCAACAAATTATCTAATACATAAGACACAATGATAAATACATATCACACAATAACCTGAAACGTAAAACACAATAATGAATACATATAACACAATGGCCTGAAATGTAAGACACAATTGAAAATACTTAAAACACAATGGAATCTACATATTACACAATGACTTGAACTTAATACACAATGAACATAATACTATTTGTCTCAACTTAAGTGAATGTTAATCACAATGACTAAAACACAATGATAAGTAAAAAGATAAATATTGAGCATAAAGACACGATGATGTAATCTTTGTTTTAATTTTTTATTTTTAATATGAGTAAAAATTGAAAAACACAATGACCAAAATTTATAACACAATACATAGAAAAACTTAATTAAAAAACACAATGAACAACCAAATAACACAATATGAAGAAACTCACAATTTTTTTTTAAATTCTTATATAACAATATGATATTCTTATATAACAATAAAGTTTCAAAATGATGGGAGAATTGACATGTGCCTTGCATGTGGAGAGAGAAAGTAATCATAAGTGGATTACTATCTTCATGCACTTTTCATCAATTTTTATTTTTAAATTAATCTCCACCATCCAAATTTAAGATTATGGATTAGATTCCTTCTCACCCTTCTTATATTTGTTGTACTTTGTATTTTAATTTTACCCATATATATATATATATATATATATATATATATATATATATATATGGCCATTATTATCATGTATATAATATTGGATCAAAATATTAGTTATACCTTATTATATATTAGGTTGTTAATTGTTGATGGACCATATTACATTTAATTAACTAATAAGGGTTTCCGTTAGGTGCATATAAAGAGAACGAAATATTAATATCATAACCTAATCACACACACCTAACAATTTTGTGTGTCTCATCTCTCATAAACCTGGTTCCTCTCAAGAACGCCAACACCATCCTTATCTATACATCTTAAAGGGAAACTCGATCAAGATGACAAACATGTCGACTACATCATACTCAGCTGTGGTTACTACTCTCTATGCTGTAACAGGTTCATAGTTTTAACATTTATCATGTTTTATATTATCCACATGAAGAACTGATCAACATGTGGCATCAGAGTGATGTTGATTAATCAGTTCTTTATGTTTTTTCTAAATCTGGAATCGAGTCAAAATACATAAACTAAAACTTGATAAAACTTAATTTTTTCGGTTTCTTTTTTCATGTTCTATTATGAAAACAATATATGTGTAAGTCCGAAGCTAGGATCTTTCAATATGATATCAACAAACCTGATGATATTGCGGAATATAATGTTAAGTGATTCAAGACAAGCAAAGACAATATGATACGAACATGAGATCTTTCTTCAAAACACACGTTGTATAAACGTTGAATGCTTAAGCACAATGTTACACAAACTCGTTCATGGCTATACTCCCTATGAACGCCAACCTTAAACCCTATACAAGTTATCTATATATAGGGAAAGAAAACAACCTAGCCCAACCAAGCCCAAGCCCACCAAGATCACAATGTGATCTCGGCTTACATACACAAACACTTAAACACGACACCCATAACAAAAACTAAGTACAAACCACTAAATATAGACCCAACAATCTCCCCCTTGGTTTGTAGCTTTTTCCTTTAATCGTGCTTCAAAATGTTCGCTTCAGCCTGTCTATATCCACATACCACAGACCCGTTCTGATAATGGAAGCCACAATTCTTGTATATTCTTTGGCAGCAACCTCAAATAGTGGTTCAGTAATAAGCTGAAAATTGCTCAACGTCTTGATGTCTCATTCACGAAACTTCAATAAATCTCATGGATCAACATAACGATACCGCCCTTTCTTCATTCGAATGACAACAGTCGCAGTCTCACTATCGTATGCCCAAAATTGCATCTTATCCAGTGACCATTCAAGAATTGAAGTAGATAGTGGAATGTGAGTCGCTTTGTTGGTAGCGGGCCACATTACTACATTCACCATTGTTTTCCCAGTTTTTGGATCTCGAACACCTTTAGCTTTCTTTAAGAACGACTCAGCAGTGGTCATGTTAGGAAATCCTTTTTCGACTTGTCTTTTCAAGAAGTTCCAGAAGTCTGTGGCCTTTTTGTCATGATTTGGATTATGAAAGGGAGCATTGATGAGATCTGTGAGATCCACCTTTGTCCAGGATCCGAAGTCCTTCATCTTCTAGTAGTACTCAGTGGTCCCGAAATTTCATTTCACCCACCACATAGACTTGTCAATATCAAATCCCCATGACATGATCCCGTACCTGTCACCATACTTCTTAGAAAAACCATGTTGAAAATTAGAATAAATGTTGGAACTTATGTGTTAGACCTACGCATCGAATTAATTTGTGTGTGAAAAATATATTATTTGGTCTCAACCAAGGGTGAATGGCTTGAAGACCAAGTCATGCTAGACTAGTATAAATAGATGTTTTTATTCATTTGTCTAGTATGAATGAGTGTTTGTATTGTGTATGTGTGAGATCTAGGGTTTTATCCCTTTGAGAGAGTCTCCACCTCCAGAAAGAGCTCTCCTGGTGGCGGCTGATATTTCTTAATCGAATGTATGTATAAATGTATGTATGAGTGTTTCATCTTAATGAGAATCATTCGGCTAATATTTCATATTACCATTTCTATCTTTTGTGTTTTGATTACAACTGTTCATCCTATTATTGATTGTTAATCAAATCAGGCTCTCTCCCAATACACCTCATCCGTCCAAACATCTTTCATGAGTGAATCTGAGTGAGATTCAATCCTAACCCTAGATCCGAGCTCCCCACCGTTGTTTAATATCGATTATTCACGCTTCCGCACCGGGGCTCGGTTCTTTCAATTGGTATCAGAGCGGGGTTACCGAATCGTTCAGACTAACCGCAGAACAGATTCATTTCGCTCTTGAATCCACCATGGATGTTAAACGATGAAGTTCGTTGAAATTATTTTTGGGGGTTTTGAAATTATTTGATGATCTGGAGAAAAGTTTATGGATTGATGTTTGGGTTGATGACTCGTTTGGAGATCCAACATCAATTCAATGTTTATTTGGTCAGAATGGTTCAGATCTGATGTAACGATGTTATTTGGCTCGTTTTGTGGCAACACTGTTCATTTGATGATTTCCAGATCTGAAAAGGCTGTGGATAAGATTGAAGATAGATTTCTTTAATTTATTTCGAAATGACCTGGATATTGCTCAACGATTCTTTTCAGATTTCGGAACTACTTTTTCGATCTGAAAGAATTAGGGTTTTGTTTGCTCGATACTGATTTTGATATGTGTGCTGCACAAATAGGATATGGTATGCTGGAAAACGTTGCCGTTGGTACAAACTGATAAGGAAAATGTACAAGTGAAGAATGAACAGGTACTAAAGGCAATATTATCATTTTTTGTTGTAGCAAATGCAAAGTGATATTCAAGCAGGTTCTGCAAGGGCAAATCAGTGATTGATGATGCAGAAATGAATTTTTGATGTACCGGACATACAATGAACATATATGATTGATCTCGAGTAATGATAATGGTTAAGTGTTGCTTCGAGCACAGATTGTGTTTTGCCCAAGCACAATTTTTGATTCGAGCACACTTTATCTCGAAAACACATCTTATCTCGGTCACATCAAGTTCCAGTGTCAAGTAACCCCTTGCATATCTTTGTCTTCTCAAGAAAACTATTTTTGTAAGGTTCCATAGCACACTTAGTGCTAGTGAAAGTGCTTCCGAGCACACTGTGTGCTAGTGAAAAAAATAAAAAATCACAAGTATTTTGCTTTCCGGGCACACTTTGTGCTAGGAAAGTGTTTCCGAGCACACTTTGTGCTAGGAAAGTGTTTCCGAGCACACTTTGTGCTAGGAAAGTGATCCCAAGCACACTGTGTGCTAGGAAACAGAGTTTTTGAAACATTTCAAAGTTTTGAAGAAACTTTTGAGATTTTTGGTGCCGTTGACCGTTTGACCAAGCTGTTCTCTACGGAAGATATATATTCACGGGTATTTTGATAATTTTTCTCCAATCATCAACAAGCTTATGGATTCAAACCTTATCCAATTTCACGACTTCATCAAAAGCTTTACAAGAACAAGTGTTGACCAAGCTTAAGGATTTAATCACTTTTAGTGTCAACCAACATATGAATATGTTTATTTTCAAATTTTTACAATCTTGATAAGGATAGTCAAGATTGCTTCACCCACACTTGATTTGAAGACACATTTATTAAATACAATTGCAACGAAATTAGGGGAGTAAAAATATTTGAATTTCATTGCAAATGGCATGCTTCAAATCAAGTAAAAGACTCAAGTTAACAAAAAGTTGATCATGATCAATAATCCAAGGTTTTTCAAAGATGGTTCATATTTGGAATGTTTTGAAGATGATTTACAAGGGAATAGACAAATTTGAAGAAATGATTACATTGAGTTTATTTCTTTTTGTGATAACCTTGTTACTTGCAGTTGATCTTTGAAGTTCAAAGCCTGTTCATATGCCCATACAACTATATCCAGAAGTGGTATAAGAGTGATAATTCGAAATGAACAATGGGAGAGGCTTAACGTGAGGGGGAGAATTTCAGCGAAAGACAACGAGTTATGAGGTAATCATGGAAGAAATTCGATGGCATCAGTCTAAGTGGGAGATTGTTGGAACTTATGTTTTAGACCGACGAATCGAATTAATTTGTGGGTGAAAAATATATTATTTGGTCTCAACACAGGGTGAATGTCTTGAAGACCAAGTCATGCTAGACTAGTATAAATAGATGTATTTATTCATTTGTCTAGTATGAATGAGTGTTTGTATTGTGGATGTGTGAGATCTAGGGTTTTATCACTTTGAGAGAGTCTCCGCCTCCAGGATGAGCTCTCCTGGTGGCGGCTGATATTTCTTAATCGAATGTATGTATAAATGTATGTATGAGTGTTTCATCTTAATGAGAATCATTCGGCTAATATTTCATACTACCATTTCTATCTTTTATGTTTTGATTACAACTGTTCAGCCTATTATTGATTGTTAATCAAATCAGGCTCTCTCCCAATACACCTCATCCGTCCAAACATCTTTCAAGAGTGAATCTGAGTGAGATTCGATCCTAACCCTAGATCCGAGCTCCACACCGTTGTTTAATATTGATTATTCACGCTTCCGCGTCGGGGCTCGGTTCTTTCAATAAACTTATCGGGATGATCAAACGATTCAACGTTCTGGTTAAAATTCTTAATAACGAGGATCTTCTTTTGTAGTCGATCAGATTGTTCAGCAGATTTAGGTGGGATTGAGAGATAGTGCTCCAGTGACTCGGATGCATCAACATGTGCAGAGGTGTGTGCACTGGAGCTCCCACCTTGATCGACAGAGGTTGACTTCATAATTGGGTCTTCACTGCTTTTGAACTTGTCTCCAAATTTTTGGACGAGTTTCTATTGGAGATCCAAATACATAGCAGTAAAGCCACCCATACTGGACCGAAGCTCTTTAATCTTGGAATCTTTGTCTGAGTTTCCAGCTTCAAGTTCTTGGATACGTACATCTTTTACTACTGAATCTTGTTCGAGTTCAAAGACTCGACGTTGTAAAGCTTGCACGTCCACATGAGCATTTTCAAGTACAACCCCATTTCCTTTACTATGCACATAAGTGTCTTGTATAGCAAGAACTCGAGCAATATTCTCTGAGGCGCTGGAGCTTGACTGACAAGTCGGGTTTGATGATCCTGATGGCTCATCAAAATCAGGAATGTCAGCCTCGAAGTCAAATTCTTGAGCAAAGCCATCAAAAATCTGTTCTTGAGTTTGACCCTAAGTTATAGGTGGGCTTGGATCAACGTGAGTCTCAGTAGTGTCCAAATCACGTTCTTGTTGGCTTGGTGTTGTTGCAGTTGTGGTTTCAGGAATTAGATCGCCTGATCTTGGATCTTTCTTTCTCCTTTTGCGGGGAATAAGATCAGCATCTAATTTTCTGGAGTTTTTTCCTCTTGAGTTTCAGCAACTGTTTGAGGAGGCTTCAAAGTAGTTTACTGAAGTAATTCTTTGAACTTCTCAAAATCTTGTAATTTCTCAGCAGACGGAGCAGTTTCCATTTCATGATGTTCTGTTTCTTCGTCATCTGAAATGACTTCAAATGTAGCAGTACGCCCCTGAACCAGCGCCACATGCTCTTCAGCAAACTGAGCAATGACTGGTAAAGTCTCAGTTTTAGCAAACTGACCAAACTTAACTAGCTCGTGAAGGCCTTGATAGGCGACCTTTGACCCCTTCCTGGACTGCTTCATCAATTCAAAGGTATTGGGTCCCATCGACTTCATATCCAATGTCTCGACATATTTAACAAGATTAGTGTAATGCAAATCAAAGATCATCTGTAAGAACCGAGGATACATAAGAAACATTTCCTTCTTCTTTCCTTTCAGGTTTCTCATCATCTCATCAAACACGAACTTGGGATAGTTGTAGTTCCAATCCATGATCAGAGTAACTACAGCTGACATCTGAATATGGCTAATCACATCAGATCCACTTTTTCGTCCTGACACACAAGTAAAGAACGTGTGTATCAAAAACCTCCAGTAAGGGTGAAACAACTTCTTGATAGAAGAATGATAGGATCCCTCGTAACCATTCTGACTAGAATCTCTAAGACAGCATCAGTCGAATATTCGTTGGGTAGTCAGGTTGATCCTCAAATAGAAGAACCTCGCGAATAATGGCCTCCGTGATGACGACTGGCTTCTTTTGCACTTTGTAGTCTATAGTGACATCTCCACATACTCCTCATTGGTTGATCGAAACATTATTCCAGAACTCCATGATCATCTTCTTGCATATGACAGGACTTTCTCGTAGAGCGTGAGAAATCTTGCAGGTGTTGAGACCGACGATCATAGACAAAAACTTGTTTTCAAAATCATTATTATGTTTCATTTATGGTCCTTATAACTTGTTTCTTTCTCATCTGGTCCTCAATGTTTGAAAAATTAAAATTATATCCTTAAACTTATGCTTGTTGTTCAAGTTATATAAACAATTGCTAACTTAACTCGTTTGTTGCAGAACTGGCTAATTAAGCTCCATTAATGTTCTCTGACACTCACAATATAGCTGGATACCTGTTTGATCCACCTCTGACACACACAGTAATTTCGGTCAAAGAAGGGAGTTTTCGGTCAGAAGTAGGAGATTTCTGTCCAGTCCAACCGAGAACACGAGTTCTCGGTGAACAATAAGAGATCTCGGTCAACAAAAGTCAACCGATAACTCTTGGTTTGACCAAAGGTTTTCGGTAAAAATAACAAGGAAGAAACTCTTTAAATTCAGTCTCGAAAGACGTGTCATCTTCTTCAACAAGGCCAATAACTCCATGACTAATAAACCTGCAAAAACTCCTAAGGTCCCAACATAATCAAAGTCCAACATAGTGAGTGTTCATTATATGAATCGTCAAACAAGGACCCGTGCAATCGTCTTTTTACATCTCATTCAGGCCCACATATGTATCAATTCAATTAGAACTCTTGAAAAACATACGATTTATTCATTGCGTTCATTACCTGTTGATGAATCAATGAACACTAAGACAAGATGGATTTGATTAGAATATCAAGGGTTAGGGTTTTCGGCCAATGGTATTTCCCTTACATATATTATTATTATTATTATTATTATTATTAGCTTTTATATTGCTGTTAAACTGTGACCTTATTATTAATATTATTATAATTAGTAGTAGTTTTTATATAACTGTTAAACTTTGATTTCCTTTATTTTGCTTCATACACATGTACTTAGAGCCGAGGGTCTCTCTGGAAGCCACCTCTTTATTCCTTTGGATAGAGGTACGGTGTGCCTACATCCCACCCTCCCCAGACCCTACCTATAGCTTTGCTGTCGGTGGGATTTTACTGGGTATGATTGATTGATTGATTGATAGGGTTTTCGGCCAAGTAAAGTTTTAGTGAGAAGATATTTAGAGATATAAGATCAATAACAGAGATTCAATAATCATTTATAAACCTAGTGTGCCGAGAACCCGATGAGCCCAATCCAACAAGCCCAAGTCAGAGGTTGAGCACAATACCAATCTAGACAGTAAACGAACTCAAGGCCCAAAAGGTTTTAACCAAATAAAAAATAGCCTGTTTAAAGCACTTATTTCGAGGAGAGTAGTTTCAAGATGAAAACAAAATTTAAGTAAAACTAGTAATCGTACCCGCGTGTTGCGGCGAGCCGATTCGATGTCGTGTTTTGTGTGCTAGACGTGTTCGTAAGATCGATCGGTCACTTAATGATAAAATCAAAGTTTGATGGATTTAGATACATGTATTCATATATGAAAAAAGTAGTCCCTACACGTGAGTACATTTATCAATCCATATGCTACTACATATACCATCCTATTCCAAATGTCTTTAGGTTCATTTGCTAGTACATATATCTTTATATTTTCCCCAACCAAAAAAGGTGCCATTGACGTTGTTATCTATTTTGTTTTTTTGCCAAACCTACAAATGGATCCATCTTCTTATAACCCTTATTCGGAGAGGACCGGTACTGTTGGTGCGGTGTAATCGTAGAAATCCTTTTCAACGCCATCATATTCTTGCTACTACAAAATGTAAGATGGAGTCTGAACTTTGACTTAACAAAATACAACCTTGAATATGACCTGTTACAAAATGCAAGATTGGGTCAATAAGCATGTAAAAGGGTTATAACAAAAAATAAAAGTAAAAGAAACCTACCATTAACATCAGTATGTTAAGTAAAATGCCTAATACTAAAATACCTCTAAGTGCATACATACATACACAAAGTGCAATAAAATGGATGATGTACTACCTATTATGGTAAATTTAAGAAAAAGAATGAAAATCTTAGTTAATAGACTAAAAATTAAACAAAATCAAAAGGCCTGACAACCCATTAGTAATATCGTCTTATTATAAATTTATCATTTAATACCTTTAGAAGACCAGGTTTTGATATAAAACAATGCAAGGTAACTAATAATTGTTCAGATCCTCATTTACTATTTATGAAGACCGCGTACAAAGTTCTGGAAAGAAGAAAGTGATACCTTGTTTTGATGGCGCTCATAGAAGTTTTCCTAGTGGCCAGTGATTGTCAACTGGAAAATGGATTAGTAAGACTGGGGGAAATCAAAGGGATTTTCTTGTTGTTGATGAAGAACCAATGGCGTCAAGAAGAAACTGAACCCGGATCAGGTGATTAGAGAATAGAAGACGATCAACGAATAATATCTCCGCCGCCATTGTAGCTTCTATCCGTTCTCATGCTAACTTCAATTGAGATATTATCGGTGATGGGACACGTGGGTTAAAGCAGATATGCATAGTAGACTGCATCATATACTTGTAGACTTGGCTTGAGCAGTAGTACATTTCTGCTACAGTAAAATCTTCTCACAACACACAACTTGCTTTTTAAAAATAATATATTAATATTAATAATTGAGCTAGTAATTCTACCCACGCAAGTTGGTACCATTCTCTTTGCATATTAGACAAAGATCGCGCCTTGCGGCGATATTTTTCGTTGGCTCCGTTTTGCACATTACACCAAAAAGAAACAATGCAGATTTTAATGCTAACTCGTTAAAACCTGAATAACTTTAATGTATGTACATAAGGTTTTTTATGCATCAAAATAAAACGTATAAAAATTTGTCCTTTTTGACTTATGACTTGATCTTAGCTTGGCGAGTCTCGCATAATCTTGTAAAGCCTGTATCTTCGAAACAAAATGTATGAACACTTAGAAATGTTTAAAAATAACATGGAACCCAAAATGATATATTTACCTTCATATAAGGTCTAGTATTCCCTATTGCAGCAACAATTTCATATTAATAAAACTGAAATAAAATGACTATTAAATGCAGTAATAAAAAGGATTTATCTTTTGTTCATATTAATAAACTAACACATAGAACTTAACTTTTCCATATTAACATGTCATAGCAAATGGGGCAAGCTGGCAAGAATGTACTTGTTTCATTTCCTTTGTTTGGGGCAAATAAGTTGCCTACACACAAAGTAAACAGATTAATATAACTTTGTCTGATTTGGCAATCAATTCACATATTCAAAATTTGGTAAAGAGATGAATTCACCATGAATGATTGAGGTGTGGTAGAGGGGCGAGGTGATGCAGAATTATTGAGCAGGCTCGCTGCCTTGAATTGTTATATTATGAACTGAACAAAGCACATGCGTGTTAGTTGGTTACCAAACTGACAGATCACATGATGATCAATTTTTTTTTTTTTTTTTTTTTTTTTTTTAAATAATCGAAGTTTTATATAATTTACTATAGGTGGTTGAGACATTACTGATATATCTTTGATGATCCTTCGTCGGTTCTATTTCCCACCACCGCTGACAACCTGATTTACACAATCTTTAGAATCAATAGTCTAGTAAAAAAACCACCCAACCGGTCGAAACTCAATCGGATGGCACTTGACTTACCTAAGCTGTCGTGGGTAGCTTTTGAATCACTGATCTGAGACACGCAAGACTTGATCACTGCACCGGAGCTTCGCCGCCCGAACCCTAGGTTTGATCGCCGGTAGTTAACACGACATAGTTGTTACGTCTACAATGATGTGACACGGCCACCCGATCTCGTTGCTTTCCCGGATACGTCGACGAAGCTTTCTGTAGCTGAAAAATGTGTTTTCAAAATCAAAAGAAAAGAATGAAGGAGAAGAGATGTCTAGGTTAGTGATAATGATAGAAGGGACGGACGCGTTGGGGCAAGGAAGGTGAACACGTTGCAAGAAGTTGTGGCATCATGTTGTACATTCTGCAAGAAAATAAATACATTTGATCTACAGTGTTTTATGTGAAAGGCCGTCAAGATGCCTTTTAATTATATTTATAATAGAAAAATAAAATAATAATTAAGAATAAAAATAACACGAAACACCGGTCTTCTTGTAATTTAGCGAAATTTCGGGATCAAATTTCAGTTTTTGATAAAAAAACCGCCTTTATGAAAAGATCTGAACATAGAATCTTATTGATTATGGTACTTTCACAAGGATTCATTGCGTCAGTGATATGGATTTCATTGCGTTATTATGACATAAAGAGACAGGTTGATAGCAGGTATAAAAACTTAGCATGAATTTCATTGCGTTAGTGATATGGATTATGTGCAATTAGACATAAATCTCAGATGGACATCACTCATGGACCTGTTATGCCTCCTATATCTTCTCAAAGCGTATTTGACTTTCCCTGGATCACCCCAATTTGACTCCAGCCCCCTAGTGCTTGATCAAAACTTTTATAAAAAACAAGAAAACATTTAAGCTTTAATGTTGAACGTTGGACTTAAATGCCTTTCATTCAGAGTGTTTAGGACTTATTTGAATGTCTCACCCTTATAGTTCTAGTTTGACCCTTTAAGCTTTTGAAAAACCAAGAATTTAACAACTCAAAATAGTTTTACCCTTTAAGCTTTTGAAAAACCAAGAATTTAACAACTCAAATCATATACATACTTAGATTTTTTTTAATAAACATAATAGCACAATACTTTTGGTGATCAAGACACTAACGGGCTCGTGTATGACTGGGTAATTGCTTTTTTGCCTATCATTCGGAGAGATGTATATGGAGACGTGTACATTTCATCAAAATGACTCTCCACAGTAAGTTTAGCAGATTTAGTTTAGATCACTTCATTGTTTACACATCATAGAAAGCTACCATACAAATCAATGATTGTTCTAGAGCCTTTTAAGCTTAATAACTTTACCCGTTAGGCACACATAAACAATTTTTCTATCATTTTCCAAAAGTTGGATCTATTTTCATTTAAAAAATGTTTTGAAGCTTCAAAGAGCTGTTAACTGAATAATCACATCACTTCCCAGAGAGTTATAGAAGACACAATTAGAAACTCAGTCACCCCGGTCACTCTTAGTTTTCAGGTAAATGGCTGTCACGTATGTCCACAAGTGGTTAGCATGACCAAACACATATGAGAATACATGTCCCTCCAACATAGAATTACCGACATAATTTTAAGTGAAAGAATTTAAAACAAAACCATATCACAATCGCCCCAGATGCTTTCAATTTTAAGGTGAATGGCTATCCCGTAAATCTATGAATAGATTACTGGACTAATCATTTACAAGTATATATCCTTCCAACTGAAGCAACCGACATAATTTTAAGAGAGAGTAAATAGGAAACCTTTTAATAGAAAAACACACACTCTTTTTGAAAAGTTTTTAATAAACACACACACACACACACACACACACACACACACACACACACACTCTCTCTCTCTCTCTCTCTTTGATTTTTCTTATTTTCTCCCCCTAAATTTGTGAAAAAATAAAATATGTAAAAATTTAAATTCTTTCACTTATTATAAGTGTGAACCTGTTCAATATGAATCAAATTACGGTCGTAACAGTCACGAATAAAATGTATTTTAATATCCATGTGCTTGGTTTTTGAGTGTTGAACCAGATTCTTAACAATTGCAATGCAGCATCATTATCACAAAAGATAGGGGTGTCAAGAAATTTCAAACCGTAATCTCGCAATTGATGTTGCATCCAGATAACCTGTGAGTAGCAAGCTGACGCAACAACATACTCAGCCTCAGTAGTCGATGTGGACAGCGTTTATTGTTTCTTCAATTGCCAAGAGATGGGACGATCGCCCAAGAACTGACAACCAACAGATGTGGATTTCCTGTCAATGTCATCTCCACCATAATTGCTATAAGCAAAAACATATAAATCAAATTATGAGTTTTTGGGATACCAAAGACCTAAATTCGGTTGTCCCTTCAGATATCTAAAAATACGTTTAACAACAATTAAATGAGAGAGTTTAGGGTTAATCCTAGAAACAGGCCATGATGTCAGGGCGACTGGCGGTGAGATACATGTGGGATCCGATCATTGATCGATAATATGTTTGATCTATGGGATTCCCTTCAGGATCAGAGGACAAGAGAGGCCTTTCCTGTGACACTCGTCAATTTCAGGTTAACTCCGTTAATCCGAACTCCGTTAATTCAAACTTAAGATCACACGAACTGTAACGCACATCTCATTACATTTAAACTAGGGTTTTAAATGACGCTTGACAATTACTACACATGTAGTCTTTCGGGATTGCACTGAAACGCAAACGAGTTGACGCAAACCATTGGTGAATAAACGACAAACATCAAAAAAATAAGTATTTGAGAATTATGTGTTAGGTTTATGTGTTATTTGATATTCATATGTAAAACATTAACTCAAGATGCAAAAGTCTATGTTATGTTAGAAATTGATTAATTAGAAGCTTAAGGGGGTTAAGTGTAACATAATTATATATATAAACAACATATTAATAGCCTAAACCCTAATCCCCACCCCTCCCTCCTCAAACCCGATCGGTCCTCACCCCCCCCTGCGACGGCAGCCACCACCAACACCATATTACTTCCGTTTTTGCCTTGTTTTTCATAATCGGAGCATCCCGCATGTAGGTTCCCAGCCGGATCTACACAGGAGTATCTCGTAATACGTAGGTGCGGAATCCCTACGTAACATGATACGAGCGTAAGATGTATAATACGTTAAAACCATATACAAACACACGTTACAATACTAATAAGACACGTTTTATTGCAACTCTTCAACACGTGATATTCAATCACAAAAACACGTTCTGGAATCCTCGGGCAAAACAAGCCGTAAGCTAAACTTATATAGGCTTCGACAAATTCGCCTAACAGACTAAGCGAAGTTGTCTTAACTTCGCTTCTCCACAAGTTCGCTTACATCAGGCGAACTTGTGTAACAACTTACCTAAAACCAAAACAAACAATCTAACACGATTACAGACACATACAAATCACTAGTTACTGAACTACTGACATTATGCACCAACAAACTCCCCCTTGGCAGTAGCTTCATATCTCTATCTTCAATCACGTGTCTTGTAATCCAAAAATCTAGAGTCACCAGTCTTCAAGCATGAACTCCCTCTCTGACACAAACAGAAACCACTCTCTGATATTTCTTGGCTTCATCTTTCCATGCAGGAATATAGAATATCTTTTTCTCGTTTAGCACCTGCAAGTCAGCTTGAGACAAATTTACCAAGTGCATGAGATCATACACTCTCAGAACTTCTTGTTCATCTTCATCCTCTATAACTGCTTCAGCTGTTTGACTATCAACATACCACCACTTAAGATTCTTTAAGACATCCTTGGGCATTGGTTTCATCGGCACTTCTTTCAAACACCGGATCGGCTTATATTTCATTACCATCCAAGGTTTTCCATCAGCTCGTAATCCTCTTTCCTTATCTTCAACAAGCTTCCCTTTTTTCGGTTTTAACAACTCAAACTTTTTCTCTTTTACACTTTCTTTCCACACAATCTTCCCAATAATTCTGGCCATATTATCATCACTTCTATTAATCAACCCCAATTTATCCAAATCCTTCACCTCACACTCAGGCAAGGTATTCAAAGATCTCAACAATCTCTTAAAGTACTGAGTCCCATCAAAACGTTTAATCACAAATAATACCCTTCTTCGATTCAACATACATTTTGATATTATAACTCTTCTTGAACATGGTTGGAACCGCTGGCTTCTTTGTCTTTACAAACCACTGAGCGTAGCCTTCTTTCCATCTCGGCTGCTCTTCCCATTCAGACTCATCACTTTCCATATCTTGACCCACATTTGCCTTATCAACGTCTGGGATATCGTGTTCAACATTGTCATCAACAATCTCTCCCTCTTCAATCTCCCTATCAATCACAATCTGTTCACCTATCTTCTCAATCTCCTCAACAGGTAACACATCGTCATTACCCACAACATCATCATCCAATATCTCCTCATCATCTACTACCACAACATCTTCACCCCCTGATTCACCTGTTGTACCCGTTGACTCCCCCTGAGATGTGGAAGTTCCAAGAGTTTGTTCAGTTCTTGGCAACTCACCACCTGCACCTTTCGATGCATTGGGATCATCGTCTCTATCATGCCTTTTCTTTGTTCTCAACTCATTGCCCTTGCAGCTCGTCTCCCCCTGAGATGCTAAGAACTGATTTAAAGCATCAAAAAGTTTACCGTGCTCAACCAGGAGGGACGACTAAATCTGATTTTCTGCAACAAGGCGCTGGATAAGGCAAAGTTGTGAACAACTTTGCCTAAACCCAACTTCTCCTGAATATGAAACGGCGAATTATAGAAGTCCGATCATGGTGATGTTTGGTGAATTTGAGATTGAAGGCATGAAAAGAAGTTACTATGTAGATCTAGACGATCAAATGAGTTACGAACACGTTAGAAACAGATTGGATATCGGGTGTTTAAGGGTTGCATGAACGATGTCACGAATCAGACTAAAAACACCTCTGATTAACACCATTGACAAGAATTATAAGAAATACCGACCCTACACACCTTTAACTCGGATTGAAAACAAATAATAACAAGGTTCGGTTCGATACGAGGAGTAAGTTTGCCGAGGTTTATTAGGAGTATAAGTTCGCTGTGGTTTTCAAAAGTTGTAATGTGTTTGACCAAACAAACACCTTATATAGGGTTGAATATACACAGGCGAAGTTAAGGTTAACTTCGCTTACCCTTAACTTCGCCCTTTTACATCTTCGCCGGTTAACTTCTTATTATTAACTTCACCTATGGTCAACCATGGTCAACTTCGCCTCTTTACAAGTTCGCCTATAGTTTAAATTAAAAAACAGAACCTTATAGTTTGATCAAAATGCAACAGTCTTTTAAAATTTTTGGTCAAAGATTTAAACTTTACGATCAAAGAAACAAGTAACCAAGTTTTAAACCATAAAACAAAATATGCAATTTAAATTTTAGTAAATAAATAAATGGGATCAAATTTCAGTCTTGACGGGGATCAGCATGTTTTAGAAAAGATCCGAACAGGAATCATACTAATTAAATGACTGTCACATAGATCCATGTTCAGCGGTATTATGACATAAAGAAACAGGTTGTAAGCAGGTATACAACTTAGTATGGTTTTCATCGCTTTTGTGATACGGTTTAGGTTCAATTAAGCTCAAAATTTTAGATGGACATCACATTAGAGATTGTGATGCCTCCTATCTATTCTCAAAGAGTATTTGGTTTTCCCCAAGTCACCTTGAGTTGACCTCGACCCGTAGTATCTGATTAAACAGTAAGTACATATCGATCTTTAGGGTCTTCTTCCCGTTCTCTTTCTTGCCTCTTGATTGATGTTTGAAATAACATAAGCTCCAGAAGGCTTAACAACATTTTTTTTAATAAAGATATTCCTACAGCTTCAAATAGTAGACGACTGCAAGTCCCGAATCTGGATCACTGCAGGTACTTAACGCATTATCTTCTCGGGAATCAGAACACTCATGGGCTCGTGTATGACTAGGTAATCACTTTTCTGCCTATCATTCGGAAAGATGTATATGGAGACATGCACAGCTCTGAATGAGTCTCCACTTTAAATCGAGGAGATTTAGTTAGTATCACGTCTACTTTTACGCACCATTAAAAGCTACCATAACATACAATGGCTGTTCTAGAGTCTTTTAGGCCTAATAACTGCACTAGTTCAGCACACAGAAATAGTATTTCTATCACTTTCCAAGGTTGGATCAATTTTCTTTTAAACATTGTATTGAAACTTCTTACGAAGTTATAGACTTGAAAAATTATATCATCTCCCAAAAAAAATTTTAAATTCTATCACCCCGATCAAGACAAAGTCTTCAGGTAAACGGCTATCCTGAAGATCCAATGGATCAGCTGGACCGACCACATACGAGTATGTGTCCTTCTAACTAAGTATGAACGACTATTTTTCAGCAAAAGAATAAAAACCCATCTTAAACCGCCCCGGTCACTTTCAGTCATCTGGTTAATGACTATCCTCATAATCTACTAGTATAAGTAAGGACCAAACGTATCCGAAGATATGTCCTTCAAACTTAAGCCACCGACATAATTCTAAGCGATAAAAATAATAATTTTTTTTAATAAACGAAAAACCAGGTTACTCGGGATTGATCATCCCATTAAGTTCAACAAGATTTTGAAAACGAGTTCGGTCAAACGCTTTAGTAAAAAGATCGGCGAAATTATCCAATGAATCAACCTTTTCTAGCACTATTAATTTCTTCTCAGCACAATCCCGTATAAACTGATGACGAATGTCAATGTGTTTAGTTTTGCTGTGTTTGACAGGATTGTTAGTTACTGAGATTGCGGCAGTGTTATCAATGCAAATAGGAGTTTGAGTGAAATTCACACCGTAATCGCGCAATTGCTGTTGTATCCAAAGAACCTGGGAGCATCAGTTTGATGCTGCCATGTACTCTGCTTCACAGGTGGAAATGGCTATTGAGGTCTGCTTCTTGCACTGCCATGACACCAATCTTCCTCCCAGAAACTGACATCCACCGGTTGTCGACTTCCTGTTCTGATTGCAACCTCCATAGTCAGAATCCGTGAAAGCTACCAAATCCAGTTCTCCCCCTTTCATGTACCACAATCCCAACTTAGGCTTGCCTTTGAGATACCTCAATATTCTCTTCACTCCCTTCATGTGAGATTCCTTTGGGCTTGCCTGAAAACGAGCACAGAGACAAACTGCAAACATATTATCAGGTCTCGATGCAGTTAAATACATTAAAGAACCTATGATTGCTCGATATTGGGTGGGGTCCACGTCTTCATCACTGTCTGAATCAGCACCCAGTTTGTGGTTGACGCAAACTGGAGTATCAAATGGGGTGCTATCTTCCATCTTGAAGCGTTTGAGCACATCATGGACATATTTTGTTTGATGAATAAACATCCCATCTTTCTTCTGATCTACTTGCAAACCCAAAAAGAAGTTTAATTCGCCCATTGCGCTCATTTCAAACCTCTTTTTCATGACTTCTTCAAATTCCTGACACATGGCGACTTTTGATGCAGCAAAAATGATGTCGTCCACATAGACTTGCACTAGTAGAAAATCTCCCCCTTTTCTCTTGACAAACAGCATGCTGTCGATCTTTCCTCTTACGAACCCATTCTCAAGCAAGTAATCAGACAAGGTTGCGTACCAGGCACGAGGGGCCTGATGTAGCCCATATAACGCTTTACTCAGTTTGTACACATGATCAGGAAAATCAGGGTCAGGGAAACCTGGAGGTTGTTCAATGTACACCACCTCATCGACTTTACCATTAAGAAAGGCACTTTTCACATCTAACCGGAACACCTTCATCTCATTGTGTGCAGCAAATGCCAAAAATAGTCTAATTGCCTCCAATCTTGCCACAGGAGCAAACACTTCATTGTAGTCGATTCCTTCTTGCTGATTAAACCCTTTTACTAGCAGCTTCGCCTTATTCCTTATAATTATCCCTTTCTCATCTCTCTTACATTTAAAAACCCACTTTGTGCCAATAGCATGTACATTCTTCGGTTTTGCAACTAATTTCCATTCTTCCAACTTTTCGAACTGTGCTAACTCTTCTTGCATGGCTTCGACACACGAGTTATCCTTTATAGCCATTTGATAGTTCTTCAGTTCAATCTGGCTGATGAAGCAGGTGTACAAGCATTCATTTAGGATACCCGTTTCTTTAATACTAGCGTAAACAAAGGTGTGCTCATTCAAACTTCTTCTTGTTTGAACACCGTCAGACAAATCACCTATCACGTTCTCCAGCGGGTGATTTTTGTGAATTCCAGTAGTCGGAACCAGACCGACCTCCAGATTGTTTTATAAGTTCGAAGAGAGTTCATCTATGGGTGATTGATGTTGAGAGTGAAATGGATTGTAGAATTCTTCTTCAGTAGGGGCCGCTGAAGTATCAACAGCACTTGACGAATAAGGTTGACTTTCATCGTATCGCGGACGTTGCACAACATTTTCCTCCTCGTCATACAGAATCTGTGAAGCAATTTTCTTATCAACTTCTGCAAAATCCAAGTAAGGCATATTAAAAGATTTGAAAAATTTATCATAGTCGAAAGCATCAGCGGGTCCCATGCTAGGCTGTGGTGATTTGTAACTTGTAATGTCCGTGTTACATACCACCTCAACCTTGCTGTTCAATAAATTAAAGACTTTTCTGTTGGGTGTACCAACAACATATCCGACTAAAATACCTTCGTCGGCTTTCTCACCAAATTTTGAGTTTGTCTTTAATATTGTACATGGGGACCCGAAAGGTTCGAGACCATTCAAGTTTGGCTTTCTACCATGCATAAGTTCATAACAAGTTTTATTCAATCTTTTAACAGTTAAAACACGATTAAGGATATAATAGGCTGTGGCAACAGCTTCAGCCCAGAACACCACGGGAAGTTTAGCATCAGCCAGCATAGTTCTGGCTCCTTCAATTAGCGTTCTATTCTTCCTCTCAACCACCCCATTTTGTTGCGGAGTATACGGGGCGCTGTACTGATGGTGTATCCCTTTCTGCAAGCAGAACATCTCCATCTGGTAGTTCTTGAACTCTGTCCCATTATCACTCCTGATGTACTTAACCTTTCTTCCAACAATATTTTCAACCTTGGTAATCAAGTTAATTACCAACTGAACCGTCTCATCTTTTGCCTTCAGAAAGTATACCCAAGAGTATCGAGAGTAATTATCGGTTACTACCAAGCAGTATGAAGTTCCACCTAGACTCTTTACATTCACGGGACCAAATAGATCCATGTGAAGTAGATCTAGGGTACAGACAATTGAGTTAACCTTCTTGGAGTAATGAGATTTTTTGTGTTGCTTTCCCTTCTTGCATGATAAGCATTGATCTTCAAAGTTAAAATTCTTCAAGGGAACTCCAAGCACTAGCCCATTCTTGACAATGTAATTTATTTTACGAAGATGTATATGTCCCATTCTTCGATGCCATAACTCGGACTCGGACTCAGTTGCCTTTGACAGAAGACATGATTCTTCGGTTGTCATCTCAGTTGACCTCATATCCATTACATACGTGTTCTTTTCTCTTGGAGCTCTCATCACCACCCATGCCTCTGGTATCTTGAAACCAGGATAAAGAACGATTGCCTCATTTTTAGTGAAATTCACCGTGTATTCTTTGTCACAAATCTGAGACACACTCAACAAGTTATGCTTCAATTCTTCAACAAAATTCACCTTCTCTAACTTCATTTTCCCATTTGTCACAGTTCCCATACCAATGATTCTACCTCCACTCTCTCCAGCGAAACTAACCCTACCTCCTTGAACAGGTTTCCATTCATGTAACAAATTCTTGTTACCAGTCATGTGCCGGGAACAACCACTGTCCACAACCCACAGATTGTTTACTGCCCTGTTCAACTATTCCTGCACAGTTAAAGAAAAAGATTAAAATCTAGGGACCCAAGACCAGTAGGTCTTGGGTCGATTAAATCTGTTGAACGGCATCCAGTAATTTGGTTGCCCAAAGTCGGTTTGAGGATGATTTCTGTAAGTTCTGAAAGGAAACCTTCTCGAGGATTGACTATGAGGCCTTCCAAACCTTAGTGAATTGACTGAATTATAATTTTTGTGAACCGGGGAAAAATGAGACCGATTTCTTTGAAATCTTGGATTAGTCCATTGTCTGAAATTTGGTGAGGTAGCATTCTTACCAGTATAATAATTACTATTCGTTTTATTCTCAGTTTTCGGAGGCCTCATACCTCCAAATTTTCTATGGTTTAAAGGACAATCAACAATAAGGTGTCATACTTGATTGCATCTGAAACAACTTCTGTGTTCAACTTTCGTCTCAACAGTTGTTTCAGATGTTGAGGTTGCATTACTACCCGTTTGTCTAACATATGGTGGGACAAAGGGATTTAGGGAAGAATTCTTTTCATTTGGCTTATATTCCTCCCCTTGTTTCAGTAACACTACCTCTTCTTTTATCTCACCCGATTCGGATGACTTGTCCAAATTTGATGAGACAGAGCTAGGAACAGAAATCTCTACATTAGAAATTGGCTTACTCGTTTCGCTCTTATTAACTTCAGGTTCTTTAGTCAAAATTTTGACTGGAACTATCTGACTAATCTCAATATTAGCAGATTTCTGATTACTAGGATTATAAGTATAGTTATTGTTATACGGTGGTGGAACTTCAGAAAATCCAATTCCCCCTTTGTTAACTGGGGAACGTTGAACACTTATGATGTGATCAAGCATTGCTGAGGAATTTCTAAATTGTTCAATTTTTCTGTTTAGTTCCACCACTTTTACCTGGTAATCAGCTATCTGTTTATCTCTTTCAGCAATTAGTTTGGTTTTTTCTTCTAACACTTCATAACTAAGATCAATTACTTGTATTTTATCAGTTAGACTTGCTTTAAGACTTCTGATATCTTTTTCACTAGCTTTTATTTTTACCGAGTAAATGTTTTCTTTAGTTTTAGTGTAATGGTGATCTTCTTTTAACGTTTTAAATTGTGCGTCCAAACTAACAAACTGATCAGTTACTGCTTTCAATTGTTCAGACAGATTTTCACATTGTATACAATGAAGTTCAGAACTTACCTCAGAGAGCTGATCGTTCACTTCTGCCATATATGCTTGATTTTCTCTCGTCTCTCTCTCGCTCCCTCCAGTTTCGATGTTTACCAAATTAGCCTGTTCGAACACTTCCTCAACTTGCAGATTCCAGTTGTATCCACCATTCTGTCTAGATACCATAGCCCTATTCTCACTACCTCCCCCATTCTGTTGTGCAGGCCTGTTCTGACTGCGTTCGACTCTCTCATTTGTACATTCCTTGGCAAAGTGACCATTTTGTTGACAGTTGTAACCTCTAACCTTTGATTTGTCAAACCCTGGTCTTTCTCCAACGAACTTTCTACCCGTTTTCTTCATGAATCTCTTAACCCTTCTTACTATCATAGCCATTTGCCACTGCAAATCCATCTCTTCTAAATCATCAGCATCGGTCTGATCATAGTCTTCATCCAAAGTTGCAGGGTCGACTATTTTACCTTTGATATAGTTCTCATAAGATGCAATGAAGGATGCATAGAGAGCAAACTGTTGTTCAGCTGATTTAACACTCATGGGCATCTGTGAGTAGTTGTTGGTTGGAACATTTGATGAGAAATTACCAGTTGTTTCTTGAGGTTTTGAAGAACTACTACTTCCAGCTACGAAACATACGTCGCCATCCATATTAAGAATCACACGACCATCTCGAGTTGAATTGGAGTTTATTCTCCCTTTGATTAATAGGCAGACGATTCTGATTTTGAACTTGAACTTGAAGAGACTTTCGCACCATACATTCCCGGATCCTGAACCTGATCAGTTGGTGTCTCCTTTCGAACCATGTTGAGCTCAAAATTTCGTAACTTATTGACTGCTGTTTCAAGATCAATATTGGCAAATTCTTTATCCTCTCTCATCAAAACCGTATACATTTCCCATTTCGGTGGAAGAGCATCAAGAAGTTTCTCTACTATCTCTTCTTCTTTGTATTCAATGGAGTAATTACTAAGTTCGGTCATCAAGTGATAATATCTGGTGATGATATCGTCAAGTGATTCATTTTTCAGATACTTGAATACAGAGAATTGGGTTTTTAGCAGCTTTGTTTAGGAAGCACGTATCCCCACATTACCTTCATACCGATTTTCAAGTGCTTCCCATAGCTCTCTAGCATTTTTGTACTTCTTGAATGTATGAAGAATCTCTTGTGGAAGAGCCATTGTTATTGCTGCATGAGCTTTACTTTTTGCCTCATACATCTTCTTTTCCTCCTCTTCCATCTTATTGTACTTCTTAATCTGTTCACGACCCTCAAACAAGCCTGTTGGTGGAATGTATCCATCTTGAATGCAAACCCACATCTTAGCTTCTTGATATTTCACATACTGTTCAAACCGATCTTTCCAAGCAACGAAATCGGTACCCTTAAGCATTTTTGGAGCTTTAGTTGCTGAACCGGCTTCTACCTCCATTTTTACCAGTTCCGTAATGTTTATTGAAGTCATCGTTGGATGAAACACGACTCGAAATACGAAGAATAAGTATTTAATTTAAAATAGAAATCAGAAGGCGAAGTTGTGCTTAACTTCGCTTGATTCCTAACTTCGTTTGATTCGTAACTTCGCTTGATTCCTAACTTCGCTTGATTCCTAACTTCGCTTACTTCCTAACTTCGCTTAACTTCAACTTCGCTTGATTGATAACTTCGCTTAACCTTATAAGTTCGCTTAAACCCTACGAACAGTGACGGCAACTTCGCCTGATGAACACAAGGTTTTTGCAGGTTTTAATTTGACGTATTGGGAGGTATGCGAAGGTGTAATGGGTTATATTTGATGGTGGGAGATGGGTAAAACACAAAAACTAGGTATTTCAACGTAAACTCGTTCCGCGAATAGTCGAACGGAATGATCTTAACACTCGTGTGATAATCCCGAACCACACAATCACGAGCAAATGCTCTGATACCAATTGTAGGTTCCCAGCCGGATCTACACAGGAGTATCTCGTAATACGTAGGTGCGGAATCCCTACGTAACACGATACGAGCGTAAGATATATAATACGTTAAAACCAAATACAAACACACGTTACAATACTAATAAGACACGTTGTATTGCAACTCTTCAACACGTGATATTCAATCACAAAAACACGTTCTGGAATCCTCGGGCAAAACAAGCCGTAAACTAAACTTATATAGGCTTCGACAACTTCGCCTAACAGACTAGGCGAAGTTGTCTTAACTTCGCTTCTCCACAAGTTCGCTTACATTAGGCGAACTTGTGTAACAACTTACCTAAACCAAAACAAACAATCTAACACGATTACAGACACATACAAATCACTAGATACTGAACTACTGACATTATGCACCAACACCGCACTTGTTTCTACGCATCTCTCACTTTCCTCTTGCTCGTTTCTGCGTTTTTAAGGTATAAACATAAAACCCTAATTTTGTAAATCATGTGTTAAGTGTTCATATGCTTTGTTTTGATTAGATGATGCTTGATTATGCTTCGGTTATTGATTTAGATGATCATGTGTGATTTTGAACGGTGAAAGATTGTTAGATCATTGATTTTTCGTAAACCCTAGAGGGTTTACTACTGATTTTTATGGATAATTATGTTTATTGCATGATTGGAGATATGTCGTATGCTTAGGATGCATGCTAGACGATTGTGTGTGCTTGCTGATTTTTTGACAGCAGTGATAGTTAAACTTGAACGAGGCGTAACTTGTTAAATATAAAACCAAACTGGAACATTTATGAGTCTAAAAGGTAGTGCTCTGAGTCTAGTTTTCAGAAAACCCAACCACGCCTGATTTGGAGGTGTTTTGGTTTCTCAAACGATTTAAATGTGATCAAAGGTCAAAACTGGTACTGGACAGATAGTAAGTTTTGTTTAGACAACTGTAACTGAATGTTAATTTGGTAATTGGTCGAGATTGTTAACACTAAAGTATACTAGGTTGAGTCTTGTTTCTATAAAGTCCAAGTTTGTAATTTTTGGACGGCTAAAAGTTAACTTTTATTATTTTACAAAACTGTAGTGCAAGTCTGAATTGTGAGACCTGCAGTTAGGCTGTTTTGTAATTATCATATCTCATGAACTACAAGACCAAATGGGTTAGTTCCACTTCTAGAAGTTAACATGTTGAGTTAATAACCTAACCCAATTGGTCTTGCATTAATTGGAATTACCATATAACGGGAATAAAAAATATCATTCTGTTGCGCATGATTCTGACTGCTGTGAGTTTACTGTAATGTTTTGACCATTTTGAGAAATCTATGTGGAATAAAAATACAATAAAAATAGTTCTGGAAACCTAACTCATGTATGCTTTTGTGACGATTTTTGGTGAATTAATTGATATGTTATGATCTGTTGAATAGAGTAATCTTTCAAGTAGAAATCTGTCCTGTTAGAACTAGCTGCTGAACTATATGAAAATACATGAAACGTGCTTGTTGCTAGATAATTGACATGTTTATGACTAAATTGCCCTTGTGGGGAATGATTGCTAGTAATGTACGATATTAATACTTGACACGTAAATAGTTGTTCACACATGTAACGTATCACCAATATGTTTGTTGAGTGACACACAATTCACAAACGAAACACGAAACGTATCTCCCGCATAGGTATTATGTGCCGAGTCTAGAGACTCAATAATAGTTCCAACACTTAGAAAATCTCATTCTTGTTTTAGAACGCTAGTGAGGATTTTCTGTGACTCGTATCTCTTGGTTGACATGTTTTTGAATTCTTCGCAAACAGTGAGTTTCACGTTCCCCTTTTACTCTTTTAAACGCTTTTTACTTGGGGGAGATAACATACTCCAAAACACTTTAGATTTTGTTATTAGTTATATATCACTTGTAAAGGCTAAGTGGCAAACGAAACAACTAAAGTCCTTCATAACATCGAACCGTTTAGTATTTGTATAATAGCGAGTCATTGTTGAGTAGTACTACTGGGTTTGACAAACCCCACTCAACGCTAAACTCGACTGGAGGTCGAGTGGGTGTAATCTTGGCTAACACATTTTCCATGGTCGGGATAGACATGGTGGCAAGGCAATTGATAAATAGTCAGCTTCGGTGTCGAACACTTAGTAATACTTGTTGTATAGGCTAGCTACCAATCGATATATAATTGACATAACATTATCTGGTAACGCAAACGCAAAACGTAAACGCAAACGCAAACGCTTTATTTATATAAACTTATGAACTCACCAACACTGTGTTGACACTTTTAGTATGTTATTCTCAGGTAGCCGAGGCGGGCGCGCGGTATAGGAACATGCATTGAATTGAACTCTAATGTTTTTGCTAACTTGTTTTTTTTCAACTGTTGTTGATTGGGTTTTAGGTCGTCCTACGTGACGAAACTCTTGGTTAACGAATTTACGCTTCCGCACTTATTTAATCTTAAATGTTTTCGTGGTTTGAAAACTTTATTTATGGTGTTTGATTATAACTAATGATTCCGATTCTGTTAGTTCACACCCTCTGACGACAAAACTCCGTTAGTGGATTTTGAGGGTGTGACAGATTGGTATCAAAGCCATTGGTTATAGCGAACTAGAATTTGCATGCATACAAGACTATAACCGCAACGACCCATTAGTTATAATTATACGCACTGCATATATATATTTTGTTTAGTCTTTCGTTTTCCTTATCTCTTTACCTCATTCACTCATGCGCGCGCATACACGACTTATCCTGTAGGGATGTCGACGCCACCATCATCATCATCCGACCAGATTACTCATGCTCATGGAAAGGAACCGCAGCTACCTACCTCATCGCCACCCCGAGTAGCCCCGGAACTAGAAGCCCCTACACCGAAGAGGTATCGCCTATCTGGAGGCATGTACGACGACGACGTTAGCTGGGATTGGTAACCGAGTCTGATCAGGCGAATGGTTTATCGCGAAAAAGTTCCCCCACTACCTCACCCGAGCCGTCCTGCATACCCAAACACCCTACTACTCATAACCGAACCAATAGAGCGAGTTCTCGCAGCTGTTGTTTCCTGTTTAGAGCGTGACGCGGGTTTTATACGCTCGGCGAGAGCGAACGTTTCCGGATTGATAAGAGATGGAACCGAGGCTAGGGAGGAAATTTCCCGCCTGACAGCGGCTATGAAGGAAGTGCAGGATGCTAACGATCAACAAATGAAGATAATGAGAAAAATGCAAGCAAAGATGATCGATTTGCAAGAGCAACTCCTTGTGGCGAGATCCCGGACAGAGATAGCTCTAGAGCGTTGTGATATCTTACAGACGCAAATTGCCCAGAATGTAGCAGAACCCGAGAAAGAACCTGAGGATGAACCCGAGGAAGACCCCGAAGAGGAACCCGAAGAGGAACCGGAGGATGAGCCAGCTGAGGAGGAGGCACACTCAGAGGTGTCCTCAGACGATGACATCTAAGAAAGATAACACCTAGATGGAAGGGAGATGTATGGAAGAAACACTGGACGTGGTCGCGGTAGCTCTAGCTCAACATGACCACAGCATAACTCCAAACCCTACTGAATGACCATGCGGCGGCAGCTCTAGCTGCGCACGTTCAGAATCAAGCTGGAGGTCAAGCAGGAGCTGTACTTTCAAGAACTACCTAGACTGCAAGCCTAATTCATTTGACGGAACTGAGGGAGCCATAGGTTTCTTGCGATGGGCTGAGAAGGCAGAGTCAACTTTCGAGATGTGTAACTGTCCACCCGCTAGCAGGGTCAAATTTGCTGCTAGAACACTGGAAGATTCTGCCCTCACTTGGTGGAACTCCAATGTGAAAATTCTTGGATTGGAATTGGCGAACGCTATGAACTGGGAAGGGTTCAAAAATATGATTGCGGGAAGAGTATTGTCCTAGAGAGGAAATCGCAAAGTTGGAATCTGAGTTTTGGTTGTTGAAAATGGTGGGCTCCGAGATTGAAGCCTACACTACCCGTTCCCATGAGCTAGCCGTAATGTGTCCACGGATGGTAGACCCGCCGAGTAAGAGAATCGAGATGTATATCGATGGGTTGGTACCACAAATTCAGGGTAAGGTGACGTCTTCCAAACCGGCTACAATTCAACAAGCGATCCAAATAGCTCACAAACTGACGGACCAGGCAGTGACACAAGGTGCGTTACCACCTAGAGGTTCAGCCTCTAAAACCCGTGACAACCCGAGCACTGACAACAACAACAACAACCCGAGCAATGGAAAGAGGAAATTCGACAACACCAGGTCCTCATCCTCGAACCTCCCACAGCAACAACACTACCGTAAGCCCGAACTCACTCGAAGCTTCAATAACCAGGGTTCCAACAATAACAACAACGGTGGCGGACAGGGTTCGAGTGGCTATGCTGGAAAGTACCCGAAGTGCAACAAGTGCAACTATCACCATGCTGGCTCATGCGACCGTATCAAGTGTCTGAGATGCGGAAAAATGGGTCAACAGGCCAAGGAATGTAGGGGAGACCTAGCGGTAAAGGGTTCTCCTAAACAGCCTATGGCGACTAAAGGGTGTTTCGAGTGTGGTCAAGAGGGTCATTTCAGGAAGGATTGCCCCAAACTAAAGCAGATTGAGAACAATGGAGGCAGCAACAGTGGCGGAAGTAGTGGTAAAGGTAGAGCTTTCGTCATTGGGTCAGGCCAGGCCCGCAACGATCCGAATGTGGTTACTGGTAAGTTCCCTATGAACGACTGTTCTGCTTCTATTTTGTTTGACACTGGAGCTGATAGGAGTTTTGTATCGAAAGCCTTTAGTAAACTCTTAGAATTAACTCCAACCCCGTTAGATGCTAAGTTTGCTATCGAATTAGCTGACGGTAAGTCTATAGAAACAACTCATGTATTAGCGGGATGTAAGTTGAAACTGTCGGGTCATACTTTTGATATCGACCTTATACCTTTTACACTTGGTAGTTTCGATGTCGTTGTCGGCATGGACTAGCTATCCGAGAACCGAGCGGAGATTATATGTCACGACAAGATAGTCCACATCACTACCCCTTCCGGCGAGATCATTTCGATCCAGGGCGAGAAGAGCGGCATGACCACCAGCGTCATCACCCTCATGAAGGCGCAGAAATATCTACGAAAGGGTCATCCAGTGATTTTTGCTCATATTGTTGAGAAACCCACGGAGGAGAAGCGAATCGAAGACATACAGATTGTGCGAGATTTCCCGGAAGTCTTCCTGGAGGATTTGCCTGGACTCCCACCTATTCGAAAAGTCGAATTCCAAATCGAATTGGCCCCTGGTGCAGTACCCATTGCCCGAGCCCCGTATCGGCTCGCACCGGCAGAGCTTCAGGAGTTGTTCACTCAATTGCAAGACTTGTTGGATAAAGGTTTTATCCAACCTAGCTCATCACCATGGGGAGCCCCTGTCTTAATTGTCCGAAAGAAGGACGGGACTTTCCGCATGTGCATCGACTATCGAGAACTGAACAAGGTGACGGTTAAGAACCGTTATCCCTTACCTCGAATTGATGATCTCTTCGACCAGCTGCAAGGATTGAGTTACTACTCGAAGATCGATCTGAGATCTGGTTACCATCAATTAAGAGTGCGCGAAGAAGACATTTCAAAGACGGCTTTCAAAACTCGGTACGGTCACTACTAGTTTTCAGTTATGCCTTTTGGCTTAACCAACGCACCAGCCGTATTCATGGATCTCATGAACAGAGTATGCAAGGCGTACCTCGACAAGTTTGTGATTGTTTTTATTGATGATATCCTCGTCTACTCCAAGAACAAGACCGACCACGAAGAACACCTGAGGTTAATCCTAGAATTGCTAAAGAAGGAACAACTGTACGCTAAACTCTCGAAATGCGAATTTTGGCTTCGTGAGGTTCACTTCTTAGGACATGTGATCAATGAGAATGGTATCCATGTCGATCTCGGCAAGGTAGAGGCCATCAAAAACTGGGAAGCACCTAAGACTCCGACTGAGGTGCGACCATTCCTAGGACTGGTTGGCTATTACCGACTTTTTATTGAGGGATTTTCAAAGATTTCTTAGCCCCTCACTGCTTTGACTCACAAGGGTACTAAGTACAATTGGGGTGACGCGCAGGAATCTGCTTTCCAACTGTTGAAAACCAAACTCAGTAGCGCCCCAATCCTAGCCCTCCCCGAGGGAACAGAAAACTTTGAAGTGCACTGTGATGCATCGATACAGGGTCTCGGTTGCGTCTTAATGCAACTCGAGAAAGTTATAGCCTATGCATCTCGACAACTGCGAATACATGAGAGGAACTATACGACCCATGACTTGGAACTTGGAGCTATGGTGTTTGCTCTTAAGATATGGAGACATTACTTGTACGGTACCAAGTTTACCATTTACACCGACCACAAGAGTCTCCAACATATCTACGATCAAAAGGAGTTGAACATGCGATAGCGTCGTTGGGTCGAGCTACTTAAGGATTGTGATTGTGCCATCAAGTACCACCCGGGCAAGGCCAATGTAGTGGCCTACGCTCTCAGCAGAAAAGAAACCGATAAACCTAGACGGGTGCGAGCATTACAACTCACGATTCACGCCAACTTACCTGATCAGATTCGTGATGCTCAACTCGAAGCGTTGAAAGACGATAACCTCCCATCAGAACTCATGCGGGGCATGGATAAGCAGCTTGAAACCAAATCGAACGGGGTCCAATATTTCAAAAACCGGATTTGGGTCCCTTGATACGGAGACTTTAGAAATCTAGTGATGGACGAAGCACACAAGTCCCGATATTCCATCCACCCTGGCTCAGATAAAATGTACCACGACCTAAAGGCACTTTACTGGTGGCCAAACATGAAAGCCGACATTGCCATCTACGTGAGTAAATGCTTGACCTGTGCAAGAGTCAAAATAGAATATCAGAAACCATCTGGTCTGCTACAGCAACCGGAACTTCCAACGTGGAAATGGGAACACATTTCCATGGATTTCATCACGGGATTACCCAAAACACCGACGAGATGCGATACCATCTGGGTGATCCTTGACCAGTTGACTAAGTCTGCACACTTCTTAGCAATCAAGGAATCAGACAAAATGGAAAGACTGACTCGCATCTATATGAAAGAAGTAGTGTCTAGATACGGAGTGCCTGTCTCAATCATATATGATCGAGATTCCCGTTTCACTTCGCACTTCTGGAAGTCACTACAGAGTGCACTAGGCACCCGCCTTGATATGAGCACAGCATACCATCCTCAGACGGATGGTCAAAGTGAGCGCACCATTAAGACCTTGGAGGACATGTTGCGTGCATGCGTGTTGGATTTCGAAAAAAGTTGGGAACCTCACTTACCTTTGGTAGAGTTTTCGTATAATAACATCTACCACGCAAGCATTAAAGCAGCGCCGTTTGAAGCGTTGTACGGACGGAAGTGTCGATCACCTATCTGCTTGGCAGAGGTGGGTGATAGCCAAATCACTGGTCCAGAATTAGTACTTGAAACCTCTGAAAAGATTGTTCAAATCCGAAACCGCATGGCAGCAGCACGAGATCGCCAAAAGAGTTACGCCGACAAGCGCCGAAAGCCTCTTGAATTTCAAGTGAACGACCAAGTTTTACTCAAAGTCTCACCTTGGAAAGGTGTGGTTTGCTTCGGAAAGCGAAACAAACTCAATCCATGATACGTTGGCCCATACCGGATAACCGAACGCGTTGGTCCGGTAGCATACCGATTGGATTTACCAACAGAACTCAGTGGCGTACATAATGTATTACATGTATCCAATTTGAAGAAATGCATTTCCGATGAAACCCAAGCAGTCAATTTGGACGAGTTGCAAGTTGATGAACAGCTACGCTTCATCGAAGGACCAGTCGAAGTTTTGGATTGGGAAACCAAAACACTCAAGCACAGCAAAATTTCAATCGTTAAGGTTCGTTGGAACTCGAGACGTGGACCAGAGTTCACGTGGGAACGCGATGACCAAATGATGAAAAAGTATCCTCACCTTTTTGAAGGGTTGACCAAACACCGAAAACCGCGAAAGCCGACAAACCGCCAGAAATCACCAGAGGTATGAATTAAATTTCGGGATGATATGACAAACTGAAAATTTTTGCCTTTTTCAGACACCCATCTAGACTTGACTCAAATTTTCGGGACGAAAATACTTTCAACATGGGAATGATGTGACACTCGTCAATTTCAGGTTAACTCCGTTAATCCGAACTCCGTTAATTCAAACTTAAGATCACACGAACTGTAACGCACATCTCATTACATTTAAACTAGGGTTTTAAATGACGCTTGACAATCACTACACATGTAGTCTTTCGGGATTGCACCGAAACGCAAACGAGTTGACGCAAACCATTGGTGAATAAACGATAAACATCAAAACAATAAGTATTTGGGAATTATGTGTTAGGTTTATGTGTTATTTGATATTCATATGTCAAACATTAACTCAAGATGCAAAAGTCTATGTTATGCTAGAAATTAATTAATTAGAAGCTTAAGGGGGTTAAGTGTAACATAATTATATATATAAACAACAAATTAATAACCTAAACCCTAATCCCCACCCCTCCCTCCTCAAACCCGATCGGCCCTCACCCCCCCTTGCGACGGCAGCCACCACCAAACCATATTACTTCCGTTTTGGCCTTGTTTTTCATAATCGGAGCATCCCACACTTGTTTCTAGGCATCTCTCACTTTCCTCTTGCTCGTTTATACGTTTTTAAGGTATAAACATAAAACCCTAATTTTGTAAATCATGTGTTAAGTGTTCATATGCTTTGTTTTGATTAGATGATGCTTGATTATGATTCGGTTATTGATTTAGATGATCATGTGTGATTTTGAATGGTGAAAGATTGTTAGATCATTGATTTTTCGTAAACCCTAGAGGGTTTACTACAGATTTTTATGGATAATTATGTTTATTGCATGATTGGAGATATGTCGTATGCTTAGGATGCATGCTAGACGATTGTGTGTGCTTGCTGATTTTTTGACAGCAGTGATAGTTAAACTTGAACGAGGCGTACCTTGTTAAATATAAAACCAAACTGGAACATTTATGAGTCTAAAAGGTAGTGCTCTGAGTCTAGTTTTCAGAAAACCCAACCACGCCTGATTTGGAGGTGTTTTGATTGCTCAAACGATTTAAATGTGATCAAAGGTCAAAACTGGTACTGGACAGATTGTAAGTTATGTTTAGACAAATGTAACTGTATGTTAATATGGTAATTGGTCGAGATTGTTAACACTAATGTGTACTAGGTTGAGTCTAGTTTCTATAAAGTCCAAGTTTGTAATTTTTGGACGGGTAAAAGTTAACATTTATTGTTTTACAAAACTGTAGTGCAAGTCTGAATTGTGAGACCTGCTGTTAGGCTGTTTTGTAATTATCATATCTCATGAACTACAATACCAAATGGGTTGGTTCCACTTCTAGAAGTTAACATGTTGAGTTAATAACCTAACCCAATTGGTCTTGCATTAATTGGAATTACCATATAACGAGAATAACAAATATCATTCTGTTGCGCATGATTCTGACTGCTGTGAGTTTACTGTAATGTTTTGACCATTTTGAGAAATCTATGTGGAATAAAAATACAATAAAAATAGTTCTGGAAACCTAACTCATGTATGCTTTTGTGACGATTTTTGGTGAATTAATTGATATGTTATGATCTGTTGAATAGAGTAATCTTTCAAGTAGAAATCTGTCCTGTTAGAACTAGCTGCTGAACTATATGAAAATACATGAAACGTGCTTGTTGCTAGATAATTGCCATGTTTTTGACTAAATTGCCCTTGTGGGGAATGATTGCTAGTAATGTACGATATTAATACTTGACACGTAAATAGTTGTTCACACATGTAACGTATCACTAATGTGTTTGTTGAGTGACACACAATTCACAAACGAAACACGAAACGTATCTCCCGCATAGGTATTATGTGCAGAGTCTAGAGACTCAATAATAGTTCCAACACTTAGAAAATCTCATTCTTGTTTTAGAACGCTAGTGAGGATTTTCTGTGACGCGCATCTCTTGGTTGACTTGTTTTTGAATTCTTCGCAAACAGTGAGTTTCACGTTCCCCCTTTACTCTTTTAAACACTTTTTACTTGGGGGAGATAACATACTCCAAAATGCTTTAGATTTTGTTATTAGTTATATATCACTTGTAAAGGCTAAGTGGCAAACGAAACAACTAAAGTCCTTCATAACATCGAACCGTTTAGTATTTGTATAATAGCGAGTCATTGTTGAGTAGTACTACTGGGTTTGACAAACCCCACCCAACGCTAAACTCGACTGGAGGTCGAGTGGGTGTAATCTTGGCTAACACATTTTCCATGGTCGGGATAGACATGGTGGCAAGGCAATTGATAAACAGTCAGCTTCGGTGTCGAATACTTAGTAATACTTGTTGTATAGGCTAGCTTGTAGGTTCCCTGGACGGATCACACGAGATATCCCGATATACACAGGTGCGGAATCCCTGTGTAGATCGTTACGGACGTAGAATATAAGCTCACGAACACACGAACACGATACGAACAAACCCACGTTATATTAATAACTCGAACCGTGTTACTTACAGACTCTCGACCTCACGTCAATAGACTTACTGAATTACACGTAAATAACCAACTCGATCAACTCCTAAACAGTAAACCCGAAGCCTATATAAATACACGACAACTTCGCCTCAGGCGAAGTTGTCCATAACTTCGCTCGTTCAACAAGTTCGCCTAGGCGAACCTGTCAACAACTTCGCTTGGTTAACAAGTTCGCCTAAGCGAACTTGTCAACAACTTCGCTTTTACAAACAAATACACAAACAATATTACAGACTCGATTACAGACATTAGACATATGAACTACTGACATCTATGCACCAACAGACTCCCCCTTGGCAGTAGCTTCATATCTTGATCTTTCAGCATCTGTCTCGTAATCCTCTATCTTCACGCGTGCACTCCTTCTCTAACACACACCGTCACAACTCGTTGATACTTTCTTGCTTCATCCTTCCAAGCTGGAATATAAAAGATCTTTTTCTCATTGAGCATCTTCAGATCAGCTTGCGATAAGTTTACAAGATGCATCGGATCGTAAACTCTAAGGATCTCTTGTTCATCTTCATCTTCCATCACGGCTTCAGCAGTCTGGCAATCAACGTACCACCATTTTAGATTCTTCAACACATCTTGAGGCATAGTCTTCATTGGAACCTCCTTGATGCATCGGATCGGTTTGTACTTCATCACCATCCATGGCTTGCCATCTGCTCTCAATCCCCTTTCTGTATCCTCCACGAGCTTTCCCTTCTGTGGCTTTAATAGTTCAAACTTCTTTTCTTTTATGCTTTCTTTCCACACAATCTTCTCAATCACTCTTGCCATGTTGTTGTCACTTCTATTTATCAGGCCCAACCTGGCCAAATCCTTCACCTCACATTCCGGCAACGTATTGAGAGATCTCAACATTCTCTTGAAGTATTGAATACCATCATAACGCTTCACCACAAACAACTTCATCTGTTCATCATAAATCCAACAGATAATTCCCTTCTTCGACTCAGCATAGCCTTTGATGTTATAACTCTTCTTGAACATGGCTGGAACAGCAGGCTTCTTGGTCTTAATAAACCAATGAGCACAGCCTTCCTTCCACCTAGGCTGCTCCTCCCACTCAGTCTCATCCATCTCAGCACCCATGTCGGCTTTCTCAACATCAGGGATCTCGTGTTCAACGTCTTCTTCTACTATCTCCCCCTCTTCTATCCCATCTTCAATCACAATCTGCTCACCGATCTTCTCAATCATATCACTCGGCAGCACATCTTCATCAAACAGCACATCGTCGCTGAACATGTCATCGTCAAGCTCCTTCAGCGCATCAATCACGTCATCCTCCACCAACACCACATCATCACCACCAGCTGCGTCGGTAGACTCCCCCTCAGCTGTGGAAGTACCAAGAGCTTGAGAAGTTCCTGGCAGCTCACCACCTGCATCTTTCGATGCATTGGGATCATCGTCTCGGTCGTTTCTCTTCTTCGTTCTGAGCTCGTCGCCCTTACAGCTCATCTCCCCCTGAGATGCCAAGAACTCCTTCAAGGCATCTATAACTTTCCCATGCTCAACCAGGAGGGATGCCTGTAGTTGATTTGCTTCCACTAGGCTTTGAATAGTCTTCGACTGCTCTGCCACGATCCGCTCTAGTGAAGCTATTCTCTCTGAATCTGAAGTAGGCGAAGGCGAGACACCAGAAGCAGGCGTAACCGCAGGTGGTACCAAACCTGATAACCCTGCAGCAGTAACGACCGTTGACTCTACAAATCGTGCAGCTACCACCGACTGAGTAAGCGTTGGAGGCGGTAGAGACACGATCTCCGGAGTCGACGTCTGGATAGCAGTGATGGATGGAGTGCCAGCAGCTGATGTAGCCACCACGGGAACATCCCCAGCGCTTGTACTTGTCACCTGTACAGAGGAAGGAACAATGGACATAACAGACAGTGCGGCCGGAGCAAAACGTACAGTCCTTAAAGTCTCTCCAGCTCCCATGCCAGCACCTGTCCTCTCCCGTCTTGATCTTCTTATCAGCTTATGTATGTCTTCTTCCTCTTCCGACTCATCATCATCCTCCGTTCTCTTCCTCTTCCCTATCGTTCTCTCTCGAGACACCATCAACCGTCTCCCCTCATTCATAATCTCATCCAAATCGGAGTCAGCCATCGACGTAGCTGCTCTAGTCATACTCACACCCAAACCTTGTGCAGTCGAGACCTGCACCTCTTCCACGTGATCCATATCAAAATAGCCTTGACCTCCAAAAACAGCGTCAAGATCTATATCCTCTGCAGCAGACACAACAGGCACAGCAGGAGCAGGAACATCTTGAGTTGCTCTTGCCTGTCGCGGTTGAGGATCTCTGAACTCGTCCCCACCAGCAGGAACATACTCTGGGTTAATTAAAAACCCAAACAGTGGAGTATGCCTGGGACGACGTTCAGGGTTGCTCCTCGCACTCGACGTGCGGCATTGAGCAAAGATACGTTTGCTCACCGATTCCACGTATCTTATCGGGCGTCTCTGAGGTAGAGTCGGAGCGACATGGTTCAATATCATCTGGACGAACCGTGGGTACATAATGAACCGCTCCCGAGACATCGCCCTCCTTTGTCTATCAATCTCGTAGAAGACCATTTGACTGAAGCTATAACGTTTGTTATAGGTCAGTGCAGTCATTTCAGACTGCATGGTCGCACCCATACCGTTAGTGCCCGCCTTCCTCCCAGACATGCATACTATCATAACGTGCATGAGGAAGCGCCACTGATCTAGAAGGAAACCATTCCTCCTCTGGGTATCTCCTAATGGACCAGAGTAGCCCATTCGGAGAAACTCTCCATCACGGAACGGAGCTACGAACTCTGTAGGGTCGTCCCTCGTCTCTTCTCCAAACCTTAATGCCACCCGGATCTGTTCAGAATTGAACTGAACTTGTTGATTGTTCACCGTCGCTCTCATGACCGGGGGCTCAACACGACAGTCGTATTCGACCGTCTGCCAGAAGTCTTCGATATTCGGCAAGGATATCGGCAGAGTGTTTGTTATGGCATGAAAAATCCTCGAGCGCAGGAGGAAAGTTATGATCTCGCGGTAATCTTCCACACCGCTCGCCTCCGGGTCAAGTGTAATGTACATATTGTGACCCGGGAAGAATTGACGTTGTTTATCACCATCGTCTCCTCCTGCACCTCCAGCACCAGCTAACGCAGCCATATCTGCAACAAACTAACCAAGTTAGAACGACACAAAGACATAGCACAAGTTCGCTTTGTTACCATGAGCGAAGTTGTGATAAACTCTGTATAGGCGAAGTTAAAGTTGAGGCGAAGTTGGGAACAACTTCGCTTCAGCTTTAAGTTCGTCTAATTAATATTAAGTACAAATGATCTAAGCGAAGTTAAAGTTAACTTCGCTTCATCACAACATCGCCTCAGGCGAATTTAAGTTTCAGGCGAAGTTACGGATAACTTTGCCTCAGGCGAACTTAAGCTTCGGGCGAAGTTACGGATAACTTCCCCTCAGGCGAACTTAAGCTCCAGGCGAAGTTACGGATAACTTCGCCTAAACCCTAACTTCGCCTGAATCTGAATCGGCGACAGTGAGATTATGGAACAACGTGCAGTTGATGATTCGGCTAGTTTAGACGATTAAGAACTCTTAAACACAAGTTTTAAGAACATGTTGACGATCAATATGTTTATTAACACGTTAAAACACAAGTTATGAAAATCGGTTTCAAAACCGATGGTCCGAGGGTTCGAAACCGGTTGAAACAAACATGTAGACGCTTGAATGAACATTGAGTATGTGATATAATGGTATTTCGAACCTTGAATCGGTGTGAAAATCGGGAATAAATAACACGTAATCGGATGTAATAACAAGTTCGCCGGAGAATAGTAAGTTCGCTGTGGATAAGTTCGCTGGATTTTGAAAAAGTGATGAACAGTTACCTGTTGAACATCCTTATATAGGGTCTGGGTTATACAGGCGAAGTTACGGATAACTTCGCCTAGGCGAAGTTATTCACAACTTCGCCTGTTCAACAACATCGCCTATATATTTACAGAATTAAACCTTATAATTTGAACATTTTTCCAATTAAGTTATAAAACTTTCCTTTAAGAAATGACATGATCAATTCTAAGTAACCAGTTAAAAAATCATAAAACTATCTAAGTACAAAAACTTAAAAAAGATAAAGTATAAGGGATCAAATTTCAGTCTCGATAGGGACTGCTACGTTTTCGAAAAGATCCGAACAGGAATCATACTAATTACGTGACTGTCAAATAGATCCGTGTTTAGCTGTATTATGACATATAGAGACATGTTGTAAGCAGGTAATATACTTAAGATGGTTTTCATCGTTTCTGTGATACGAGTTAGGTTCAATTATGCCTCAAAATTTAAGTGGGCAACAACTCAGAAATATTGATGCCTCCTATCTCTCCTCAAAGCGTATTTGGCTTTCCCCAAGTCACCCCGAATTGACTTCGACCCATAGTGTCTGATTAAGTTGTAAGAACTCTTCTTGATCTGCTTCCCGTTCTTCTCTCTTACTCAATGAATGTGAAGTCTTTATCTTATCATCACTAATATGTTTCAATAACTTCAAATTTTTTTTTTTTTTTTTGAATAAATATAGACTTCATAGTAAAAATTAACTGCAAGTCCCGAATCTGGATCACTGCAGTATCTTGAGACGCTATCTTCACGGAAATCAGAACACACATAGGCTCGTGTATGACTGGGTAATCGCTTTTCTGCCTATCATTCGGAAAGATATATATGAAGACACGCAAAACTCTTAAGGAGTTTCCACGTAAAATCAAGTAAAATTAGTTTGTATCACATCTACTTTTACGCACCATTAAAAGTTACCATGACATACAATGGCTGTCCTAAAGCCTTTTAAGCCTAATAACTTCACTAGTTAAGCACACAAAGTTAGTATATCTATCATTTTCCAAATTTGGATCAATTTTCTGTTAAACATAGCTAACGAACTTCTTACGAAGTAACAGACTTGAAAAATAATTTCATTTCCCAATTTTCTTTCAAAATTTAAACATTATTCGCCCCGACCAAAACAAAGTCTTCAGGTAAACGGCTATCCCGAAGATCCAATGGATCAGCTGGACCGACCACATACTAGTATGTGTCCTTCTAACTAAGTATTATCGACTTATTTTAAGCGAAAGAATGAAAAACTCATCATAAACTGCCCCGGTCACTATCAGTAATCTGGTTAATGGCTATCCTCAAAATCTACAAGTAGAAAATGATGACCAAAACATATCCGAAGACATGTCCTTCAAACTAATGTAATCGACATATTTTTAAGCGATTAGTGACGATTTTTTTTTTTTTTTTTTAAATATCACAAGAAAAGCATGGTTACTCGGGATTGATCATCCCATTCAGTTCAATAAGGTTTTGAAATCTGGATTTGTCAAACGCTTTAGTGTATAAATCAGCGAAATTATCAAGCGTATCCACCTTTTCAAGAATTATCAGTTTCTTCTCAGCACAATCCCGTATGAAATGATGACGTATGTCAATGTGTTTAGTTTTACTATGTTTCACGGGATTGTTAGTTACTGAGATAGCAGCTGTGTTATCAATGCAAATAGGAGTAAGTAAGAAATTCAGACCATAGTCGCGCAACTGTTGTTGTATCCAAAGAACCTGAGAGCAGCAGTTGGATGCTGCCATGTATTCTGCTTCACAGGTTGAAATTGCGAGTGAAGTCTGCTTCTTGCATTGCCACGACACCAATCTGCCACCAAGAAACTGACATCCTCCAGTTGTTGACTTCCGACTCTGATTGCACCCTCCATAATCAGAATCTGTGTAAGCGACCAGCTCCAAGTCTCCTCCTTTCGGGTACCACAACCCCAGCTTCGGCTTGCCCTTGAGATACCGCAGTATCCTCTTTGCACCTTTCAAATGAGATTCTTTTGGATTTGCATGAAAACGTGCACAAAGACAAACAGCAAACATTATATCAGGCCTAGATGCAGTTAAGTACATTAAAGAACCTATTATTGCCCGATATTGAGTTGGGTCCACATCTGCATCACCGTCTACTTCAGCACCCAATTTGTGATTGACGCAGATTGGAGTATCATATGGAGAACTGTCCTCCATCTTGAAGCGCTTGAGCACATCTTGAACATACTTCGTCTGATGAATGAACATCCCGTCCTTCCTCTGATCAACCTGCAATCCTAGAAAGAAAGTTAGTTCACCCATAGCACTCATTTCAAACCTTTTCTTCATGACGGCTTCAAACTCCTGACACATGGAGACTTTTGATGCAGCAAATATAATGTCATCCACGTAGACTTGTACCAGCAGGAAGTCGCTTCCATCTCTTTTGAAGAACAACGTGCTATCAATTTTCCCTCTTTCAAAACCATTCTCGAGCAAGTAATCCGATAAAGTTGCATACCAGGCACGAGGTGCCTGATGTAATCCATACAATGCCTTGCTCAACCTGTACACGTGATCTGGATAGTCTGGGTCAGGAAAACCCGGAGGTTGCTCAACATACACAACCTCATCAACTTTCCCATTCAAAAACGCACTCTTTACATCTAGCTGAAACACCTTCATCTTTTCATAAGCAGCAAACGCCAAAAACAATCTTATGGCTTCCAACCTAGCGACAGGAGCGAACACTTCGTTATAATCAATCCCCTCTTGTTGATTAAAACCTTTAACGACCAGCCTCGCCTTGTTTCTGATAATAATCCCCTTATCATCTCTCTTGCACTTAAACACCCATTTTGTGCCTATCGCATGTACATTCTTTGGTTTTTCAACCAAAGTCCAAACTTCCATCTTCTCGAATTGAGCCAACTCTTCTTGCATGGCTTCGACCCACGAGCTGTCCTTTAAAGCCATTTGATAATTCTTCGGTTCAATCTGGCTTATAAAGCAGGTATACAGGCATTCATCGATTATTCCTGTCTCCTTAATGCTTGTATAAACACAGGTATGTTCATTCAAGCTACTTCTCGTTTGTACACCTGAGGACACATCACCAATCACATTATCCAAAGGGTGATCTTTATGAATTCTCGTGGTCGGAACAGATCCGACATGCAAATTATCTTCCAAATTAGAAGAGATCTCATCAATGGTTGTTTCATGCTGAGAGTGAAAAGGATTGATAAATTCTTCTTCAGTTGAGGCAGCAGGGGTACCAATTGTGTTTGATGAGGAAGGTTGACATTTATCAATCAGCTGTCTTTGCAATAGATTTTCTTCCTCATCGAGAATCATCTTCGTCGCAGCTCTTTCTTCTTCTTCAGAAATCTCCAAATCCGGTACGTTAAACGACTTAAAAAGCTTAACATAGTCGAAAAGCTCAGCAGGTCCATTGCTAGGTTTTGGCGGTTGGTAACTTGTGATGTCAGTGTTACACACCACCTCCACCTTGCAAGTCGAAGTATTGAAGACACGCCTGTTGGGTGTACCAACAACATAACCGACTAAGATTCCTTCATCGGCTACTTCACCAAATTTAGAGTTTGTCTTCAAGATCGAACAAGGGGACCCGAATGGTTCAAGACCACTCAAGTTGGGCTTCCTTCCATGCATAAGCTCGTAACATGTTTTACCAAGTCTCTTAACGGTTAACACTCTATTCAGAACATAGCAGGCTGTAGCAACTGCTTCAGCCCAGAACATCACAGGAAGCTTCGAGTCTGCCAGCATAGTTCTGGCTCCTTCAATTAAAGTTCGGTTCTTCCTTTCAGCCACTCCATTCTGTTGCGGAGTATACGGAGCGCTGTATTGATGTTCAATTCCTTTCTGAAGACAGAAGATCTCCATTTCAAAATTCTTGAACTCCGTCCCATTGTCACTTCTGATGAACTTAACAGTTTTACTCATGACGTTCTCAACTTTGGTAATCAAATTCTTCACCATTTGAGCCGTCTCATATTTCGATTTCAGAAAATATACCCACGAATATCGCGAGTAGTCATCAGTGATCACCAAGCAGTAAGAAGTACCTCCTAGACTTTTTACATTCACAGGACCGAAGAGATCCATGTGAAGCAGTTCTAGAGTACTGGCAATTGAGTTGACCTTCTTGGTGAGATGGGATTTCTTGTGTTGCTTTCCCTTCTTGCATGCAATACATTTGTCTTCAAAGTTAAAACTTTTCAAGGGAACGCCCATCACAAGCCCATTTCTGACAATGTGGTTCATCTTCCGAAGATGAATGTGCCCCATCCTCCTGTGCCATAGTTCGGATTCTGATTCGCTTGCTTTCGTCATTAAACATGATTCTCCCGTGGCCATTTCAGTAGACCTCATATCCATCACATAAGTATTTGTATCACGTGGAGCTTTCATCACTATCCACTCGTCTGGTATCTGAAAACCAGGCTTCAACACGATCGCCTCATTCTTCGTGAAATGAACAGTATACTCCTTATCACAAATCTGCGACACACTCAGCAGATTGACTAAGATTCCTTCATCGGCTACTTCACCAAATTTAGAGTTTGTCTTCAAGATCGAACAAGGGGATAGACATGGTGGCAAGGCAATTGATAAACAGTCAGCTTCGGTGTCGAATACTTAGTAATACTTGTTGTATAGGCTAGCTTGTAGGTTCCCTGGACGGATCACACGAGATATCTCGATATACACAGGTGCGGAATCCTTGTGTAGATCGTTACGGACGTAGAATATAAGCTCACGAACACACGAACACGATACGAACAAACCCACGTTATATTAATAACTCGAACCGTGTTACTTACAGACTCTCGACCTCACGTCAATAGACTTACTGAATTACACGTAAATAACCAACTCGATCAACTCCTAAACAGTAAACCCGAAGCCTATATAAATACACGACAACTTCGCCTCAGGCGAAGTTGTCCATAACTTCGCTCGTTCAACAAGTTCGCCTAGGCGAACTTGTCAACAACTTCGCTTGGTTAACAAGTTCGCCTAAGCGAACTTGTCAACAACTTCGCTTTTACAAACAAATACACAAACAATATTACAGACTCGATTACAGACATTAGACATATGAACTACTGACATCAATGCACCAACAGACTCCCCCTTGGAAGTAGCTTCATATCTTGATCTTTCAGCATCTGTCTCGTAATCCTGTATCTTCACGCGTGCACTCCTTGTCTAACACACACCGTCACAACTCGTTGATACTTTCTTGCTTCATCCTTCCAAGCTGGAATATAAAAGATCTTTTTCTCGTTGAGCATCTTCAGATCAGCTTGCGATAAGTTTACAAGATGCATCGGATCGTAAACTCTAAGGATCTCTTGTTCATCTTCATCTTCCATCACGGCTTTAGCAGTCTGGCAATCAATGTACCACCATTTTAGATTCTTCAACACATCTTGAGGCATAGTCTTCATTGGAACCTCCTTGATGCATCGGATCGGTTTGTACTTCATCACCATCCATGGCTTGCCATCTGCTCTCAATCCCCTTTCTGTATCCTCCACGAGCTTTCCCTTATGTGGCTTTAATAGTTCAAACTTCTTTTCTTTTATGCTTTCTTTCCACACAATCTTCTCAATCACTCTTGCCATGTTGTTGTCACTTCTATTTATCAGGCCCAACCTGGCCAAATCCTTCACCTCACATTCCGGCAACGTATTGAGAGATCTCAACATTCTCTTGAAGTATTGAATACCATCATAACGCTTCACCACAAACAACTTCATCTGTTCATCATAAATCCAACAGATAATTCCCTTCTTCGACTCAGCATAGCCTTTGATGTTATAACTCTTCTTGAACATGGCTGGAACAGCAGGCTTCTTGGTCTTAATAAACCAATGAGCACAGCCTTCCTTCCACCTAGGCTGCTCCTCCCACTCAGTCTCATCCATCTCAGCACCCATGTCGGCTTTCTCAACATCAGGGATCTCGTGTTCAACGTCTTCTTCTACTATCTCCCCCTCTTCTATCCCATCTTCAATCACAATCTGCTCACCGATCTTCTCAATCATATCACTCGGCAGCACATCTTCATCAAACAGCACATCGTCGCTGAACATGTCATCGTCAAGCTCCTTCAGCGCATCAATCACGTCATCCTCCACCAACACCACATCATCACCACCAGCTGCGTGGGTAGACTCCCCCTCAGCTGTGGAAGTACCAAGAGCTTGAGAAGTTCCTGGCAGCTCACCACCTGCATCTTTCGATGCATTGGGATCATCGTCTCGGTCGTTTCTCTTCTTCGTTCTGAGCTCGTCGCCCTTACAGCTCATCTCCCCCTGAGATGCCAAGAACTCCTTCAAGGCATCTATAACTTTCCCATGCTCAACCAGGAGGGATGCCTGTAGTTGATTTGCTTCCACTAGGCTTTGAATAGTCTTCGACTGCTCTGCCACGATCCGCTCTAGTGAAGCTATTCTCTCTGAATCTGAAGTAGGCGAAGGCGAGACACCAGAAGCAGGCGTAACCGCAGGTGGTACCATACCTGATAACCCTGCAGCAGTAACGACCGTTGACTCTACAAATCGTGCAGCTACCACCGACTGAGTAAGCGTTGGAGGCGGTAGAGACACGATCTCCGGAGTCGACGTCTGGATAGCAGTGATGGATGGAGTGCCAGCAGCTGATGTAGCCACCACGGGAACATCCCCAGCGCTTGTACTTGTCACCTGTACAGAGGAAGGAACAATGGACATAACAGACAGTGCGGCCGGAGCAAAACGTACAGTCCTTGAAGTCTCTCCAGCTCCCATGCCAGCACCTGTCCTCTCCCGTCTTGATCTTCTTATCAGCTTATGTATGTCTTCTTCCTCTTCCGACTCATCATCATCCTCCGTTCTCTTCCTCTTCCCTATCGTTCTCTCTCGAGACACCATCAACCGTCTCCCCTCATTCATAATCTCATCCAAATCGGAGTCAGCCATCGACGTAGCTGCTCTAGTCATACTCACACCCAAACCTTGTGCAGTCGAGACCTGCACCTCTTCCACGTGATCCATATCAAAATAGCCTTGACCTCCAAAAACAGCGTCAAGATCTATATCCTCTGCAGCAGACACAACAGGCACAGCAGGAGCAGGAACATCTTGAGTTGCTCTTGCCTGTCGCGGTTGAGGATCTCTGAACTCGTCCCCACCAGCAGGAACATACTCTGGGTTAATTAAAAACCCAAACAGTGGAGTATGCCTGGGACGACGTTCAGGGTTGCTCCTCGCACTCGACGTGCGGCATTGAGCAAAGATACGTTTGCTCACCGATTCCACGTATCTTATCGGGCGTCTCTGAGGTAGAGTCGGAGCGACATGGTTCAATATCATCTGGATGAACCGTGGGTACATAATGAACCGCTCCCGAGACATCGCCCTCCTTTGTCTATGAATCTCGTAGAAGACCATTTGACTGAAGCTATAACGTTTGTTATAGGTCAGTGCAGTCATTGCAGACTGCATGGTCGCACCTATACCGTCAGTGCCCGCCTTCCTCCCAGACATGCATACTATCATAACGTGCATGAGGAAGCGCCACTGATCTAGAAGGAAACCCTTTCTCCTCTGGGTATCTCCTAATGGACCAGAGTAGCCCATTCGGAGAAACGCTCCATCACGGAACGGAGCTACGAACTCTGTAGGGTCGTCCCTCGTCTCTTCTCCAAACCTTAATGCCACCCGGATCTGTTCAGAATTGAACTGAACTTGTTGATTGTTCACCGTCGCTCTCATGACCGGGGGCTCAACACGACAGTCGTATTCGACCGTCTGCCAGAAGTCTTCGATATTCGGCAAGGATATCGGCAGAGTGTTTGTTATGGCATGAAAAATCCTCGAGCGCAGGAGGAAAGTTATGATCTCGCGGTAATCTTCCACACCGCTCGCCTCCGGGTCAAGTGTAATGTACATATTGTGACCCGGGAAGAATTGACGTTGGTTATCACCATCGTCTCCTCCTGCACCTCCAGCACCAGCTAACGCAGCCATATCTGCAACAAACTAACCAAGTTAGAACGACACAAAGACATAGCACAAGTTCGCTTTGTTACCATGAGCGAAGTTGTGATAAACTCTGTATAGGCGAAGTTAAAGTTGTGGCGAAGTTGGGAACAACTTCGCTTCAGCTTTAAGTTCGTCTAATTAATATTAAGTACAAATGATCTAAGCGAAGTTAAAGTTAACTTCGCTTCATCACAACATCGCCTCAGGCGAATTTAAGTTTCAGGCGAAGTTACGGATAACTTTGCCTCAGGCGAACTTAAGCTTCGGGCGAAGTTACGGATAACTTCGCCTCAGGCGAACTTAAGCTCCAGGCGAAGTTACGGATAACTTCGCCTAAACCCTAACTTCGCCTGAATCTGAATCGGCGACAGTGAGATTATGGAACAACGTGCAGTTGATGATTCGGCTAGTTTAGACGATTAAGAACTCTTAAACACAAGTTTTATGAACATGTTGACGATCAATATGTTTATTAACACGTTAAAACACAAGTTATGAAAATTGGTTTCAAAACAGATGGTCCGAGGGTTCGAAACCGGTTGAAACAAACATGTAGACGCTTGAATGAACATTGAGTATGTGATATAATGGTATTTCGAACCTTGAATCTGTGTGAAAATCGGGAATAAATAACACGTAATCGGATGTAATAACAAGTTCGCCGGAGAATAGTAAGTTCGCTGTGGATAAGTTCGCTGGATTTTGAAAAAGTGATGAACAGTTACCTGTTGAACATCCTTATATAGGGTCTGGGTTATACAGGCGAAGTTACAGATAACTTCGCCTAGGCGAAGTTATTCACAACTTCGCCTGTTCAACAACATCGCCTATATATTTACAGAATTAAACCTTATAATTTGAACATTTTTCCAATTAAGTTATAAAACTTTCCTTTAAGAAATGACATGATCAATTCTAAGTAACCAGTTAAAAAATCATAAAACTATCTAAGTACAAAAACTTAAAAAAGATAAAGTATAAGGGATCAAATTTCAGTCTCGATAGGGACTGCTACGTTTTCGAAAAGATCCGAACAGGAATCATACTAATTACGTGACTGTCAAATAGATCCGTGTTTAGTTGTATTATGACATATAGAGACATGTTGTAAGCAGGTAATATACTTAAGATGGTTTTCATCGTTTCTGTGATACGAGTTAGGTTCAATCATGCCTCAAAATTTAAGTAGGCAACAACTCAGAAATATTGATGCCTCCTATCTCTCCTCAAAGCGTATTTGGCTTTCCCCAAGTCACCCCGAATTGACTTCGACCCATAGTGTCTGATTAAGTTGTAAGAACTCTTCTTGTTCTGCTTCCCGTTCTTCTCTCTTACTCATTGAATGTGAAGTCTTTATCTTATCATCACTAATATGTTTCAATAACTTCAATTTTTTTTTTTTTGAATAAATATAGACTTCATAGTAAAAATTAACTGCAAGTCCCGAATCTGGATCACTGCAGTATCTTGAGACGCTATCTTCACGGAAATCAGAACACACATGGGCTCGTGTATGACTGGGTAATCGCTTTTCTGCCTATCATTCGGAAAGATATATATGAAGACACGCAAAACTCTTAAGGAGTTTCCACGTAAAATCAAGTAAAATTAGTTTGTATCACATCTACTTTTACGCACCATTAAAAGTTACCATGACATACAATGGCTGTCCTAAAGCCTTTTAAGCCTAATAACTTCACTAGTTAAGCACACAAAGTTAGTATATCTATCATTTTCCAAGGTTGGATCAATTTTCTGTTAAACATAGCTAACGAACTTCTTACGAAGTAACAGACTTGAAAAATAATTTCATTTCCCAATTTTCTTTCAAAATTTAAACATTATTCGCCCCGACCAAAACAAAGTCTTCAGGTAAACGGCTATCCCGAAGATCCAATGGATCAGCTGGACCGACCACATACTAGTATGTGTCCTTCTAACTAAGTATTATCGACTTATTTTAAGCGAAAGAATGAAAAACTCATCATAAACCGCCCCGGTCACTATCAGTAATCTAGTTAATGGCTATCCTCAAAATCTACAAGTAGAAAATGATGACCAAAACATATCCGAAGACATGTCCTTCAAACTAATGTAACCGACATATTTTTAAGCGATTAGTGACGTTTTTTTTTTTTTTTTTTTTTTTTTTAAATATCACAAGAAAAGCATGGTTACTCGGTATTGATCATCCCATTCAGTTCAATAAGGTTTTGAAATCTGGATTTGTCAAACGCTTTAGTGTATAAATCAGCGAAATTATCAAGCGTATCCACCTTTTCAAGAATTATCAGTTTCTTCTCAGCACAATCCCGTATGAAATGATGACGTATGTCAATGTGTTTAGTTTTACTATGTTTCACGGGATTGTTAGTTACTGAGATAGCAGCTGTGTTATCAATGCAAATAGGAGTAAGTAAGAAATTCAGACCATAGTCCCGCAACTGTTGTTGTATCCAAAGAACCTGAGAGCAGCAGTTGGATGCTGCCATGTATTCTTCCTCACAGGTTGAAATTGCGACTGAAGTCTGCTTCTTGCATTTCCACGACACCAATCTGCCACCAAGAAAATGACATCCTCCAGTTGTTGACTTATGACTCTGATTGCACCCTCCATAATCAGAATCTGTGTAAGCGACCAGCTTCGGCTTGCCCTTGAGATACCGCAGTATCCTCTTTGCACCTTTCAAATGAGATTCTTTTGGATTTGCCTGAAAACGTGCACAAAGACAAACAGCAAACATTATATCAGGCCTAGATGCAGTTAAGTACATTAAAGAACCTATTATTGCCCTATATTGAGTTGGGTCCACATCTGCATCACCGTCTACTTCAGCACCCAATTTGTGATTGACGCAGATTGGAGTATCATATGGAGAACTGTCCTCCATCTTGAAGCGCTTGAGCACATCATGAACATACTTCGTCTGATGAATGAACATCCCGTCCTTCCTCTGATCAACCTGCAATCCTAGAAAGAAAGTTATTTCACCCATAGCACTCATTTCAAACCTTTTCTTCATGACGGCTTCAAACTCCTGACACATGGAGACTTTTGATGCAGCAAATATAATGTCATCCACGTAGACTTGTACCAGCAGGAAGTCGCTTCCATCTCTTTTGAAGAACAACGTGCTATCAATTTTCCCTCTTTCAATACCATTCTCGAGCAAGTAATCCGATAAAGTTGCATACCAGGCACGAGGTGCCTGATGTAATCCATACAATGCCTTGCTCAACCTGTACACGTGATCTGGATAGTCTGGATCAGGAAAACCCGGAGGTTGCTCAACATACACAACCTCATCAACTTTCCCATTCAAAAACGCACTCTTTACATCTAGCTGAAACACCTTCATCTTTTCATAAGCAGCAAACGCCAAAAACAATCTTATGGCTTCCAACCTAGCGACAGGAGCGAACACTTCGTTATAATCAATCCCCTCTTGTTGATTAAAACCTTTAACGACCAGCCTCGCCTTGTTTCTGATAATAATCCCCTTATCATCTCTCTTGCACTTAAACACCCATTTTGTGCCTATCGCATGTACATTCTTTGGTTTTTCAACCAAAGTCCAAACTTCCATCTTCTCGAATTGAGCCAACTCTTCTTGCATGGCTTCGACCCACGAGCTGTCCTTTAAAGCCATTTGATAATTCTTCTGTTCAATCTGGCTTATAAAGCAGGTATACAGGCATTCATCGATTATTCCTGTCTCCTTAATGCTTGTATAAACACAGGTATGTTCATTCAAGCTACTTCTCGTTTGTACACCTGAGGACACATCACCAATCACATTATCCAAAGGGTGATCTTTATGAATTCTCGTGGTCGGAACAGATCCGACATGCAAATTATCTTCCAAATTAGAAGAGATCTCATCAATGGTTGTTTCATGCTGAGAGTGAAAAGGATTGATAAATTCTTCTTCAGTTGAGGCAGCAGGGGTACCAATTGTGTTTGATGAGGAAGGTTGACATTTATCAATCAGCTGTCTTTGCAATAGATTTTCTTCCTCATCGAGAATCATCTTCGTCGCAGCTCTTTCTTCTTCTTCAGAAATCTCCAAATCCGGTACGTTAAACGACTTAAAAAGCTTAACATAGTCGAAAAGCTCAGCAGGTCCATTGCTAGGTTTTGGCGGTTGGTAACTTGTGATGTCAGTGTTACACACCACCTCCACCTTGCAAGTCGAAGTATTGAAGACACGCCTGTTGGGTGTACCAACAACATAACCGACTAAGATTCCTTCATCGGCTACTTCACCAAATTTAGAGTTTGTCTTCAAGATCGAACAAGGGGACCCGAATGGTTCAAGACCACTCAAGTTGGGCTTCCTTCCATGCATAAGCTCGTAACATGTTTTACCAAGTCTCTTAACGGTTAACACTCTATTCAGAACATAGCAGGCTGTAGCAACTGCTTCAGCCCAGAACATCACAGGAAGCTTCGAGTCTGCCAGCATAGTTCTGGCTCCTTCAATTAAAGTTCGGTTCTTCCTTTCAGCCACTCCATTCTGTTGCGGAGTATACGGAGCGCTGTATTGATGTTCAATTCCTTTCTGAAGACAGAAGATCTCCATTTCAAAATTCTTGAACTCCGTCCCATTGTCACTTCTGATGAACTTAACAGTTTTACTCATGACGTTCTCAACTTTGGTAATCAAATTCTTCACCATTTGAGCCGTCTCATATTTCGATTTTAGAAAATATACCCACGAATATCGCGAGTAGTCATCAGTGATCACCAAGCAGTAAGAAGTACCTCCTAGACTTTTTACATTCACAGGACCGAAGAGATCCATGTGAAGCAGTTCTAGAGTACTGGCAATTGAGTTGACCTTCTTGGTGAGATGGGATTTCTTGTGTTGCTTTCCCTTCTTGCATGCAATACATTTGTCTTCAAAGTTAAAACTTTTCAAGGGAACGCCCATCACAAGCCCATTTCTGACAATGTGGTTCATCTTCCGAAGATGAATGTGCCCCATCCTCCTGTGCCATAGTTCGGATTCTGATTCGCTTGCTTTCGTCATTAAACATGATTCTCCCGTGGCCATTTCAGTAGACCTCATATCCATCACATAAGTATTTGTATCACGTGGAGCTTTCATCACTATCCACTCGTCTGGTATCTGAAAACCAGGCTTCAACACGATCGCCTCATTCTTCGTGAAATGAACAGTATACTCCTTATCACAAATCTGCGACACACTCAGCAGATTGTGCTTCAGCTCTTCTACAAAATTCACATTCTCAAGTGTCATTTTCCCATTGGACACCGTTCCTTTTCCAGTAATTCTTCCTTCACTTTCACCAGCAAAACTAACTCTCGCTCCTTGAACAGGTTTTAAGTCGTGCAACAAGTATTTGTTGCCCGTCATGTGCCGGGAACAGCCGCTATCTACAATCCAAAGACTGTGGGCAGCCCTGTTCAACTGTTCCTGCACAATAAAGCAAAGGATTAGAATCGAGGGACCCAAGACCAATTGGTCTTGGATCTATACATCCCGTAGTTCTGCTTTCCAAAGTTAGCATCTGGATAATTCCTGTCAGTCCTATTAGGAAATCTCCTTGGAAATTGAGTGTGAGTCCTTCCAAACCTATGTGTATTGACAGTATTATATCTTACGGTTTGGTGATTAGCATTGTAAAACTGAGGTTTGTTTCTGTGAAAACCTGAATTAGTTACATTTCGAAACTTTAAAGGGTTTTCATTTTTAGCAGTATTAAAATTACCATTAGACTTATGCTCAGTTTTAATAGGCCTCACGCCTCTGAATTTAGGCGTCAGAGGACAATCTGCAACAAGATGTCCTAACTTATTACACCTAAAACAACACCTATACTCCATTTTCTTTTCAAATGTTGTTTTGGATGTAGAGGCTGTGTTACCGGCCGTTCGTCTCACATAAGGTGGGACGTACGGGTTGAGTGGAGTATTCTTTTTAGAAGTTTTATCTTTTTCTCCACCAGTGGGTAACACTACCTTCTCTTTTGTCTTACCCGATTCGGACAACTTATCCGAATCCGATGAGACTGGACTCGTAACAGAAATTTTCTCACTTGAAACAGGCGAACTCGTTTCGCCACTACTAACACTTGGTTCTTTACTCGTAACCTTGATTGGAACTGTCTGAGGAACTTCAAAATCAACAGATTTCTGAACACTAGGGTTAAAAGTGTAATTGTGGTTATAAGGTGGTGGAACCTCGTGATAACCAATTCCTCCCCTCTTTGTAGAGGTACCTTGATCACTAACAAGGTGATCAAGAATAGCTGAGGAATTTCTGAACTGTTCTAGTTTTCGGTTCAGTTCCACCACTTTCACCTGGTGGTCAGCAATCTGCTTTTCTCGTTCAACAATCAGTTTAGTTTTTTCTTCTAAAACCTCATAACTTAGATCAATTACTTCAATTTTTTCAGCAAGTTTAGTTTTTAAGCTTTTAACATCTTTTTCACACGCTTTTATTTTAACTTTGTAACTGTTTTCTCTTGCTTTCGTAAAGTGATGATCTTCTTTAAGAGTTTTAAATTCAGCATCTAAACGAACATACTGATCAGTTATGTTAGCAAGTTGCTCAGACAAATTCTCACATTTAGTACAAATAGATTTAGAACTTACCTCGGAGATTTGATCATTGTTATCTGCCATGAAAGCTTTTTCCTTACCAGTAGCTTTCTCTTCTCCGGTAGTCTTCTCACGTTCTTCATTCTCAACCTTAGCCATATTTGCCTGTTCACTAGTTTCATTCGAGTGCAGGTTCCAGTTGTACTCACCTGGTTCTCTGGACAGCATGGCATTGACTTCTTTAGTACTCCCAGTGTGCTGTGCAGACCGGCCCTGACCACGTTCAACTCGCTCATTTCTGCAATCTTTGGCAAAGTGCCCGTTTTGTTGACAGTTATAGCACCTCACCTTAGACTTGTCGAACCCTGGCCTGCCACCAACAAACTTTCTCCCCGTCTTTCTCATAAACTTCTTCACTCTCCTCACTATCATGGCCATCTGCCATTGTAAATCCATTTCCTCCAGATCATCAGCATCGATCTGGTCATAGTCTTCATCTAGCATCGCTGGATCAACCACCTTTCCATGAATATAGTTTTCATATGAAGCAATAAATGAAGCATAGAGGCCAAACTGCTCTTCAGCAGATTTGACGCTCATTGGCATCTTAGAGTAATTATTGCTGGAGGAACTTGAAGATCCACTACTCTTGCTTGCTGTCTGTTGAGTACCACTTGATCCACCCGCAACAAAGCAAACATCCCCATTTGAGTTTACTGACACATGCCCCTCCTGTGAAGAATTGACACCCGACTCACCCTTCGAGTAGTAGGCGGCAGAATCAGTCTTTGAACTTGTATTGGAGTTTACTTTAGCACCGTACATGCCTGGATCTTGAACCTGATCCATAGATGTTTCTTTTCTTACCATATTAAGCTCAAAAGTTCTGAGCTTGTTGACAGCGGTTTCAAGATCATAAGTAGGGAAGTCCTTGTCTTCCCTCATCAGTACAGTATACATCTCCCATTTTGGTGGGAGAGCATCGAGAAGCTTTTCCACAATCTCTTCTTCTCGGTAGGAAATGGAGTAGTTACTCAATTAAGTCATTAGATGATAATATCGAGTGATAATATCATCAAGAGATTCGTTCTTTAAGTACTTAAAGACTGAAAATTGAGTCTTGAGCAACTTTATCTTTGAAGCCCGAATGCCTACATTTCCTTCGAATCTGCTCTCAAGAGCTTCCCAAAGCTCTCTAGCTGATGTATATTTCTGAACGTATGGAGGATCTCCTGTGGAAGAGCCATTGTGATTGCAGCATGAGCCTTGCTTTCGGCTTCATACATCTTCTTCTCCTCCTCTTCCATTTTACTGTATTTCTTGATTTGGTCTCGACCCTCATACTCCATGATTGGTGGAATATATCCATCTTGGATGAATACCCACATTTTCGCATCCTGGTACTTAACGTATTGAATGAACCGATCCTTCCACGCGACAAAATCGGTTCCCTTCAGCAACCTTGGGGCCTTTGTAGCTGACCCCGCTTCAACTTCCATCTTTACAAGCTCCGAAATGTTGATCGACGACATCCTTCTTGAAGACTAAGAAACCCGAAAAATTCTGAAAAGGGCGAAGTTAAGAAATTTCCTCTGAACAGTACTGTAGGCGAAGTTAAGGATAACTTCGCTTTAAGTAATAACTTCGCTGGATCCTTCTTAAATTCGCATGACTGGGCGAAGTTGAGAATAACTTCGCTTAGGATAAGCGAACTTAGAAAGTAAGCGAATTTGAATAGAACTTCGCTGAACTACGCGAACTTGATGAGAACTTCGCTGAGTTAGGCGAAGTTGAGGAGGTAGGCGAAGTTGTGAATAACTTCGCTTCTCCTTATATCTTCGCTGAAACCCTACGTATCCTGACGGCAACTTCGCCTGATGAACAGCAACTTCGCCTGACGAACTGAAACTTTCTGCAGATCTGAAAATCGGATTTTAACGACGATTTTGACGGTTTAAAGGCTTAAACACACTGGTAGGAGGCTAGAATGAGCAAAAACACCAATAACTCGTCCCGTGAATACCCGAAATGGAACGAATTCTACACCCGCGTGAATATCCCGAACCACACAATCGAGCAAAAGCTCTGATACCAATTGTAGGTTCCCTGGACGGATCACACGAGATATCCCGATATACACAGGTGCGGAATCCCTGTGTAGATCGTTACGGACGTAGAATATAAGCTCACGAACACACGAACACGATACGAACAAACCCACGTTATATTAATAACTCGAACCGTGTTACTTACAGACTCTCGACCTCACGTCAATAGACTTACTGAATTACACGTAAATAACCAACTCGATCAACTCCTAAACAGTAAACCCGAAGCCTATATAAATACACGACAACTTCGCCTCAGGCGAAGTTGTCCATAACTTCGCTCGTTCAACAAGTTCGCCTAGGCGAACTTGTCAACAACTTCGCTTGGTTAACAAGTTCGCCTAAGCGAACTTGTCAACAACTTCGCTTTTACAAACAAATACACAAACAATATTACAGACTCGATTACAGACATTAGACATATTAACTACTGACATCTATGCACCAACATAGCTACCTATCGATATATAATTGACATAACATTATCTGGTAACGCAAACGCAAAACGTAAACGCAAACGCAAACGCTTTATTTATATAAACTTGTGAACTCACCAACTCTGTGTTGACACTTTTAGTATGTTATTCTCAGGTAGCCGAGGCGGGCGCGCGGTATAGGAACATGCATTGCATTGAACTCTAATGTTTTTGCAAACTTGTTTTTTTTAAACTGTTATTGATTGTGTTTTAGGTCGTCCTGCGTGACGAAACTCTTGGTTTACGAATTTTACTCTTCCGCATTTATTTAAACTTAAATGTTTTCGTGGTTTGAAAACTTTATTTATGGTGTTTGATTATAACTAATGATTCCGATCCTGTTAGTTCACACCCTCTGACGGTAAAACTCCGTTAGTGGATTTTGAGGGTGTGACATTTCCGCCATAGGAGTGGTAGCACTTTTGGAATCTTGAAATTCAAACTTTGCAAGCATATCTTCAACATACTTTCCTTGATGCAACAAAATTCTTGTTGAACTCTGACAAACCTGCAACCCTAGAAACGTTGTCATTTCCCCCAGTGAGCTCATCTCAAACTTTTTCTTCATCACCTCTTCAAACTCAGAACACAACCCAGAACTTGTCGATCCAAAAATAATGTCATCCACATAAATTTGAACCAGGATCAAATCTTTCCCGGTGGTTTTAAGGAACATAGTTTGATCAATGGTCCCTCTTTTATAACCATGACCCAGAAGATGAGCTGTCAATGTAGCATACCACGCCGAGGAGCTTGATGAAGACCATACAATGCTTTATCTAACTTGTAGACATGAGTGGGATTCTTAGAGTCTACAAACCTCGGTGGCTGGTCCACGCAAATCTCCTCCTTAACTTTGCCATACAGGAACACAGTTTTAACATCCATCTGATAGACAGTAAAACCCATGAATGATGCATAAGTTAGAAAAATCCGGATGGCTTCGAATCTAACTATGGGAGCATAAACCTCAGTAGTCTAAACCTTCAACCTGACGAAAACCATGAACAACCAGCCGTGCTTTGTTTATAACGATAACCCCCGTGTCATCTTGCTTGTTTCAGAAAACCCATCTCGTATCCAACGCTTTCTTTCCCACCGGCAGTTCAACCAATCTCCAGACCTTTAACTTATCAAACTGATTTAATTCTTCATGCATAGCATCCACCCAGCTTGTTTCTTGAAGAGCCATTTCTACCGACTTTGGCTCAATCTGAGAGATAAAACAAGAAAACAAGCAGCTATTTATGCGTCCGGTCTGACTTTTGGTGGACACGCCTGTTTCAAGAGGACCAATGATATTTTCAATCGGATGATATCGCTAAATTCTCGATGGAATTGTTCGGGAACAACACCTGTAGAAGGTAAGTTTGACAGGTTCTCATCAACCTCAGTGAGAGGATTCTTTCATCCAGAGGCTGCTGTACTATGTGAGTACCAGGTGCTGGTGTCATACTCATTTGGAATGACATCGGGAAATAAAGTGCTTCCAAAATTTGACGAATAGGACTCTCCTCCTCAACAACTGGAGTATTTTCTGATGAAGTTGGTGTGGACACAGTTTCAGTAACTTCTTCTTGTTGATTGACAAACACAGGCGAAGTGGTATTTGGTGAATCTGAGAGATCATCATCCAGAACCGGAGATATGTGCGAGACAACATGCAATTCTTACTTTTCAGTATCTGTGGTAGTGGCACCCCAAATTTCCGAGTCGAGGACAGGAAGTACATCGAACGGTTTGAAGGTTTCATTGTAATCAAAAAGCCAGCCGGGACCAACACGGGCATCAGTTTCATTTTCTTCCAACCAACGTACATCATATGATTCAAGAATCTACTTGGTTGTCTTATTATAGACTCTGTAGGCAGTACAACCAGCATAACCAACAAAATAACAGTCGTCGGCGTTGGCCCCAAATTTTGGAGTTGTCTCAAGGTTCAGTAGAGTATATGGGCAGCCAAACGCTTTGAAATGACCAACTGTAGGCTTATGACCATAGACAATCTCATATGGAGTTTTCATTTGAGACTTGTTGATTAGCACCCTATTTTGAACATAGCATGCAGTATTAACAACTTCTGCCCAGAAGAATAGCGGCAGTTTTGAATCACATAACATGGCTCTACCCCCTTCTCAGAACAAAAGTCATTTAATGAAGCATTATTGAATTCCGTGCCATTTTCGCAGCGATGCCCTTCAGCTTCAAATTTAGCTGAATTCCATAAGTACCACGAACCTCTTGATCAATTCTTGTTAGTGAACGGTTTTGCGTCTCGAGTCTTTGTATTTATCGTTTGATTATTATAATGTAAAAGTTATTTATATTATTGACTAGTTCGTTATTGTATATCTAGTTCGTTAAGGATGTTTAACGAACTATACAGTTAAGATAAGTTCCCTCCTAATTCGTTAAGGATGTTTAACGAATTAGGAGGAAGTTCGTTAAGTTTATTATTCTTTTGTAACGAACTAGACCCATCTTCTATGTATAGAGTCGTTTACCTCTGTTTTAATTTAAGTTTTGGATTAATGTATTGAACCTCTGTTCAATTGTTCTCTCGTTCAAAGCTTCAACCAATTAACCTATTACTATAATATATACACATATATACAGCTAGTATAACATAATAGTTAAGAGTAATCATGAACTAGATCCTTCACGGTATTAGATCTAATTGTTAATCGTTAATAGATCTGAGTTAGATTCTTGTTTCTACAAGTGGTATCAGCGCTTTCGGGGTTCATTTGCTCTTGATAATGTGTTAATTCATTAATTAAAGGCATAATTATATTAGTTCGGTGTTATTTAGTTTCCGGTTTTGATTTTGATCAAATTCAGTGTTGATTTGATTGTTTCTGGTTTGAGTTTGGTTGGATTGTTGTGTGTTAAAGTATTAGGAAGGTTGATGGATTGGAATTGGTAATTGGATTGAATTTGAGTTGTTTTGGATTGGATCTGAGATTGACCGAAAACAGGGGATTAATTTTTGAGTAATTGGATTGGTTATTGACATATTTGATATATGGATTGGTGCGATTTGGTTTCGCGATGGATTTAAAGTAATTTGAGCCACTATTTGTATGATTTGGGGTATTATCGAGTTAGTTTTACGGATTTGAGTAAGTGTTTGGTGTTCTTCATTTTCCAGTTTTCTGGAAAAATGAGGATGAAGATTTGAAGATCTTCATAAGTGTAACATCCCGATTTTTCGTTCGGTTAAAATATAAGAATATTCGATGTTATGAGATGGGTTGTGTTGGGTTAAGTAATATGGGTGATGGATTTGGGTTATTAAAGGAAAGACCATGGGCTTAAGCCCATGACCCATAATATAAATACTTTAATTATGCCTAAATCTATTCATTTCCATTCCATTCCATACACCACCCAAAACACACACTTAGCTCTCTCTCATCCCACTTTCTCTCTCTAGCTGAAACCAAGAAGAAGAATCGATTTTCGACCCGAGGTAATGATAGTATGATATTGTAGAGATACAAACCCATTATATCTAGTCGCGAAACGACGAGCCGACACCCTAAACTTTTAAAGTTATGAGATCCGGATGGAATCGGGTATGAAAAAGCGGTGAAAACGGTGGTGAAACAAGCGAGATCTCTCTTTTCAGGCGAGATCCCGTTTTTCTGGCAAATGCGGCACCGGAAAGGCGACGCCGGAACAATGGAGATGTCAGAGAATGTTTCTGACCTAACCCTAATTCGTTAACGGAGGTTTAACGTACTAGCCCAATTCGTTATGTTGATGACCAGTTCGTTAAGGTCCAATTCGTTATGATGATGACCAATACGTTAAGATAAGGAATCAGGTGATTCATTACCCGTCCAGTTCGTTATGTTAAGATAACGAATCAAGTGATTCGTTACTCGTCCAGTTCGTTATGTTAGGATAACGAATCAAGTGATTCGTTACTCACCGATTCTCTATGTTCAGATAATGAATCAGGTTGTGATCAAATAATGAATTAGTTCACCAATTTGTTATGCAGGATAATGAATTAAGTTTAAATGATGATAGAAATGGTCCCTGGACTTAGAGAAGAATGATTTAATTACAAAATAGCCCTTGAAATTTATTAATTTATAGAAGATACCTTAAAGGATTAAGAGGTTCAACTTGACCCTGCAGTTCAAGCAACCATTGTTCAAGCTATAGCCGCTGCTGTGAAGAACCAGAATCCCGAAAAATCTGCTGGAAGCCATGGGAGAACTGCTGAAGGGTCAGGAGGAAATGGTAAGAAGGACGATGAGAAAGAGAAAGGTGATTTGAGTGAGGTTCAATTTGTGAAGACTGGTGGTGGGAAAAGAGACCGAGGTGGGTGCAACTATAAGTCCTTCAAAGGATGTGACCCGCTGAAGCTAACTGGTTTAGAAGACGCAATCGCCACTCTTCAATGGATGACCGCCATGGATAAATTATCCGCATTAGCGAATGCTGTCCCGACCAAGCGGTGGGTTATGCTACTCAATCATTCGGGAACGAAGCAATGTACTGGTGGGAGACGGTTGAGTAGAGGAAGAGTCCGGAAGAGGTTAAAGCGATGAGATGGAATGATCTAAAGGAGTTGGTGATGAAGACGTTCTGCGCTGATGCCGAAGTTGAAAGATTGGAGATGAAGTTTCTGAACTTGAAAGCGAGAAAGATGACACACCAGGAGTATACTACTGAATTCAATCACATGTCTAGGATGGTACCTGACATGGTGAACACTGAAGCTAAGAGGATCAAGTGCTACATAAGGGGACTTCCGCAAAGTATTCACACCTTGGTTAAGGCTAGTAAACCCGCAACATTTGACTCGGCCGTGGAATTGGCCGAGATGGTTTATGAGGAGCTTGCCATCAGTGATGAGGAGAAGACTGAACCGAAGAACAAGAACCCAAACCCAAAAGCAAATGAAGCCAATGAAGAGGATCCACATATGAAGAAGGCAAGGCAGGAGGAGTCCGCCGTTTGTGAAAAATGTGGAAGGAGGCACCCGGGAGAGTGCAGAATGGGATTAGGTTTTTGCTACAGGTGTGGAAGAGGAGGACATTCCTCCTGGGAGTGCAAAGATCATCATAGGTGTCACAACTGTGGAGGGCGTCGACACCTAGCAAGGGATTGCAGGAGGCTGAAGGAAGGGCGTGAAGCAGAGAAGAATGCTTGAGGCTTAATATTTTCCTCCTTATGTTTAGAAAGACCGTTCAAGAAGGCTAGTTATTAGCCATAAGTTTTAATCTGTGTTTGATTTATTAATGAATTAACGCGTGTTTTTATTTATTTATTTTAAAGTTTATACTCGAGTTGTCTGGATTAATTATGATAAGAAACTATTATGAATTGATGTTGGTTATGAATGATTGTTGTGTTATGATAAAATGTTATTTTAGGCAATAGTGTTAAATAGTATGAAACGAGGTCCCTTGGAAGGACGATACGAGACTTGAGCCATCGAGGGCCTCATGGACAAGCTACCTTGAATAGCTAAACCACGTGAACACCACTCGATGACTGCAAGTCAGGAGTAAGAAGGATAACCCAGAAAGCAAATACTATCCAATAAGTGCGGGAATATAGGAAGTGTTCCTTTGCAAGGAATAAGCTAGGTTTCAGGGACGACACCTCTTTAAGGAGGCAAGACTTGTAACATCCCGATTTTTTGTTCGGTTAAAATATAATAATATTCGATGTTATAAGATGAGCTTGTGTTAGGTTAAATAATATGGGTGATGGATTTGGGTTATTAAAGGAAAGACCATGGGCTTAAGCCCATGACCCATAATATAAATACTTTAATTATGCCTTAATCCATTCATTTCCATTCCATTCCATACACCACCCAAAATACACACTTAGCTCTCTGTCATCCTACTTTCTCTCTCTAGCTGAAACCAAGAAGAAGAATCGATTTCCGACCCGAGGTAATGATAGTATGATATTTTTGAGATTCAAACCCGTTAGTCGCGAAACGATGAGCCGACACCCAAAACCGTTAAAGTTATGAGATCCGGATGGAATCGGGTATAAACCAATCAAAAGATGAGCTTAGGGATCACCCTAGCACAGATCTGGATCGAACAGGACGAAAAACGGTGGTGAAACAAGCGAGATCTCGCTTTTCCGGCGAGATCCCGTTTTTCAGGCAAATGCGGCGCCAAAACAGTGGAGATGTTAGAGAATGTTTCTGACCTAACCCTAATTCGTTAACGGAGGTTTAAGGAACTAGCCTAATTCTTTATGATGATGAACAGTTCGTTAAGGTCCAATTCGTTATGATGATGACTAATTCGTTAAGATAACGAATCAAGTGATTCATTACCCGTCCAGTTCTTTATGTTAAGATAACGAATCAAGTGATTCGTTACTCGTCCAGTTCGTTATGTTAGGATAACGAATCAAGTAATTAGATACTCACCAATTCGCTAAGTTCAGATAACGAATCATGCTGTGATCAAATAAAGAATTAGTTCACCAATTCGTTATGCAGGATAATGAATTAAGTTTAAATGATGACAGAAATGGTCCCTGGACATAGAGAAGAATGATTTAATTACAAAATAGCCCTTGAACTTTATTAATTAATAGAACATACCTTAAAGGATTAAGAGGTTAACAATAAAATATTATCATGAAATCCTAATGGAAAATGTGTTAAGACAGTTAATGAAAATAAAATTTTTCCAGCTCAGCTTAACCCCAGGCAGGGGCTCTGCCCCTTGGACCCCGCTAGGGGCTGCCGCCCCTAGAACACGCTGCCAGGGGCTCTTCCCTCGGATCCCCGTTCGTTGAGGGTTATAATTAAATTTGAAATACAATATGGTTAGTGATAGTAATTAATACGCGTAGTTGTTATATAGTTAGCCGTGCACAACTAAAGAAGGGAATAACCATTAACGGTGAACGTAACCGCATTCAGGTGAGTTCTAGCCCCACTTCCTTGTTATGTTTTCGGGGCTGTGTGCATACTCGATGTGATAGCTAATACACTTACCCTAAGTGGTAAGTGTATACCTTGTGTGATTCATGTATGATGAATGCTTGACGGTGCGTGAACGATATTTAGATATTGCATGTACCGCCAGGTGATAGTTTAAAGATATGATTTCTATATGTAATGTGAATGAGATATGTATGATGTATACATGAACGATCTTCGGATATTGCATGTAATGTTGGGTTATGATCACAGATACGTATGATATATATAATGTATGAATGATAAGAGTATGCCATGTATGATGTATGTGGTAGATACGAATGATTGCTTGTCGGTACGTGAACGATCTTCGGATATTGCACGTATCGCCGAGGGAAGTGATTAGCTCCTTACATGGACATGAGATAATAACTTATATACTGTGTTCCTCCTATGGATAATATATAGAGTTCATTCTATGGATTATGTATAATGTTCCTTCTATGGATAGCATAGTGTTTCCTTCTATGGTTAGTGTATTGTTCCTTCTATGGATAGCAGAGTGTTCCTTCTACGGAAAGTCTATAGGGTGTTCCTTCTATGGAAAGTGTATAGATTGTTCCTTCTATGGATAATATATATAGAGTGTTCCCTTCTACGGATAATATATATATAGAGTGTTCCTTTTATGGAGAACTTATAGCATGGACAATAGTAATTGTTCTTTTAGTAGATATTACGTGATGTTCCTCTTATGGATATTTATATAAGTTTAAGATATGTATGTATGTACGATATTTGTATGTATTGTATGTCGCCTGATTAACTAGAACTCACTCAGCGTAGCTGACTTTTATTATGCACACAGGTAAATATGTTTAACGAGCTAGAATGAGGAGGGCATATGGCATAGATTGAACGGCTGTCATCTGAAGATGGAAGAAGTGATGTTATAAATATGTTGTTTTAATGTTATGGTTTCAAAGGAAAGATTAAATGTTTTGTAATGAATGATTTAAGTTAACGTTTCCGCGACAGTTTTAATTAACTCTGATTGTAGAACTGTGTTTATGAGTAAATCCAACGTCCAATGTAGCGCACCAGGATCGGGGCCTTACAATCAGGTTGAAGATTTGTTATATTTTTGTTAATTCGTTAGTGTAATTCGTCACAGGATCTTGATTCATTACTCTGTTCGTTACTTGATTCGTCATCAAGGTTAATTCGTGTTATCTAATTCGTCAGACACGTGGTCTGATCGTTAACTTTATATCTAACAAACTTTTTCCACGTGGCAAGAGTTGTCAGAGTTTGTTATAACCGTTTTAACAAACTGATTCGTTATTGTTGATTCTTTATGAACTGTAGAAAATTCGTTATATTAATCCGTTACCTTGAATAAGAGATTCGATAACCTGATTTGTTAAGGTTGACACTGTGATTCGTTACCTTAATTCTTTGAAGTGACGTTGTGATTCGTTACTCTGGTTCGTTAAGTGATTTCAGAGATTCGTTACCTTGGTTTGTTATATTGAATTCAGATTCGTTAATCTGATTTGAACCTATTTCGTCAAACTGATTTGTCAAACTGGTTCGTCAATTTGATCTAGTTCGTTGACTTAGTTCGTTTGATAGTTCATGTGATACTGTTCCTGATTCGTTACTCAGATAACTTTCAAGTCGTTCTAATTGATTCGTTATTTTTGTTCGTTAAAGACACTGTTCACAGTTCGTTTTACATACTGTTCCAAGTTCGTTAACATATTTTCAGGTTTAGTCCTTGAAGATGGTTGGTTTGTACGAATTAGCTTCCCAAAATGTACTTATGCAGCAAATGTTATAATTAGACACGGAAATTGGATCTCATTCCAAGTGTCCGCGATTAATTAAATTTAGTGACTTTGCTAAGTGGGAACCTCTTTTCCGTGCTCATCTAGGATCGGTTCACCCTGATTGTTCTTATTGCTTGGATAAAGTGTATACTGTTCCAATGATTGGAGATGAAACTATTGGAGTCACACCTAAAGCCATATCACAATACTCTCAAGAAGAAAAGAAAGAGTTAGAGATAGAAACGAAAGCATACTCTACTCTTACAATGGCGTTACCTGAAAACATCTTTCATCAAGTCGGGAGCATCAAGATTTGTGCTTCATTGTTTCAACACATTCGTATGAGGAGTATGGGTAACACTGCAGAAAGCAAGAAGGTGATGTTAAAGTATCAATTTAGAAACTTTAACTTACTTAAATGTGAGACTATCGAAGAGATGACAACACGGTCTAATCATCTGATAGCCGAAATGGATAAGATGAAGATGGAACCTTCTGAATCAGATAAGACAAATGCAATTGAAGGGTGCTTTATCGAGTTCTTATTCAACTTTCTTAATGGTTCTGAAAGAGAATAATTAAATCAACAATGAAGATCTGACAGCCTCTGAATTCATGCAAAAGATCGAAGCACGAGAATATGATCTTAAATGTCAAAAGTCTTCTAAGGATAGCCAAGATCCAGCTTTTTATGGTGGGAGAATGCCCTTGAGTTCAACAATCTCTCTAATCACTTCACTTCTTACACAAAATGCAAGTGATAATGCTACAACTATTTATAGTGATCCACGAGGATGTTTCTACACTGCTGGAAGTTCTGGGTCACCTGGTGCTTCTGGTTCTTCTAGTGGATCTGGAAATTCATCCACTAGAAATCAATTCTTACCTTCACCGAATGTAAACATGAAGGAGGCTGAACAAAACTTTGCTTTCTTATCTGCCTTCATGACATCCAATGAGAATTTGTTTAGTAGTGAGATTGCAACGAGCGAATTGACTGATGAAGACTATGATCATATTGATCCTGATGAGTTGGAACTCATTGATTTGAAATGGAACATGGCGATGATTGTCAGAAAGGTGAAAAAGTTTATGCAAAGGACTGGCAAAGAACTTCCAACGTTAAACAGGAATATTGGGTTCGGTAAATTGAAGGTTAAATGTTATAACTGCCAAGAATTTGGACATTTTGCAAAGGAGTGTGACAAACCGAAGAAGGAGTATACTGGTCCAAGAAATCATGATCAAAGTTCTTTCGTAAACCGAGGCAATGATGCTGACAAGAAACCATCTACTTATGGGTCACAAGCTATGCTAGCTGATGGAACTGACTGGTCACAACGAATTTTGTGTAACGATAGTCAAGCTAATCTGGTTATGTTCGAGTCAAATGAAAATTTCCAAGTTGCAAGTGGGAGTGATCTGTCTTCTAACAATAATACTGAATCGGATTATGATGATTCATGTGACAAGCTTCCAACCACTTTTGCTTTCGTGGCCAAAATTAATGAGATTAGTACTTCTGTTCCTATCTCGATTAATGTGTCTGCTAATGTGTCTTGTGGTGAATGTGAGAAAAACAAACCTAAGTTAGAGTCTTTGAAAAATCACAATGACTGTTTTGTGAGAGAAATTGCTTCACTTAAGGATACTTATAGACAATCTTTGGAAACTCAAATGAGATCTAGGGAGAAAATTGAAGCATTGTCTGTAAGTAATCATGACTTTAAGGCTGAGTTGTCTGTTAAAATGACAATCAACGATCAAAAATTTCAAGAAATCTTGAAACACCGTTCTAAGATAAATGAGCTTGAAAATGAAATTCTTGAGTTGAAAAATAAGTTGGGCAAGTTTAGAAACTCATCATTTTTGCTAAATGAGATAATTGAAGTATCTGGTAAGCAAAAAGATTCTAAAAAGGGTATTGGTTTTGTAGAAGTTCCACCACAATTTCACAATCATTATACAACAAATCCTTTTGCTAGAAAAGAAGAAGAAGTGCTTGTGAAAGAACCTATTGTTTCTGACAAATCTAAACCAGTAAAATTTGAAAATGTTAAAGCCCAACCACCAACTCAAAAACATCATGTCGAAAGCAATAAAGTATTTGTAGAAAATGTTGAGAAGGTGAACATTGAGGATGTGTTTGAACCTGAAGTAATACACAAAAACCAGAACATTCTAAGTTCTAATCACATTTTTTGTGAAACTCATGAATTTGAGGAGGCTGTGTATGGTTCACACACATCTCAAGTGAAAAAGGAGGAACAAGTTAAGGTTAAGCCAGTGACGGCCAAGAAACCAGAAAAACTAAAAATTTCTGATGAGGATTTGATGCGTTTTATCAATCCTAGTGTTTCCAAGCCATCAACTGGTCGTGTGTTTAAGTTGAAAGGAATAGACACAATGTTCACTGAGAAAGACATTCCGATTAGCATTATCAAACCAGAATTAATCGAAAGAGTCTTTCACAAGAATCTTCCAAGATACAAGATCTTGAACGTCAATATGCTTGTGCCAAACATCAAACACATCAGACCCATTGGTTAAAGCTAAGCAAATGTTAAAAACTGCTAAAAAGGTTCATTTTGTGAAATCAACTGGAACTGACACATTGCAAAGTTTTTCCAACTGTTCTAATCTCGATTTCTATATGAAAAAGAAATCTGTGTCTTCTGATGGGTTGGCCAAGAATTTTACAAGAGCTGTGAGTTTTCATCCTTCTGCGGCATCAGTTTTTACCAAATCTCAGCATGATCGGGCGGACATGAGAAGTTGCTTTTTGTGTGGACAACAAGGTCATGTGGTAAGAAACTATGGACAGAAGAACTCTCAGAATCTTCATCCTTTTATTAAGGATCATTCAAAACCTGTTCCACTAGTTAAGGAGATTATGAAGCGACCAACTTCGTTTGATGATGAAACTCACATTATGTTTTCTGACGTGAATCCATGAAAGGTGATTCATGTCATTAAGAACATAAGTTATGTTAAGCCCTAGTTTGTTCCAACGGAACCAATCTGTAAGAACGTGAACTCAAATGTCGTTCAAGCTGCCTATTTAAGACGAAAGTCTAAGAGGCCTGTTACTTATTCTCAAGTTGCTGAACAACAATTGAATTCTGTTAAATTTGATTCTTCTCATGAAACTCAAAAGGTGCCCAAGACTGAGGCATGGACTGCCTTTTTGAACTAATCACTTTAATTTGTGTGTAGGGTACACCCAAGACCGTGTCTAGTGAAAACTGGATAATGGACAGCGGATGTTCTCATCATATTACTAGAAATCTCAACCTCTTAACAAATGTTAGAAATATTCAAGGAGGGTATGTGGCTTTTGCTGGGAATTCTGGGGGTATAATTACACAAGAGGGTGAAGTTTCAAATGAGCATATTATGTTTGAGAAAGTCAAATACTGTGATAAAGTTGATTATAATTTATTAAGTGTGTCGTAAATCTGTTACAAGAAGTACACGACAATATTTACTGATAAAGAAGGCCTGATTCTGAAATCGGGATACATCATTCCCGAGGACATGGTTGTCATGCGATCCCCTCGATCGAATGATATTTATGTCTTGAATATGTCTTCTAAGGCGTCAACTTCTATGGAAACGTGTTTCGTTTTTAAAGCAACTGAAAAGTCTCTATTTTATGGCAACGTAGGATGGGTTATATTCATGTTAGGAAGATGAATTATTTAATGGCAAATGACTTGGTTGAAGGTGTTTATTTGAAGAATTTTAAATTATCTGACCATTGTATTGCTTGCAAGAAAGGCAAACTGAAGAAAAATTCACATCCAGCTAAGTTATTGAATTCCATTGATACTCCTCTTGAACGTCTTTATATGGATCTTTTTGGTCCTGTGAATTGTGCTAGTATTGCTGGAGCTTGGTATTGTCTTGTAGTTACCGATGACTATTCAAGATATTCATGGGTCTTATTTATGAGTTCAAAAGATCAAACACCTGTTCTGGTTCAAAATTTAATCACTAAGATCGAATCACTATACAAGCAAGAAGTGAGAAGAATTCGAAGTGATAAAGGTACTGAATTTAAAAACACTGTATTGGATTTCTTTTGCATTCAAAAAGGAGTTCACTGAGAATATAGTGCCCCTTATGTACCACAACAAAACGGTGTTGCTGAAAGGAAAAACAGAACTTTGATTGAAGCAGCAAGAACTATGCTAGCCGATTCTAAGCTTCCTGTCCAATTTTGGAATGAGACTGTAAATAATGCTTGTTATACGCTTAGTCGGGTTCTGATAGTTAAGAGACTCCAAAAGACGAGTTATGGGCTTTTGAACAAACGAAAACCTAATTTAGTGTACTTGTAACCATTTGGGTGTCCATGTACGATGTTGAAAAGAGATGTGGGTAAATTTGAAGAAAAAGCCATTTAGGGTTATTTCTTGGGTTATGCTTCTCCAAAGAAAAGGGTATTTAACTTTACTTCTGGTTGTGTGGAGGAATGGTACCATGTGTATTGTCAAAAGTACACCACCCCTCCTCAAGGAAAAGGTCCAGACTGGATGTTTGATTATGATGGTTTATTTAATTTTTACTCCATCAACTGAGCAACCCGATGAAGACCTGGTTCGTACATATTTTGAAGATCAATTGGTAATTCCGAGGTTTTCAAGTTCTAATGATGTTGAAGCTCCAACTATAGCTCCAACTAAAGATCCCCGTGATGATCCTCCAACATCTTCTGATAATGTTTGTACTTCTTCTGATGATACTCAAGTTGTTGATCAAGTTATTGAACCCGATGTTGCTGATACAACTGAAACTGATGATTCATATCAGCTGGGAGAACATTACACTAATTTATTCAAAAATGTTGTTGTTCCTGAGAATCCCACACTTCGGATTCATAATTATCATCCAAAGGAAAACATCATTGGAGAACTCGATGCGGGTGTACAAACGCGTCATCAAGTTGCTTCTACGAGTGAAAATAATGTATTTTGTACTTATGCGGATTTACATTCATCTGGAATCGTAAATCTTGCCAAATACACTTGGTTTCTATCCCAAGTAGAGCCAACGTCGACCCGTAAGGAACTTGAAGATCCTTCTTGGGTAGAGGCAATGCAAGAGGATTGTAACTGTTTAACCGACTGGGTGTATGGGATCTTATTGATAAACCTGCTAGAGATAAGAAGCCTATTCCGACTAAGTGGGTATTTAAATGTAAAAAGGAAGATCGTGGTGTGATCGTGAGAAACAAAGCACGGCTAGTGGTGCAAGGTTTCCATCAGCAAGAGGGTATTGACTACACTAAGGTATATGCTCTGGTTGCACGATTGGAAGCTATCCGAATCTTTCTGGCTTATGCGGCTTTCAACAATATTAAAGTCTATCAAATGGATGTGAAAAGTGCTTTTCTCAATGGTAAATTACACGAAGAAATGTTTGTCTTATAGCCTCCTGGCTTTGAAGATCCTGATTATCCGGACCGAGTTTACCGCTTAAACAAGGCCCTGTATGGAGCTTGGTATGGCACGCTTGCGACCATCTGACTGATAACGGCTTCAAGCGAGGGAATGTTGACTGCACTTTATTTTATAAAAATATTGGTGATGATCTTCTCCTCGTTCAGATATATGTCGACGACATTATCTTTGGGTCAACAAACGACACGTTATGTAAGGAATTCGAGAAGTCAATGCAAACAAAGTTCGAGATGAGCTCGATGGGAGAGATGAACTTCTTTTTAGGGTTGTAAGATCACCAATCTGCGAAAGGAATCTTTATTCACCAGACTAAGTATGTGAACGATGTCTTGAGCCGATAAAAGATATCTGCCAGAAAATCCCTTCAACTCCTCTCACAGTGGGTCACAATTTATCACCGGATGAACTGGAGGACACCGTCGATCCTACCCTCTATCGTGCTATGATTGGATATTTAATGTACCTTACGGCTTCTCGTGCTGATATAATGTTTGCTGTTTGTTTATGTGCTAGGTACCAAGCCAGTCCCCGAGTGACTCACCTGGCAGCGGTCAAGCGAATTCTTCAATATCTGAGGGGCAATCCTGACATCGGGTTATGGTACCCTAAGGACGAAAAATTTGAACTTATCGCCTTTTCTGAGTCAGAATATTGAGGGTGCAAGATTAATTTCAAATCGACTACGTCAGGGTGTCAATTCTTGGGAAACCGGCTTGTTTCCTGGCAGTGTAAGAAGCAGACGACGGTCTCCACTTCAACCGCCGAGGCAGAATATGTTGTAGCCTCGAGTTTCTTACCATTAGCATCATCAAAAATCCCGTACAACACTCTAAAACGAAACATATCGAAATTCGATATCATTTCATACGGGATTGTTTTGAAAAGAAATTAATCGATCTTGCGAAAGTACATACCGATTTCAAAGAGCCGATCTTTTTACCAAAAACTTTGACAAAACTCGATATAAATTTATGCTTGGTTTAAATGGCCTGAAGACCCTTGCTGATATCCTGAAACAAGGATGACTATCTTTATTTTCGGTTTAATTTTTCTTTTAAATTTTATTTTTATTTTTGATTTTAGAGGATGAAAAATAGAATATACAAAAATATTGTGCTTTCAGTTTTTACAGATAAAACCCAAAAACAGTGAAAAATTTGAAACATCAAAAATATTGTGTTTTCTTGTTTTTAATGCCTTTAAAATACTTTGAAAATCCAAAAACATTTTAAAATCTTGAAAAACCAAAAATATTGTGTTTTCAGTTTGTATAGAAAAATCCGAAAAAGACAGAAAGATTGTGAAGTTTTATCTGTTTATAATAAAATTGAAAATGACAAAAAGATTGTGTTTTATGTATGTAAAGAGAAAATCCAAAAAGATTTTTGCATACGTTCGCTGAAAATTATGTCAATTATCAACATTTGAAGGACATATACGTGTATATGTTTGGACCTGATGTTTACTTGTATAAAATTTGGGATAGCCATTTACCTGATAATGGAAAGTAATTGGGGCGATTGTTATGCGTTTTACTTTATTCTCTCGCTGAAAATTATGTCAGTTATTTAAGTTTGTGGAACATGCTTGCATGTTTTGGTCCTATTGTCCATTTGTGGTATGATAGGATTGCCATTAATCAATAGAATAAAAATGACTGGGGCGATTGAATTTATTTTTATGATCCTCAAAATTTTTGAGTTTTTGAAGCAAAAAGAGAAAATGATAGTACATTGATCATTTGACCCCATATCCAGCAATAAATAAGCTTAAAAGACTGAGTGCTTAACTATATTGGTGCATTGATAGGTCTTAAACAAGCTGTTAGAGTAAAGTATGCGATATAAACTTAAAGAAATGTCAAATTGAAAGAGGTGTTAGTCTCTAACAAAAATCTCGGTGAAGATGGAAGAAATGTAATAACTTGTCATACTCAAACCTTATATTTGTTTGATCACCCAAAAAATAAAATAAAGCAAATAACAAGCTTTGAGGTTTTGGACACCGTGAGTCTTTATGTGGCTTAATCATCTAGGTATTCATATGCATGAATATTTCATCCGCTTTTAGAGCAAACCCAAAGTCATTAAACTTGATCACCGCTGTACATCGTAGAAATTTAAACTACTGACTTGATCAAAATCCGCTGTTAGTCATACATTTGTTCCTCCCTTGCGCGCGTCTCAATGCTAATAAGAAACGGACCCTGGGGATACAATGTATGTAATCCAACAGATGGACTCGTGCATACTCACTCATAGTAAAGGAAACTCAATGCATTGCTCATAAATTTCTATAAATTCATATTTTGGTCATCAATATAATGGTTTAAGTCAAGTTGGGGTCATATGGCAAAAATCAAATTAAGCTTGAACCGAGATTAGAGGCTGATAGTTTATGATATTCTATGTTCTAATTGAACATTTAAACATATCACAGAAACGCTTGAAAGTTTGTTATAAAATTTAAGTGAATGACCGACTTCTCGCCAGTCACAATATTGTTTAAATATAAAACAGTGATGCAAGGGCAATTTGGTCAATATGATTCTCTGCTCAGACTCACCAAAATCCAAATATATGTACTACTTTTGAAAAACCTATACAAAAACACAAAAATATTTTTCTGCTTTACATTTTAGTTTTTAGGATATTTTTCTTGTAAATATCTTTCTTAAAAAAAATTCAAACTACCAAAAATATTTTTTTTTCTTTTTCGTTTACATATAATTTAATTTTTCATTAAGTTAAGTGTTTTGGAACGTAAAACACGTTAAGGTATTTGGTCATTGAGATACGGGACTTCGGTGATTGATTTATTTAACAATTGGTATCTATATTCTTTTATTTAATTGACTAAATTATTTAATTTAAAATTACATAAAAGTAATTCGTTAGTAATGTATAACGAATCAGAGTCCTTCATAACGAATTGAATTCAAATTCGTTAACTTATTTCGCTTCCGTCATTTTGTAACTAATGACTCCTAATTCGTTAAACATAAGTTAACGAATCAAGCACGAATTATAGTTAATTTGTTATTATTTCGTCTTAAACTTTAACGAATTACCTTTAATTCGTTATGCCACGTGTGCATGAATGATAACGAATCACCTGATTCGTTAGTTCAAATTTAAATGAATCTGATGGCTCAGCACTTTGGAGATTGTGTTGCGTCAGAGTGTTTAGGATTCGTGAAGGCGGTTCGTCTTCACTATTCACCTTTCTTCTTCCTTTAGTAACGAAACTCAGCCGAATTTTTCTCTGAAACTCGATCATCATTATATTCAATTATAATCCATGCTTTTGAATCATAAGGTAAAGGCGATCATGGCGTAATGATTTTTTTTTATATCTAATGCACATTTGCAGGGTAAATTTGTGATTTAGTTAACGGTTTTTAAGTTCTTTATAAAACCTTAATCTATCTATAGTGTACCATGATTTGGTACAAATACTTACCACTACCCAACACTCAATGTGTTTCCGAGATCTCTGTGATCATTTGTTCGGCTATACATCGTTGATTATGGCTGAATTGCTTCAGTTTGCAATTATTGACTTTTTATGTTCTTAGTAATTTTGACCTTGACTTAATTAGTCAAATATTAAGCTTAAAGGGCCATTCGTTATTGTGTAACGAATTGGAATTAATTCGTGTCCAATTCGTTATACAAATAAAAACGAATTAGGATAATCATTTATCATTTATAACGAATCAAGTCATAATTCGTTAGCTTTTATTCCTGATTTGTTAGATCTAATTCGCCTTATTTAATTGATAGCGATGTAACTAGTTCGTCATAATGAATCTCCATTCGTTATAACGAATCAATGTCTTTAACGAATGACATTCTTAATTTATGTTAAAATTAATAGTATATAAATTAGTTTAATTTTAAATCCTTTAATTATATGTGCATTTTTATTATTCATTATCACTAATTCTCGGTTTTATTTATATAGTGTAATGGCTGATAATATGGAGCAGGATCCTCCTGTTGCTGAGCCACAATAACAACAACAGGAGTTATCTTTATTATCGTACGACAAAAAGCATAACATATGTGCTTTTGTCGGTACAAATTTTGCTGATGAGGATGTATTTGGAGATCTGTTGACTTTTCTAAGACGTTCGGTGATCCATTATGCTGTGACTGCTCGCCCGACTATTCATTTCATCATTATACGTCAATTCTGGAATTCAGCCCATTATGTTGAAGCTGACAATCCATCACTGCTACTATCAACGGAAATTCTGTTATTATCATTCGGGGAGTTATCAGAAGGTTCTATAGTTTAATGATAATATCGATAACCCGTGCGAATTTTATCGGGAGTTTATTCGAGGTTTATTCACCCGTGTAAGTTATACTGGTGATTTAGGCAAGTCCATGTACAACAAGGTGTACTTGTGCCCAACATACAAGTACTTACTTCACATTTTAATTCATTGCCTTGGTGGACGAAAGGGTGGCTTTGACGAATGTCAAATTATGTAACAATCGGCATTTGTCACATTGATACTGAATAAGCCATTTAATTTTTATGAGATGATATTTTATCATCTCAAGGAGAATTGTCTTGTGATGAATAGACGCAAGAAATTCTTAATGTATCCTCGGTTCATTCAGCTTATTATCCAAGATCTGATTCCAGACCTAGTGATTGATCAGACACTTCAGAATGATGTGATGGTGCTGGAACATATGACAGCAGATACTGTTTGTAGAATGAAGAGTTATAGGCAATATCCACATCCACCAACCAAAAGATTGATTGGTCATTTGGTGAATCCGGATTATGTATGTCCTCCCGATGATCGCTGGATCCACGATGACACGGATTCTGAGCGTGAGGAAAGACTAGGTGGGAACGATGGTGATGAGGGTTATGATAATGATGGTGGTGATGGTGGTAATCTAGCTCAACAGCAACGTGTTGAAGCTGAGGCAGCTGTTATTGAAGCAGCTGAACGCAAAAGAAAAGGGAAAGCGGTGGCAGGTGAGGGGTCCTCGAAACATCGAGTGACTGCTGGAGCTGGGATTTCATTTGGAGTCCAGCCTCCAAGGTCATCTATTATTCAACGCCCGGCGGTGCAGCTTACTACTAGCACCCATGAACTCACGTTGACAACCACTCTTACTTCTGAACCTAGGCTTGGCATGATTCCACAGTCAATCCTATCTACTTTTCCAAGGCCTACGACTGTTACTTCGGTGGTTTCACCTACACCGATGATGATGCCACCACCACCTATGGATATTTCATATATGAGGCTCAATCATCCTCAAGGTCCTGTTCAGCTGATTCCTCCCTCGTTTAATGCAATGACACATGATCAACATATGAATATGATTTTGAGCTTACTGCATCTTTAAGAAAATCAAATGTCTGCTGATCATCTGAATCAAGAACGTCTGATGGAGAATCAAAATAAGTTGCTGAGTTATGTCTCTTTCTGCCAAAAAGAGACCAAAGTCCTCCGTGAGATTATTACGTCTCAGGGGGTGAAGATAAAAGAACAAAAGGACATAATTTTGCAGCTTACTGCAAAGACAATGCGCTCAAGAAGCTCAGAAACGACGAGGAAGATCCTGACGAGTCAGGTGCTGGAGGTGAGATGAAACAAACTCACGACTCATCATCTGGTGCAGGTACTAGTGCTGGTGTTGGTGATTCGAGTAAGCAGGTGGTTGTTTATCATGATTCATTGAATGTCAAGCCGATTGAGTCGATAAAGACTGAAACTGTTATATTTGTTGATGATAAGGGGGTGATAAGATGCGTTGTAAATAAAGATGAGATTGAGGTTGGGTATTTTGTTGAGCGGTCCCTAACACGAGAGCAGATTTCTATACTGCTTGGTTTAAATGATGATGAACTAACCGTGTTAGAAGCTGAGGGTGATGTGGAGGTCGAGAATGATGAATAGGTCTTGAATGATCCGAATATTCTGATGAACACGTCTTTCATTTATGAAGACGAGGAAGTTGAGATTGAAGATATAACGGCTGAGGAGTATCCTGACTTATTTCAACACTCTAACGTTGATCAAGGTGCTTCTGTATTTACTGAAGAAACTATCAAAGCAGCCGAAGATCATTTGGAGAAGGAATCAAAGGGCAAAAACGTTGATACAAGATTTATTTCGAAGACTGATCCATCAGTTGAAGATATTCGAGGTTGGTTTGCTTTTAGAGACAAGAGGGCTCGTAAGATTATTGATGCGTACAGATACGTTGATCAAGAGTTGAAAGTGGAAGCCATTGCACTTGCCAAAGCCAATCAGATGACTTCTTTCAAGGCCGTGTCAAAAGTTCGAGGTGATATTATTTCATGGATTTTCGATTCTGAGTTAAAAGTTTGTATCATCGAATAGGAGAACGGCGTTCAGTATTATGAAAAGATTACTGACGTTCTCTCATTACCAATATGGTATGTACGGACTCTTGCGTACCGTCCTTTCATTAATCGTGGCGGAAGTCGTCAAGCAGAATGGTTCCATCAGCATTTGCTTTTCGAAGTCAATCACGGTTTTAAATTCTCTAAGCCACAGATCCCAATTCGTAAGCGTATTGATGAGATAGATCCAAGGACGGGTTGGAGGAAGCTGGTGCTTAAAGTAAAGCCGCCAAGGAAGATGAAGCGTGTACCAGTCAAGATGCTGAATCAACACATGTATTTATCTTTCAACCGCTGGTATTATGAAAATAGAACAGGCGAGGCCGTTATTGTTTTGGGTAAGGGCTTAAAGACCAAGCTGATAAAGATCATTGATCCAATGTGGCTCGTGAACTTGACAGATACCTACAATGACGTGCAGCTCAAGAATATAATATTGATTGAGCGTCGTGAAGACTATGACCGAGCAATGCAATTCCAACATGTTCGTGTGTGTCATAAGCATGGGATTCACAGCTACAGACACTGGCACTCCAAGCGCTTCAAATAACTTAAAGACAAACAGCTCAAGACGAGGGGGTGTCTGTTAGTGCACGGTTTTGCGTCTTGAGTCTTTGTATTTATCGTTTTTTTTATTAAAACTTTTTTATATAACACAAAGTGAGAAACAAGCTGCGCCGCTATCCCCTTTTGAATCGCAAAGCCTATTCTACTAAATATAAATCCTTGGTTCCTCGTGCTCTGCGAATCACTGTGGACCATTTTCTGCACTCGCTCCAAGAAACGAACCGCCTCGGGAGCTATGGATCCAAAATTGTTGAAGGCAAATGGAATGAACACATGTTGATTCTCCAAACACGCTGTCTCATGCTTAGCAACCTTCTTAGATTCCGCTCTCAAAACCGCCTGTCCCGGTATGAAGCCACTGTCTCTCAGCCCCACCAACAGGGACACCCCAGTGAGGTCAACACACGCACGCTTACCCCCTGCCCAGCCAAACACAACCACAACCGCAGGACGTAGGGTAGATCTACCCTCTCGCAGATCAGTCAAAAAGTTAACAGGTGCCTCTTTCTTGGCTTAGATCCCGGCACGTCTAAGCACATCCCATAAGACATCTCTAACCCAGTCATGATGATACTTGAATCCTGGCAATTCCTTACCGTGGAGGGCACGCTCACCAAATCTATCCAAACAAGCTTTTTTTCAAATGGGGCATGATTCATCTGGAGGGAAAAGAGGAATCATAAGCCGGTATTTAAAGATGGCTCTGTATTCAACTGCCGACATCCGTTGCCCAAGACCTTCAATGGGCACAACAGTCAAAAAATCCTGGGCATGAGCCCTCTTGAGACAAGCTAAAACTGCCTTTTGTCTCGGGGTCATATCAAATCACTCCTCCAAATCATGTACGTGTTTACCATAAAGAGCACTCGCCAAGGTTTGTTGAGGTTTCTTGGTGGCGGTCTCCTTATTAGTAAAACCGCCTATATCAAGGTCCGGGAGAGTTGTTCCAATATTACCAAGTGAAAAAGAGTAGTCAGGATCTACCCCCATAACACCAGAGTTTCGCAGGATGTGTCCTGCAATTTCCACGACTGGGACCTGGAAGCCACAAAGGCATATGCAGAGAGATCCTCAGCCGAGAAAATTCCTAAGCCTCCGCAACGCATAGGGAAGGAAGCCAACCTCCACTGGAGGTCCCCAAAATGCGGTCCTCCACACATAACAATATCTTTAATTGCCCCCCGCAGGCCCGCATCAAAGATGGACACAGCCTATTTGACATGTTCAGGCTGACAAGTCCGGAGCCCAAACACTAACTTAGCAACCCCCATGCACGAGCGCAACAAAAGGAGCTCACTTTGGGGGTCCCTCAGGTCCGGCAGGCGTTTCATAAGTTCAACCGCCCTCAAAGCTCTTTTAGTTGCCAAAGACCGAATAAACCCTGCATCCCGATTAACCACTCCCCCCAAGGATTTTAACTCCCATCACAGGCATGCTAATCTCTCCAGGTAATAAACCCGACACTTTCTTCGAATCATCACATGACGGCCAAAAAATCTCCGTTTTTCGAATATTAAGCCTAAGCCCTAGAGACGTCCCTTCTGAGCGAATAATGCCCAATGCTCTACCAACCTCCTCAGCCTTACGAATGATAGTTCCATCGTCTAGATACCAAGCATGGAAGGGAAAGGAACATGTCCCCTGCACCCTAAGGATGAGCGAATAAAGGACCAACGCAAAAAGAAGAGGGCCAAGGGGGTCCCCTTGCTGCACCATAGTAAAAGCCCCAATATGAGTATCCCCCACATATAAACGGATGGGGCGGCATATAAAAACTGGACCCATGGGAAGATCGTTTGATTATTAAAATGTAAAAGTTATTTATATTCTTGACTAGTTCGTTATTGTATGTCTAGTTCGTTAAGGATGTTTAACGAACTAGACAGTTAAGTTAAGTTCCCTCCTAATTCGTTAAGGATGTTTAACGAATTAGGAGGAAGTTCGTTAAGTTTATTATTCTTTTGTAATGTAACGAAGTGTGAGGCTAGTTCGTTATGGAATGTGTAACGAACTAGACCCATCTACTATATATAGAGGTGTTTAAAGTTGACCTTGTTCGTCATTAGTTATCAATATATGGTGGAGGTACTTGACTGTATCCTATACCCTCACCTTCGTTCTCTTTCCACCATAATTGATTTTCAATCATGGAATTGACTACCTTACTGGAACCATCAAATTTTCTAAAATCAAGTTCAGCCCTTTTAAATTTATCAGTTAGATTTGAAACTTCTAACTTAGAGGCTTCCAACTCAGCAGTTAATTCAATAATTTTTTGTTCGGCATCTAGATGATGACAACATTTCAAGCTTAAATAAGATTTTAGCTTCGAAAAATCCTTTTTCTGTGCCTCAATTTTATCTAGATAAGTCTTTTCATTTTTCTCAAGTTTATGGTTTTCAGATTTAACCGTTTCCATTCGTCTAAGTAAGTTTCTGTTGTGAAATTTATATAGATCTACTTTATCAATACAAGCTTGAGAGCATAATGGAGAACTTACCTCAGACGAGCTGGAAGAAGTGAATGCCATAAAAGAAAACTGAAGAACCTTGACTTGTTCCTCAGCAGCATTTTCTTCTTCTGCATCTTCAACATGAGCAAAGTTGGCAGTCTGATTGGTTATGTTGAGAGCAGCCATCTGATCATTCCAGGAGAACTGTTGAGCAACCATACCCCGTTCACCATCACCTGAGCTACCCCCAGCTTCTCCTCTAGCATTACCCACGGGAACCAACGCCCTTTCCATATTTCCTTCCTTGGTAGGATTGGTGCATTCACGAGCAAAGTGACCCAGCACCTCAGAGTGTCCTTATTGAAACCCACCTTCTGATTATTTGGCATATTCCAATTATTTCTCCCCATTCTCTTAGTGAATTTCTTAGCAAGAAACACTTCCATGGTGATTTGCCAGGAGATATCCATCTCTTCTACATCATCAGGATGAATCTGATCAAGCACAGCAGCCACTACAGGTTGAACCAGATCTCCAGCAAGGAATGCATTGTAGCAGTTCATGAATCCCGCCAATAAGGCAATGTTCTCTTGAGTTTCCTTTGAAATGGAGGGAATCTGACTAGAATTCTGACTGGGAGAAACACCAGATGATTGAGATTTAACATTAGCAGCATGAGATTGGGAAGGTTTAGTGAAGAAAATTGGAGCTGGTTGTGGTGAAACAGGGGATAATTGATTATGAGGGATTTAAACATTGAGAAGTTTCCTTGAGGTTGAAATTGTTGTTGACCTTGAGTAGTCTTGAACATCGAGAAGTTGTCTTGTGAGAGGAGGGCGTTATTGGAAGTTGCACTGTAACATGCTGTGTTGTAGAAGTTGGCATGGTTTATAGCATGTTGTTTGTCATCCATGTCACATGCCTTGACAATAGCCATAACCTTAGACAATGTCAACCTGTTGAGGTCTTTCCTCTTCTTGATAACTGCAACGTTCCTATCCCAACTTTAAGGCAAAGAGTTCACCAAGTTATTTTTTGTTTCAGTAGCTGTCAAGTTGATGTTAGCAGATCTCATCTCAGTCACAAGAGCAATGAACCTATGAAGCTGAGTTTCCAATGATTCTCCCAGAATGTGATTGAACATGTTGAATTTTTGTCTCAGCAAATCTTGACGACTTATCATGTCTTCATTTCCCTCGTACACCTCAATCAAGGTTTCCCCTAGAGCTTTAGTAGATTGAATTTCTCTAAAACCAAAGGCAATCTCAGGTGAGAGTGCCATAGTTCAATAGGCTTCATGGCAACTTCATGAGAGTTCTCATGTTGGTAGGTGATGACTTGAAGACCTCTAACTATACTTCTCCAGACTTTAGCATCTTTCATTTTAACATACTTCTCGAATCTGAATTTCCACTCGCTAAACCCCTCATGAGACAGTGGACGGGGTATGCGAGTAGTGGTACTCATTATTGAATCCAGTTCTTGGTGAAGAGTAGCATTGGATTCTCCATTACTGTTAGTTATTTGATCCATTTTAGTTTAATCAGTTCAATTTAAAATTAAAAAATCCTAAAGTCCAATGAAAAAAGCCCAACGATGATGTATCAGGCCCAAGATTTGTTCACAGTCAGCGTAGAACGAGAACAGAAAAGTTTGACCGAGAACCACAGTGGACCGAGAACGTCACTGACCGAGAACAGTTAATGACGGAAAACCCACGATTAATGAAGAAAAACCCAAGATTTTGACCGAGAACGATCAAAAGTGACAAAGAACCCTTGGTTTTGGCTGGAAACTCTAGTTTGTAAGCCGAAAACGATCAATCCTGGCCGAGAACAGTGAAAATCTGCCGAGAAAACAAAAAAAACGCATTTGACCAGTGATTATGGTAACAATTAAATCCCTATTTTGGTTGGATTTAAATTGTTTCCAAAGATAATGCAATCCTTGACCAAACCACCAGACTATATCCTTCTTCTCCGATTAGTACCTCGCCGGAAAACACACAAACACCACAAGAACCCCGAGATCTTGAATCTGTTAATATCAAACCGAGCCTTGAATGGTTCAAAAGGCTCTGATACCATTTGTAAGTCCCAAGATAGGATCTTTCCATATGATATCAACAAACCTAATGATATTGCGGAATATAACGTTAAGTGATTCAAGACAAGCAGAGACAATATGATATGAACACGAGATCTTGCTTCAAAACACACGTTGTATAAACATCTGGTGCTTAAGAACAATGTTACACAAACTCGTTCACGGCTATACTCCCTATGAACGCCAACCTTAAACCTTATACAAGTTATCTGTATATAGGGAAAGCAAACAACCTAGCCCAACCAAGCCCAAGCCCACCGAGATCACAATGTGATCTCGGCTTACATACACAAACACTTAAAAACGACACCCGTAACATAAACTAAGTACAAACCAATAAATATAGCCAACAATATGAAACTGTTTAAAATTGCTAAAATTCATATTTAATAAACCCTTATATTTTTGAAATATGTTAAAATCACGTTTAAAAATTTTGATTCCAGTTTTCTTATGTGTTTAATAATTATAATTTTCGACGATGTTCTTCATGTTCATCATAATGTTTTGAAAATTATAACATATTTTGGTTCACATCTGGATTAAAATCTGTTAAAGTTAATTTAGGGATATAATTTTTCAAATCTTGAATAAATTAAAAGTTCTGGTATTTTCTTAAATGATTTAAATCCCATTAAAATAGGAAATAGATATAATTGTTAATCCTTAAAAGATTTGAACCAATTCTTATTATTATCCTTTTAGTTTTCGAAATCAGTTTAGGGATCAACTAGTTTACGAAATTAATTGTATGAGTTTTATTAACTTTTTGTGTGTTTAGTTTAAATAGGATAAAATTAATTTTTGGATTTTAGAGTTATCGAATCTTAAACTTTATGGCCTTATACGAGTTTTTTTTTGTAATAGTTTTCCAATCTTTTTCCCGCAAATACGCTAATTTTCCGAAAACTCATTACTTTACTCAAAAACCCATAATACTCGAAACCTTATTAACCAAGAACCCATATAATCCGAAAACTATAATTTACTCAAAAACGTTATTTCTCAAAATCCTTAATTTTTCCCAGAAAGTTTTTGCTATTAACTCATTAAAATGTCTTGTAAATACTTAAATATTATAAAATTTTACAAATCATAAAGGCTTAACTTGAATGAATTTTTGCTGTACCACTTCTGCCAAAGATGATGAGTTACATTTACCATATCATTCAAGTTTAACTAAAAGTTTTTGTCAGTTTTGCCTAACATGATATAAATGTCTCACTTCTGCCAAAGGTGATGTGTTACATTTTTATCCAGCAAAACTAGAACGTGCATAATTAAAAATTTCTCACTTCTGCCCAAAGGTGATGTATTACAATTGTTTTGCACACACACTTAAATAAATTTAACTCTGCCCAAAGGTGAATTATTTTTTTTTAAGTACAACTTTTAATTATAATATATTAGTTTGATGTTAATATTAGACATATCATATCTTCAATAAACTATAATGATCCTCACATTAATGATCCTTCATTAATCTAATGATCATAAATTTTAATATGTATTATTTTAATATCCCATAACATTGCTCACTATAATTTTCTTCTATAAATAACGATCTCATCAATCTTCCACTCTAATATTAAAACATAATAAAAGTTTTACATCATAAAGAGTTTCAATAACATTTAGCTCTTCTCAGTTTTCATTATCCATTAAGAAATTATGTGACTATCCTACTGTTATTTCTAATAATAATCATTTTATTGAAAACTAGAGCATAACAAATGGGATGAGTCAATCATAATGTCTCTTATGATAATGATATCAAGAACTAATTTAAATAAATGTTATCACTAGATTTATTCTAGATTTAGTTTTTCCTAAGACTAATCAATATAACTCCTAAGATGCATGCATACCTTCTAAATTTTAACTACAAGGTTAAATGGTATTGTTGAATACATCATAATGAACAAAACCATGACCTTAAAATTAAGGGCTTACACATGGGAATAATGACACATTTTAGTACATTACATACTAAAATTTTCAGTACAAAAATTTGGTGCCTTAAGAATCAACTATAACACTCAGAAGTACCAAAGAAAAATGAGTGTGTTGATCAGCAACATATGTACAAGAAAAGAAATGTCTGGTATTGGAAATAAGATGTTATTTAACTCACACCACTAAAACTTAAAAGAGGATAATTTTAAGGTTAATAGACAAGTCACAAGTATTACTTCCATCTTTAAGTTCTTTAAGGTGAAGTCTCATTGAAAAAATATGTCATTAGATTAGGCATAAGCAACAAGACTATCCGTAATTCAAAAGAAAAACTTGCTAAAGTTAATAGTTGTATATTAATGATACTTTAGTATGCTAATCCTAATATTCTCATTAACACATGATTGGTTGAGTCTAATTCTATATGTTTACCCGAAATTAACAAATAACTAACATGAGTGTTATTGGAAAATTTAAATGTTAAGTTTATTAGAACATGATAAACTGTCTTCTAATTACGCTTTACAATACCTTAAATATTTTGGAGATTAATTAGAATTTAGTATCAGTACTTTAAGCTACATCATGATAGTTATGAGGTTTGAGTAGCCAATTATAAAGTCACTCTTACCTTAAACTCTCATATTATTTGTTATCAATATATGGATTGAAACATTTATAAAATAGAACTATATGATACTATATACATTCATAATTTTTGTTATCAAGCAAATAAAAATTTAATAAAAGACAAATGAGATCTATAAAATTCATCTATTAAAACCAAATTTCATGAGAAATCATGACATGGTTGATGATGGTGATTTTTTATATAATTTATTCTTAGTGATTTTAAATCATGTGTTAGATGCCATAAAACATTACTTGGCTTAAAATTTAAGTATGGGTCCACCAGAAGTTATATTTCACTTACATTCGTGGAATTTTTTCAAACGAAATATTCAAACATAATTCTTTATAATTTAAAAGGCTATTTACTTGTATTTAATATGTCTTCTATGGTCCTCGGTCTTAAAGAGATGCATTCATATATACTTAATAAGATTTCTTCTAAATATGTTCCTAAGTTTATTATGACATCTGGACGTTAATGAAATCAAATAAAGTCTAACATATATATATATATATATATATATATATATATATATATATATATATATATATATATAGACAAATTCCCATGTCACTTACATCATTGAAATTTCTGTTGTATTTTTCCTAGAGATATTAAAGATTAGTGGGAGCCTTAAGTGTCTCAATCATAACTTACAAGATTTGCAAGAGGCGGTGGAGTGAAAACTTGATAATACATCAATTACACCTCTTTTACAAGACACTGCTCCATCACAACATTATTCCATCAAAACTTATCTCTTTAGAATTTGCTACTACTCTTACAAAAGTTTCATTGTTGCTTAAACATGGACAAATTCAGATTTCTTACTAAATTAATCCTCACCAAAAGAAACTGCAACAACTTATATTATTAACCTGTTTCAGTTTTAAAATCTGTTGGTCTTTAAGCATTGACCCTTGATGTGTTGTAAAACACACTTACTTTCCTTATGATTTTATCATGGTTTTTATGCTTAATTTTTTATTTTATGAAAGTATTCGGGGTTAAGTGCAATAATTTACAAAGTTTAAATGTTAATTGTAGGTTTATGAAAGATGGTGAAAAAAGAGTTAAGTTGGAAGACTCTATGGGCCTTTTTGGTCAAGTTTCAAAACTACAACTCAAGGCCCGACCCAAGCCCACAATTTAGAAGCCTTACATGATATTATATTAAGTTAATTAACTTAATTTTCTGCCATAGAACAGCCCTAAATCCCGAAATTCAGCAGCCCCAACCCCCTAGGCAGATTGCGATCGGCAGCAGCAAGGAGAAGGAAGATAAAGCTTGTGGCGGCTATGGTTTGGTGTCTGTGACGGCTGGAAGAGAAGAAGAACACCAAGGAGGGTTTTATACAGCAGCTAAAGGTCTTATAAATCCATAAACTCAGCTCATAAACCTTAAGTAATCATCTTTAAACTTTGATTCTTGTTCAAGAACCCTAACTTGTTTAGTTTGATCTTTTTGTTGGATTGTTTTGAAAGTTACTTAGAGATTGATTTGTGTTTGATTTTTCTTGATCATTGAATGAGTTTTCTTATGTTTATTATGAGTTATATGATGTTTAATTCGAATGTATGTTGCTGTCCAAACTTAATGAGTAGCTAATCTTTTTTGTTCTACCTAGGTTTGATGAATATTGTTAGGTTTTGACTAGTAATATGGATTGTTAATGATCATGGCTTAAATTGTTAATGTAAAGTTTGATTTAACAGTAAATTAGATTGTGTTTAGTGGCTGTGTTTTGTTTGATTATACCTAATAACCTCGTGCTTTAATTAATTGAATCGGTTTTGATTAGTTGTTGCATGTTTAAGTCTCTTTACTTTGTGTTTAGGGTTTATTTGCGGGAAGTACAACCGTAGGGATAAGTGGGTAGATTAATTAGATAAAATCAGTTGTGAAACACCTTCTTAGAGACCGAGAGGTGATAAGAAGTAAACTCGTCTCATTACTTTTACTTGTTAGAATTAAGAGCGCGCGAGAGCGGGTTTTGTTCTTGTCGGGTTAAGATTTTTGAGCGATTAGTTGGTCTAGTTTAAGTTAAGTTGAATTGTTCCTCTATCCTTGGTTGCGTAGTATTCGTTTCCATTAGGCTAGTGTGTCGGTGAGACCGAGATGTGAGTCGGCATTAGAACACGTTAATAATTTGTTTTCCCGGTTTGTTCTTAAAATCAACTAAAATAAGTTAGAGTTTGTTAGTGAGACCGAGAGGTGATCTGACCTTCTTGAGCGAACCTTAGTTGTGTCATCCTTTAGAACCGGTGTCTTGTCATCTCCTTCAATATGATTTTTACTTAGGTAGACGTTTTTATCACTGCAGTCAAAGTTTCCGAAGTTTTGTCAAAAGTTTTCATTTAGTTAAGTTACGTAGTTAAATCAAATAAAAAAAAATCAATTACATATTTTGGTGAGTTTTGGCTAGAGTTTAGTGATTATAAACGTTTTCACGTGTCTTCGAGTTCGATATCCGGACTTTCCTCATCTGTGCTATACGAGACCGGTACACTTGCCGTTTGTGTGAACTAGGATAGATTGTTTGGTTTTTAAAGCTTAGTTACGACTTGTGTTTTATATATATATATATATATATATATATATATATATATATATATATATATTTTCGCACATCAAGTTTTTGGCGCCGTTGCTGGGGACACGGTTTGAGGCGTATTAAGAACGACTCGAGTTAGGACTTGCCTTGTTTACTACTTGTCTTTCTTATTTGTTTTGTTTGTTAGTTTAAAATAGTTTAGCTAATTATAGTTTCTTTTATTTATTTTAATAGTTGTATGCGACGTACTCGATCTCTAGGACCACCAAATTGTAAGATTCCCCGAACCAGAGAGAGCTTTGTGAGAGATGTCGTACAAAACCGTCTTCCAGTTCATCTATATCCGTCGGTAATACATTCTCTTCTCCTACTTTTTTTGAACCCGTCATTAGGGATAGGATTATGAGCGACGCGAATCCACCACCGAGGAGCACAGTTGCAGACCGGGCCCATCCGGTCGATGCTGGCGCGAGATCCAGCATTGCTCCACCAGCTATAGGAGTTCAAACGACTTGGCAGATTACATCTAAGGTTCTGAACACGATTGCTCATTCTGCTCAATTTCACGGGTTACTCCATGAGAACCCACATGCTCATATCACTCGCGTCACACGAATTTGCGACACGTTTCATCTTGCCGGCGTATCCGAAGACGCCATCAAACTCCAAATGTTTCCGTTCTCACTCATTGATCATGCGAGTCTGTGGCTTGAGTCCCTCCCACAGGGATCCATTGCTACTTGGGCTGCCATGCAGACCCAAATTCTTGAAAAATACGATCCTCTGGCTAAGGCCGCTCGTTTGCGTAACCAAATTCATTCTTTCCAGATGGAGGACACCGAGAGCTTCTACGAGGCGTGGGGAAGGTTCAAAAATCTACTTGCGTTATGTCCAAACCACGGCCTACAAGACTGGGCGATTGTTGAGAAGTTCTACAACGGAGTGACGTACGCGACTCAGAGTATGCTCGACACAGCTGCAGGAGGTAACCTACTGACAACGAAGGATACGGATGAGTGCATTGCCTTGTTTAACGGTTAAGCCATGAGTGGATACCAACGACCACCAGTTAAGAGTACCAAAACCGTCGATTCCCTATCACGCGGCATGCATTCGGTCGACACGAGCACCGCACTTGCGGCACAAGTTGAAGCGTTAGCAAAGATCGTGAAGGACTTGCAGGTGAAAAGTAAGTTATGCGAGAACTGTAGAGGGGGACATGATACTGTTCAGTGCCCCGTAGGTTTCTAGGAGGAGGCAGTCGACTTCGTTAATAATCCAAACCGAAATCAATATTATTTCAATTCTTATAATTCGGGGTGGAGAGGTAACCAAAATTCCAATTGGAGGAACGGAAATCAGTCCGGCTTCCAGCAACGTCAGAGCCTATTCCAGGATTCCGGTGAGAGAACGAGTAGTGGGGAGAAAAAGCCCACGTTAGAGGAGATGATGGCACAGCAGACACAGATGCTGTCGCAACTCATGACTCGAGAGGACTCCCGTCACAAAGAAACTCAAGAGAAATTCCGGGAGCACGAGTCATTCATGAGAAATCAAGGAGCGTCAATTCAAAATCTTAAGCGTCAGATAGGAGAGATAGCAAGTCGTCTAAATGAGAGGTCGCGAGGTACACTTCCAAGTAACACTGAACAAAATTCGAAGGCGTTCGCGAAGGCTGTAACGACAAGGAGCGGTGCAGGGGCACGTAGCGAGCCCGTGATTCAAGAGGCGACGAGAAGAGTCATTAACGAGCCTGCGGTAGATGTAGAGGAGCAGGTAGACAAGGAGATTCAGTTGGAGTCTCCACCGGCCAAGGTGCATCAGAGGCACAGCCCCGGAAGTTCAGCACAGGCCGAGAACCAACCATTGCCCAACACACCACCGAGAGTCTACAAACCTAGACTCCCATATCCCGGGAGAGTCCGTAGGGATAGAGACGAGGAGCAGAACTCCAAATTTCTTGATATTCTGAAGCAACTTCGTCTTAATATTCCTTTCCTTGAGGCACTTACGCAAATGCCCAAATACGCAAAGTTTCTTAAGGATATTCTTTCGAACAAAGAGAAGTTAGCCGAAGTCTCTTCCATTCCTCTGAGTGTTGGTTGCTCTGCAGTCTTGCAGAGAAAGTTACCAGAAAAGATGTCCGATCCTTGGAGTTTCACAATTCCCTGCATCTTGAGTGATAATACGGTCGTCCATGCGCTGGCAGATCTTGGTGCCAGTATTAATCTCATGCCGTATTCCGTGTATCGCAAGTTGGGTCTAGGCGAACCGAGGCCTACCCGTATGAGTATCCAGCTTGCTGATCGTTCTGTGAAATACCCCCGAGAGGTGGTCGAGAACATGCTTGTTCGTGTCGACAAGTTCATCTTCCCGGTGGACTTTGTCATCCGGGACATGAACGATGACGATAGTGTCCCACTCATCTTAGGCTGACCATTCCTTGCCACTGCACACATTGATCGATGTCTGCGAGGGTAAATTAATCTTAAGAGTTGGGGATGAGAACGTCACCTTTGACGTTCGACAGTCACTGAAACACCCCAAGTCTGCTGATGACTCCTTATACTTCATTGATACCATCATGGAGCATGTCGGGGAGTTTCTCAGCGAAATTTGTGGAGGATTTGCCTCCGACACCCAGATTCTCGATTGGGAGATTCCAGAGATTGAAATGGTTGTCGTAACCAATCGGTCCTTAAATGACGACACCGAGTCGCATACCCCTGAATCTGGTGTGTCTGCTGAGATCGTACGAGACGATCCGATGGACTGACCTTTAGTCAAGAGTCCTCCTTCTTCCTTAGAGCTTAAGGATTTACCTTCCCACCTTGAGTATGAATTTTTAGATGAAGAGAGGAAGCTTCCGGTTATCATTGCATCTGCTTTGACCGAGGTCGAGAAGGAGAAGTTGTTGAGGGTGCTACTAGAGCACAAGGAGGCTATTGCATGGAAGATTATCGACATCAAGGGTATCAACCCTTCGTTATGCACTCATAAAATCCTCATGGAGGAAAATTTCAAAACTGTCGTCCAGCCGCAACGGAGGCTTAATCCGAAAATGCAAGAGGTCGTAACGAAGGACATCATTAAACTCCTTGATGCGGGGATCATTTACCCCATTTCTGATAGTGCTTGGGTGAGTCCAGTCCAAGTGGTTCCTAAAAAGGGTGGCATGACTGTCGTCACCAACGAGAGGAACGAGCTTATTCCCACGAGAACTGTGACGGGATGGCGAGTCTGCATTGACTATCGCCGATTGAATGATGCCACCAGGAAAGACCACTTTCCTCTCCTATTCATTGATCAGATGTTAGAGCGTTTAGCAGGTCAGCAGTACTACTGCTTCCTAGATGGTTTCTCCGGGTACTTCCAGGTTCTGATAGCTCCCGACGACCAGGAGAAAACCACTTTCACCTGCCCTTACGGAACGTTTGCTTACAAACGTATGCCGTTCGGACTTTGTAACGCTCCGGCCACATTCCAGAGATGTATGGTGGCCATTTTCCATGATATGATCGAGGACTCCATTGAGGTGTTCATGGATGATTTTTCCGTATTTGGGAGTTCCTTCGATCAATGTTTATCAAATCTCGAGAGGATGATGTCCCGCTGCGTTGACACCAACCTAGTCCTTAACTGGGAAAAATGTCATTTCATGGTTCGCGAGGGCATTGTTCTGTCATCGAATCTCAAGTGCAGGGATAGAGGTTGACCGGGCAAAGGTCGAGACCATTTCTAATCTTCCCCCGCCTAAATCTGTGAGATCAATTTGTAGCTTTCTAGGTCATGCCGGGTTCTAGCGCCAGTTCATCAAAGATTTTTCTAAAATCGCGAGACCCATGACCAAACTTTTGGAGAAGGATGCTCCATTTGTTTTTTCTGAGCAGTGTATCGAGGCGTTTAATCTTCTAAAAGACAAACTCGTTAACGCCCCAATCAAGGTTGCTCCCGACTGGTCGTTACCATTCGAGTTGATGTGTGACGCGAGCGACTTCGCAGTCGGAGCGGTTCTTGGACAACGGAAGGATAAACATTTCCATCCGATCTACTATGCGAGCCGGACCTTAAATGGCACACAGGAAAGCTATACCACCACCGAAAAAGAGCTTTTAGTTGTGGTGTTTGCTTTCGACAAATTTAGGTCCTATCTGGTTTTGTCCAAAGCGATTGTTTATACGGATCATGCCGCTATTAGATATCTTTTCAGCAAGCAGGATGCTAAGCCTCATCTTATCCGATGGATCCTATTGCTTCAAGAGTTCGATATAGAGATCCATGATAAAAAGGGGGACGAGAATGTGGCGGCTGATCATCTTTCACGTCTAGAGGGAGTTGATTTAGGAGATTCGGGAGTTAGGATCGACGATCGTTTTCCGACGGAGATTCTGATGTTTGTTACTGCACAAGAGGAAGGTTTTCCATGGTTTGCTGATTTTGCAAACTATCTTGCTGACGGATATCTCCCAAAGATGCCTTACGAGCAAAAGAAGAAATTCTTTGCTGACATCAAATTTTACCTTTGGGACGATCCATATCTTTTCCGTATTGGTGCTGATCAGCTTATTAGAAGGTGTGTAGATGTCAAATAAGGATGGCAAATTTTGAGCCATTGTCATGTGGGACCGACTGGAGGTCACCACGGTGTGAGTTCTACGGCAAAGAAAGTCTTTGATTCTGGTTTTTACTGGCCGTCTACCTTTAAGGATGCCATCTGTTCGTTAAGAGTTGTGATCGTTGCCAGCGTGTCGGCAACATTTCTTCGCGAAACGAAATGCCCCAGAATGCCATTCAAGTTTGTGAGGTTTTTGATATTTGGGGTATTGATTTCATGGGACCGTTTCCATCTTCGCGTGGAAACAAATACATACTCGTGGCCTTCGATTACGTGTCTAAATGGGTTGAGGCCAAAGCTCTACCCACCAATGATGCCCGAGCGGTAGTCCGTTTTCTAAAAAGTATATTTGCTCGTTTTGGAGTCCCGAAAGCCTTGATCAGTGATCGAGGTACTCACTTTTGCAACTCGCAGATGGATAACGCATTGAAGCGTTATGGGGTCACCCATCGGCTTGCAACCGCCTACCACCCACAGACTAGTGGGCAGGTAGAAGTGAGTAATCGGGGAATCAAACGTATTCTCGAGAAAACGGTTGGTTCAAATCGTCGGGATTGGTCCGACAAATTAGATGACGCTCTGTGGGCCTTCCGTAAAGCCTACAAGACTCCGACTGGTTCCACACCATTTCGGATGATTTATGGGAAGGCCTGTCATCTTCCTGTTGAATTGGAACACCGCGCTTCATGGGCCCTTCAAAGGGTTAATCTAGATTTACCCGCCGCAGAGGGTAATCGTTTCCATCAATTACACGAATTAGAGGAACTTCGGGATCACGCATACGCACAATCATTTCGGTATAAGGAGCATACGAAGGAACTGCATGACAGGAAATTGAAGGGTAATAAGCAGTTTAAGTGTGGGGATAAGGTTTTACTGTATAACTCACGGTTGAGGTTATTCCCGGGAAAGTTGAAATCCCGATGGTCGGGACCGTTCACGGTCACTGAGGTTTTCCCGTATGGCACGATTGAGATACAAGATCGCAGCTGGAAGTTTAAGGTGAACGGCCATAGATTGAAGCACTACATAGGAGAGCCGATAACTGATCAGACAGTCGAGGTGTTCTACCTTGACTCATTCACCGAGGAATAGACGTGATGGATGCATCATTCGGGAGACGGCCCGAGTTGTAGAGTTTGTATTATGATTCTCTTTATTATCTGTTTTTATTTTTTTTATTTTTATTTTTATTTATAAAAACATAAAAATAAAAAATAAAATAAAAAAAAAATTTCAAAAACACAAAAATATGTTTATTTTTTATGTTTTTGTTTTCTGTTTTGTACGCCGCTACATGCGAGCGAGTTTGAGTTTTTACAGGTATTATTATGCGCATGGTAGCTCTGATGGCGTTTTGGAACTACTAATAATATGAGATAAATAAAAGAAAACGCACTTAACTTGGAATGTGTCGGTAGGCTCAGCCTTGAAAATGAAATGGCAAATTTGATAAAACGGTTAAACGGAAATCTTTTGTGGGTAAAGCGTTTTGTCCGTGGAAAATAAGCAATGAAAGGTCGAGCCATACTCAAGCCTCAAATTTTGGTATGAAAAAGTGGAAGTATCGTGAGTTTTTAAAAATTTGAATACGTTATCATATGATGCTTGGGTAGGTTTAACGTTAAAGTATGCCGTGTAGCCTGTGATATAAATCTTAAACTGCTAGTTTAGTGTTTTACACCTCATTGGCGTATGGTTTTATAACCTTAAATCTTGTATTGATGGGATGCTTCGGGTCCGGAGACCATGGGTCTTTATGCAATCGATTTATCTGGGTATTCACAATTCCTAAGTGGGGTTGTGGATATTTAAAATAAAGCCAAAGAGCAAATCCTTATAAGTCTATAAACATGATCACAAAAGTACAAAAGTACAAATACACTACAGACTCGATAATCCACGCTGTTAGCCATGTGGGGTCCCCTTGCTCGCGTCTCATTACCATTAAGAAACGGACCACAAGGGACACGCTACATGTAAGCCCTACAGATGAAATTTTGCATACTCACCTATGGTGATGGATTTGGGGTATTGCTTGATAACGGGGGTATGTCATGTTGTGAGGAACACTAGCTATAAATTGATTGAACCTTAATCGTATCTAATGGCTGCTTGGTAGACTTTGATGCTTAAGCTTAGGTGGATAAACAATACCCTTGATCGTATTAACTATTCATAAATATAGAGAAACAAAGTTTTAATTATGCTAATTTTGAGGTTTAAGTCAAGTTGGGGTGGTCTGGTCCGGTAAAAGCTGAAAATAAGCGGGTCTTAATTGTGTAAACCGCTAAGTAATATTATTGTCGGATCTTATTTGTCCCGGTAAAGATTAAGGCATGGGTTTAGGTGGACAACAATATCGATGATCGCGGTTTTTGCGTTTTTCTGAACTTTAAAATCTAACCTATATGTTTGATTTGACTATGATTTTCCGATTCTGATCCAACTACAGTCAAATCTTTTTCAGGGAAGAAAAAGTCTTAAGTGTGGGGATGTTTGATGTGTTGTAAAACACACTTACTTTCCATATGATTTTATCATGGTTTTTATGCTTAATTGTTTATTTTATGAAAGTATTGGGGGTTAAGTGCAATAATTTACAAAGTTTAAATGTTAATTGTAGGTTTATGAAAGATGGTGAAAAAAGAGTTAAGTTGGAAGACTTTAGGGGCCTTTTTGGTCAAGTTTCAAAACTACAACTCAAGGCCCGACCCAAGCCCACAAGTTAGAAGCCTTACATGATATTATATTAAGTTAGTTAACTTAATTTTCTGCCATAGAACAGCCCTAAATCCTGAAATTCAGCAGCCCCAACCCCCTAGGCAGATTGCGATCGGCAGCAGCAAGGAGAAGGAACAAAAAGCTTGTGGCGGCTAGGGTTTGGTGTCTGTGACGGCTGGAAGAGAAGAATAACACCAACGAGGGTTTTATACAGCATCTAAAGGTCATATAAATCCATAAACTCAGCTCATAAACCTTAAGTAATCATCTTTAAACTTTGTTTCTTGTTCAAGAACCCTAACTTGTTTAGTTTGATCTTTTTGTTGGATTGTTTTGAAAGTTACTTAGAGATTGATTTGTTTTTGATTGTTCTTGATAATTGAATGAGTTTTCTTATGTTTATGATGAGTTATATGATGTTTAATTCGAATGTATGCTGCTGTCCAAACTTAATGAGTAGCTAATCTTGTTTGTTCTACCTAGGTTTGATGAATATTGTTAGGTTTTGACTAGTAATATGGATTGTTAATGATCATGGCTTAAATTGTTAATGTAAAGTTTGATTTAACAGTAAATTAGATTGTGTTTAGTGGCTGTGTTTTGTTTGATTATACCTAATAACCTCGTGCTTTTATTAATTGAATCGGTTTTGATTAGTTGTTGCATGTTTAAGGCTCTTTACTTTGTGTTTAGGGTTTATTTGCGGGAAGTACAACTGTAGGGATAAGTGGGTAGATTAATTAGATAAAATCAGTTGTGAAACACCTTCTTAGAGACCGAGAGGTGATAAGAAGTAAACTCGTCTCATTACTTTTACTTGTTAGAATTAAGATCGCCCGAGAGCGGGTTTTGTTCTTGTCGGGTTTAGATGTTTGAGCGATTAGTTGGTCTATTTTAAGTTAAGTTGAATTGTTCCTCTATCCTTGGTTGCGTAGTATTCGTTTCCATTAGGCTAGTGTGTCGGTGAGACCGAGAGGTGAGTCGGCATTAGAACACGTTAATAATTTGTTTTCCCGGTTTGTTCTTAAAATCAACTAAAATAAGTTAGAGTTTGTTAGTGAGACCGAGAGGTGATCTGACCTTCTTGAGCGAACCTTAGTTGTGTCATCCTTTAGAACCGGTGTCGTGAGAGTTTTCACTCCATTGTCTTGTCATCTCCTTCAATATGATTCTTACCTAGGTAGACGTTTTTATCACTGCAGTCAAAGTTTCTGAAGTTTTGTCAAAAGTTTTCATTTAGTTAAGTTAAGTATTTAAAACAAATAAAAAAAATCAATTAAATATTTTGGTGAGTCTTGGTTAGAGTTTAGTGATTAAAAACGTTTTCACGTGTTTTCGAGTTCGATATCCGGACTTTCCTCATCTGTGCTATACGCGGCCGGTACACTTGCCGTTTGTGTGAACTAGGATAGATTGTTTGGTTTTTAAAGCTTAGTTGCGACTTGTGTTTTATATATATATATATATATATATATATATATATATATATATATATATATATATATATATTTGCACATCAACCCTAAGCATGCTAATTTTTTAAAGAATCTAAGGTCAGTGGGAGCAGTAAAAGTCATTATAATGACTTGAATAAAGTACAAGAGGCGGGGGGAAGAGAGTTATTAAATTTTACCCCGAATTTAAATCCGATTACACCTCTTGTACACCTTACTATACCAACTATAACAACTTAGTTACATGAAAATGATAGCAATTATCCAAGAGCTAATTCATAAAATAGAAAGTTCAAATAAACCCAATAAACAACTCAGGAGGTCACCTAGGTTTTAAAACCTACTAACTATGATGATTATGTAACCTCCTTAACTAAAGTTGAAATGGATGTTGGAAAGTTTAATGATCATCCCTAGCATGCTAATTTCCTAAGGGTTTCTAAGGTCAGTGGGAGCAGTAAAAGTCTTTAAAATGACTTGACAAAAGTACAACTGGTGGGGGGGGGGGGAAAGAGAGTAATTAAATTTTACCTTGAATTTAAATTCGATTACATCTCTTGTACACCATACTATACTAACTATTACAACTTAGTTACATAAAAATGATAGCAATTAACCAAGAGCTAATTCATAAAATAGAAAGTTCAAATAAACCCAATAATCAACTCATGAGGTCATCTAGGTTTTAAAACCTACTAACTATGATGATTATGTAACCTCCTTAACTAAAGTTGAAATGGATGTTGGAAAGATTAATGATAATCCCTAGAATTCTAATTTCCTAAAGGTTTCTAAGGTAAGTGAGAGCAATAATAGTCTTTATAATGACTTGACAAAAGTACTAGGGGGGGGGGGAGAGTCCTTCAATTTTACTCCGAATTTAAATCGGATTGCACCTCTCGTACACCATACTGTATCAACTCTTACACACATAAAATCCTGAAAATGATAGTAACCTAACCAAGAGCTAATTCATAAAACGGAAAGTTCAAATAACCCCAATAATCAACTCATGAAGTTATCTAGGTTTTAAAACCTACTACCTTTGATGATTATGTAACCTCCTTAACTAAAGTTAAAATAGATGCTGGAAAGTTTAATGATCATACCCCTTATAGTTAAACCATTAGCATCAATCATAATTGACTCCATAAGTCAGGCTAACGTTTTGAGATTTGGTTGAATCTGCTACAGGTGTTCATAATTAAACTAAATTCAAACACAAACACTAAGACACTAAGAAGCATAATTGATTATCAAAGGTTAGATTCAAGAGGGAATAAATCATCAAAGAATCTTATAACCTATATTATAAAATTTTCTTTAAGGATCATCACTATTCAAGTAGCTTATAATAGTTTAAGAGCTATGTTAGAAGAACATTAAAACAACTTTTCCAAATAACTGACTTACATATATACATGCTCATAAAACAACATGAAAGTTCTAAACTGAAGATTAAAGAACACTTAGTCTGTAAGTCAATAAAATCCACGTATGGGTTAATGCAGACATCATAAATGAATGGGAGTAGCTAAAACAAACTTGTCATTGTAAAGATGACATTCATCTGAAAAGTATATGTTACATAAGTCAAAGCATTGTTCGTACATACTTTGATATGATAGATCTCAGAGATATCCCTTACGTAATAGATTTCATAAAATTCTAAGATAGACCCAAAGGGACGTTAGTTTTGTTCTATAGGTTTTACCTTAAATGGGTCCTTACACATGTAACAAACAATATTGCTCTATTCAAAGGATAATAAGATCATTGAGATTATTACCTTATGCTTCATTAAGTAGAAGCCTTATGTAGGTTCAATTCTATACTCGTACAAATATTACTCAAAATCGCATCACACTAGACATGTCTAGATTAATGTGAAGAATCTAAAAGAGTATTAAAATATCTTTAAAAGAAACGTAAGACTATAATTTAAAAGAAGTGAGATCTCAAACCGGTAGATTACTCTAAACTTTGTCATATTCTAAGATAAGAAAATGTAATTTTCGGGATATATTCTTATGTCAATAGATAAATCTATCTCATTGAGGAGTCATAATGAACTGATAACAACAACTTAAGTCATAACGACATAGTATGTTGATTAATTACAACGCTGTTGTCAATAAATGTTGTTGAATATTTATTAGTGGACTCATAAGTTTTATTAAACTCCAGAAAAATTATATATGGAAGACTAATTGTGATAAATTTATTAAACGCTACCATGTTTTCTCAAGCAGTAACAGTTTGAGAGGTGCTGCATTATATTTTGATATGAAATTAATAATTCGCTTATGAATGAATTGAGCAATCTAAATTTTCATATCAAATACATTCATGATATGCTTAAGGATCCTATAACTAGAGGTCTATTACCCGTAAGTATTATGGAAGCGCTTATATTCATGAGGGATCTGTTGATGACCATGTACAACTGCATATCATACTATGAATGATTAAATATTAATATGTCCTCGTTAGTTTTGATTTTGCATGTCTCTTAATATGTTCTACATGCATAAGGACATATAGAAAAAGTATTTTACAAATAAGACGTTTGAAGGACTTACTTGAAAATTTGAATCATAACTACTTAGGTTTTAAATAAGGACTGCAATATGATTAATGGAGGTCTTGAGCTTATGTTCAATTCAATGACTGTATTTCTCTGCTCCAGTTTGAGTTTAAAGCTAAAATGAGTGTTAACTCCTGATCATGCTTATCTAATACTCATTATAAATGATTATTCGTTCAAGTGGGAGAATGTAAGAATATATGATGGATCTTGCGAGAAGTGATATTACAGCAAGAAGTGAATGTGTAACTCCATTAATCCCTGATTTTTCACTCCCTTTCTTATGATGTTACCTACATGTATGTGGGTTGGTTGTATTTGTCTTAATACACATACAAATGTACCGAGCCACATTGAAACCTTTGTACCTACACACATACAAACATACATACACATATACAAACATACGTACCTACACACGTACATACGCACCTACACTTTCACTTCACGTTGTAAGAAATGGAGTGAAATTATGGATTAATGGAGTTACACCTTCACTTCTCGCTGTAAAAAACTTCTGAAATGATCCAATACCTATATATATATATATATGACCATCATTATCATTTATATAATATTATATCAAAATATTAATTATACCTTATTATATATTAGTTTGGTAATTGTTAATGGGCCATATTACCTTTAATTAACTAATAAAGGGTTTCCCCTTAGGTGTATACAAAGTGAGAAAAATATTAACATCATAACCTAATCGCACATAAAAATTTTGTGTGCCTCCTCTCTCCCAAACCGGGTTTCACTCAAGAACCTTAACACCATCCTTAACTATACATCCTAAAGGGGAACTCGATCAAGATGAAAAACATGTCGACTACATCATACTCAGCTGCGATTACTACTCTCCATGTTGTAACAGGTTCATAGTTTTAACATTTATCATGTTTTTAATTTCTTACATGAAGAACTGATCAACAAATTATTTATCAACGAGTGTTTTATCCAAGCATTTTCGGTCACTGGAGTTGAGGCCGTAAGTCGAGCGAATTCGGTTGGTTTCCGTTATGTGCTTTATGACATAGAACAAACTAAAAAACTGAAAATCAAAATGTACCACTAAGGTGGCGTCAATCGGTAAAAGTTTTGTGTTGGGAAGACCCAAGCGTTATCGATGTTTGGCGTTGAGATGACGAGCCTACGCAAATTTTGTCTGTTCATGTTACGTTTGTTACGGTACCAAAACTAAAACTAAAAAGAAGCACAATTGGCATTCGCTCGGTTTTCCTTACGTTCGCTATGATACCGGAATTAAAACAAAATGTAGTGAGTCTACGCGAATTCGATTGGATTTTGTCACGTTCGTTACGATACCAATACTTAACTAAAAAAAATTATATTTGGTCGGTTTTCGTTACAGTATCTGAAGTAAAAAAAAAAATAAAAACAAAAACAAAATAAGGTGGACCAATATAGTGCCGCCAAGTGGCCCAATAGGGACTTAGCGGCACAAAAGATCTTAATTGTTATTTATAAGTATAATTATAGAATAGGTAGCAATGCGTCGCGCTGTTAGTAATGGAAAATACTAGTTTTGCGGCGACAAACTAACAAGAATGTCGCAAGAATCGATAGTTTCGGCACTAAATAAAAAAACAAACTGTTTTAACTAAAAAAATTGTTTTTTATAAAAAAAATAATATCTACAAAATTGTTTTAATTAAAAACATATAAAAATAATATCTAAAAAAGGTTCCATCCAGGTACCGTTAAGTAAAAATAGGTACCGTTAAGTAAAAATAATATCCTATCCTAGCCTACTTTCTATTCTACTAATAAAACAAAATGTGGAGGATTATGTATCAAACTTATATTCACTCATAGCCGTTCTGGCAATTGGATAAACCGGTCTGGCAATTGGATTATAACCGAGTTATAAAGATATTTTCTCAAATTTATAAATTTGTGATTTTAGACTTCTTACTGTTTGTATTGTATATTTAATTTATTTTTTAACTTTAATTTTGTTTCTTTATTTCAAATAACATATTTTATTTATTTTGTCATTTGACAAATCTCGTGTTACACACAGATAAAAACCCAAGTTAATCTTATATAGTAATACAATTTAGTAATATATCGTAATAGTAATGCTCGAGAAATTTTAGATAACTATTAAAAACCTTGCCGTTTTGTAAAATTCATTTTCTCTTATAAAATATACGTTAAGATAACATGTAGTGTTGATGAGTTTATCCATTCCTACTAAGATAGTTTGGTGGGGGGTTTTAAGATAGTTACGGTGTAAAATAAAAGACTAATGATTTATTTCGTTGGGTGGAAGGGGTACTCATGGGTGTTATCTGTGTACCGGTAAATCTTGCAATGTCATCTCGTTTCTACCTTCAAATACCAACAAATCACAAAATTGATGGCAAAACCTACCCATAAGTACCCTAAAACGTTTGTTTTTATATATAAAATAAGTTAAACAATTAAGTTTAATTAAAATTAAAAGAACTTCCGGTAGTATTGGAATTTTCTAATATCTTTTCAGAAGATTTACCTGGACAACCGCCTGATCGTGAAGTCGAATTTAGAACTCATGTGATACTAGGAATAGCGTTAGTTGCTAAAGAACCATATAGATTAGCACCAACAGAGATGTTAGAATTAAAAAAGCAATTCCTTGGGAGCACCAGTACTGTTTGTCAAAAATAAAGATTGGTTGATGTGTATGTGTATCGATTATCGAGAATTTAATAAGGGCACAATTAAGAATCGGTATCCCTTAACCATAATTGATGATTTATTTGATCAACTTCAAGGAGCTCGATCTTTTTTAAAGATCGATTTACGTTTGGATATCATCAATTAAAAGTTCAGGAAGAAGACATTCCTAAGATTGCTTTCAGAACAAGATATGGTCATTGCGAGTTTATAGTTATGCCACTTGGTCTAACCAATGAACCGGTTGCATTTATGTAATGATGAATCGGATACGTAAACCGTATCTGGATAAACTTGTAATCGTTTTTATAGACTATGTACTTATTGTTAGTGCACGTTTTTGTGTCTCGAGTCTTTGTATTTATCGTTAACGTATTTGTCATTTGATTTATGTAATATACAATTAATTTATCTTTGTAATTCGTTAATGTATTGTCTAGTTCGCTATGTATGTTTAGCGAACTAGATATAAGTTAATATCCCTCCTGATTCGTTAAGGTTGTTTAACGAATCAGGAGGTGATTCGTTAAGTTATTTCCTCTTTGTTGTATGTAACGAAGTGAACTCTAGTTCGTTATGGAATGTTAACGAACTAGATTCATATTCTATATATAGTTGCCTTTGTCCACTGTTAATTTAAGTTTTGAGTGTTAATTATCGAACCTCTGCCCATTTCCTCTCTCTCAAGCTTCATACTACTATTATTACATATATATACAATTAATATATACATATAACGTATTAACTGACGATTAATGGCAACTACGAGCTAGATCTGACTTAGGTTAATTAGATACATATCAGATCTGTGTTATAGATTAACGAGATCAAACAAGTGGTATCAGAGCTTTCGGTGCTCTTTTGCTCTTGATTTTGATAGTTAATTTGTTAATTACGAGTTTATTAATTGTTATTTTGGTTTTAATTGATAATCGGTTGAATTTTGATCTAATTGCATTTGATTTACACTTGTTATGGACTGATTGGATTGGATTCGAGATCGGTAAAGTATTGGTGAGATTTGGTATTGAGGAATTGGAATTTGGACTGCTGTTTGGTTGAGTTAGTTTGGTTTTGGATTTGGCCGAAAACAGAGAATACATTGTGATTGAATTTGTTGTGAGTTAAGGTTATTTGTGAAACGGAATGTTGCGATTTGGATTCGCGATATGTTTCGAGTATTTTGGTAGGTCATATGTGCAATTTGGTGGTGTTTTGGTTAAGTATTACGAATTTGGTTTCTAGTTTGGTGTTCATATGTTTTTCCAGAAATCTGGAAATATGTTTGAAGATTTGAAGATTCAAATCAATTCGTTAATCTTTAAGTCTAATTCGTTAACCCTTTCAGCCTAATTCGTTCACATCTTTCAGCTGATTCGTTAATTTGATTAGCTGATTCGTGAAATATTTCGTCACACATAACCCATTCGTATTACACATTCTAATTCGTGCTATCTATTTTGTGTGACACATGTCCTACCTCGGTAACTGTTTTACAACAACTTTTGCCACGTGGCATTTGTTGTCAGAAGTTTGTTACAACCGTCGTAACAAACTGTTTTGCTATAAGTTGATTCGTTATCAACTGTAGTTGCTTCGTCATCTAATTCGCTAAGCCGTCTCTTAGTGATTCGTTAAAAATAAATTTCTTATTCGCTAAGCTTATCCTTAGTGATTCGTTTAGCTAATTCGTTAATTGACCATCTGATTCGTTGACCATCTGATTCGTTTGACCATCTGTTTCGTTGATTTATTTCGTCAAATCAATTCGTTAACCATCTGATTCGTTAACTTCGTTCAGTTTCGTTAAATTCATTTCTGATTCGTTACCTAATCAATCTTAACTTCGTTAAGTTGTGATTCGTCAATTACTGTTCACAGTTCGTTACAACTGTTCACAGTTCGTTACTCTAACTGTTCACAGTTCGTTAATTAAAAGTTTCAACTTTAACCCTTGAAGTTTGAAAAACATTTTCATTTGACATAGCTGGTATGTATGCACTAGCTTCACAGAACATGTTAATGCAACCAATGTTGCAACTTGATACTGCGATAGACTCACATTCTAAGTGTCCAAGGTTGATGAAATTTATTGATTTTTCTAAATGGGAACCCCGTTTCCGTGCTCATTTGGGTTCTGTTCACCCTGACTGCTCATATTGCTTAGATGAGGTATATGTTGTTCTAATGATTGGAGATGACACTATTGGTTTTACTCCTAAAGCTATTTCTCAATATTCACAAGAAGAGAAGAAAGCATTAGAGATTGAAACAACGGCTTATTCTACTCTTACTATGGCTTTACCCGAAAACATCTTTCACCAAATGGGTAGCATAAAGATCTGTGCTTCCTTATTTCAACATATTCGTATGAGTATGGGGAATACAACTGAGAGTAAGAAGGTAATGCTTAAGTTTCAATTTCGAAACTTAACTTGTTGAAAGGAGAAATAGTTGAGGAGATGACTACTAGGTTTAATCACTTGATTGCTGAGATGGACAAAATGAAATTGGAAACTTCTGAGGTTGACAAGATTGACACTATCAAGAGTGCACTACCAAGTTCTTATTTTACATTCTTAATGGTTCTGAAAGAGAATAACTATTTCTTGAATGAAGACTTGACTGCAACAAAATTCTTGCAAAAGATTGAAGCAAGAGAATACGATCTTAAATGTCAGAAGTCCTCCAAGGAAAGTCAAGATCCTGCTTTCTATGGCGGTAGCATGCCTCTAGGTTCAACTATTTCTCTAATCACAACATTTCTTACACAGCATGCAAGTGAAAATGAAACAACCATCTATAATGATCCAAGAGCATGTATTTACACTGCTGGTAATTCTGGATCACCTGGTGTTTCTGTTGGGTCTGGAAATTCATCTACTACAAATCCATTTGCTCCACCACCTAGTGTAAACATGAAGGAAGCTGAACAAAATTTTGCTTTTCTGACAGCCTTCATGTCTTCATATGAGAATTTGGTGAGTAGTAAGATAGCCACAAGTGATCTAACTGATGAAGATTATGATCAGATTGATCCAGATGATTTAGAGATCATGGACTTGAAGTGGAACATGTCTATGATTGTCCATAAGGTTAAGAGATTCATGCAAAGGACTGGCAAAGATCTTCCTGCCTTGAACAAGAAATTGGGATTTGACAAGTTAAAAGTGAAATGTTACAATTTTCAAGAGTTCGGGCATTTTGCAAAAGAATGTGACAAACCGAAAAAGGAGTATACTGGTCCTCGTGGTCAAAGTCAAAGTTCTTCTACACCACGAGGTAATGATGTGGAAAAGAAACCGTCTACTTCTGGGCCACAAGCAATGTTAGCTGATGGAAATGATTGGTCACGACTGCTATGTAATGAGAATCAAGCAAATTTGGCTATGTTTGGACTAACTAAAGACTTTCAAGATGCAAGTGGAAGTGAGCTGTCATCTGACAATGATTCTGAATCTGATTCTGATGACTCTTGTGACACGTCTCCAACTGTTTTTGCTTGTATGGCCAAGATCAATGAGGTTTGTCATTCTATCTCTGCTACTTCATCTTTTAAAGTAACATGTGTTGAATGTGAAACTAACAAACCTAAGTTAGAATCTTTAAAAAATCATAATGATAATTTAGTGAGAGAAATTGCTTCACTAAAGGATACTTATCGACAATCTCTAGAATCTCAAATGAGATCTCGTGAGAAGATTGAAGCATTGTCGACAAGTAACCACGATCTCAAGGCTGAGTTATCTGTGAAAATGACAATTAATGATCAAAAGTTTCAAGAAATCTTGAAGCATCGTTCAAAGACAACCGAGCTTGAGAATGAGGTTCTTGAGTTAAAGAACAAGTTGAGTAAATTTCGAAACTCTTCCTTTTTGCTAAAAGAAATAATTGAAGTGTCTGGAAAGCAAAAAGATTCAAATAAAGGTATAGGTTTTGTTGATATTCCGCCACCGTTTCACAATGACTATAAAATTAATCCTTTTACTAAAAGAGAAGAAGAGGTGATTGCGAAAGAACCTGTGATTTCGGAAAATGCTAAACCTGTTAAAACTGGAACTTTTAAAACTCAACTTGCACCTCAAAAACCTCACGTGGAAAGCAACAAAGTCTTTGTTGAAAATGCTGACAACGTAATTGTTGAGGATGTGTTTGAACTAGAGGTAATACACAAAAACAAGAACATTCCAAGTTCTAATCATATTCTCTGTAAGCCTCATGAATTTGAGGAAGCTGTGTATGGTTCAAACAAGCCTCATGTGAAAAAGGAAGAACAAGTGAAGGTCAAACCTATGAAGGCAAAGAAGTCAGAAAAACCGAAAATTTTTTATGAGGACGTGATGCGTTTCATTAATCCTCTTAGTTCAAAGCCATCATCTGCTAGAGTTTTTAAGTTAAAGGGGATGAACACAATGTTCACTGAAAAAGATATCCTGATTAGTATCATTAAACCTGAACTAATTGAGAGTGTCTTTTACAATGAAGCTGACAAGTTGAAAGAGTTGGAACGTCAATATGTTTGTGCCAAAACATCGAACTCATCAGACCCGTTAATTAAAGCAAGACAATTGTTAAAACATGCTAAAAAGGTTCAGTTTGTAAAATCTACTGGAACAGATACATTGAAAAGTTTTTCCAATTGTTCTAACCTTGACTTTTATATGAAAAAGAAGTCTGTAACTTCTGATGATTTGGCCAAACGTTTCACTGAAAATGTAAGTTATCAACCCTCTGGTGCATATGCTTCTGCCAAACCTTAACATGGTCATGTTGACATGCGAAGTTGCTTTTTGTGTGGTCAACAAGGTCATGTCGTGAGAAATTGTGGTCATCAGAGATCTCAGAATCTCCATCCTTTTGTCAAGGAACATTCGAAACCGGTTCCTATGATAAATGATATTTTAAAACGACTTGTGTCATGTGAGGATGATACACAGATTATGTTTCAAAATGTGAATCCTCGAAAGGTAATTCATGTGAATGAAACTTATGGCCAAGTGAAACCAAATTTCGTTCCAACTGCCCCCATATGTAAGAACACAAATTCAAACATTGTTCAAGCTGCTTATCTAAGACGAAAGTCTAAGAAGCAAGTAATTTATACTCAAGTGGCTGAACAACAGTTGAAATCTATTCAAGTTAATGATCAAAGAGAAACTCAAAAGGTGCCCAAGACTGAGGCCTGGGCTGCCTTTTTGAACTAATCACTTTTATTTTGTGTGTAGGCTACATCCAAGAAAAATTCTGGTGAGAACTGGATAATGGATAGTGGATGTTCTCGTATCACATGAAATCTCAATCTCTTAACCAATGTGAGAAATATTCAAGGGGGGTTATGTAGCGTTTGCTGGGAATTCTGGGGGCATGATCACACAGGAAGGTGAAGTTTCAAATGGTCACATTACTTTTGAAAAGGTTAATTACTATGCCAAGGTGGACCATAATTTATTGAGTGTGTCGCAAATCTGTGATAAGATGTACGGTATTTACAGATAAAGAGTGTCTTATCTTGAAACCGGGATACATTATTCCTGAGGACATGGATGTCATGCGATCACCACAATCAAATGATATTTATGTCTTAAATTTGAGTTCTAAAGTATCAACGTCTATCGAAACATGTTTTGTCTCCAAAGCAACCGAGAAGGACTCTATTCTATGGCATCGTAGAATGGGTCACATAAATGTTCGTGAGATGAATTATTTAATGGCTAATGACTTAGTTGAAGGTGTCTCGTTGAAGAACTTTAAGTTATCTGATCACTGCGTTGCATGCAAGAAGGGCAAGCAGAAGAAAAAGTCTCATCCTTCTAAGTTATTGAATTCCATTAATACTCCTTTTGAATGACTTCATATGGATTTTTTGGTCCGGTGAATCGTGCGAGTATTTCTGGGGATTGATATTGTCTTGTTGTCACTGATGATTATTCATGATACTCATGAGTGTTATTTATGAGTGCGAAAGATCAAACGGCTGTTTTGGTACAAAACCTGATCACTAAGATCGAATCACTATAGAAACACAAGGTGAGGAGAATTCGAAGTGATAATGGTACTGAATTCAAGAACACTGTGTTGAATTTCTTTTGCATTCAAAAAGGAATTCACCGAGATTACAGTGCACCCTATGTACCACAACAAAACGGTGTTGCTGAACGAAAGAATAGAACTTTGATTGAAGCTGCAAGAACTATGCTTGCTGATTCTAAGCTTCCCGTCCAATTTTGGAATGAGGCGGTGAATACAGCTTACTATACGCTTAATCTTGTAGGTTCCCAGCCGGATCTACACGAGATATCACGTACTACGCAGGTGCGGAATCCCTACGTAAGACGTTACGAGTATAGAAAACAATACGATTAACACACGATAATCAAACACGTTGTATACCAACCTTAAACACGTGATACGAAGATCACTTGATTACAGACTCTCTCTGACTCGAATACACGAAAACTGTAAAACTGAATTAATGATTAATAAGCCGTAACAGATGGCTTATATAACCACGACAACTTCGCCTGGCATGTTCAGGCGAAGTTGTCACTAACTTCGCTTGTCTAACAAGTTCGCCCATATCAGCGAACTTGTTAGCAACTTCGCTTATACAAAACATAAAATATTACAAACGAAATTACAGACACTAGACACTGAACTACTGACATTATGCACCAACAGACTCCCCCTTGGCAGTAGCTTCATCTCTTTAGCTTCAATCACGTGTCTTGTAATCTTCAACCTTGTATCTTCACGCAAGCACTCCTTCTCGAACACAAACCGACACAACTCTTTGATATTTCCTCGCTTCGTCTTTCCAAGCAGGAATATAAAAGATTTTCTTCTCATTGAGCACCTGCAGATCAGCTTGGGATAAGTTTACCAAATGCATCGGATCGTAAACTCTTAGCACCTCTTGTTCATCCTCGTCTTCCATCACTGCCTCAGCTGTCTCACAATCTACAAACCACCACTTTAGGTCTTTAAGCACATCCTTGGGCATAAGCTTCATCGGTACTTCTTTCAAACACCGGATCGGTTTATACTTCATGACCATCCAAGGCTTTCCATCAGCTCTCAAACCTCTATCCTTGTCTTCAACAAGTTTTCCCTTCTGTGGTTTTAACAGCTCAAATTTCTTCTCTTTTATACTTTCTTTCCATACAATTTTCCCAATAACTCTAGCCATATTATCGTCACTTCGATTGATTAACCCCAATCTGGCTAAGTCTTTCACTTCACATTCCGGCAGTGTATTAAACGATCTTAACAGTCTTTTAAAATACTGAACACCGTCATACCTTTTAATCACGAAGAGCCTCAACTGCTCATCTTAGATCCAGCAAATAATCCCTTTCTTCGCTTCAGCATAGCCTTTAATGTTGTAACTCTTCTTAAACATTGTAGGGACCGCCGGTTTCTTCGTTTTGACGAACCACTGAGCATAGCCTTTCTTCCACCTAGACTGCTCTTCCCATTCAGACTCATCGCTTCCAATCTGTTCACTCATATCGGCTTTCTCAACATCTGGAATGTCATGCTCCACATTCTCTTCTACTATCTCTCCCTCTTCAATCTCTGTATCCATCACAATCTCTTCACCAATTTTCTCTATCACATCACTCGGTAGAATATCATCATCACCAACCAAGTCATCAACCATCTCCTCTACGTCCACCACCACCACATCATCACCAGCTGCAGATGTCAACTCCCCCTGAGTTGTGGAAGTTCCAAGAGCTTTAGTAGTTCTTGGTAGCTCACCACCTGCATCTTTCGACGCATTGGGATCATCGTCTCTATCATTTCTTCTCTTCGTCCTCAACTCGTCGCCTTTACAGCTCGTCTCCCCCTGAGATGCCAAGAACTCCTTGAAAGCATCTATGATTTTTCCATGTTGTACCAGGAGGGACGACTGCATCTGATTCTCTGTAACTAGGCGCTGAATAGCCTGGGTCTGGATAAGATTAATCTTTGACTGCTCTGCCACGACCCGTTCCAGTGCTGCTATTCGTTCTGAGTCTGATAGGGTGGCATCGAAATCGAACCTCATATGCGATAAATCGTGAGTGTACTGAGGAGGGATTTCCGATGTCACCGGGACCTCAGAAGTAGAAATAGACGTAACCGCAGGTGGTATCGTCATTGATAACCCTGCAGTGGTCACAACAGTCGACTCGATAAAGCGTGCCACGACCTCCGATGGAGTAACGGTCGGAGGCGGCAACGAAACGATCACGGGAGTCAAAAGTTGGAAAGTAGTGGATGGGAGGCCAAATGTAGACGAGGTAGCCACCACGGGAACACCCGTAGCGCTTGGCCTTGTAACCTGTAGTGACGAGGGAACCATTGTCATACCGGATAGTGCTGGTGGAGTGAAACGTACCACCCTAGAGCTCTCACCGGCTCCTGATCCTGCACCTATCCGTTCCCTTCTTGACATTCTTATCAGTTGTTGTACCTCTTCCTCATAATCAGACTCGTCATCATCATCTGTTCTCTTTCTTTTCCCATGTAGTCTTTCTCGAGTCACCATAATCCTTCTGGCCTCTGCCACTTCATCATCAGAATCTGAGCCAGCCACCGTTGTAGCTGCCCTAGTAACATGCACAGTCGAAGCACGTTCAACCTGGACCTGAACGTTCTCCTCTGGATCCACCCGATCCATATCAAAGAAGCCTTGACCACCAAATTCTGCATCAAGGTCCACGTTCTCCTCCGGTGACACAACAGGAGCAGCAGGTATAGCTTGAGGTGCTCCTGCCTGTTGTGGTGTCGGGTCCCTAAACTCATCCCCACGAGCAGGCACATACTCCGGGTTGATTAAGTACCCAAAGAGTGGAGTATGGCGAGGACGAAGCTCAGGTTTGCTCCTCGCACTGGAGGATCGACACTGGGCGAAGATCCGTTTGTTCACACTCTCTACATATCGGATCGGACGACGCTGAGGAAGTGTTGGAGCAACATGATTCAAGATCATTTGTAGGAATCTTGGATACATGATGAATCGCTCACGCGCCATCGCTCTTCGTTGACGATCAATCTCATAAAAGACCATCTGACTAAAGCTGAATCGCTTGTTGTATGTCAGAGCAGTCATCGCTGACTGCATGGTCGCGCCCATGCCATCAGTGCCCGCCTTTCTCCCTGACATGCATACTATCATAACATGCATGAGAAAGCGCCACTGGTCAAGCAGAAAACCTTTCCTTCTCTGCGAATCCCCCAAGGGACCTGAATAACCCATCCTCAAAAATGCTCCATCGCGAAAAGGAGCTACAAACTCTGTCGGGTCATCCCTTGTCTCATTTCCAAACCACAGAGCCGCCCGGATATGTTCAGAAGAGAACTGAACCATCTGACCGTTGACTGTTGCGCGCATCACAAGGGGTTCGACTCTACAGTCGTGTTCCACGGTCTGCCAGAAATCCTCAATGTTGGGTAAGGATATCGGCAGAGTTGTTGTAATGGCGTGGAATATCCTCGAGCGTAAAAGGAAGGTGATGATTTCGCGGAAATCATCAACTCCGCTCGCTTCCGGGTCTAAGGTGATATACATGTTGTGACCCGGGAAGAACTGTCTTTGTTGATCACCTCCGTCATCACCGCCTGCACCACCTGCTCCAGCAATAGCAGCCATATCTGCAACAAACAGGTTAAGTTAGATAAACGTCAAAGCGAATCACAAGTTCGCATGTTACCATGAGCGAAGTTGTGATCAATTCTGTATAGGCGAAGTTAAAGGTGAGGCGAAGTTGGAAAACAACTTCGCTTCAACTTGAACTTCGTCTGAAAATAGTTAAGTAAAATGGTCCAGGCGAAGTTACGGATAACTTCGCCTAATCAAAACATCGCCTCATAAACTGTTTCAAAATCAATAATCAGGCGAAGTAAACCACAGGCGAAGTTACGGATAACTTCTCCTAAACTGTAACTTCGCCGAATTTGAATCGGCAACAGTTAGGATTTTGAACGACGTGTAGATGATGATTTCGGAGATCAAGGACTCCGAAATACATGATTTTATGAAGTTTTATACGTTCAAGTAGTTTACTATCACGTAAAAACAAGTTTGAAAATCGGGTTTTTAGGTTTCAAATAATCGAGGTCACGAAACGGGTCGTATCGACCTGTGATAATCATTAACGACAATGATTATACGAATATGGAACCCTACACACCTTTAATCGACAATGAAATCGAGAAAGAAATACAGAATGATTGATGATAATAGAATCGATAAGTTCGCTGAGGTTTCTGTGAGTATAAGTTCGCTGGGTTTTGAAATAAATGAACAGTTTGACCTTTAAAGTCCTTTATATAGGGTCACAGATGTATCGGCGAAGTTGTGGATAACTTCGCCTATCAGGCGAAGTTATGCAGAACTTCGCTGAAATTAAAAATTTTTCAAAACAAACCCCATAATTTGAACAATTTGCAACTAAGTTAGAAAACATCCTTTAAAGCGTTAAATGAAACGATCAAGAACAAGTAACCAGGTATAAAATCATACAACTCCAAAAATAAAAAAACTTTTAAAATAAAGGTACACGGGATCAAATTTCAGTCTCGACAGGGACTACCATGTTTTAGAAAAGATCCGAACAGGAATCATACTAATTTCGTGACTGTCACACAGATCCGTGTTCAGCTGTATTATGACATAAAGAAATAGGTTGTAAGCAGGTAATCTACTTAGAATGGTTTTCATCGTTTCTGTGATACGAGTTAGGTTCAATTAAGCTTAAAACTTAAGTGGGCAACAACTCAGAGATTATGATGCCTCCTATCTATTCTCAAAGCGTATTTGGCTTTCCCCAAGTCACCCCGAATTGACCTTGACCCGTAGTGTCTGATTAAGTAGTGATTACACTTCGATCTTAGACTCTGTTTCCCGTTCACCTTCTTGCGTCTTGATTGAGAATCATTAACCTTATGAACTCTAGAATACACACATTATTTTTTTTTTTTTAATCTAACATATATATACACAACTTCAAGTAGAAAATAACTGCAAGTCCCGAATCTGGATCACTGCGGTGTCTTGACACGCTATCTTCACGGGACTCAGAACACTCACGGGCTCGTGTATGACTGGGTAATCGCTTTTCTGCCTATCATTTGGAAAGATATGTATGAAGACATGCACAACTCTTAAGGAGTTTCCACATAAAATCGAGTAGATTTAGTTAGTATCACTTCTACTTTTACGCACCATAAAAGCTACCATGACATACAATGACTGTTCTAAAGACTTTTAAGCCTAATAACTTCACTAGTTAAGCACACAGAATCAGTATATCTATCACTTTCCAAGGTTGGACCAATTTTCTGTTAAACATAGTAAAGTAACTTCTTACAAAGTAGTAGACTTGAAAAATAATTTCATCTCCCGAAAAGAAAAATTTAACTTCTATCGCCCCGACCAAATCAAAGTCTTCAGGTTAACGGCTATCCCGAAGATCCAATGGATCAGCTGGACCGACCACATACTAGTATGTGTCCTTCTAACTAAGTATGATCGACTAATTTTCAGCGAAAGAATGAAAACTCATCATAAACCACCCCGGTCACTTTATGTCATCTGGTTAATGGCTATCCTCATATTCTACAAGTAGAAATGAGGACCAAACATATCCTAAGACATGTCCTTCAAACTGAGGCAACCGACATAATTCTAAGCGATAGTGACGTATTTTTATTTATTTTTTTTTATTTTTTTTTTTATTTTTTTTTAAACAAACATAAGAAAGCACGGTTACTCGGGATTGATCATCCCATTCAGCTCAACAAGGTTTTGAAATCTAGATTTGTCAAACGCTTTCGTGAATAAGTCAGCGAAATTATCTAACGTGTCAACCTTTTCGAGCTCAATCAGCTTCTTCTCAGCACAATCCCGTATAAAATGATGACGTATGTCAATATGTTTAGTTTTACTGTGCTTCACGGGATTGTTAGTTACTGAGATAGCAGCAGTGTTATCAATGTAAATAGGAGTAAGTGAGAAATTCAGACCATAGTCGCGCAACTGTTGTTGAATCCAAAGAACCTGGGAGCAGCAGTTGGATGCTGCCATGTATTCTGCTTCACAGGTTGAAATTGCGACTGAAGTCTGCTTCTTGCATTGCCACGACACCAATCTGCCACCAAGAAACTGACATCCACCAGTTGTAGATTTCCGACTCTGATTGCACCCTCCATAATTAGAATCTGTGTAAGCGACTAGCTCCAAGTCTCCTCCTCTCGGGTACCACAACCCCAGCTTCGGCTTGCCCTTGAGATACCGCAGTATCCTCTTCGCACCCTTCAAATGAGATTCTTTTGGGTTTGCCTGAAAGCGTGCACAAAGACAAACAACAAACATTATATCAGGCCTAGAAGCAGTTAAGTACATTAAAGAACCTATAATAGCCCGATATTGGGTTGGGTCCACGTCTGCATCGTTATCTGAATCAGCACCCAATTTGTGATTGACGCAGACTGGAGTTTCATATGGAGTGCTGTCCTCCATCTTGAAGCGTTTGAGAACATCATGGACATACTTCGTCTGATGAATGAACATCCCGTCTTTCTTCTGATCAACCTGCAATCCTAAAAAGAAAGTTAGTTCACCCATAGCACTCATTTCAAATCTCTTCTTCATGACGGCCTCAAACTCCTGACACATGGTGACCTTTGATGCAGCAAAGATAATGTCATCCACGTAGACTTGCACCAGCAGAAAGTCGCTTCCCTTTCTCTTGAAGAACAACGTGCTATCAATCTTACCTCTTTCAAACTCATTCTCAAGCAAGTAATCGGATAACGTTGAGTACCAGGCACGAGGTGCCTGATATAGTCCATACAGCGCTTTACTTAGCTTGTACACGTGATCGGGAAAGTCAGGGTCAGGAAAACCCGGAGGTTGCTCAACATACACAACCTCATCGACTTTACCGTTTAGGAATGCACTCTTCATATCTAACTGAAAAACTTTCATCTCTTTATGAGCAGCAAATGCCAAAAACAGCCGAATGGCTTCCAATCTTGCCACAGGAGCAAATACTTCATTGTAATCAATCCCCTCTTGTTGATTAAAACCTTTAACAACCAGCCTTGCCTTATTCCTGATAACAACCCCTTTCTCATCTCTCTTACATTTGAAGACCCACTTCGTGCCTATCGCATGCACATTTCTTGGTTTTTCAACCAAATTCCATACTTCCATTTTCTTAAACTGAGCTAACTCTTCTTGCATGGCTTCGACCCACGAGCTGTCCTTCAGAGCCATTTGATAGTTCTTTGGTTCAATCTGGCTGATGAAGCAGGTGTACAAGCATTCGTTGATAATGCCCGTGTCTTTAATGCTTGTGTAAACACAGGTGTGCTCATTCACGCTTTTTCTTGTTTGTACACCGGCGGACGGATCACCTATCACATTCTCCAACGGGTAATTTTTGTGAATTCTCGTAGTCGGAACCGAACTGACATTTAGATTATCTTCCAAGTTCGAAGATAGCTCATCCATGGTTGATTGATGTTGAGAGTGAAACGGATTGATGAATTCCTCTTCAGTAGAGGCAGCAGGGGTATTGACAGCATTTGACGACGAAGGCTGACATTCATCATACTGTGGTCTTTGCACCAAAGTGTCTTCCTCATCGCATATCATCTTCGTAGCAATTCGTTCCTCATCTTCTGCAAAATCCAAATAAGGCATGTTAAAAGATTTAAAAAGTCTATCATAGTCAAAAACCCCAGCGGGTCCCGTGCTTGGTTTTGGTGATTTGTAACTTGTGATATCAGTGTTACACACCACCTCAACCTTGCTGGTCGATGTATTAAAGACCCGTATGTTGGGAGTCCCAACAACGTATCCGACTAAGATTCCTTCGTCGGCAACCTCACCAAATTTTGAATTGGTCTTTAATATCGAACACGGGGACCCGAATGGTTCAAGACCACTCAAGTTGGGCTTTCTCCCATGCATTAGTTCATAACAGGTTTTATTTAATCTTTTAACAGTTAACACTCTATTAAGGATATAACAGGCTGTTGCAACGGCTTCAGCCCAGAACACCACGGAAAGTTTCGAATCAGCCAGCATGGTCCTGGCTCCTTCAATCAAAGTCCTGTTCTTCCTCTCAGCAACTCCATTTTGTTGCGGAGTGTACGGTGCGCTGTATTGGTGTTCAATCCCCTTCTGTAGGCAGAAGATCTCCATCTGATAGTTCTTGAACTCAGTCCCATTGTCACTCCTAATGTATTTAACTCTTTTTCCCATAATGTTCTCAACTTTGGTAATCAAATTTATTACCATCTGAACAGTTTCATCCTTCGACTTCAGGAAATATACCCACGAGTATTGAGAAAAATCATCAGTAATCACCAAGCAGTACGATGTTCCTCCTAGACTTTTTACATTCACGGGACCGAAGAGATCCATGTGAAGTAATTCTAGGGTACTGACAATTGAATTGACCTTCTTGGTGAGATGGGATTTCTTGTGTTGCTTTCCCTTCTTGCATGATAAGCATTTGTCTTCGAAGTTGAAATTCTTTAAGGGAACCCCCAACACAAGCCCATTTTTGACAAGGTAGTTCATCTTACGAAGATGAATGTGCCCCATTCTCCTATGCCATAATTCGGACTCTGATTCAGTCGCTTTCAACAAAAGACACGATTCTTCAGTGGCCATTTCAGTAGACCTCATATCCATGATATACGTATTCTTTACTCTTGGAGCCTTCATAACAATCCAGTCCTCTAGTATCTTAAAACCAGGATACAACACTATCGCCTCATTCTTCGTGAAATGCACGGTATAATCCTTGTCACAGATCTGCGAAACACTCAGCAGATTGTGCTTCAGTTCTTCAACAAAGTTAACTTTCTCTAGCGTCATCTTCCCGTTAGTCACAGTCCCAATTCCTGTGATCTTTCCACCGCTCTCTCCTGCGAAACTCACTCTACCACCTTGAACAGGTTTCCAGTCTTGTAACAATTTCTTGTTACCCGTCATGTGCCGGGAACAGCCGCTATCCACGACCCATTGATTGTTGGCAGCCCTGTTCAACTGTTCCTGCACGATTAAAGCAGAGAGTTAAAATCTGGGGACCCAAGACCGATTGGTCTTGGGTCGATACATCCCGTACCTTGGCTGTCCAAAGTTAGTATCATAATCATTTCTGTGAGTCCTAACAGGATACCTTCTTGTGGATTGTCTATGAGGCCATCCATACCGTCTTGAATTAAATGAATTATTAGTTATGGTTTGGGTGTTACCAGTGAAAAACTGAGATCTATTTCTTTGAAAACCTGGATTAGTCCATTTTCTGAAATTCGATGGGTTTTCAGTTTTATCATTAAATTGATTACTGTTAGCTCTTTTCTCAGATTTTAAAGGCCTCACACCTCTGAATTTTTGCTTCAGAGGGCAACCAGCAACAAGATGTCCTTGTTGATTACATCTAAAACAACACCTGTTTTCAACTTTCTTATCAAAAGTTGTCTTAGATGTTGAGGCTGTATTACTGCCCGTTTGTCTCACATATGGTGGGACATACGGGTTTAGTGGAGACTTCTTTTCAGATGTTTTCTTTTTCTCACCACTTTTTGGTAATACTTCCTCTTGATTTGTCTCACTCGACTCAGAAGACTTATCCGATTTAGATGAGACAGGACTCGGAGCAGAAATTTTAACACTTGCAACAGGCTTACTAACTTCTGGTTCTTTAGTAGTAACTGGAACTGGAACTGTCTGACCATAGTCAACATCGACAGATTTCTGATTACTAGGGTTAAAAGTGTAATTAGGTTTGAAAGGTGGTGGAACTTCATGATAACCAATTCCTCCCCTTTTTGGAGAACCTTGATCACTAACAAGGTGATCAAGTATAGCGGAGGAATTTCTGAATTGTTCCAGTTTCTTGTTAAGTTCCACCACTTTTACCTGGTGATCAGCTATCTGTTTTTCTCTTTCAGCTATTAGTTTGGTTTTTTCTTCTAGAACCTCATACCTAAGATCAATCATATTAATTTTTTCAGCAAGCTTTGCTTTAAGACTTTTAATATCTGTTTCAATAGCTTTAATTTTTACTTTGTAATTATTTTCTCTAGCTTTAGTGAAGTGATGATCTTCTTTTAAAGTTTTATATTGCGCATCCAAACTAACAAACTGATCAGTTAGAGTTGTCAATTGTTCAGATAGAAGTTCACACTTAGTACAAGGGAGTTCGGTACTTACCTCGGAGAGCTGGTCTGCTACATCTGCCATGTACGCTTCATCTTCGCCAGTTCCCTTCTCACTATCTGCATTTTCGATGTTTGCCAAGTTGGCCTGTTCAAATACTTCTTCAACATGCAGATTCCAGTTGTACTCTTCATTCTGTCTGGAAATCATGGCTCTATAGTCATTACCACTACCACTTTGCTATGTAGATCTGTTCTGACTGCGTTCTACACGTTCATTCTTGCATTCTTTTGCAAAGTGGCCATTCTGCTGACAGTTGTAGCAGCGAACCTTCGACTTATCAAACCCTGGCCTCTCACCGACAAACTTCCTGCCAGTCTTCTTCATGAACCTCTTCACCCTTCTGACAATCATAGCCATCTGCCACTGCAGATCTATCTCCTCCAGATCATCAGCATCGATCTGGTCATAGTCTTCATCCAAAACTGCAGGATCAACGATCTTACCCTGAATGTAGTTCTCATACGAAGCAATAAAAGATGCATAGAGAGCAAACTGCTGTTCAGCAGATTTGACACTCATGGGCATCTTCGAGTAGTTGTTGTTTGAAACACTTGGGGAATAACTACTCTTGGTCGCTTGTGGTTGAGAAACATTTGACCCTCCAGCTACATAGCACACATCACCGTTCATGTTGAGAGATACATGTTCCTCATGTGTTGAGCTCGCGCCTGACTCTCCCTTAGAGTAATAAGCAGATGATTCCGTTTTCGAACTTGATCCCGAGTTAACCTTTGCACCATACATACCCGGATCTTGAACCTGATCGGTAGGTGTCTCCTTTCGTACCATGTTCAGTTCAAACGTTCTTAGCTTGTTAACTGCTGTCTCCAGGTCATAGTCAGCAAAGTCTTTATCGTCTCTCATCAACACTGTATACATCTCCCATTTTGGTGGGAGAGCATCAAGAAGCTTCTCAACAATCTCATCTTCTTTGTATGCAATTGAATAGTTGCTGAATTCAGTCATCAGATGATAATATCTGGTGATAATATCATCAAGTGATTCGTTTTTCAGATACTTGAAGACAGAGAATTGGGTTGTTAGAAGTTTAATCTTCGAAGCACGAATTCCCACATTGCCCTCAAAACGGTTTTCAAGAGCTTCCCAAAGTTCTCTACAGTCTTGTACTTTCTGAAAGTGTGCAAAATTTCTTGTGGAAGAGCCATTGTAATTGCTGCATGAGCTTTACTTTCTGCCTCATACATCTTCTTCTCTTCATCTTCCATCTCTTTGTACTTCTTGATCTGATCACGACCTTCATACTCAGTAGTAGGTGGAATGTAACCATCTTGTATACACACCCACATCTTGGCATCTTGATACTTGACATATTGTTCAAAACGATCTTTCCACGCTACATAATCAGTTTTTTTGAGCATCTTAGGTGCCTTTGTAGCCGAACCTGCTTCTACTTCCATCTTTACTAGTTCAGTAATGTTAATCGAAGACATCTTTCTCTAAACTCAAAGAAACCCGAAAATAAAAAATTTTATTTTCAAACAGCACTGTTGGCGAAGTTGCGGATAACTTCGCTTAAAGCTTAACTTCGCGTGAATTTGTAACGTCGCTCACTTTCTTAAATTCGCTGGATAGGCGAACTTGAGAATAACTTCGCTTAAGTTGAGCGAACTTGGGAGGTAGGCGAAGTTGTGGGTAACTTCGCTTGAGGTATGCGAACTTGAAGAGGTAGGCGAAGTTGTGGATAACTTCGCTTAACCTTATATCTTCGCCGTAACCCTAGTAACAGTGACGGCAACTTCGCCTAATGAACACGAAGCTTCTGCAGATTAGATTTCTGGGTTTTTCGAGGTTTGTGAAGGTGTTATGGGTTGTTTAAGCTTGTAGGAGGAGAGTATAACACTAAAACTCAGAAAACTCGTCCCGCGAATAGTCGAACGGAACGATTTCTATACCCGCGTGATAATCCCGAACCACACAATCGAGCAAGTGCTCTGATACCAATTGTAGGTTCCCAGCCGGATCTACACGAGATATCACGTACTACGCAGGTGCGGAATCCCTACGTAAGACGTTACGAGTATAGAAAACAATACGATTAACACACGATAATCAAACACGTTGTATACCAACCTTAAACACGTGATACGAAGATCACTTGATTACAGACTCTCTCTGACTCGAATACACGAAAACTGTAAAACTGAATTAATGATTAATAAGCCGTAACAGATGGCTTATATAACCACGACAACTTCGCCTGGCATGTTCAGGCGAAGTTGTCACTAACTTCGCTTGTCTAACAAGTTCGCCCATATCAGCGAACTTGTTAGCAACTTCGCTTATACAAAACATAAAATATTACAAACGCAATTACAGACACTAGACACTGAACTACTGACATTATGCACCAACAAATCTGGTTTTAACTATTAAACGACTCAAGAAGACAAGTTACGAACTTTTAAACAATCGAAAGTCTAAATTAAAGTACCTGGAACTTTTTGGGTGTCCTTGTACAATGTTGAAGAAGGATGCGAGTAAATTTGAAGAAAAATTTATCGAAGGTTATTTCTTGGGATATGCATCTCCAAAGAAAGGAGTATTTAATTTCACTTCTGGTTGTGTTGAGGAATGGCATCATGTGGACTGTCAAAAGTACATCACTGGATGTTTGACTATGCTGGCTTATTTAATTCATTTACTCCATCAACTGAGAACATAGATGAAGATCTGGTTCGAGCATACTTTGAAGATCATTTGGCTATTCCAAGATTTTCAAGCTCTAATGATGTTGAAGCTCCAACTTCTGCTCCAGCTGACGATCTATGTGATGCTACTCTGGTTGATAATGTATCCACTTCTTCATCAGATTACAATCAAGTTGATGAACCAGTTATTGAACTTGACAGTGATAATGTTTCATCTCCTGAACTTGGTGAACATTACACTAACTTATTTGATAATGTTGTTGTTCCTGAGAATCCCACTCTTCGGATTCATGGATATCATCCACAGGAAAACATCATTGGAGAACTTGATGTGGGAGTACAAACACGTCATCAAGTTGCTTCGTCAAGTGAGAATAACGTATTGTGTACATATGCTGATTTACATTCATCGGGAATTGTAAATCTTGCCAAATTCACTTGCTTTCTATTTCAAGTAGAACCAAAAATAGCTCGTAAGGCACTAGAAGATCCTTCTTGGGTAGAAGCTATGCAAGAAGAATTATAGCAATTTTCACGTTTGGGTGTTTGGGATTTAATCGACAAACCTGCTAGAGTAAAGAAAGCTATTCCGACTAAGTGGGTATTTAAGTGTAAGAAAGACGATCGAGGGGTGATCGTGAGAAACAAGGCACGCTTAATGGTGCAAGGTTTTCATCAGCAAGAGGGTACTGATTATACGGAAGTGTATGCACCAGTTGCAAGATTAGAGTCGATTCAAATCTTTCAGGCATATGCTGCTTATAAGAATATCATGGTTTATCAAATGGATGTTAAAAGTGATTTTCTCAATGGTGAACTACACGAGGATGTGTTTGTCCTACAGCCTCCTGGTTTTGAAGATCCTGATTATCCGGACCGAGTTTACCGATTAAACAAGGCCCTGTATGGTCCACATCAAGCCCCGAGAGCTTGGTATGGCACGCTCGCCGACCATCAGACTGATAATGGCTTCAAACGAGGGACTGTCGACTACACTTTATTTCATAAAATGTTGGTAATGATCTTCTTCTAGTCTAGATTTCTGTCGACGACATTATCTTTGGGTCTACAAACGACACGTTGTGTAAGGAGTTCAAGAAGTCCATGCAAATGAAGTTAGAGATGAGCTCGATGGGAGAGATGAATTTCTTTTTAGGGTTACAACTTCACCAGTCTTCAAACGGAATCTTCATTCACCAGACCAAGTATGTGAACGATGTCTTGAGCCGATTGAAGGTATATGCCGGAAAAATCCGTTCAACTCCTCTCCCCGTGGGTCACAATTTATCACCGGATTAATTGAAGGAAACCGTTGATCCTACCCTCTATCGTGCCAAGGTCGGATCTTTAATGTATTTAACGGCTTCTCGCCCCGACATTACGTTTGCTGTTTGTCTTTGTGCTAGGTTTCAAGCAAGTCCACGAGTGACTCACCTTGCTACGGTTAAGCGAATTCTTCAGTATCTGGGTGAAATCCAGACATCGGGTTGTGGCACCCTAAGGACGATAACTTTGAGCTTACTGCCTTCTCAGACTCAGACTATGGAGGTTGCAAGATCAACTTCAAATCAACGACGGCAGGGTGTCAATTTTTAGGAAACCGGCTTGTTTCATGGCAGTGTAAGAAGCAGACAACGGTCTCCACTTCAACCACTAAAGCTGAGTATGTTGCAACCTCGAGTTGCTATTCCAAGGTTTTGTGGATACAACGACATCTTCGCGACTATGGTTTGAAGTTTCTTACTACTCCTATTTTGAATGATAATTCTGCTGCTATATCTATCACAAAGAATCCCGTACAACATTCAAAAATCAAAACATATCGAAATTCGATATCATTTTATACGGGATAGCTTTGAGAAGAAGTTATTTCACCTTGAGAAAGTACATACTGACTTTCAAAAAACCGATCTATTTACCAAAGCTTTTGACAAAACGCATTTTCAATTTTTGCTTGGTTTAAATGGATTAAAGACCCTCGCTGATATCCTGAAACAAGGAGGACTATCTTTCTTTTCTGTAATTTTTTTTATTTAAAATTTTAATTTGGTTTTAGGTTTTAGGGGGTGAAAATTTAGAAAATACAAAAATATTTTGCTTTTAGTTTGTATAGATAAAACCCAAAAACATTAAAAGTTTTAAAATCCAAAAATATTAGAAAATCTAGAAAAATCAAAAATATTGTGATTTCTTTTCTTGACTGTTTTATCTTAAAATATTTTGAAATACCAAAAACATTTGAAAACTTTGAAAAAGACAAAAAGATTGTGTTTTTCAGTTTGTAAAGAAAAATCCGAAAATCCAAAAATATTATGAAGTTTATTTTGTTCAGAAGAAAATTGAAAAAGACAAAAAGATTGTGTTTTAATGTATGTATAGAGAAAAACCAAAAAGATTTTTGCATATGTTTGCTGAAAAGTATGTCAAATACCCATATTTAAAGGACATGTATTTATATATGTTTGGTCCTAACATTTACTTGTAACTGATCGGGTTAACCATTCACCTAATAATGGAAAGTAGTTGAGGCATTTGTTATACGTTTTAGATTATTTTCTCGCTGAAAATTATGTCGGTTATTTAAGTTTGTGAAGCATGCTTGCAAGTTTTGGTCCTATTATTCACTTGTTGAATTGATAGAACAACCATTTATTTATAGACTTAAGTTAACTGGGGCGATTAAATTTATCTTTATTTTGTTTTCTGCTCCTCAAAATTTTGATTTTTTGAAGCAAGATAAGAAAATGATAGTACATTGACTATCTTGACCCCAAATCCAGCAAGAAATAAGCTTAAAATATTGTGTGCTTAATTGAATTGGTGCATTGGTAGGTCTTAAAACAAACAAGTAGAGTAAAGTATGTGATACAAATATAAAGAAATGCCAAATTGAAAGTGGTGTTAGTCTCTAGCAAAAGTCTCCGTGAGGATGGCAGAAATGTAATAACCTGTCATACTCAAGCCTTATATTTTTTTGATCACCCAAAAATAAAATAAAATAAAGCAAATAACAAGCTTTGAGGTTCTGGACAGTGTGAGTTTTTATGCGGCTTAATCATCTGGGTATTCATATGCATGAATATTTCACTCGCTTTTAGAGCAATCCAAATTACAACCCAAAGTCATTAAACTTGATCACTGCTGTACCTCGTACAATCCAAATTAATGACTTGATCAAAATCCGTTGTTAGTCATACATCGTTCTTCCCTTGCGCGCGTCTCAATACCATTAAGAAACGGACCCCAGGGGATACAATGTATGTAAGCCGACAGATGGACTCGTGCATATTCACTCATAATAACAGAAACTCAATGCATTGCTCATAAATCTTTATAAAATTTAAATTTTGATCAACAATATAATGGTTTAAGTTAAGTTGGGGTGATATGGAAAAAATCGAATTAAGCTTGAACTGAGATTAGAGGCTAATACTTTCTGATATTCTGTGCTTTAATTGAAACGTTAATCATATCACAAAAACGCTTGAAAAGTTGTTATTAGATTTAAGTGGACAACAATACCAATGACCGACTTAACGCCAGTCACAATATCGCTGAAATATAAAACTGTGATGGAAGGGTAATTTGGTCAATATGATTCTCTGCTCAAACTCGACAAAAATCCAAAAATATGTGCTGCTTTTGAAAAATCATACCAAAAAACACTATATATTTTTCTTGTTTTAAATTTTCGGATAATTTTCTGGTAAATATTTAGTTTTAAATCAAAAGATTAAAATACAAAAAGATTTTACGTTTTAATTTTTTACATATTATTTAATTTTGTTTAAGTTATCAATTTCAAAACGTGAAACGGTTTTAAGGTATTTGATTATTGAGGTATGGAATCTCGGTAATCCTTTTATTTTAAATAAGTTTATTCAATTATCTATTTATTTATTAATTTTTTATTTTAATTTAATTAATTTATTTATTTTAAATTAACTTAAGCATAATTCGTTAATTATGAATAACGAATTAGGTTGTTTTAACGAACTACATCCTAGTTCGTTCCCCTAATTCACTTCCGCACTATGTAACGAAACACACCCAATTCGTTATTCATATTTAACGAACTAACCACAAATTAAACCTACTTCGTTATGACACGAATTTAATGAATTTAATGAATCAGGTGATTCGTTAGTTCAAAATTCAAACGAATCGTCTGATTCGTTACCTTGGAAAGCGTGTTATGTCAGATTATATAGGGAAATGTGAAGGTGATTCGTCACACTATTCACCTTCATCTTCCTTATTTGCAAATTTACTCTGACCATTTTTTTTTAGAAATTTCGACCTTCACTAAATCAATTTCTGATCATTACTAAGGTATACCCGATCATATCTTCATGATTTTCGTCAAAAATAATGACAATCTAATGTGTTAATTATGAGGTTTTGTTATCGGATGTTTTAGGTTCATTTGAACATTAATTTATAAGCTGTATTGGACCATAAATCTGTTACTATTATCATCGGAATCACTTTCTGAGATCAATGGTGATATTTAATCATGTTTTGTTTACTGATTGATGAGCTATTTATGTATGGTTATTATCGATGATTTATACTTTGGTTAAAACCCTAATTTAATTAATTTGTTTCATGTTTTTGAACCCTCAAATCGTTACCATTTGAGTCGCAATGGGTTTCCGAGACCGTTATGGTCGTTTGTTTGGCTACTCATCGATAATTATGGACTAATCGATTTCAAATTTGCTCATTTGACTTCTAGTGTTCTTGGTTAATTTTGACCTTGACCACAAAAGTCAAAGATTAAGCTGTAAGAGCCATTCGTTATACTTAGCGAATTGGAACTCATTCATGTCTAATTTGTTAAGTAAATCACACGAACTAGAATAGCGAATCATTTTCTAAAACGAAACAGATGTTTATTCGTTAAGTTATAACGAATTAGTTGTTATTTATAACAAACTAGCGATTGATACGTTATTTATAACGAACTAGTTCTTAATTTGTCAACTTTCAATAGTAATTTGCTAATTCTTAATTCGTTACATATTTACTTGATAGCGAATAAGATCATTCGTTATACTTTTTTAACGAATTAGTCTGATTCTTAACGAATGACATGTTTTCCTTTAATTTAAAATTCATAAAATGAAATATGTATTTTCACCTTTTATTATTTAAGTATTATTATTTAAGTATAATTGTCACTATTTTTTCGGGTTTATTTATACAGTTCAATGGCTGATAACGTTGCTCAAGACCCGCCTGTTGATGCACCACAAGATCAACAAGCTCAGGATGTCCCTTTGCTTCCATTTGATACACGTCATAACGTTTGTGCATTCGTTGACACAAACTTTCCTTATGAGGATGTCTATGGTGATATGTTGGCATTTATACGCCGTTCGCGTATCCATTACGCGGTTACTGCTAATCCAGATATTCGGTTCAGCATTGTTCGCCAATTCTGGAACACTACTCAATATGTGGAAGCTGAGGACCATATTGTTGCCGAGGTAAACAACAAACCTGTTGTTGTCTCTGTTGAAACTGTTCGAAGGGTGTTATGATTTGATGATACTATTAACGACCCAAGTGAATACTACAAGGATCTTATCCAAGGACTATTTGCACGTTTGTTTTATGCTAGTAGTCTTACTACGTCTATGTATAACAAGGCATACTTGTGTCCTCAATACAAGTATTTACTTCATGTTCTTATTCACTGCCTTGGTGGACGAAAGGCTGGTTTTGACGAATGCCGCATTATGCTACAATCGGCATTTGTCGCACTTGTTTTGAACAAGCGTCACAATTTTTCTGAAATGATCTTCGATCAGCTAAAAGAAAATTTTATTCCTGGAAAACGACGCTTGAAGTTTTTGATGTATCCGCGTTTTGTTCAACTGTTTGTTACCGATGCTATCAGGGATTTGGTGCTCGACCCGAATGATGTGAACGATAAGTTTATTCTGGACAACATGAAGGCAAACACCGTGAGAAGATTGAAACTGTACCGCCAATCTCCTCCTCCCAGATTTAAAAGATTGATTGGTCATCTAGCAAATCCTGATTATGTATGTCCTGACAATGATCGTTGGATCTATGATGGTTCGGATTCTGAGCGTGAGGAGGGACCAGGTGGGAACGAGGGTAATGATGGTGATAATGATGCATGTGCTAATGGTGGTAATGTTGGTGACGGTAATGCTGCGATCCTTGAACAACGAGCTGCAGTTGAAGCGACCTTAGCAGCTACAATTGCTGCACAACGCAAGCGAAAGTGGAAAGAGTTAGCATCTGAAGGCTCTTCAAAGCGTCGAGTGTCGGCGGGAGGTGGCATCTCATTTGGAGTTCAACCTCCAAGGTCGTCAACTCGTTAACGCCAGGCGGTGCCGCTCACTACTAGCACCCCGGAGCTTACATTGACGACTACGCTTACGTCGGATCCACAGCTTGGTATGATTCCTCACTCTGCATTATCTACTATACCAAGGCCGACGACTGCTACTTATGTGATTCCTCCTACACAACCGATGATGCCTTCACCAGATATTTCATTTCTGAGGATTAGTCGTCCAATGGGTTCAGTTCAACCAGTTCCTCCTTCTTTTGCTGCATCACCTAACGATTAGAAGATGAGCATGGTATTGAGTCTCCTACATTTGCATGAAAATCAAATGTCTGTTGATCGTCTGAATCAAGAACGTATGATGGAGAATCAGAAGAAGCTGCTCAGCTATGTTTCTTACTGTAAAAAAGAAACGAAGGCCCTTCGTGAGATTGTTGAGTCTTAGGGGGTGAAAATCAAAGAACAAGACGAGCTTATTTTGCAACTTATGTGCAAAGATGACGCGTTGAAAAAGCTCAAGAATGATAATGAGGATCCGGACGAGTCTGATGCTGGTGGTGAGACTAAAAAACTCAAGACCCAGCCTCTGGTGCAGGTACGAGTTCTGTTGATGATTCAGGCAAGCAGGTTATTGTTTATCATGATTATTCTGCTGCAAAACCGATTGAGATGATCGAGGCCGATACGGTTATTTTTATTGATCGTGAGGGGGTGATTAGAAGAGTGGTTAATGCTGATGAGATAGCTGTTGGGCAGTTTGTTGAGAAGTCGCTGACACGAGAGCAGATTGCTATCTTGCTTGGTCTAAATGAGGACGAATTGACTGTGTTAGAAGCTGAGCCCGATATAGAGGTAATTAAGGATTATGAGATCTTAAATGATCCAAATTTTGGGATGTGTACGGACTTTATTTATGAGAATGAGGAGGTTGAGGTTGAGGATGTGACTGTTGAGGAAAACCCTGATCTGTTTCAACATACCAATGTTGATCAGGGTGCTCCTGTATTTAATGAAGAAACTGTCAAAGAAGCAGAAGATCATCTTGAGAAGACGTCCAAAGGAAAGAAGGTCGTTGATACAAAATTTGACGCACTTGCAAACCCAACTGATGATGACATTCTTCGATGGTTCAGACACAAGAAAGTCGGTAAGATCATCGAGGCATTTTGGTATGTGGATCAGGAATTGAAAGGAGAAGCTGTTGCACGTGCCAAAGCCAACCAGAAGACTACATTCAAGGTTGTGTCAAAAGTACAAGGTGATATTGTTTCTTGGCTTTTTGATCTTGATCTGAAAGTGTGTATTGTCAAATGGGAGAAGGGCGTCAAGTACTACGATAGGATGTTAGATGTTCTCTCATTACCGAGATGGGACGTACGTACTCTGGCGTATCGTCCATTTATTAATCGTGGCGGGAATCATCATGCAAGTTGGTTTCACCAACATTTATTGTTTGAGGTAAACCATGATTTTAAATTTTTTAAGCCACAGATTCCAATCCGTAAGCGTCTCGATGAGATCGACTCCAGGACAGGATGGAAAAAGCTGGTCCTTAAGGTAAAGCCCCGAAGACGATGAAGCGTGTGCCGGTGAAGCCGATGAATCAACATATTTATTTATCTTTCAACCGCTGGTATTACGACAGTCGTACTGGAGAGGTCGTCAATGTCCTTGGTAAAGGTTTAAAGACTGAACTAATCAAGATCATTGATTCGATGTGGTTAGTTAATTTAACTGAGACCGACAACGACGTGCTACACAAGAATTAGATATTGATCGAGCGCAATGAATACTATGATTTGGCTATGCAGTTCCAACGCGTGGTGCGTGTATGTTATGAGAACGGGATTCATAGTTGCAGAGATTGGCAGTCCAAGCGCTTCAAGTAAAGTAAAGACAAAGAGCTCAAGATGAGGGGGTGTCTGTTAGTGCACGGTTTTGCCTCTCGAGTCTTTGTATTTATCGTTAACGTATTTTTCGTTTGATTTATGTAATAAACAATTAATTTATCTTTGTAATTCGTTAATGTATTGTCTAGTTCGCTAAGTATGTTTAGCGAACTAGATATAAGTTAATATCCTTCCTGATTCGTTAAGGTTGTTTAACGAATAAGGAGGTGATTCGTTAAGTTATTTCCTTTTTGATGTATGTAACGAAGTGAACTCTAGTTCGTTATGGAATGTTAACGAACTAGAATAATCTTCTATATATAGTGGCCTTTATCCACTATTAATTTAAGTTTTGAGTGTTAATTATCGAACCTCTGCCCATTTCCTCTCTCTCAAGCTTCATACTACTATTATTACATATATATACAATTAATATATACATACATATAACGTATTAACTGACGATCAATGGAAACTACGAGCTAGATCTGAGTTAGGTTAATTAGACACAGATCAGATATCTGTTATAGATTAACGAGATCAAACACTTATTTATTCCAAAACTAGTGATGATCATGTCAAACATCTTCATATACTTTTGACACTATTAAGAGAAGAGAAGCTTTTTGCTATGTTCTCAAAGTCTAAGTTTTGGTTACAAGAAGTAAAATTCCTATGCCACTTGATTAACCAAAAGGGCATTCTCGTGGATCATGTCAAGATCGAAGGTATCACTAAATGGGAGATTCTTAAAACTCCTACAGAAACTCAATGTTTCCTAGGACTAGCAGGATATTATAGACGCTTCATTCAAGATTTTTCCCAAACAACGGTTCCGTTAACAAAGTTAACAAGTAAAAAATGTCATGTTTAAATAAGGATAAGAAATAAGAAGCTTTTATAACTTTGAAGCAAAAGTTAACAAATGCCCTGATACTTGCATTACCAGAAGGAACTGAAGATTTCACAGTTTGTTGTGACGTTTCCAAATCAGTATTGGGATGTGTATTAACGCAACGTGAAAAAGTTATTCCTTATGCATCCAGGAAACTAAAGAAGCATGAAGAGAATTACACAACGCATGATCTAGAATTAGGAGCAATAATTTTTTCCCTAATGATCTGAAGACATTATTTGTATGACAGTAAGTTTACTGTATTCACAGATCATAAAAGTTTAAAATATATTTTTGGGCAAAAGGAGCTCAACATGAGGCAAAGATGTTGGATGGAAATTCTTAGCGACTATGATTGTGAAATCCAGTATCATGAAGGTAAATTTAATGTAGTAGCCGACGCATTAAGCAGAAAAGAGCATGAGAAAACTAAAAGAGTATGAGCTCTAAGGTTAGAACTTTAGATCAATTTAATTTATGAAGTAAAGAATGTTCAGAAACAAGAAATTGAAGAAAATAATATTGTTGATTAGATAAAAATGGTACCATTGATCAATTGGTTAAGGAAATGATGAAATTATTCAAATGGGAAACGGAATCTGGATACCAATTATAGGATAATTATGAGAAACAATTCTCAAAGAATCCCATAAATCCAAATATACAACGCATCCTAGAAGAGATAAAATATATCAAGATTTGAAGAAAATCTATTGGTGGATTGGAATGAAAATGGACACAACTAATTATGTTTTGAAATTCGTAACTTGTTCGCAAGTTAAAGCATAATATCAAAAACCATCAGGATTACTTCAACAATTAGAAATGCCAGAATAGAAATGGGAATTAATAACAATGGATTTTGTTACTAAATTGCCTACAAGAAGAAGAGGTAATGACACAATCTGGGTGATTGTGGATAGATTAACAAAGTCATCTCATTTTATACCAATGAAGGAAACTTTTAAATTGGAATAATTAGATAAACTGTATGTAGACAAAGTCGTCTTATTACATGGAGTTCCATTATCCATCGTGTCTGATCGGGATAGCCATTTTACTTCTCATTTTTGTAAAAGTTTGCAAGTAGCCATTGGAACAAGGTTAAACTTGAGCACAACATACCATCCACAAACTGACGGTCAAGGTGAAAGGACCATACAAACATTGGAAGGCATGCTAAGAGCATGCGTAATAGATTTTGGTGGAAATTGGGATGATCATTTACCACTATAGAATTCTCCTATAATAACAGTTATGATACAAGCATTAATACTGCCCCATTTGATGAAATTTATGGACGAAAGTGCAGAACCCCAGTGTGTTGGGCGAAAATATGAGGAAAACAATTATCAGGTCCTAAAATCATACAAAAACTACTGACAAAATTAATCAAGTAAAGGAGAGATTAAAGATGACACAAGATCGTCAAAAGAGTTATGCAGATCTTCGATGCAAACCATTAGAATTTCAGGTTGGAGATAAAGTGCTACTGAAAATATCACCATGGAAGGGAGTAATTCAATTCGACAAAAGAGGAAAGTTGAATCCAAGGTTTGTCGGACCATTCCAAATTATTAAACGAATTGGACCAGTAGCCTATTAGCTAGAGTTACCAGAAGAAATGACAGGTATACATGATGTATTTCATGTAAGCAACTTAAGGAAATGCCTATCATACTATAATGCAATATCCGAAGATCATTCACGCATCGACAAGCATTTGTTCATACATAATAACTATCACATCAATCATTATGCATACACTTACCACCTAAGGTAAGTGTATAACATTCACATTGAGTATGCACACAGCCCCGAAAACATAACAAGGAAATGGGTCTAGAAACTCACCTGTAAGCGATTCCTTTCAGAGTTAATGGTAACTTCTTTCCTTAACTGAGGACGGCTAACTGTATAACAATTACACGCATCAATTAACTAGCCCTACTCATATCATATTTCAAGGTTATTATAATCGCTAGCTACGGGAGTCAGGGGCGACGCCCCTGGCAGCGGGGTTCTAGGGGCGCAGCCCTAGCAGGGTCCAAGTGGAAGAGCCCCTGGCTGGGGTTAAGCTGCCAGGTCAGCCAGGATTTTTTTTAATCAATATGTCTTTACTAAAACCTTATCAGAAAACCGAAGTTCAATTATTTAATCAATTCAAATTTTCATTTTAAACGCTACATTTCATAATTAATTATTTCATATTTCATACAAATTTGTGTTTATCTTACGTATACGTTATTTTTCTTTCGTTTATTTTTGAAAATCATTAATAAGTCCGTATAACTCACTATGGGCATATAAGTCCTATAAGCGCATAAGTCTTTTTTAGCGTATAAGTCCTTACATATACGACATGTACTTGCTTATGCGTTACCTATACATACACGGCCATATACATACAAGCTATATACATATGCGCTTCATACATATACGGATTACATATGTGCCGTGTACATATGCGCTACATACATATACGCCACATACATATACACCACGTACATGTATGGTCCACGTTATACGTTTGACACATTTACACGTTGATCATGCTTATACGACCGCTTAACTTATACGATGTATATACTTATACGTCGAAGAGTTCTATTCAGCTATCTTGTTACGCTTTTTCAAGGTTTTTCTTCTATTCTGGTTCCTTCAGTCGTCGTTAACCACCATGGTTGATCGGGGTTTGATCGTTTAGAGTCTAGGTAGCTTCGGGGTGTCCAGATCAGAGCTAAGGTGGTACTTAAGCTCGTTTTTGGTTGATTAAACACCCGAACAAAGCTAGATCTAGATCCAAACGGCTCGTATGGCCTCACGGGGCTGCGGTGTCAAGTTCTACTATGTTGGTACAGCAGAGATAAATCATTTCTTACCTTCGGTTGGTCTCAGATCGTTGAATATAGTATAGTAGAGAGTGTTTGGCTTAAGTGTGTGTTTTTGAAGGTATAGGCTATGGTGTAGAAATGGATGGAAATGGATAAGATTAGGGTTTAATGGGTATTTATACTAACTTAAGCCCTTGTACCTAAGGCCCATATTTACTTTTTGGTCCATATTTAATTCCATCTAATTAGTCTACTTAACCTTTCACCTTTATTATTTTATTATTTCTCTACTAACTCAAGTGAACTTTTCCATCATAACTAAATAATATATTAATTATTATTCTTAGAAAATTCGGGATGTTACAGGGTCTAGTTGAGATACGCGATGGCCTTATTGTAGGTCCTATCACATATGAAATCAGCTATAAAAGGGAAGTAAATATTGATATAAGTTATAAGATATACGTTATATGTTAGGTAAATATTGATAATATTAGTAGAAGTAATGAGAGGATAATTGGATAGAGTAACGTGATCTATTAATCAACACTTAAATTAAACAAGGCATGAACAGCCTTATATAGACGATGAGATGCCATTCGTTACACATCCCGTAATAAATGGCCTCCATTCGTTACACATCCCATAATGAATGGCCTCCATTTGTCTATATTTACATGCGTTATTTAATGGTATAGCGAATGACTCATTCGCTACACCCCATTTGTCAACATTCCATGACGAATGGATCAAATACATAACGACTGAGGTCCATTCGTTAAACAACCTTAACTAATGGACATTTATATATAACGATTATGGTTTATTCGTTAAACATCCTTAACGAATGAGGTGTAATTAATAGCGAATGGGATCATTCATTAAATATCCTTAACGAATGAGCCTTGCATAACGAATGGATTCATAATTACATAAATACCCTTTAAAATTAAAATAATAATAAATTACAAACGACTATTACAAAGACTCGAGACGACAAAACCGTGCACTAACAAACACCCCCTCGTCTTGAGCTATGTGTCTTTAAATTACTTGAACTTCTTCATCTTCCAATTTCGAAAACTAAGAATCCTGAACGCATGACACACACGCACGACGCATTGGAATTGCATAGCTCGATCATAATCTTCTTGACGCTCAATTAAAATCAGGTTCTCAAATAACACGTCATTGTCGGTCTCGGATAAGTTAACGAGCCACATCGGATCGATGACTCGTATGAAGCTGGTCTTCAATCCCTTTTCAGCACAATGACCACCTCGCCTGTCCGATTATCGTAGTACCATCGATTGAACGATAGGAGAAGACTATGCGGAAAAGTCTTCACCAGTACACGTTTCATGGTTTTAGACGGTTTAACTTTGTTTACATGTTTCCTCCAACCCGTACAAGGATCAATTTCATCAATGTACTTACAAGTCGGGACATGTTGCTTAAAGAATTTAAATCCATGGTTGACCTTGAAGAGTAGATGTTGGTGAAACCATTCTGCTAACTAATCTACACCACGATTTATAAACGGCCTATTGGTGAGTGGCCGCACATCCCACCTTGGTAGTGAGAGAACATCAATTATATATTGATAATACTGAACACCGTTCTCCCACTTGATTATACACACCTTCAAATCAGACAAGTACAACTAAGAAACAATATCACCTTTAACTGTTGGCACGAATTTAAATGTAGTCTTCTGATTTTCTTTAGCACGTGCAGCAGTATCCAGTTGTTGTTCTCGATATACGTACCGGTAAGCTTCAATAATCTTACGGGATCGTTTGCTGCGGTTCTCGAACCAGCCCAAAATGTTAGCTTCAGATGGATCAGACTCTCTTTCAGGCATCTTATCTTTCTTCTTAGTAGTCTTTTCTAGATGATCTTCAGCAACTTTAACAAAATCTTCAGTAAATGTGGAAACACCCTGATCAACGTTTGAACGATGATATAGGTCAGGGTATTCCTATGCTGTGACATCTTCCATATCGATCTCCTCATCTTCATAGATAAACGACGTATTCCCGTATGGAATACTCGCATCAAGCAGCATCTCATCATCATTCACCACTTCCACATCTTCCTAAGCTTCCAACGCGTCTAACTCTTCATTGTTTAGCCCTAATAATAGTGAAATTTGTTCGCGAGTCAGGGCATAATCAATGAATTACCCTTCTTCAATCTTGTTCGCATTGGTAGTGCTCATCACAACCCCTTTTTACAAAATACATAAATAGGATAGTGTTGGCTTTGATTGACTCGATAGGTTGAACGTTTGTCGAGTCCTGTCGATCATTGCCTTCACCTCCACTAGCACTAGTACCATCCCCCGAAGATGAGCCGTGAGCTTGTTTCGGCTCACTTCCACCTATACCCGGAGCATCAGAATCTTCGTTGTCATCATCATTCTTCAGCTTCTTCAAAGCATCATCTTTACACGTTAGCTGAAGAATGAGATCTTCCCATTCTTTGATCTTCACCCCCTGAGCCGAGAAAATCTCACGTAGCTCTTTAGTCTCCTTTTGATAGAATGAGACGTACCCCATCAGACGTCATTGGTTTGCCATCATATGTTCTTAAACTTTGTAATATTCGAACTTTTCAAACCCGAAAACCCGACCCATTTTAAATTTTCGGCTTTTATATGTATTAATATTAATTACGACGGTTGATAGTTATTACTCGTTCATTGTCTATCGTTTAATTCAATTAACGAATCTACGAGCTATACAAGTTTATAAAATAATCAATCTCCAAACTATACGGGTATAAAACGTAAACAATCCCAGGATAATAAAATATACCAAGTTTCGAATAAGTTACATATGATTATAAAGTTCAAGGGTTAAATATTAATAAAGTAAAAACAACTTATATAAGTATTTAAGAAGTTGAGGGGCTTAAAGTATAAATTGGAAATTTAATTATAATATATTATTATTATAAACCCAACCCAGCCCTCCCCCCTCCCTGTCACGTTTTTCCGGCGACCGAAGTCCGGTCGGCGACGAACCACCTCCGGCAAACATTAAACGCCCCAAATTCTCTTCGTTTGACCCGTTTTAATCGTGTGGGATCATTATAACGTACCAGAAAATTATTATTATCAATTTAAAACTCATAACAACAACATATAATGGCAAATTAATCCAGGTAACCGCCGAAATAATAATAAAATTCAACTAACACTCTTTAATACCTAGATGCTCCAATTGACACTATAAATATGACTCAAATAACATCTAAAATCGCACCAACATCCAATCTCCTCTCTAATACTCCCAAAAATCCCACTTGTTCATCAAAGTTTGTTTTTCCGGCCAAGTTTCGTTCGCCGTCATACCAGCATCTCCTAAGGTATTTAATGCATCATTTTGATTCATTTTAACCCAATAAACAAAACCCCTAACCTAAATCTAAAAACATGGAACGATTATGGAGAACTAAATCTAGGGTTTTATATGAAACCATGATGAATATGAGTTTTTGTTTATAATTAATCATTTCCATATTTTAACAGAAGTGATGGTTTGGTCCAGTGGTTTGGGCTGCTTGGTATAGTTGTGGAGACCTGGGTTTGAACCCGGGTCACAACATATCTTTTTTTTTCTTTTAGAAACCATTTTTATCAATTTTAATAAATCAAATATATATTTATAAATCATTCAAAATAAATAAAATTAGTTTTATAGTTAAATAAATGATGTTTTGATTTTCGTTAACAATTTTCGTTTAAGAATCAACTTTTACAAACCCAAACCGCTCGTTAAAACTCGTAAAATAAATATATAGATAATATATATATATATATATATATATATATATATATATATATATATATGTCGTTGTAATTTTATAAATTCTAAATCAACAAACACTTATACTAATAATCATACCGGTAACGCTAAAATCCCGTAACATTATTATATACAAATTTAGTATAAAACTTATTAATAATATTATAATAATAAATCGTCAAAATCCATTAAACTTTAATATTACAATACAATAAAATGGGTAAAAGTATATATACATAATAATGCATGAAACTTAAGACAAACACTTTATTTTCCATAAAATTAATTAGTAATTCTTTTGTTTTTATTATTTTAGTTCGTGACGTTCAATTGCTTTGGTTTCAATTACGCACTTTCGATTTTATTTCAAGTTTGTCTTCAACTTCAAGGTGAGTTGCTCACACCCCCTTTTTTTACCCTTTTTAACTATTTTGGGGGTAACATATATATCCTATCAAAAATGCAATTTATAATTATTTATTATTTACAAACTACAATTCGCTACATGGGCTTGTGTGTTTACTTGTTACTTGCTCAGTTATTACGTGCATGGATTTCTTCGATAAGTATGATCATACGCCCCCTTTGCACTCATGGACCATTGTTTCTAGTGGAAAAGGGACTCCGATCTGAGTACGTTGGTGCACAAGCCCAACTGGAAAAGACCTTCATTTATTCTTTACACTCATGGACCATTGATTCTAGTGTAAAGAACCCTTATGTGTTTTTCACAAGTTATCATGGAACTGTATGGTTTTTATATATTATTTAAACTGTGTGAACTCACCAACTATTAAGTTAGTTGACATTATTTTATATATATGTTATAAGTTTCTAGGATGAAACAGATGAAGTCACTAGAAGTTAGGTTATTTAAATAATAAGCAATAAGACGTTTGTTTGTTCCTTTCTCTTTGTTTTTGTTTTATTGAACAACTTGTGTACTTGTGTTTTGAATGAATTAATGATATTATCGTGACTTAATAGTGTCACATGTGTTTTGGGCAATATGTACATCACACCCGGGTGTATTCCGCTAAAGACGGGGTGTTAGAGATTGGTATCAGAGCCGTGACTATAAGATAGGATATTAGACGTAGTTTTCTAATTGGTTATAGTTTATTTGGTTAATTGTTGAGGTTGCATGATTAGAAATTATTTGAACCTAATTTGATTGTTCAATGCACATTATTTGGTTATTATTGATTTGTTTATGCCTCATGTACGCAAATACTAATATACTGATGATTCAAGTACTTCAATTACACAAGAACACACATGTCCATAGCTTATCCCTAAAAACAAAGAGTTTTCCTACATTTTCAATTATTGCTTTTTATTGTGGTGTTCCGATATTTATTCTTCTTAAAGATGGTTCTATATGGCGGGTATGTAGTAAACTATAAGGGGGACGTGCATGTTTTCCGAAACTCTTGAGACCAAGGTTATTGAAACCTAAGGATAAGCAATGCGTATAAATCCCAATCAGACGCGAGACCCGGTTGCTTACCTGGAGAGGTAGGAAAGAGCATGAACTCTATTAAGCTAAAGCATACCACTTTCAACGCCATATGAATCACAACTTTAAGTTTTCAAAAGCGATCATGTTCTCTTTGTGAAAAGAATATGGTTGCACTCCTCTATGTTTTACAATGTGCTTAACTGGAAGTCTGTACACGAATACCCAGCTTTTGGTTCGATTTAATTACGCATTTTTATACGAGAATAGTTAAGTTTAAAAAAAAATTGTGTCACGTTTTCTTTATTTATACGCTCATTTACAGCTTAAACTTTTAAAAGTTTGCAAAATAATAACCGAATTTCAAACGATTCTTTTGTTATTTTACTGTTATGTTTTAGAATTGAAAATTCAAAAAAAAAAAAAGTTATGGCGATACATAAATGGTTGAATTTCGATTTGATTACTATATTATTTTATTACTATGTTTTAGAATTGAAAATTCAAAAAGTTATGGTGACACATAAATGGTTGAATTTCGATTAGGTTGCTATATTATTTTATTCATTTACTACTACATTTTAGAATCGAAAATTCAAAAGGTCATGGTGATACATGAATGGTCGAATTTCAAATCGATTACCTTATTTCCATATTTATTTACCCTTATGTTTTAGAAGTGAAAATTTAAAAAGTTATGGTGGTACATGAACACTCTATTTTCAATTCGATTTCACTATTTATTGTTAAGTTTAATACTCTTTCTCTATGATTATTCGATAATTTATGAGGTTTTCGTTTATTGAAAGGTGAAAACTCATGATGTTTCATGGAAATTCCAAGTTCGATTTCAAATTTGATTCACGCGATTTCTTTTCCTTACTTTTTTTATTGATGTATCTATTAGTCGTTTTCATACTTACGTCCACGCAAATTCTTCATGTTTCGTATCATGCCTCCTCGTTTTCCTAGTTGTCACACTCAACTCGCAAAATGACAATCCAATTTAGCAAGCAAATGGCATCTGCGATCCCGATCAGTCCGCGTTTAACCACACCCACCTCCATCGCTATAGTAAATTCAAATCCAAATTCAAATCCAGCACCATTCTTGGAAACGCAAACTAAGCCTAACCGAAAACTCTCGCACAGAAACACACCCTTTTGTATAGTATGTGTAATGCCCACCACATTACTTTACTGAAACGTTGATATACTTCAATTTGTGGTAGATTCAATTACCACTTATTGCTAAAACCTACCCAAAACTCAACGCCACTCACCCATCTGCAAGACCTGTACCTAACCTTTTGTCTCAATCATATGCTTAACCTCATGCTTTAAAGCCTACTATTATCATGGTGACCCTAGCACACCCGCCATACAATGGAAGGCCTAACTTGTTTCCGCCATGCAATATCCTAACCCTACATCCTTTTTCGACCTCATACGATTTTTCGGTTTCAATACTTACATTTTTACAAAACCCATCAAACTCGTCTATATTTTCTTTTGCATACTTTTCTACATTTTATTTCTTACTAACACATCGCGCCTAAAGCCAAATCCTTAGTTATTATAACCTTCAGTCGAATGGATTTTCCTTAAAAAGAATTTATTACCTCTATTAATAATAATAATAATAATAATAATAATAATAATAATAATAAAGTTATTAATATTACCATCATTATTAATATTACTACTACTATTGTTATTAGTACCATCACCGTCATCATCATTATTATTATTACGGTAATTATCAATATGGTTATTGTTAGAATTGTTATTATTATTATTATTGTTAATATTTTTTTATTAAAATTGATATTAGTATTATTATTATAACTAGTATCATCATCACTATATTATATAATAATATTTAAAGTAAAATATTTGCTTCAAACAAATTTTGAGCCCTTTATTATTATTTTGATTATTAATATTATTATTACTAGTATTATCGTCACCTCTAATAATAATGTAATTATTATTTCAAACCGTATTTAAAGTAAACTTTTTGTTTCAACCAAATCTTAAGACCTTTTGAGGCTATATTTCATTTAACAAGTCAGGTTATCTGACAATCTTTTTCCTAGGCCGCTGGCCAAAATAAAACATTTATTTTTACGTTAAGGATTTCATAAAATTCTCAAGTTTTAGCGCTAGTTAAAAACGTTTTGCCTAACTAAAATAGAATAATCTTATTTCACCATAAGATATAAAAAAACACCACGATTTACAACCGATTTTCGTAAATTAAAATATATTATATATTCCTTCCTTTCTTTCCCCTTCGTGCCAATGAGTTCCGGCTAAGAAATCATGGCACCATCTTTTACGTCAACCTTCATGCCACAAACAAACCTACATTCGAGAAGACAAGCGTCGCAAGCTACATTTACTTTTCTTTATTTTCTCTTTCATGTATATTTCGAACTTACCCAAAGTGACTTTTACATCCACTTCTCTGGAATATTATTTACGTAGTTTATTTTGATTGCCAATTGATCTTGGATCCATATTCGTTTGTATTTTACGAAACGTAAATTTATACATTATACTTATTCGCTTTGCTAAATCGGTTTACGTTTCTTATTTCAATTCTTGTGATCTATGACCAATTTCCCATCAACGTTAAGTGGAAATTGGGACTATGAACATGTATGTGTACATAGCTACTTAATTGAAACCGTATTTTCACTTTACTATCGGTGACCAGTTCTCTCCAAACGAATTCGTTTACTTAGAATCGGGATTGTGTCCCATGTAGATGCCGAGTTTATATTATGTTATATTTTGTTTACACAAATTATTTTCTTTATTCGTGTACTTCTCTTTCACTCTATGTTTTATTTAAACCATTTTGTTGTTCTTGATTTCATCAATCAAGAACAAATGCTTTATATTGATTTCGAAATTTCAAGTGTTTACATTGATAAACTCAAGGTTACTACTGGAATGTTACTTTTCACAAACTTAATCGGTTTTATATTTTAATATTAAAATTTCGTTTATCCATTTCATTTCAAGTTAATATCAATTTACATGTTGGTAAGATATAACTGTTTATTTATCTCAACGTTTTCATTGGTCACGTCGATGTTTTATTGGAGATTTTTATTTGTTAAACATCATGATATTTTGATACTTAAAAGTTTCGTTTATCTAAGCTATTCTCAAACCCAATGCATTATCAATTTACATGTTCATATTTCGTTGGTTAAATGCTACGTTAACCTACCATGTTATTCTTAACCTCATTATTTCAATTATATATTGCGGTGTTCATAATTCAAATGTTTTCATTCCTTAAATTTCATTACCTCGTTTATTTTGTTTTCAACATCGTTTACTTGGTTCAGAAAACGATGATTTTATTTACTCGACTTAAAGTTTTTTTTTCGTCTTGTTATTGGCCTGAATGGTCTAACAATATGTCTTGTAATGTTTTTACCCTTTTAATTCATTATTTTTGATTTTCAGCGTTCTATATGAGATTTTTATTTATTTATCTAAGGTTTATGTCTTAAAACCACACAATAGAGCAAGTTATATGGACCATCCGACTATAGAGGTAATTATGGGTCGACACGTAATTATCAAAGTCCTCGCATGGAAAATATAATAAGTCTGGTTGTGTGAAATAACTCAGAACTTGGAATGATTTTTGGAGAACGGGGCAAATACAATATGATAAGGGCATGGTGGATAAGCTGCTGGTACATCCTATATATAAGTGTCATTATCATATTTCCTATTTGTGGCGTTCTTTCGAGTCATTCAAAGATCGGCGTTATTTTATTTTAATATATAAAATTGTTAAAACTTCTAACAAACTCCGTATATTAGCTGTTCTGTCTTAAATCTTATTTTTATTTTAATTTTGGGATGAAATTTTTAAAAGTTGTAAGTCATGTAAAATTCGTTACTTTTCAAACCCGAAAACCGGACACATTTTAAATTTTTGGCTTTTATATGTATTAATATTAATTACGACGATTGTTAGTTATTACTCGTTCATTGTCTATCGTTTAATTCAATTAACGAATCTCCGAGCTATACAAGTTTATAAATTAATCAATCTTCAAACTATACGGGTAAAAAACGTAAACAATCCCAAGATAATAAAATATACCAAGTTTCGATTAAGTTACATATGGTTATAAAGTTCAAGGGTTAAACATTAATAAAATAAAAACAGCTTATATAAGTATTTAAGAAGTTGAGGGGGTTAAAGTGTAAATTGGAAATTTAATCGAAACTTGGTATATTTTATTATCTTAGGATTGTTTACGTTTTTTACCCGTAAAGTTTGAAGATTGATTAATTTATAAACTTGTATAGCTCGGAGATTTAATTATAATATAATATTATTATAAACCCAACCCAGCCATCCCCCTCTCCATGTCGCGTTTTTCCGGCGACCGAAGTCCGGCCGGCGACGAACCACCTCCGGCGAACCTTAAACGCCCCAAATTCTCGTCTTTTGACCCGTTTTAATCGTGTGGGATCATTAGAATGTATCGAAAAATGATTATTATCAATTAAAAACTCATAACAACAACATATAACGGCCGATTAATCCGGGTAACCGTAGGAATAATAATAAAAATAAATTAACATTCTTTAATACATAGACGCTCCAATGACACTATAAATACGACCCAAACTAACATCTAAACTCGCACCAACATCCAATATCCTCTCTAATACTCCCAAAAATCCCAATTGTTCATCAAAGTTTGTTTTTCCGGCCAAGTTCCATTCGCCGTCGTACCGGCATCTTCTATGGTATTTAATACATCATTTTGTTTCATTTTAACCCAATAAACAAAACCCCTAACCTAAATCTAACAAACATGAAGCGATAATGGAGAATTGAATCTAGGGTTTTATGTGTAGAAGATGCTGAATATGAGTTTTTGTTTATAATTAATCATTTCCATATTTTAACAGAAGTGATGGTTTGGTACAGTGGTTTTGGTTGCTTGGTATGGTTGTGGAGACCCGGGTTCGAACCCGGGTCACAGCAGATCCTTTTTATTTCTTTTAGAAACCATTTTTATCAATTTTAATAAATCAAATATATATTTATAAAACATTCAAAATAAATAAAATTAGTTTTATAGTTAAATAAAAGATGTTTTGATTTCCGTTAACAATTTTCGTTTAAGAATCAACTTTTACAAACCCAAACCGCTCGTTAAAACTCGTAAAATAATTATATAGATAATATATATATATACATATATATTGTCGTTGTAATTTTATAAATTCTAAATCACCAAACACTTATAATAATAATCATATCGGTAACGCTAAAATCCCGTAACATTATTATATACAAATTTTGTATAAAACTTACAAATAATATTATAATAATAAATCGTCAAAATCCATTAAACTTTAATATTACAATACAATAAAATGGGTTAAAGTATATACAAATAATAATGCATGAAACTTAAGACAAACACTTTATTTTCAATAAAATTAGTTAGTAATTCTTTTGTTTTTATTATTTTAGTTCGTGATGTTCAATTGCTTTGGTTTCAATTACGCATTTTCGATTTTATTTCAAGTTTGTCTTCAACTTCAAGGTGAGTTGCCACATCCCCCCCCCCCCCCTTTTACCCTTTTTAATTATTTTGGGAGTAGCATATATATCCTATCAAAAATACAATTTATTTATTATTTACAAACTACAATTCTCTACATGGACTTGTGTGTTTACTTGTTACTTGCTCATTATTACGTGCATAGATTTCTTCGATAAGTATGATCATACGCCCCCCCTTTGCACTCATGGACCATTGTTTCTAGTGGAAAAGGGACTCCAATCTGAGTACGTTATTGCACAATCCCAACTGGAAAAGTCCTTTATTTATTCTTTACACTCATGGACCATTGATTCCAGTGTAAAGAACCTTTATGTGTTTTTTCACAAGTTATCATGGAATTGTATGGTTTTTATATATTATTTAAACTGTTTGAACTCACCAACTATTAAGTTAGTTGACATTATTTTATATATATGTTACAGGTATCTTTGTTAGAGGATGAAAGAGATGAAGTCACTAGAAGTTAGGTTATTTAAATAATAAACAAGAAGACCATTGTTTGTTCCTTTCTCTTTATATTTGTTTTATTGAACAACTTGTGTACTTGGGTTTTGACAGAATTAATGATATTATCTCACTTAATAGTGTCACATGTGTTTTGGGCAATCTGTAGGTCACACCCGGGCATATTCCGCTAAAGCCGGGGTGTTACAAGCTTGACGATCAGCCACCATTTGATTCTCGTATAAATGAATCAAGCTCAAAAGCATGTCCATCTGATGGGTTGGGGACAAAGCATGGAATGTAGAAGGTACTGGCTGCAGAGGACCCTGATAACGGCTGATTCTCATAAATGAGACGTCCATGGGATGTGTAGTCATCATCATCGGTGTAGGAGGAACCACCGTTGAAGCAACAAAAGGCCTTGGCATCGGAGATAGCACAGAATGAGGAATTTCGCCTAGCCTTGGATCTGAAGTGATCGTAGTCATCAATGTGAGTGTCGGTGTGCTAGTAGTAAGTGACACCACCAGACTTTGAGAAACGGATGACCTAGGCACTTGTGGACTGATTTCCACACAAAATTCATGCCTATCACGACGTTTGGGCAGTTTTATTGGGCAGCTTGAAAACTTGCTGCCTCAACGTCAGCACGCCGTCGATCACCCCCATGGCCACCAGCACCACCATCTCCACCGTTATGACCACCATCATTACCACCCGATCCTTCTTCACATTCGAAATCTGAATCATTGTGAATCCAACGATCATTAGAATGACATTCATACGCAGTATTCGCCAAGTGACCAATCAGGCGTTTGGTTCTTGGAAAGTCCTCCGGGTCTTTATTTCTATAGGTCTTCATCGTGTCAGCATTCATGTGTCCCAACTGCAACACATCATCCTCCAATTTTCTATCAATCTCCATATCAGGAATCAAATCCTGAATAATCAGCTAGATAAAACGTGGATACATCAAGAATATACTTCTCCGATACTTGACCAAGCAGTTCTCCTTGAGATGGTAGAATATAAGCTCATAAAAGTTGAACGACTTGTTCAAAATAAGAGCTACGAATGCCGAGTGTAACATAATCCCACATTCGCTGTATCCACCCTTGCATCCCCCAAGGCAATGTAGAAGAACATGTAATAGGTACTTGTACGGAGCTCACAAGTATGCCTTGTTGTATTGGGAACGTTCAAGGTCTCCAAAATAATATAAACGTCGAAACAATCCATGTATTAGTGTCCTGTCAAACTCACATGGATTATCTATGTTATCTACAAATCTCAGCACCTGTCGGATAACCCCAGGAGATATAACAATTGGCTTGTTATTGACCTCAGCAACACTATGATTCTCTGACTCTATATAACGTGCAGAATTCTAGTAAGGACGAATAACACTGAAGTGAACCGGTACGTCGGCAGTAATGGAATAGTGTATCTGAGATCGTCGTAATAAATCGATAATATATCCGATGAAACCCTGATCAGCAAAATTGTCTTGAACAAAAGCACATATGTTGTGCTTTTTATCAAACAGCAGGAGCGGGATATCAGGATCTTTTGGTGCTGAACTTGTTGTTGATTAGCAACTGGAGCCTCTTGTACAATTTCATCTACCATTTCTAAAAGTACATAAACCCGATAATTAGTAAAAACAAACATTACTGAATAAATTATTTAATAATTAATAGTTTAATTTTTGAAAATAATTAATAAGTGTTATTCGTTATTATTCAAGTGTTAGTTCATTCGTTATGACGAATGAGGTTATTCGTTATAACGTATTGTAAGGCCCCGTTACCGGTGCCTCACAATTGGACGTTGGATTTACTCATAAACACAGTTCTAAAATCAGAGTTAATTAAAAACTTTTGCGGAATAATAAAATAGTCAACCATTCGTTACAATCATCCATAATTTGTCTTTTTAAAATACAACGTAAAATATAGTGATAAAACATCATAACCAAAATCCTCATATGCCAGCTTCATTCACTCTGCCATGTGTCCTCCTCAAGCTAACTGCCTCATTCTACTCACCTGCGTGCATACTAAAAGTCAGCTACGCTGAGTGAGTTCTAGTTAATACAATCGACATACAATACATTCTTATATTACATACTTATCCTTCTTTACTTTCTTTCATACATACATATGTATATACTTTAATTCATACCTTCATACTTTCTTTCTTTCTTTCATACCTCATTTTTTTTTCTCTTTTTTTACATAAATACTTATTCATTATAAAGAGCCTTTCGCCCTATAACCTCACTGATAGTATTAGGGTCTGCCACCCTCCTTCACAGATATTATTAGGGTCTGCCACCCTTTACCGTCAATTCCTTCATATCATACTTTCCTTTTCATTTATATATATATATATATATTACATACTTTCTTTCATTCTCATATTCTATTACGTACATACTTCATACATGCAACATATATATAAACAATCACATCCTCTAACTATCTCCTGACAGAGCATACAATATCCGAATATCGTTCATGTACCGTCAAGCATTCTTTTATAACATACACATATATCATAATAAGCATACACTTACCACTTAAGGTAAGTGTATTAACTAATCATATCGAGTATGCACACAGCCCCAAAAACATAACAAGGAATGGGGCTAGAAACTCACCTGAATGCGGTTATATTCACCTTTAATAGTTATTCCCTTCTTGAGCTGTGCACGGCTAACTGTATAATATTTACATGTATCAATTAACTATTGCTACTCATATCGTATTTCTATCTTTATATGACCCACAATGAACGAGGGCAGCGCTCCTGGCAGCGGAATTCTAGGGGCGGCAACCCCTAGCGGGGTCCAAGGGGCTGGCCCCTGGCTGGGGTTAAGCTGCCATGTCAGCTAGGAAAAATTTTATTTTCATTAACTGTCTTAACACATTTTCCATTAACATTTTAAGTTATTTTCTAAGTTGGGCTTGCTTGTTAAGTTTAATTTAATGGGCTAGTTTGTCTAAATTGGATATGGGCTTAACATTTGTGGGCTTAGTTAAATCAGGCCCAACAAAACTGGATGGCAGAAAACTCAAGGTAGAGAACCTTGATTTGACCGAAAACCTGTTCTGGCCGAGATCGCTAACCGAGAACCTGTGTTTTCGGTCGATAATCCGTGTTTTCGGCTGAGAACCCTGACCGAGAACACATAGACCGAGAACCCGTTCAGGCCGAGAACACATAGTCACCGAGAACTCTCGTGTTGACTGCCTGTTGACCGAAAACCATGAAGTTTGACCAAGGATTCTCAACCTTGGCCGAGAACCCCCAGCTCAACCCATTCTTCAGCTCAACTTTCTATATTTTATTCCATTTTAGGCTCAATAACGGCTAACGGTCCAAGATTGATCCTTTAGCCACATTACACCACCATTTCAAATTATTTTGACACCTCCTAGCCCCCACGGCTCAAAGTCTAGCTCGTTATTGCCATAAAGCTTGAGCCTTTATGCCAAAAAAGTTCTTTAAGCTAGTTCTAGGGTTTTATTCATGAACCGTATCTAACCATGAGCCTTTTCGTCCATTTTGATCATCAAGTTTGCTACTTTATGAACTAACTAGACCCGATCTACTCTAGGTTTGAATTTCATGATTATTCATTCATAAAAACGTAACCTTTAAGATCAAGAACATACCTTTAGGATGTTTCTAGGTCACGACTAGCTTTGATTATGAGCTTGGATCGTTTATCTAGCTTAGGTGAGGATGATAAACCAAAGACCTATGCTCGTTTGATCTTGGATCTCGTTTCCTTCTTTTGCGGTCGAAAATAGAAAGGTTGTGTGTGTTAGGGAGGTGTAGGAGGATAAGATGGATGTAAATGGAAAGATTTAGGGTTTAAGGGGTATTTATACTCCCTTAAGCCCATGGACCTAAGTCCCATCTTTCATTTTCTAGCCCATGATTAATTCCTCTAATCTAGCCTACTTATCTTTCCCCCTATTATTATTATTATTATTTTATTTACCATCTTAAGTAAACTTGTCCATCAAAAGAGAAATATATAAAATATTATTTATTGAAATTTTGGGATGTTACACGTATCAACCATGACGAATCAATCATGATTGAATAACGAATCAACCATGACGAATGTGAGTTCATTCGTTATCATAACACACAAATGAACTGATTCGTTATCTAATCTTAACGATGGATCCCGAATGGATCTCGAACACGAATGAATTTTAATTCGTTATCTGTAACGAATGACTACAATAATTATCAACATTGACTCCAACTAGACAAATTCAAAATTAGTTATGAACACCGATGGTCAACATGAAATTGAAAATTCAATTAGGCCATGTATAAAGATGTATCAGCATAAGTTAAACACGAATGGACTCACAATGACATCGATAGTCCATTCTACCAACCATTTAGGTTAATACTGATTATAACAATGGTTTTTGTTCATAAGTTAATCCCGATTTAAGAACCGATTAATTGACCAATGAGTCGTCCAAGGATTTTGACCAATTTCATTACGTTGTTATCGCCATTACCTTGCGAATCTGAAACAATGATCAAAACAAGGTTCAATGAAGATCGAAATTTTGAGAAAATTTTGCAAGAGGTTTGGTATGTGAGTGCAAATATCAAGACGAATGAATGAGACCTTTCGTTCAACCCCTATTCATTATAAACGACAAGCTTTGCACACATTCCCAGAAAACGAATGAGTCCATTTGTTAATTCAAAAATAACGAATGGTTTTATTTGTTGATTCAATCATTAACCCCGTTAACGAATGAACAGTAGCTTAAAACTTATAACGAATCAATTTAGATTCGTTCTTCATTCTTTATCAATAATGATGACGTATGGGGTCATTCGTTATCAGTGTAGCGAAAGCAAGTGAAAGTAACGAATGAACTGATTCGTTATCCAAATAAATACTAAAATGACCATCATTCGTTATCCATATTTATCGCGAATAGACTCTATTTGTTATGATTTCTCATAGCGAATAGCCATTTAATTAATCAATTAAAGATAAAACCTTTTTCATTTTAAATTACAAGTATTAAATAAGGCATCGGAACTCGTGTCTCGAAGAACTTTACCTTAACAATCTTATCAGTAGGAGTAAGATGCAATACCTAAACATGTTTTGAGTTCAAAACACATAAGTTAAAACCACATAATTTAAATGAATTAAATAAAAAAAATTAAATAAAAATGAGAAAATCTTTTTGGTATTTTCTTTTCAATTATTTACCCTTATGCCCTAAAATCGTAAATAAAACAGAAAACAAAAGTAGAGAAACAAAATATTATTTTGGATTTTTGAATATTTTCAAATTAAAAAGGCAAACATAAGCAAATATGAAAACTATTCTACAAAAGCAGTACATATTTTTGTGAGTTTAAGCAGAGAATCATATTAACCAAATTGCCCTTCCATCACAATTTTATATTTCAGTGCTATTATGACTAGTGTTAAGTCGGTCATTGATATTGTTGTCCACTTAAATCTTATAACAAACCCTCAAATATTTTTGTAATATGAGTTAATTTTCAATTAAAGAACAAAATATCCAAACTATCAGCCTCTAATCTCGGTTCAAGCTTAATTTGACTTTTACCGTATCACCACAACTTGACTTAAGATATTATGTTGTCGAACAAAATTTGAACTTTAATAGATACTTATTATTGAGTGATACACCAAGCTTCCCTTACTGTGAATGAGTATGAACGCAAGGGAGGAACAATGTATGACTAACAGTGGATTTTGATCAAGTCAATAATTAAATTTTTACGATGTACAGCAGTGATCAGGTTTAATGACTTAGGGTTTTCTCTAAAAGCTTTTAAAATATTCATGTTTATGAATACCCAGATGATTAAGCCGCATAAAGACTCAAAGTGTCCGGAAACCGGATGCATTTTATTTTGAATTTTTGTTTTTAGTGATCAGACAATCATAAGGCTTGAGTATGAAAGGCTATTACATTTCTGCCATCATTACCGAGATTTTTGGAAGAGACTAACACCTCTTTCAATTTGGCATTTCTTTATGTTTATATCACATACGTTACATTAACAGCTTGTTTAAGATCTATCAATGCACCAATAAAATTAAGCACTCAGCCTTTTAAACTTATTTCTTTCTGGATATGGGACCAGATAATCAATGTACTATCATTTTCTCTTTTTGCTTCAAAAATCATATTTGAGGAGCATATAAATTCAATCGCCCCAGTCACTTTCAGTTTATAGATGAATGGCTATCCTATAAATCTTCAAGTAGATGATAGGACCAAACATGCAAACATGTTCCACAAACTTAAATAACAAACATGAATTTCAGCGAGAGAATTAAATAAAGACACACAACAATTGTAACATCCTAAATTTTATAATAATAAATAAAGGGAAATGATGTTCGTTTATTTTAAATTTGTGTGAATATTTAATTAAGATTAAATATAACAAAAGAGCATGGACTTGGATTAATAAAGGATGGATTAAAGGGTGGTGATGGGCCTTCGGTCCATGGGCTTAAGAGAGTATAAATACTCCCTTAAACCTACCTAAAACCCTAAAACCCTCAATTCTTATCTTTCAAGTTTCATACATACTCAAACACACACACAAACACCCTATTCACGGCCGTGACCTAGAAAGATGATCCAAGACCCAGAACAAAGCTAGATCTTGATAGATCTTGAGTATACAAACAAGTACAAGATTATTGTTGCATTGCAAAGCTAATTGTAGACGAAAAACGCATAAAGGTATGTTCTTTATCTTTAAAGGTTACGTTTTTAGGAACGGTTTGCCCTAGAACTTAACCCTAGAGTAAATCGGGTATAGATGAACCATAAAGTTACTAACTTGATGTTTAAAATGGACTTAACAAACTCATGGTATATACGGCTCGTATGAGGAACCCTAGATCTAGCCTAAGAACGTTTTAACTCATAAAGGTTCAAGCTTTATGGGTGAACGTGCTAGGTCTTAGCCGAAAAATTGAAATGGAAACGTTTATGGGTTGATACCACTCCATAATGAGGGTATAAATGTTAAAACATGTAAGGATAATGGAAATAAAGGACCTAACAGTAGCAGCTCGTTCGCATACAATGGCTAGACTCGAATACAATGGTAGACTCGAATACAATTTCTAGACTAGAATACAATGGCTAGAGTCGAATAAAATGGATGGACTCGAATACATGGACATTCGCATACATGGAGCATTCGAAAACACTAAGTACTCGAATACATTAAGAATTCAAATACAATATGTATTGGAATACAACATGTATTGGAATACAATATGTATTCGTATACACAAAGTATTCGAATACAATATGTATTCGAATACATATTGTATTCGCATGCATATTGTATTCGCATACATTGTGTAATGTTATATATACATGTCCTTGAATGCTATTGTTCGTAAACAATTGTATTCTAATAAACCCTATTTGAACACAACGAAGGGAGACTTGAAAATGTTACAAGTATATAAGTTGTATTCTAATAGAAAACTAAAACACAAGAAGTATTAGGATAAAAGGCCATGCTTACGAATACACTACCTTATAAAGCCATTAGAATAGACCAGACTTAGCCATTTCTGGTGAAACATGAATAATTTGGTTTGGACAAGTATTGATAGATGTAATTAATGTACAGTTAGCCGAGCTCAGTTAAAGAAAGGGATAACCGTTAACGGCGAGCGTAACAGAATCCAACTGAGTTTCTAGCCCCATTTCCTTGTCATGTTTTCGGGGATGTGTGCTTACTCGATTTGATTAGTTAATACACTTACCTTAAGTGGTATGTGCATCTCTTATATGATTATGCATGAATGAATGCTTGACGATGCATGAACGATCTTCGGATATTGCATGTACCGTCAGGTGATAGTTTAAAGATACGATTGTTATATATTATGTAAAAATGATATATATATATATATATATGGAAGTGAAAATTATGAATGAATAGAATGGTATGGAAGAAATGGTTAGAGAGGGAACATACCCTAATAATATCTGCGAATGAAGGGACCAGACCCTAATAATATCTGCGAATGTAGGGAACAAACCCAAATAATATGTAAGACCCTAAATTTTCAACAAACGGGGTTTTACCGTGAGGCGTGTGACATACCAGGATCTAGACATGTGTCATAACGAATAACCAATTTATAATGGAAAATATTTAAATATTACAGCTCATCATAAATGAGGTAAGTACATTTACAATAAATTATTACATTTGCGGAAGCGTATAATTTATGAAAAAACTTAACAACCCTGACTGCGTGTCAAGACGCCCAGACATAACATTTCATTAAAGACTCCCAGCATAATTCGATGCTTAGTGGGATCCATGCATCCTAGACTGATTTCAACTTCGCATGTGCACCTTAACCACCTGAGAAAGACATGCTAAAACGGGTCAATACAACGGTTGGTGAGTTCACAGGTTTGAGTTTAAAAACAAGTTTTTCAAACAAACCATTTAGTAAGTAAACAGTGTAAGTAGTAATGCATGGATAATGTACGGATAATGTATGCATTAGTAATACTGCTAGTTAATTAGGCTAGCAATCACGTTACATTATTGTAGGTTCCATTGTGACCGAGGCTGACTTGTTAGTTTGTTGCCACCCACAGAGTCTAATATAATACTAGTGTGTTTCTAGTAAATGAGACGCCCGTCGACTGCCTCAACCGAGAGCCCCGAGGGGGTTCGTCAAGCCCAGTAGTACTACCTTTCATTACCGAGCCAATGTTCAATTGTTAACGGTTCCATGTGCATGGGGACTTCAGTATAAGTTCACAATGTACACATGAGGTATTAAAAAGTCTACAATTATCCAAAAGTTTGTATGTTTCATGCTTTCCCCCCAAAAGGAGTAAGTAAAAAGCGGGGTACTGAAACTCACCTCGAATGCGGTTCAAATTGAAAGTCAACTGCTTAAGTCAAAATTGTTCTAGTTCCAAAATCATACAAGCACTATAAGTATCTGCTAAGCGATTACTAGAACCCTTAGTATCCAAACAATTCCCTTGTTTATTTGAAGTTGGACCAAAGTTTGACTTTTGTTGACTTTGACCAAAGTTTGACTGTCAGTTCCCCGATTTCAGCTGGATCTTACTCAAATCATGTCATCACTCACACAAATAAATGAGTCGACAAGGGAGTTAATGATGGGTTGCTATATTTAGAAAGATTACTGTTTATTAAAGGCGGAATCAATAATAAACAGGGTAGTTGCTATCAATAATCAAAGGTAACTAACACACACAAGATTAACTCAAATGATTTCCATTCATACAAAGTTAATCATAGAAAAAGATAATAGATTTAGGGTTTCTTGATAGGAAAGTTATGTCCTTACGATTCTAAGAACGGCTGTCTCTCAATAAATGTTCTCACTAAGTATCGTATTCAGCCTCTGTCCTAGGTGTGCCCTATTTATTCCTTTTTATAGGCCTAACACCTTTGGACAGCTGTCATTCCTTCTAGAAACCCTAAATTCTAAAACATATTTAAATTACATATTCAGAAAAAATCCTAAGTGTAAAACAAGTCTTCCGGGTAGGCTTTGCATCAATTTTGTCTTTCCGAGTATGCTCTGCCATCCTTCATAACATGGAAACATAGAAGTGTGCTCGGGATCAGTTTTCGGGTAGACCTTACTTGAATAGTATTTTACCAAGTAAAATACTCACCGGGTAGACTTCAATCTTCTTGACTTTGCCTGTCTTTGCCCGACAAACCCATACGAGCAACCTTGTTCTTCAATGGTTCCTTCAACCCTTTGCTAGAAGATAGCTTATTAGAAAAGTATGCTTGGTAGCACTATTCCTTGCTTGAGTTGAACCTTGACCGATGATTCTTAAGATATTCCATCAAGACATCAAGCATACTTGGACAATACTTATTAATGAATACCTTGCCCGGTCTTCCAATTACTTGGCTTCATGAGCTTGGTTAGCCTAAAGCTTACTCGGGAGCGAGCTTTACTTGGCTATGAAGAACAGACTTGCTTGATAAAGTGATCCTTGCCCGGATCAGCATAAACTAGTGAACCATGCCCGGTAATACACTAATTTGCAAACCTTGCCCGGATATCCACTAAAGAAGACTTCAAGAAGATAATCCTGCCCGATAGACAAAATATCGTACCCGGCTAAGTAAAAGCATGCTCGGAAGTCTAAGGTGTGCCCGGTTCCATACTTAGGCATTTCTGAGGTGGTTGAGAAAATTCCAATCTTCCATCTCATCAGTTTTTGGTCAAATCTTGACTCAACAATCTCCCCCTAGATTGGAACACCTCAGCTGTCCAAAAACACATCTATAGTTACTTACACAGGATTAAAAATACACATCAAATTCAAAATCAAAGTTACAAATTCAATTGACATAAACAATTACATATTCAAAAGTTGTCCGAAGACATTACAAACAGAGCCTATTCTATGAATCTTGTCTCTTCCTTTCATTGTAGGCAGCTTGTCTTCTGTCAACTATTACTGATGCAACTCTTAGCTTAAAAATAACAAGGATTCGGTAGTGAGTGTGACTTTCTGCAATAACCAAATCCCTTATATCCATCAGATCTTCATCATGCAGGTAAGTCAAGTTTTCATCTGTTTTGATTATCCCCAGTACCTTTCCATCAGAGTTTCTTAGCACATACTGGTCAACATCTTCTTTATAGTCAATCTCAGTTATGATGCCATTCTTTTGAACTGTGTAGTTGGGGCGTGTCATTATTCTTTGAAGACTGATGCATGTATTCATGTTTGACAAAGGATTCCTATCTCTGACATTCAACTTGTAGTTCGTTTCAGCAATGTCCATTCTTCTTAACTTTGCAGTTCTCTTAGATCTGTGAAATTGGACAGTTTTCCAGTTTCTCTTTTCTTTTTCGAATGGGAAACCTTTGTCACCTTCTTCTCTTAAGTACTTGGATAGATCATTCTGTTGTCTTCCAGCCCTCCTGCTTCTGTTTCTGTAGTCATAGTAGAGTTGTCTTGACAGGTCCACATCTGATTGTGGTATTTCTGTTCTTTGGGATCCACTCCTACTTGATTCACCTCTTCCACCTCTTACACCTTGTGGATATCTTCTTGAAGGTGGTCGCCTGAAAGGAATAGACTTCATGTGTTTTCTAGGATCCAAATTGAATGTTTTTATCTAGATTGACTCTACCATTTCCGGTGGAATGGGAATAAGTTCATCAACATTGTGTCCTGCCACTTTCCAGAGAATTTTTATCATTTTTTGTATACGAGGATTGTTTGACAATCCTGCAGGCACAAACACTCCGTCAACAAAGCTTCTAGGGTTCTCACTTTCCCATAGAGCTTTTTCCCAATCAGCCTTTTGAATGTAGAAAAGATTTTTCAAATCTTTCTTTTCTAATGCATCAAAGGAGGCTTCATCCATTTCCATCTGATTAATCAGTATGCCCCTTAGAATATTAATCATCTATTCATTCTCCCAAGGAACAATTGTTTCATCTTCAGGTTCAGGCTCGATTTCTTGTGGGGTAGAGGCTTCAACCGGTCTGAGTTGTTCTTTTAACTGTTCCCTCAAGGTTTGAATTCTTCTTTTCTTTCATTGAGGTTCATCAGTTGGTTCCGACTGCTTGGATGAGCTCTCAGTTTTTACCCTCTTCAATTTTTCTTTTCTTTTAAGCTTATTGTACTGGTCCAATACTGATTCTCTTGATAAGTTCTCAACTATCTTAGGTTTTACCCCCTTTTCCAGCAGGTATCCACACATACCTCCAAACTTCTTTTTCAAAGTTTCCATCTTTTCAATCTTCTCATTCTCCTTGACACATTTTTCTATCACTTTCTCTCTTTCACTATTGTAGAGATCTTGAAGGTTTTCATGATTGAAATGGCTCAAGTCTTTTTCAGAATATCCATGCCTCCTTAAATAATCTCTGTGTTTCTGAGCATCACTATTCTTTTGTTGCATAGCTCTTTTGATCTTGTCATTTTCTTCTTCAAGTCTCTTATTTAGTTCAACATTATTCATATGAGCAATGCTTTCAAATTTCACACCAAGTGCCTTCAGCTTATTAATCAAAGGATTGTTCATTTTGGCATTCAACAAACTCTGCTCAATGTTATCCCTTTGTTTATCAGTCATTGTCACATTTGGGGACTCAACATTGGCAGTCTTGGCACCTTTTCTTTGATCATCATTGTAATTATCATCATCAGATTTATTAGACTTATCCTCTTCTTCAGTTGATTCATCAACTGCATCAATTTTGGGTTCATCTGAAGGTGGATGTTCTGGGATTGGCACATTTTTCACTCCTTGCATATGTTCTTTAGGCCATAAGGTTTGCAAAGGTATTGCCCTGATTGGACTTGCCTCATCATCAGGAGTCTCTACAAAGTATTTATTTTGATCATCCCATCTTCCTTTCTTTGCAGACTCATTTCCTTCAACTGGCATAAATGTTTCTGGTCTATCCCTTTTTCTTGAGTATTTCTTTCCATACTTGGGATCATCCACATACTCCCATTCATCTGGGTTCTGTCTAATGTCATCTTTAATCTGTTGAGCCCATTTCTTTGCAGCCATTGAGGCAATGGACTCACCAATCTCTTCTCCATTCATCATTTCAGTATTCAGATTGGTAGGTTAAGCAGTTTTATTTGATTTCTTTTCAGTTTGGCTTTGGGGTTGAAACATGCTAACCACCACAGCTAAGGAATTGTCTAATTCCTCATTTCTCTTCAAATTAATTAAAGCCTCAATCACATCTTGATCAGCCACTTCTTCATTAATTACTTTTGCCAAATTGGCTTGGTTGATCAAGGCTTCCTGCTCTGCCTGCTTCTATGGAGTCAGGGTTTGGGCCAAAATCTCCCTCTCCCTTGTTTCTCTCAGAATATTTTCTTGTTCTCTTCTGGCAGCAGCAGAGGCTTCTTCATCATCTTTAAACAAGATGTCTTTCTTAGGATAAGCTTTAACTGGCTCTTCTTCTGTCACTTTTTCTTTACGTTTATTCATTCTTTTCTACACTACTTCCTCTTAATCAGTTTGCTGATAATCATCAATTTCGTTGTCAAGTGCTTGTAATTCAGGATCATGCTCTACTCTCTTGGAGCCCTCAGGTTGTTCAGTTTCAGCAATTGGCTCCTTAGTAGCAGTATTTTCATCATTCTGTTCTTCAGTTAATGTTTCTACTAACACATTAGTAATCATATCAGTGATAGCTATAATCTCTTCATCATTTATCTTTTCGATCTCATTTCCAGTTTCTTCTTCATTTCTCATTTCTTCCTCCTCCTCACTCCATACCATAGTCATAACTTCATCATTCACATCATAATTTTGTTCTCCAACATCTAATTTATCGCCTTCATAATCAACATCCTCTATATTTCTTTCATCACTTTCTTCACCATCATCATATGCATTCAAAATGCATGTCAAACTAACAGTTTCTACACTTGTTTCCTTCTCAGTTTCAACACTTACCATAGCATCAGTTGGCATATTTACATTCTCCCCATGTTTTGGGGCAGCTGAGGTCTTCTCAACCTCCTGCTCCAGGGCTTGAATTTTCATTTTTGCCCGGGCCAACTGATCTATCAACATCACATTCTCCATGGTCACCTCTTCATTCCTCTTTCTCAATTCAGCATTCTCTAACATCAAGTCCAAATTTCTTTGGAATAAGTCTGTGTTAGTGGGTGGTGATGTAGAGAAAGTTTCAAAATCAGGTTGTTCTTGAGTTGTAGTTTGAGTTTGGATAATGGGTTGTGGTGGTGATGTGTATGAGGTGGGCTTGAAATAAACGGATCAGTGTGAATTAGGCTAGTGGTTGGTGGTGTTTGTAGTATTGGGGAGAGATGAGTTAATGTGTCAGGCTGGCTTATGGTTAAGGTTTGGGATGGGGATTGAGTGGTTTGATGTGGTGGTGTGTGTGGTGGTGATGGTATAGGTTGACCAATGGGTAATGGTGATTGTGGTGGTGTTGGAATAGGTAAGTCAGTTGGTAATGATTGGTTTGGTGGAGTTTGTGGTGGTTGTTCAGGTTCTTCAATTCGCTCCCCCTGATCCAGTGCAACATCTTCCATGTCTACTCCAGCCCCTCCTTCATTTCCATCATGATCATCATTAGAATCATCATCATCACCCTCAACATCATCATCATCACCTTCTTCCTTCTCTGAGCTTAACTCAGGCACCGGCATAATCTCTAGATCATGGTTTAACAACCATGGTAATACTTCATATGGAATGTTGGGATTGTATATGTTTGCCCTTCCTGGATTTGCAATTCTTCTATAAGTGTCTGGATTCTGCAGCTGATGTGTCATACCAATTGTGGGCAGATCCTGTAATTCCCTGTTAAAGATTATCTGTAGGAATCTAGGGTGTTGTAGGAATCTATCATCTTCTGCCTTCTTCAAATTTCCAATCATGCCATCAAATATCATCTTAAAAAAATTGAAAGGCAGATCATATACAATACCACAGTGGCATTTGCTAAATCACGACTCATCAGAGTCCATGATCCTTTTCTTGGAGCAAACCACTGTATGACATGGTGAATCAAGAACCTATACAACATAGGGAACATCCTCTTTTGAAATTGTCCATCATGGACATTTCCCTGATACCCCATCGTCTGCTCAAAGATCCTCATCAAATGATCAGTATTGAAATTAATATGGTTATGGTCATCATCATGTAATTGCAGACTTTTTCTTATCATTCCTTCTGTAACATGTATCTCATGGCTTGCAACAGTTGCTTCGATTCTTTACCCATTTATGTCATCAACAAGTCTTGCAGAATGTCAAAAATCTAGTGAATGATTTCTGTAGATGATTGGGCATTTTGTGAAAGCAAATCTCACATTGGATCTAGCCATCCAAGTAATCATCCTCTCCATTGGCTCATTGTTAGGAGTGACCTCCAGCAATGCGCACATATTGTGCTTTGGTTCAAAGGCATACTTAGGTTGAACTTCTTCTTCTTCTTTCATATCTGAATATCACAATCAAACATATTCAAAGTGAAATTAATATAAAAGTTCATTACTTTAAGCAATTTCAAGTTATAAATTTGTAGAAGAAAGAGAGAAATTTTATTAAGAACCTGATCTTCGACAAATTAATAACCTAAACATATAAAAAGAGTATTAGTAATGAAGTACATAATCGAATCCCATTATAGTCTAATCGTTATCGGAATACATATTATTTTTGCTTACCGAGTCAGAATTAGGGGGGTTGATTCAAATTAGGGTTTGTATTAGAGACGAATATGATAAGTCGGTTTGGGTTTCTTTGAGAGTAAGCAGTTGCAGTGGAAGAAGAGAGAGAGAGGGGGAGAATATTGTTGAAAATATCCCTAACTCCCTCTTATATACCTTTTGAAAGTGTCTTTTAAATGCCTTTTATTATTGGCTGTAAAACATAATAATCTTATTCAATTTAAAACAGTAACAACTAAACCTTACCCGATACAATCAAAATGCCAAACTTTGCTTGGTAAAATTCTTATTATTTATATTAACAAAGTTTTCCTGGTACCTTCCACTTACAAATCATGCTTGGTCAAACTAAGTAATTTAAAGTCAAGATTTAATGAAGGAAGCTTACCCAAAATACCAGATTTCTTGAGAACTAAATCACAAGATAGATAATCAAGTATAAAATCATCAAATAAGCAATCTTGCTAGGAATCAATTAAGATACCCATATAAATTTCTCCATTTTAAATTAAAATTCCTAAATTTGCATGAACCCTATCAGTACAAGAAACATATTCAATCAAACATATTTTGATGAACGTGTGCCCGAGAAACCTTCCTAATATATAGTGTGCCCGAACAACCTTCTTTACAAAGTATACCCGAATAACCTTCCTAGAGTATAAAATGTACCCGAAAAGATGTCAAGCAGACAGTGTACCCGGAAAGTCAAGTTTTGAAATTACCAAGTATATTGAGGGAACAATGGTGTACCCGGAATATAAAGTGTGCCTGGAAGACAAAATCTGTCCGAAAACACTTGTAATTTTAAAGAAATCATAATCACAAATAACACATAGCATGCTTGGAAATAAACAGAAAAACACCTAAGTGTGCTATAGTCTAAAATTTAAAGCTTGCTAGGATAATCATATTCAAACATCAGGTATGCCTGGGAACTAAATAAAAAGTTTAGTCTACCCGAGAAAATTCAAATCATCAAATCATACCCGAAAATGACAAACTTAGATAAAAGTACCTAAGTGTGCCCGGAAAGGTTAAAAAAAACATAAAACCTTACCCGAAAAACGTATTCAATCATAAACAATCAGGCTTGCCCGGAAAGTGACTAAAATAGTAACTCTACCCAAAAAGTATCAAATACTTCAAAGCATGCCCGAAAATAGTAAACTTAGATAAAAAAACGTCTAAGTGTACTCGGAAAGGATATAAAACACTAAACCTTACCCGAAAATACATATTCAAACATATTCAATTGTTTTTGTTCCCGGAAAGGTTAGAGAACATCAAATCTTACCCGAACATACATATTCAACCTATTAAAGGCAAAATTCAACACTGTTTGACTTAAACCACTTGTCAAAGACATTTCTAAGTTATGTATCATTTCAGACCATAGTTTAAAAGCAAATGGTGTATTTAGAGAACAAATTTCAGTTATGTTTCTCTTCGAAACAATTTCTTTTGTAAACTGAAAAGATCTCAAGAATGGGATCATATTGACTAAGTAGCTTTCTTAATACTTCATTCTCAGCATTATTGTGACTACAAAAACAGGTCAACAGCAGGTCTAGACTTAACATGATTTTCATCTCTTTGGTGATATGATTAACTTTCAATTAAGTTGCAGAGAATTTAATGGATAACACATGTTGTGTTTTCATGCTTCTTATCTATTCTCAAGGCTTATTTGGCTTTCTCCATATCAACTCAATTTGACTTTGACCCCCTGGTTTATGGTTAAAACTTTTAATGACAGAACATATTTTTGGAAAAAATATAAGATATTTCTTTTCAAATCTACAAAAATATGTGAGGTTGAACGTTGGAGTTATATGCCACGCAAATCGGACTTACAGGCCTTTCATTCAGGATGTTTAAATGACTTATATTATTGCCTCCACCCTTGTAGTTCTGGAATTAACCCTCATGTTTGTATTTTCTCAATAAAAATTTGTGAACATGTATATACTTTTGGTTGAATAAACATTTGAGATTAAAGTAGTTCACATCTGTTCTTTGTCATTCTTTTAAAAGATGTTTCATTTTTGGGTAACCAAACACCAACAGGCTTGTGTATATCAGGATAATCACTTTTTTGCCTATCATTTAAAAAGATTTATCTAGGAACATGCATAGACAACAATGTAATTCCACATAAATCTTGGCATTTTCTTTATGTTTATATCACCTTAGATTTTACATATCATGAGAAAGCAACCATACATGTCAATGACTGTACTAAGAGTCCTTTTAGCCTAATAATTCCATATGATTAGCTAAGTAGTCAATGTACTATCATTTCCCAATATAATCAGTTTAATATTCAATCACCCCAATGTCTCTTAATTGGCAGGTAAATGGTTATTCTGCTTGACCACAAGTAGTCAACAGGACCAAACAAAAATTGTGAATATATGTCCTTTCAAAGTCAGAGCTATTGACATAGTTTTAAGTGAAGGAATAGAAAACAAGTTATAATTGCCCCAAATGCTTTCAGTTTTCTGGTTAATGGCTATCCTTTTAATCTTTGCAGATTGCAGGACCTAATATACACAAGTGTGTGTCCTTCCAACTAAGCAAATGACATAATTTTCAGCAAAGATAACTACCTGAGACTTTTCATTTAAGAAAATCCTTCTTTTAAGCTTCTTTAAAGCTTGAACTGAATAGTATTATCATGTCTCTACACCATTAACAACTTGCTCATGTTTTGATCAAAATTTTGTGATTATGCAAAAATTCATTTGATAATTCATTTGAAACCTTTAAATTTGACATAAAGACATATTTTGACACAAACAGTTGTAACATGTTCAAATCTTAATCATTTTCAACATAATTAAAACATGCAGACATTTCCAACATTCACAGTCTATCCTATTCTAATAACATCTAGATGATCAGATAGCACACATATTCAAGAAATCATAATCAAGTGATTACTCATGATATCAGATAAGCATTTAATTCACATAGACAAATCAAACTGCTTATCATAACATCAAATCAGTTAATTGATAATCAATCATTAGCATCAATGAAAAATAAATAGCACAATAATCAATTAATCACTAATCAGTTAACAACAAACAAGTAACATATTCATAACATATTCATTCAACATTCAAAGTATGTGACCTCAAGCAAGAATAGTCAATTAGCACATAGAGACACACACTAGGCATATATCCTCAATCAGACCTCATCTGAGTTGATCATAGCCAGAGCTTTCAAAAGAAAGTTGAATCTGGTTCTGTCAAGTGGCTTGGTGAATAGGTCAGCCAAGTTGTCACTTGTGTCAACTCTCTGCATTTCAATAAAACCTTTTTCATTACAATATCGAATGAAGTGATGTCTGATTTCAATATGCTTAGTCATTAAATGATGGACTGGATTCTTAACAGTAAAGTATGCAGCAGAATTATCAATGAAAATAGGAGTGTTCAGAAAATTCAAACCATAATCCAGCATTTGGTTCTGAATCCAGAGAACTTGTGCACAGCAGGCAGATGCAGCAATATATTCAGCTTCTGCTGTTGAGATTGAGACAGTTGACTGCTTTTTGCATTGCCATGACACTAGCCTGTTACCCAAAAATTTACATCCTCCTGAGGTTGACTTCTTGCTCATGTTACATCCATCATAATCACTGTCTTTATAGGCAATAAGGTCAAAAGATTGGTTGTTTGGATACCAAATCCCTAAGTCTGGTCTTCCATTCAAATATCTGAATATTCTTTTAACAGCATTCATGTGGGAGACTTTTGGACTTGCTTGGAATCTTGCACAGACACACACAGCATACATAATGTCAGGTCTTGTAGCAGTTAGGTACATCAGAGATCCAATTTTGGCTCTATATTCATGCTCATCCACAGGCTCCCCCTTTTCATCAGCTATCATCTTCTCTTTGGTGTCCATTGGAGTTGATGCTGTCTTGTATTCATGACATTTGAACTTATTCAAAATGTCCTGCACATATTTTGTTTGGTGAATGAAGATCCATTCAGCTTTCTGTTGAACTTGCAGTCCTAAGAAGAAGTTCATTTCTCCCATAGAGCTCATGCTGTATTTGGACTTCATCACCTCTTCAAACTCCATGCACATTTGTTCATTGGTTGAAACAAAGATGATATCATCCACATAGACTTGTAACAGTAGCAAATCTGATCCCTTTCTAATGTAGATGAGAATCTTGTCAATGGCTCCTCTTTGAAAACCATTTTCAAGAAGATGATTTGATAACTCATGCTCTAGGAGCCTGATGCAATCCATAAAGGGCTTTATTTAACTTATACACCCTGTTTGGATACATTGGATTCTCAAAACCTGGAGGTTGAGCAACATACACCTCTTCATCAGTCTTTCCATTTAGGAATGCAGACTTTACATCATGCTGGAACACCCTAATGTTGTTTGAGGCATCATATGCAATGAAAATCCTGATAGCCTCAAGTCTTGCAACTAGTGCAAAGACTTCCTCAAAGTTTATTCCATCTTTCTGAAGGCATCCCAGAGCCAAAAGCCTAGCTTTATTCTTAATCACCAAAGCCCTTTCATCCCTTTTGTTACTGAAAACCCATTTTGTGCTAATTACTGACCTGTTTCTTGGCTTATCAGTAAGATCACAAACATGGAGATCTCTGAACTGTGCCAGTTCCTCCTGCATTGCTTCCACCCAACTGTTGTCCTTTAGTGCTTGAACAATGTTCTTTGGTTCTATTTGGGATAGAAAGCAGTAGTATAAACAGATGTTTACAATTTCAGAGTAGCTTCTTGTAACTCTTTCATTTATATCTCCAATGATGTTTTTAGAGGGATAATTCTTTTCAACATAGGGAGTTTGAACTATCGTATCAGCAGACACAGTTGTGTCAAGATTTGATTCATTGATTTCTGGTTCTTCAATGTTCAAATCTGTTTCAGCATCATGAAACTCTGGTGCTTCTTCATTGTATTGTCTTGAGGTAGATGCACCATTGTTTCCAATATTCAAGCTTTCAAACAAATGTTGAAATCTTGCAGTAGTCACATCTTCTTCAGTTGTTTGGTTGTTTGAGTTCTCCTCAGTCTGAACTTGATCATTCTCTACTTCTTGATTGTCTTGATTGAGATCTGCATGATCTTGTTCTTGGTCAACAATGTCATTTGAGATACCCTTGATAAATGTATACTCCTTTTCTTTTCTAGCAACCTTCTTCCATAACCCTTCTAAGTCCAATGTTTTCTTCTTTTTCTCTTTAAATACACTGGTCTTGTAGAATTAGTCATCAAAGTCCTCAGGATAAATCTTGGAAGACCTTATCAGTTTTTCATGATCAAACAGCCATGATGCACCATCAACTGTATTGAACTGATTCTCATTAAAGATGATGTCAGATGATTCCATAACACTCATATGGTCTTTCACATATACTCTGTAAGCTTTTGAGTGTGTAGAATATCCAACAAAGAAACAATCCAAGGATTTAGTTTGAAACTTGTTCAAGTAATCCCTGGTGTTCAGAAGAAAACATTTGCATCCAAAGGGCCTGAAAAACTTGATATAAGGCTTTCTATTATTGAATATTTCATATGGAGTCTTTTTATGCCTCTTGTTGACAAGTACCCTGTTCTGAACATAGCATGAAGTATTGATGGCTTCAGCCCAAAATGTCACTGGTAAATTTGCATCTGCTATCATGGTTCTTGCAGCTTCAATAAGTGTTATGTTTCTTCTTTCTGCAACACCATTTTGTTCAGGAGTTCTAGGAGCTGTGAATTGTTGAAATGTTCCCTTTTCTGTGCAAAATTCTTCCATGACTCCGTTTTTGAACGTTGTACCATTGTCACTTCTCATTGTTTTAACTTTCTTATTCAGTTTGTTCTCAATAATTGCCACACAGCCCTTAATTAACTCTGCAGTCTCATCCTTTGTACTCAGGAAATAAACCCAATTATATCTTGAATAATCATCAATGATCACAAGACAATATCTTTTCTTCCCTATACTTGGTACACTCACTGGACCAAAAAGATCCATGTGAAGTAACTCAAGTTCTTGATCAATTTAGTTGATGAGCTTTGTCTTATGAGTTGACTTGTGCTGTTTGCCCTTTTGACATGAACTATAATGATCTTCCAGTTTGAACTCTCGTGTAGGTAAGCCAATGACATGCTCACCTTTATAGTTTCATGTGCTACAATTTTGACTCATTTTCAGTGACTTTGGAAACAAAACATGTACCACCTCTTGAAACAGCTTCCTTCATGTTGAGCTCATATAGATTGCCATTTCTAGGTGCCATCATCTTAATCATTTCAGGTGGGATTACAAATTCAGGTTTTAAGATGAAACAGTGTGAGTCATTAAGACCAACTTTGTATCCCTTATCACACATTTGTGATATGCTTAGCAAATTGTATTATAAACCTTCAACATGAAACACATTGTCAAATGAAACCTTTACATTTGTCAAAATTCCTATACCAACAATCTTTCCTCCATTCTCATCACTTCCAAATGCCACAGGACCTTCAAACTTTTCTTCATAATTAACCAGTGACCTACTGTCACAAGTCACGTTCCTAGAACATCCACTATCCATGTACCAGATGTCATTCAGTGGATTGGACTGTTCCTGCACAAAAGATAAAGTTTAATTAGTTAGGTGATGAAATGCAAGTCATTTCAACTTGCAACTCATCAGTTTCAGTTTCAGTGGCTACACTGGAAGTGAGTGTTGTTAGTTCAGGATCTTCATGAGTCAACTCAATATTGTCTGAGTTATAAGTTTCATATCCACACTCTCTTGGAGTTTTTACAAATGAGATTGTGACTTGTGATTCTTCTGATGCATTGTTAAGCTCTTAAACTACATAATCTTTCTTTTCTGAGTATTCTCTTACATCAGGAGTTCCTTCCACTTCAGTCTCAGCCTTAGGTTTCCAAAGAAATCCTTCTGGTTCATATCCATGCTTTAACAAGAACTTCTCATCACCTGTTAGTTCTGTTGATTTCTAACTTGAAAATACACCTTTGTTTCTTGTCTTTCTGCTGGTAGGTGAACCTTGAAAATTTTCAGACTTGTTTGATTGTGTATCTTGTTTGGGGCTGAGTCTCAAAGGTTGAGAGTTCTTCTTGACAGCTTTCTCATGCTTCTTAGGAGACATACTTCTTCTTACTGATTTAGTCACATGTTTCTTTGATTTGACTTCAGTTTTCTTCTCACTTCTTGTCTCTTCAGCTGATTTCAACTCATCTTTCTTTGTGTTTTCAATTTCACACACCTTTCCTTTTCCCAGGTATGCTTCATACTGTTGTTTGTACTGAACAAAGTCTTGGCCATACTTTGTTTCATCTGGGACATGAAAGGGTTTGAATTTGAGTCTTTCATTACATGAATATGTGTGGTGACCATATTCATCACACTTTTTGCACCATACCTTTCCTTTGAATACTTCATGCTCTTTTGGTTTCTTGTACCTTTCACTTGGCTTAGGTGACTTGACTCCAAGAGTCTTTTGAGTCTTTAAACTTTCAAAATCAATAGAGAAGGGTACAAATTCTTCAATTTTGATGTCTTGTCTTTCAACTTTGCTTTTAACAAAGACAATTTTCTCCATAATCATAGGTTCCTCATCACTACTTTCTTTGTATCTTAGACTGCCTCTTTTCATATTCTTCCAATGTTTCCACTTCTCCAATATCAAGTACTTCATGACTAGAAAAGACTGGATAAACAGGGATAAAGTTCTTTATTTCAACAGTTTCAGTTACTTTCTTCTTGTTGTTTTGCTTTATCCTTTCCAACACAGCCTTGCTTGGAGGCCTTACTGCATTGTAGCTTACATTTTTTCCTTTTATAACTGTCATAAGAAACATGCTCTCTTCTTATTTTCTCATTCTGTTTCTTCATTCTAGGTGTGACAGGTGAATACAAAGGAAGTTTGTCAATAGATTCTGGTTTATTGTATCGTCTTCCTTTTTCAGCTTCTTTGATCTGTTCATCTGTGATCTGATCACTCAAATCACTCAAATCATCTTGATTGAGATCATCAGAATCAAAGTCATCCTCAGATACTTGTACTCCAATTGATTTCTCTTCTTTCAACTCTTCTTTCATAACAAATTCACCTTCTTCATTCACCTCAACATTTTTGTACAAATCAACAAATTCTCTTTTATCATCAAACACTTCTTTGAATTGCTACAGATAGGTATCTCTCTTCTCTTTATCAACTTTTGGCATAAAGTTGTTGTTGAAGGGTGGTGGAACAGCTTTATATCTGTCTTTGTCACTTACTTGGTTTAGAATACCACAGATGTTTCCTGTAGAGACCAATTTCTTCAGGAATTCATTCTCAACTTGCAATTTTGTGTTCTGCACCTTTTCTTCAACAATCATCTTCTTTAGCCCATCAATCTCAATGATGTATCTGGTTTGAGTTCTGTAACTGATCATGCAATCGTCTTCCAAGCTTTTAATCTTTTCTTCACTGATCATCTCACTAGACTCATACCCATTAATGATACTTTGTTTTCTAAAACACTCACTTTCCAGCCTGCCTACTTTTGTTTTCAAGTCATTGATAATTTCATTTAAGTCATCAGTAGGAGCAGAGTGTACCTGAGATGATGAACCAACTTCTTTCTCAGTCAATGCCACAAATGCTACATTTGCCTTCTTGATATCATCTGCAACGTCTTCTTCATGATTACTCCAATCAAAATTGCCCTCATGCTGTGAAGTTACAGCTACATTTCCTTGATTTCTGGGTTGATTTTGATTGGTTGGAACTGAATTGTTTGGAACAGTTTGAAGATTCTGATTATTGTTCCTTTGAAAGCCTTGATTCTGTGGCACAACTTGTTGATTATTGTTCATTGGATGCTGTTGGAAGTTGTTGAAGTTGGGGTTATAATTGTTGGAGTTGTTGTTATTGAAGTTGTTGTTCCTTGAAGTCTGTTGAAACTGTTGATATTGATGCTGCTGATTTCTTGGTTGATTCTGGTATTGGTTCATCTGAAAGTTTCTTGGCATGTTGCATTCTCTGGCAAAGTGACCAGGTTGTTGGCAGTTATAGCAAATGGCTTTAGACTTATCAAAACCAATTCTTTCATTAGGTCCTGATAGAAGAGATCTACCAGTCCTGTTATATAGGCTTTTGCTTCTGAGTGCCAACATGGCAGCTTGCCATTTCAAATCCATGTCTTCCAAATCATCAGCGTCAATCTGCTCTAGATCATCTTGAACAATGCTTGTATGAACCATGTTCTTTGCAACAAAAGCATTATAAGATTCAGTGAACATTGAGAGAAAACCATGATAATCGGATCCATGACTTCCATTACCACCAGCATAGGGTCCATGTCCACTAGCCATTGAGGCTGAATCATGTTCTTCCAAGAGTTGGACATTAAACCTCTGCTGGTTTTGTGAGTTGCTTGAACTACCACCAACAAAAGCCTTAGGTGTATCAACACCCTGCTCAATTGGTTCTTCAATGATGGGTATCTGTTGTTGGTTTTTGGTTGACAAGTTCCCCATAGGTGCAATAAGAGCATTGGTTACTTGAAAACATGGCTTCTCTTCTTTGATCACTTCATTTTCAATCATTTCTATTTCTGCAGCCTGAAGGAAACATACCACATCATCCACCTTCAAATCATTGAAATTGGGCTTTTGAAGGATGAATTTGCAGGCAGTGTACCATTCCTTAGGCATTAAGTTGAGCAGCTTGGTATTTAGGTCAAAATCAGTCATGACATAATCAGTTGTCCTCAACTCATTCACAATAGCTAGAAATCGTTCTAGAATTGATTTCAATCTTTCTCCCTCCTTATACTTGAACCTTTCCAACTGTTGCTTCAATCTTTGCTTCTTTATGTTCTTCAGCTCAGTATTCCCCTCATACATATCAAGAATGGAATCATACATTGCCTTGGCAGTTGTATGATGTGCCACCTTGGTTAAAATATCCCAAGACAGTCCTAGCTAAATCATAGCTAAGGCCCTGTCATCTATCTTTCTCAATCTTTCACGCACAGCAACAGTTGCATTTGCATTTGCACCTTCATTGTTGTCCCTTGGTCCATTCTTGATTGAACTCCACATATCCACATTATTATAGCATACGACTGCTTCAAAGAGTACTTTCCACTTGGAAAAGTTTTCCTGACCATACAATCTTGGAATCTTGTTAGTAGATACTTCTTGTTCCTCATATCCAGACATTTTTTGAAAGAGTCAATATCAATTTCTTTGTAAAAACAGAGTATCAAAATAATCAGATCTGAAAACAGGTTGTTCAGATCTGATGTGTCTTATAGATTAGAGCAAGATTTATAAATAAAGATTAAAGCTTTAATTGAAATAAGGAAGAGAAAACACCAATCGATTGAAGATCTGGAAGAAAAATGAAGAACAGAGCTGCTGACGTTACTTTTCAATGGAACAGTTGTCTGCTTACATCATCTTTCTTCAAATCTTCAATCAACAACAAGAATTTTACTAAAATAGCAGCAACAAGCTCTGATACCACTTGTCAGGTCCCCGATTTTAGCTGGATCATACTCAAATCATGTCATAACTAACACAAATAAATGTGTCGACAAGGGAGTTAATGACGGGTTGCTATATTTAGAAAGATTACTGTTTATTAAAGGCAGAATCAATAATAAACAGGGTAGTTGCTATCAATAATCAAAGGTAACTAACACACAAAAGATTCACTTAAAAGATTTCCATTCATACAAAGTTAATCATAGAAAAGGATAATCGATTTAGGGTTTCTTGATAGGAAATTTATGTCCGTACCATTCTAAGAATGGCTGTCTCTCAATAAATGTTCTCACTAAGTATCGTATTCATCCTCTGTCCTAGGTGTGCCCTATTTATTCCTTTTTATAGGCCTGACACTTTTGGATAGCTGTCATTCCTTCTAGAAACCATATATGCTAAAACATATTCAAAGTACATATTCAGAAATAATCCTAAGTGTAAAACAAGTCTTCAGGGTAGGCTTTGCATCAATGTTGTCTTTCCGAGTATGCTCTGCTATCCTTCATAACTTGGTAACATAGAAGTGTGCTCGGGATCAGTTTCCGGGTAGACTTTACTTGAAGAGTATTTTACCAAGTAAAATACTCACCGGGTAGACTTCAATCTTCTTGACTTTGCCCGACTTTGCCCGACAAACCCTTACGAGCAACCTTGTTCTTCAATGGTCCTTTCAACCCTTTGCTAGAAGATAGCTTATTAGCAAAGTATGCTTGGTAGCACTGTTCCTTGCTTGAGTTGAACCTTGCCCGATGATTCTTAAGATATTCCATCAAGACATCAAGCATACTTGGACCATACTTATGAATGAATACCTTGCCCGGTCTTCCAATTACTTGTGGTTAGCCTAAAGCTTACTCAGGAGCAATCTTTACTTGGCTATGAAGAACAGACTTGCTTGATAAAGTGATCCTTGCCCGGATAAGCATACACTAGTGAACCATGCCCGGTAATACACTAATTTGCAAACCCTACCCAGATATCCACTAAAGAAGACTTCAAGAAGATAATCCTGCCCGATAGACAAAATATCGTACCCGGCTAAGTAAAAGCTTGCTCGGAAGTCTAAGGTGTGCCCGGTTCCATACTTAGTCATTTCCGAGGAGGTTGAGAAGATTCCATCTGATCAGTTTTGGGTCAAATCTTGACTCAACAATCTCCCCCTAGATTGGAACACCTCAGCTGTCCCAAAACACATCTATAGTTACTTACACAGGATTAAAAATATACATCAAATTCAAAATCAAAGTTACATATTCAACTGACATAAACAATTACATATTCAAAAGCTGTCCGAAGACATTACAAACAGAGCCTATTCTATGAATCTTGTCTCTCCCATTCATTGTAGGCAACTTGTCTTCTGTCAAATATTACTGATGCAGCTCTTAGCTTAAAAATATTAGGGATTTGGTAGTGAGTGTGACTTTCTGCAATAACCAAATCCCTTATATCCATCAGATCTTCATCATGCAGATAAGTAAAGTCTTCATCTGTTTTGATGTTGTGGACGATGTCGACATACCCATATGGCATTGTAGAGTTAAGTGGTTATGTACTAACATACTACGTACCCCAAGTACAAAATAAATGTGTATGCCAATGCATGCTTAATATGCTTGTGATAAATGAGTGCAGAAGCTAAATGCGAAATCAATGCGGTGCAAATACGACGCGTACACATATGCAGTGCATGCATGAATGAAATGTATGTCTGGGTTTGTAAGTATTAAAATTGACACAAAGCTTTGAAAACGGTTATAGACTGGTTTTTGAAAACAAACCTAGTTCACTATAACCAATGGCTCTGATACCAATCTGTAACATCCTCAATTTTCAACTAACGGGTGACATACCAGGATCTAGCCATGTGTCATGACGAACAACCAATTTATAATGGAAAATATTTAAATATTATAGCTATTAATAAATGAGGTAAGTACATTTACAATAAATTATTACATTTGCGGAATAGTATAATTTATGAAAACACTTAACAACCCATAGTGCGTGTCAAGACGCCCAGACATAACATTTCATTAAAGACTCTCAGCATAATTCGATGCTTAGTGGGATCCATGCATCCTAGACTGATTTCAACTTCGCACGTGCACCTTAAACACCTGAGAAAGACATGCTAAAACGGGTCAACACAATGGTTGGTGAGTTCACAGGTTTGAGTTTAAAAACAAGCTTTTCAAACAAACAATTTAGTAAGTAAACAGTGTAAGTAGTAAAGCATGGATAATGTATGCATTTTTAATACCGCTAGTTAATTAGGCTAGCAATCATGTTACATTAGTGTAGGTTCCATTGTGACCGAGGCTGAATTGTTAGTTTGTTGCCACCCACTGAGTCTAATATAAGACTAGTGTGTTTCTAGTAAATGTGACGCCCGGCGACTGCCTCAACCGAGAGCCCCGAGGGGGTTTGTTAAGCCCAGTAGTACTACCTTTCATTACCGAGCCAATGCACAATTTTTAACGGTCCAATATGCATGGGTGACTTCAGTATAAGTTTACAATGTACACATGAGGTATTAAAAAGTCTACAATTATCCAAAAGTTTGTATGTTGCATGCTTTCCCCCCAAAAGGAGTAAGTAAAAAGCGGGGTAATGAAACTCACCTCGAATGCGGTTCAAATTGAAAGTCAACTTCTTAAGTCAAAATTGTTCTAGTGCCTAAATCATACAAGCACTATAAGTATCTGCTAAGCGATTCCTAGAACCCTTAGTATCCAAACAATTCCCTTGTTTATTTGAAGTTTGACCAAAGTTTGACTTTTTGTTGACTTGGACCAAAGTTTGACTTTTCGTTGACTTTTGACCAAATGGTCCAAGTTGTTGACCATTGACTAAAAAAGTCCAAGTCTCGATGACCGAAGACTAAAAATTGAGTTTTGTTAAACGTTGACCAAATTGTTGACCGTTAACCAAAATGTTGACCGACGGCCCGTTGGTGACTTTTGAATAATTCGCTAGACTTAGAATGATCACATTATATTCCTAATCACAAAAATTAAGTAACGTACACTTAGCCAATTTTCATACAATCTTATGGCTAAGTCTAACTTTTAACATTTTTAACAATTCACAAGTAAGACTAACCACTTAGTCAAATAGTTCTAAGTTGACCCATAAAGTCAAAATTCAAATTATCACAATCATTCTATTACAAACTACAATTATTTTTACTAACCAATATGTTAATCATCCTTACCAAGTTTTCAATCATCAAAACTGACTTTTCCAACCAACCAAAACTTGTAATTAAATTACCAAATAATTCACACATATTCTTAGAAGTATTTGGTATAACGTATATTTTCTTATAATTTTACAATTCACCAAAACATACAAAATTTTCACACTCTACAACAATCTAATTTCAGTCTCTATTTTAACATAGCAGTGCACAAATATTTGCCAAATATTCTACATTTGTTCAATTGATGCAAGACCAATTGGGTTAGATTCCTACTTCAATTTATAACATTCCAGAATTGGAATAACACCCATATCTATTTTCAATCTCAAGTTATACAATTTAAAACACAGCTCAGAAAATTTCTCTTTCAATCAGGATTGTAATCCGATTTTGTAAATTAATAAAACATAGTCAAAAAAAGTCCAAAAATTATGAATCTTGACTTTTTGAAAGGTATATTCAAAGTACTTAATCATAGTATCAATAATAAATCAGAAACACCAATGTATCTTCTAGTTATTCAATCTACTATCTAAAACACAGAATCTATCGACAAGCAGGTTCAAACCAAAAGTCACAAAAATCATGATTCTTATATCCTTATGATCTTTAATCATCAAGGAACATATTTTTACAATCAAGTATCATGTCTTTCATTATTTTACAGATTTATAAAATAACATTTAGTACAAAAAGGTTTCCATCTTTTCTTTTAAATCAAAACACAAAATTTCTTTTAACAAACAACCTTGATTATTCTTAGTTTATTTCACAAATTCAATTTTTTGGATACTAGGTTTTCAAAACAAAAAATCAAAATATGAATAAGAATATGTACTAAACCATATTTACCTATTGCTTGATTCAAAATCCAATACTCTTTCTTCCAAATTCACCAAGTTGTTTATGGTTTTTGAGAGAGATTTTGAGAAAACAAAATGTGTGTGTGTGTGAAATGGACAGCCCAAAGGAAAAGAAAAAGAAAAATATAACATTCATTGTTATTTACTCATTATTTACACAGTCAATAAGGCATAATAAATTTTATTAAACTTTAGGTTATATCATTTTTTATTACATGTGACATGTTACATTCTATTATAAACATTTTCTAGTAATCATATGTTGTTTACTAGTCATCATATAATATATCATATGCTATGTTATTTTCATTATTCACTTCTCTTACAACATGTAAGTATACAACAATTAATCATGTAGCATGTAACACAATTACACTCGTCACATATAATACATGTAACATATCATGTGTGACAAATTTATTATAACATATAGCATGTGTGACAAGTTTATTATTCTAGTTATCAATAACTAGTCACCCTCACTTAGGTCACCAACGACACGACTAACTCAATGTGTCCATACATGACACTACATGTATAAGAGTTCATTAACTTATTTAACAGAAGTAACCGGGTTTACTGACACAACCAACAGGATTTAAATGAGATTAGTTAACGGAGTTAACCTGAAAATGCCGGGTGTCACATCATCCCCTTGTTGAAAGAATTTTCTTCCCGAAAATTGATATGCTACTAAGTACACCAGTCGACTTTCGACTATTTGTTTGGTCTTAGTAAATTCAGTAGACTTCATGTCTATATGTTTGTTCACTGTACATTCATTACCTCAGTAGACTTTTAGTCTATATATTTGTTCATTGTAAATTCAGTACGTCAGTAGACTTTCAGTCTATATGCTTGTGCCACTAATTCTTGGGCATTGTTACTCGTATTTAAGCAAAATTTTTCATTTGTCACATCATCCCCTTATTGAAAGAAATTTCGTACTCGAAATTTTGATTATAACATACGGAAACTATAACCATAGTTTCTTGATAGTGAAAGCGCCTGAACGCATGACTGAATAAACAAATAGGAAGTGTCGAGGCTAACGATTTTAATCTTGTTGGGAACCAAACTAGATTCAAGTATTTACTTCATTAGAGATATAAAAATAAACCGAGAGGTTTTTCATAAGGATATCCGATCAATATTTGTAAAAGTTGATGCATTCAACTACAACTTTTTAAGAGTTTAGGGAAGCCATTATAATATAAGAATCCATTGATGTAAAGAAATGGCAAAATTTCCAAAGTAGTAAAGGGGGTTGAGTATCGACAGTTCAATCTCATTTCAATATAAGCTTAGTAATAGGTACGACTACCATTGCGGAAGTGATACAAATGTTAAGGATTTAGAAAATAAGGCTTCTATAGCTCAAGGTGATGGTGGTTCATAAAGATGAATTTGTATATAAGAGTTTCATTTACCGATCAAGTTAGGCTATCGAGAGAAGAATACTAATACGTCTTGTTTCCTATTTTGGTCAATATGGTAATTTGAGTCCATGGAACTCAATAATGAGGAAGTTTGTAATAGGTTACAACATCCCAAAGATGTTGTTCATAAGATTCGGATCACTATTATGCTGATTAGCCAAGGTTGAGTTTCCTCTATTCCACACGAGGAACCATTAGAAAAATATACTACGTGCCCAATTGAACTATAATTTAGAAGTCCTTTGACTTTTGCTTAAAGTATGGAAGCTAGAGCTCTTTTAATCAGGGAGGTATGGTTTATCAGATTGGATCGTTACTTAACATAGTTAAGGTAGTAAAGTTTCATGAAAGAATTGTGTTCAAAGTTTTGAGGTTGATGCCGTGGACAAGAAGGACAGGTGTCCCGAAACAAAGTGTTAATGAAACTGCTCATACCAGAATTCCCATCAAAGTAATTTGGTTAAAGTCAAAATTTCTCCACTTCCAAGATCACGTGTTTTGGAGATACCTAGGGAGTTACTTTAAGTGACCGAAGAGCGAAAAGAAAAAAATCCAAGGTGAGTGTCAAATGCATTCGTTGATAATTGATGCTTTATCAAGGTTCAAAAACGGGACGAGCTCTTCCATTCCTAAACAGTGAAGTTAACCTTCCGGAAGGGATACAATGTCATTTGAACCAAACCAGTCAATGTTATAATCATTTTAACAAAATGAAGTCCAGAATTAGGTATCGTCTTGAATATTCATGAAATATCAAAGGCTTGCCTTATTAGAAATTGAAAGGAATGGTCAAAGGTTCGTTTCTTTCCTTTTTATCGTTAATACCAATGATTACAGAGGATTGTGCGTTTCTAGTCAAACAAATTATGATTACCCCAAATGGTGTTACTTCCGATAGGAGTTTAGGATAAATTAATAATGGAGATCATGGAAATTAGCTCCCATCTTCAATGAGGTTTTCTGATTGTTTGAAACTGTCACACCCTCAAAATCCTCTAACGGAGTTTTACCGTCAGAGGGTGTGAACTAACAGGATCGGAATCATCAGTTATAATCAAACCATAAAATAAAGTTTCAAAAACCATGAAAACGTTTACGAGTAATTAAATGCGGAAGCGTAAAAACCTTTAATCAAAAGTTGCGTCACGCAGGACGACTTAAAACCAATGATAACCGTTAAAAATAAGTTTGCATAATAAAAGCATTTTCAGGCAATGCATGTTCCTAAACCGCGCGTCAGCCTCGGCTACTGTTTGCGAAGAAATTCCCAAATTAAATCACCAAGATGCGCGTCACAGAAAAACTCTCTCTAGCGTTCTTCCTAGCACGTAGTTCTTCAATCAAAGGCTTAATTTGATGATTGTATGTGTGTGTATAGTGGACGGCAGCCAAGGAGAGCCAAGGGAGTGGGTTGATCGGTTTTGGTGTGGGGAAGAATAATAGTAAGTTAGGGTTTTATTATTAGTATTATTTATAATAATCTATGTTACACTTTGGCCCCTCCACTTCTAAGTATTACTTTTCCTAGCTTAAACTAACTTGTTTACATCTTGAGTTAACGTTTATAACCATGTTATCACATAACACATAAGTCTAACACATAATTATCACATAATTACTGTTTTGACATTTTTCATTTATTCATCAATCGTTTGCGTCAACTCGTTTGCGTTTCGGTGCAACTCCCGAAAGACTACACATGTAGTAAGTGTTAAGCGTCATTTAAACCCTAGTTTAAATGTAATGAAGTGTGCGTTATAGATTCAGTGATCTTAAGTTTGAATTGACGGAGTTGAGTTAACGGAGTTAACCTGAAATTGACGATTGTCACATCATTCCCATGTTAAAGAATTTTCGTCCCGAAAATTTGAGTCAAGTCGTGATGAGTGTCTGAAAAAGTAAGAAAAATTTTCAGTTTGTCATATCATCCCCTAGTAGAAAGAAATTTCGTCCCGAAATATAATTCATACCTCCGGTGATGTCTGACGGTTTGCCGGGTTTCGCGGTTTTCTGTGTTTGGTTAGCCCTTCAAAAAAGTGAGGATACTTTTTCATCATTTGATCCTCGCATTCCCACGTGAACTCCGGTACACGTCTCGAGTTCCAACGAACCTTAACGATTGGAATTTTGCTGTGCTTGAGCGTCTTGGTTTCCCAATCCAAAACCTCGACTGGTTCCTCAATGAAACGTAACTGTTCATCAACTTGCTGTTCCTCCAAAGGGACTACTTGGGTTTCATCAGATAGGCATTTCTTCAAATTGGACACGTGGAATACATTGTGTACGCCACCGAGTTCCGTTGGTAGGTCCAGTCGGTACGCCACCGGACCAATGCGCTCAGTTATCCGGTACGGACCAACATACCGTGGGTTGAGTTTGTTTCGCTTACCAAAGCGAACCACACCTTTCCAAGGTGAGACTTTGAGTAACACTCGATCGTTCACTTGAAATTCAAGAGGTTTTCGGCGCTTGTCGGCGTAACTCTTTTGGCGATCTCGTGCTGCTGCCATGCGATTTCAGATTTGAACAATCTTTTCCGAAGTTTCGAGTACCAGTTCCGGACCAGTGATTTGGCTGTCACCCACCTCTGCCCAGCAGAGTGGTGATCGACACTTCCGTCCATACAGCGCTTCAAACGACGCTGCTTTAATACTTACGTGGTAGCTGTTATTATACGAAAATTCTACCAAAGGTAAGTGAGGTTCCCAACTTTTTCCGAAATCCAATACGCAGGCACGCAACATATCCTCCAGGGTCTGAATAGTTCGTTCACTTTGCCCATCCGTCAGAGGATGGTATGCTGTGCTCATATCAAGACAGGTGCCTAGCGCGCTTTGCAGCGACTTCCAAAAGTGCGACGTGAAACGAGAATCTCGATCGGAAATGATCGAGACAGGCACTCCGTGTCTAGACACCATTTTTTTCATGTAAACACGAGTTAGTCTTTCCATTCTGTCCGATTCCTTAATCGCCAAGAAGTGTGCAGACTTAGTCAACCGGTCAACGATCACCCAGATGGTATCGCATCCCATCGGTGTCTTAGGTAAACCCGTAATAAAATCCATTGAGATGTGTTCCCATTTCCACATTGGGAGTTCCGATTGTTGCAGTAGACCAGATGGTTTCTGGTATTCTATCTTGACTCTGGCACAAGTCAAGCATTTGCTCACGTAGGTGGCAATGTCGGCTTTCATGTTCGGCCACCAGTAAAGTGCCTTTAAATCATGATACATTTTATCTGAGCCAGGGTGGATAGAATATCGGGACTTATGTGCTTCGTCCATCACTAGAGTTCTCAACTCTCCGAACCGTGGAACCCAAATCCGGTTCTCAAAATATCGGACCCCGTCCGATCTGGTTTCAAGTTGCTTGCTCATGCCCCGCATGAGTTCTGATGGAAGATTATCATCTTTCAAAGCTTCAAGTTGCGCATCGCGAATCTGATCGGGTAAGCTGGCATGAATCGTGAGTTGCAATGCTCTCACCCGTCTGGGTTTATCTGTTTCTTTTCTGCTGAGGGTGTCGGCCACCACATTGGCCTTGCCAGGGTGGTACTTGATGGCACCATCATAATCTTTGAGCAGCTCGACCCAACGACGCTGTCGCATGTTCAGCTCCTTCTGATCGTAGATATGCTGGAGACTCTTGTGGTCGGTGTAAATGGTAAACTTGGTACCGTACAAGTAATGCCTCCATATCTTAAGAGCGAACACCACAGCTCCAAGTTCCAAATCATGGGTCGTGTAGTTCTTCCCGTGAACCCGTAGTTGTCGAGAGGCGTAAGCTATAACCTTCTCGAGTTGCATCAGCACACAACCGAGACCTTGTATAGATGCGTCACAGTGTACCTCGAAATTTTCCGTTCCCTCGGGGAGGGCTAGAATAGGGGCGCTGCAGAGTTTGGTTTTCAATAGTTGAAAAGCGGATTCTTGCGCATCACCCCAATTGTACTTAGTACCTTTGTGAGTCAAAGCGGTGAGGGGTTGAGCAATCTTTGAAAATCCCTCGATAAAACGCCGGTAGTAGCCGGCCAGTCCAAGGAATTGTCGCACCTCAGTCGGAGTCTTAGGTGCTTCCCAGTTTTTGATGGCCTCTACCTTACCGGGATCGACATGGATACCATTCTCGTTGATCACATGCCCTAAAAAGTGAACCTCGCGAAGCCAAAATTCACACTTAGAGAGTTTAGCATACAGTTGTTCCTTCTTCAATAATTCCAGAATTACCCTTAAGTGTTCTTTGTGGTCAGCTTCGTTCTTGGAGTAGACGAGAATATCATCAATGAAAACAATCACAAACTTGTCGAGGTACGCCTTGCATACTCGGTTCATGAGATCCATAAATACGGCTGGTGCGTTGGTTAAGCCAAAAGGCATAACCGAAAACTCGTAGTGACCATACCGTGTTCTGAAGGCCGTCTTTGAAATATCTTCTTCGCGCACTCTCAGTTGGTGGTAACCGGATCGCAGATCGATCTTCAAGTAGTAACTCGATCCTTGAAGCTGGTCAAACAAATCATCGATTCAGGGTAAAGGATAACGGTTCTTGACCGTCACCTTGTTCAACTCCCGGTAGTCGATACACATGCGGAAAGTCCCGTCTTTCTTTCAGACAAACAAGACAGGGGCTCCCCATGGTGATGAGCTAGGTCGGATAAAACCCTTATCCAACAAATCTTGCAACTGAGTGGACAACTCCTGAAGTTCCGCCGGTGCGAGCCGATACGGGGCTCGTGCTATGGGTGCTGCACCGGGTGTAAACTCGATTTGGAATTCGACTTGACGAATAGGAGGGAGTCCGGGCAAATCCTCCGGGAAAACTTCCAGAAAATCTCGCACAACCGGTATATCTTCAATTCGTTTCTCCTCCGCGGGTTTCTCAACAATCTGCGCCAAAATTGCCGGATGACCCTTTCGTAGATACTTCTGCGCCTTCATAAGGGTAATGATGCTGGTGGTCATGCCGCTCCTCTCACCTCGGACCGAAATGATCTCGCCGGAAGGGGTAGAAATGTGAACTATCTTGTCGTGACATATAATCTCCGCTCGGTTCTCGGATAACCAGTCCATGCCGACAACGACATCGAAACTACTAAGCGTAAAAGGAATAAGGTCAATATCAAAAACATGACCTGACAGTTTTAACTTACATCCCGCAAGTACCTGAGTCGTTACTATAGTCTTACCGTCAGCTAATTCAACAGGAAACTTAGCATCTAACGGAGTTGGAGTTAAGTCTAAGAGTTGGCTAAAGGCTTTCGACACAAAACTTCTATCAGCTCCAGTGTCAAACAATTCAGAAGCAAAACAATCGTTCACAGGGAACTTACCAGTCACCACGTGCGGATCATTGCGGGCTTGACCCGACCCAATTACAAACGCTCTTCCTTTGCCATTGCTTCCACCATTACTGCCACTTCCATTACCCCCATTGTTGTCGTTCTGTTTCAGCTTGGGACAATCTTTCCTGAAATGACCTTCCTGCCCACATTCGTAACATCCTTTCGTCGTCATAGGTGGTTTAGGAGCACCCGTTGCCGCAAGGTCTCCTCTACACTCCTTCGCCTGGTGACCCATCTTTCCGCATCTCTGACACTTGACACGGTTACATGGGCCAACATGATGATAATTGCACCTATTGCACTTCGGATATTTCCCAGCATATCCGCTCGAACCCTGCCCGCTACCGTTATTATTGTTGTTGTGACTTTGATTGTTAAAGGTCCGAGTGAATTCGGGCTTACGGTAGTGTTGTTGCGGTGGGAGGTTCGAGGACGAGGATCTGGTGTTGTCAAACTTCCTCTTTCCGCTGCTCGGGTTGCTGTTGCTGTGGTTGTCATTATTCGGGTTGTCACGGGCTTTAGTAGTTGAACCCCTAGGTGGTAACGCACCTTGGGTCACAGCCTGATCCGTTAGTTTGTGAGCTAAACGGATCGCTTGTTGAATCGTGGCTGGTCTGGAAGACGTCACCATGCCCTGAATCTGCGGTGCTAACCCATCAATGTACATTTCAATCCTCTTACTCGGCGGATCCACCATCCGCGGACACATCACAGCCAACTCGTGAGAATGGGTGGTGTAGGCTTCGATTTCTGAGCCCACCATCTTCAGTGACCAAAATTTCGACTCTAACTTTGAAATCTCTTCTCTCGGACAGTACTCCTCTCGCATCATGTTTTTGAACTCCTCCCAGTTCATAGCATTAGCCAGTTCCAATCCAAGGATCTGCACGTTTGAATTCCACCAAGTGAGGGCAGAATCCTCAAGTGTTCCAGCAGCAAATTTGACCCTACTGGCAGGGGGACAATTGCACATCTCAAATGCCGACTCGGCCTTCTCAGCCCAACGCAGGAAGTCTATAGCTCCCTCAGTGCCCTTAAACGTACTGGGCTTGCAGTCAAGGTAGTTCTTGAAGGTACACGTTCCGCTTGGACCTCCAGCTTGATTCTGAACGTGTGCGGCTAAAGCGGCCGCCGCGTGGTCGTTCAGCAGAGTTTGGAGTTCTGCTGCAGTCAGGTTGATGTTACCACGTCCGTGTCCAGCGTTTCTTCCAGCCATCTAGGTATTATCATCCCGAGATGTCGTCGCCTGAGGACACGTCCGAGTGTGCCTCTGGCTCAGCCGGTTCTTCCTCCGGTTCCTCCTCGGGATTTTCCTCGGTTTCCCCTTCAGGCTCTGCCTCAGGTTCCGCTGCGTTCTAAGCAAGTTGCATCTGTAAGACATCGCAACGCTCTAAAGCTATCTCGGTTCGGGTCCTTGCTACTTGGAGTTGCTCTTGCAAGTCTATCATCTCGGCTTGCATCTTTCTCATGATCTTCATCTGTTGATCACTAGCCTCTTGCATTTCCTTCATTGCCGCTGCCATGCGGGTAATCTCCTCCTTAGTCTCGGTTCCGTCTTTTAACAGTCCGGAAACGTTCGCTCTCATATAGCGCATATAACCCACGTCACGCTCCAAGCATTAAACAACAACTGCGAGAACTCGCTCTACAGGTTCGATTATGGGTGGTAGGGTGGGGGAATGGGGAAACTTGTTCGCGATAGACCATACGTCTGATCATGTTAGGGTAGCAATCCCAGCTAACGTCGTTTTCGTACATGCCTCCGGATAGGCGGTACCTCTTTGGTGCGGGAGCTTCGAGTTCCGGGACTACACGGGGTGGCGATGCGGTGGGTAACTGCGGTTCCTTCCCGTGAGCATGCGTCATCGAATCGGATGATGATGAGGGTGGCGTCGACATTCCTACAGGTAAGCCGTGTATGCGCGCGCGTATGAGTGAAAGAGGTAAAGAGATAGGATAACAAAGACTACACAAATCTATGCAGTGCGTATCATTATAACTAATGGGTCGTCGCGGTTATAGTCTAGTATGCATGCAGCTTCTAGTTCGCTATAACCAATGGCTCTGATACCAATCTGTCACACCCTCAAAATCCACTAACGGAGTTTTACCATCAGAGGGTGTGAACTAACAGGATCGGAATCATCAGTTATAATCAAACCATAAAATAAAGTTTCAAAAACCATGAAAACGTTTACGAGTAATTAAATGCGGAAGCGTAAAAACCTTTAATCAAAAGTTGCGTCACGCAGGACGACTTAAAACCAATGATAACCGTTAAAAATAAGTTTGCATAATAAAAGCGTTTTCAAGCAATGCATGTTCCTAAACCGCGCGTCAGCCTCGGCTACTGTTTGCGAAGAAATTCCCAAATTAAATCACCAAGATGCGCATCACAGAAAAACTCTCTCTAGCGTTCTTCCTAGCACCTAGTTCTTCAATCAAAGGCTTGATTTGATGATTGTATGTGTGTGTATAGTGGACGGCAGCCAAGGAGAGCCAAGGGAGTGGGTTGATCGGTTTTGGTGTGGGGAAGAATAATAGTAAGTTAGGGTTTTATTCTTAGTATTATTTATAATAATCTATGTTACACTTTGGCCCCTCCACTTCTAAGTATTACTTTTCCTAGCTTAAACTAACCTGTTTACATCTTGAGTTAACGTTTATAACCATGTTATCACATAACACATAAGTCTAACACATAATTATCACATAATTACTGTTTTGACGTTTTTCGTTTATTCATCAATCGTTTGCGTCAACTCGTTTGCGTTTCGGTGCAACTCCCGAAAGACTACACATGTAGTAAGTGTTAAGCGTCATTTAAACCCTAGTTTAAATGTAATGAAGTGTGCGTTATAGATTCAGTGATCTTAAGTTTGAATTGACGGAGTTGAGTTAACGGAGTTAACCTGAAATTGACGATTGTCACCGAAACAAGTCAAACGTCTTCTTATGTTTGTATTTGTTTGGCCTCAAAGGACATGATATGGTTTTAGCCTAAGAGTTTGTCGCTATCACTGAGAATGAGAGACGTTTTTCAACGTTAACTACGTTTAACCAAACACAGAATGCATATCCAATGGGTTATTTAATTGAGACTGGCCTTAACTAGTTCCAGGTAATGTATCTTATGTAAGAATACTACTCATCAGTCACAATGAATCGATTTCCCCTATCCTCCGCTCTAGTGGGAATTGTGTTTCAAGTCCAACATCGAACAAGGAATATTTAGAAAATATCTCTCCTAATACGAGAAGATAGTTTCTAGGTCATAAGGTAGCTCTTATCTCCGCCACTTTAGTGTGAATACTGATTCTGGTTAAAGCGAATATAACTATGCTCAAGGTAGGAAAGTCGGTTACTGATGTCCCCAATATCAACATACCATTAGCGTTTATATATAGGGTGTAACACAGCTAACTCACCACACTAATAGCACATCTTCGGTGCTTCTCATTACCAATCCTAACCAAACTATATCTTCCCAGTGTCAAGTGTAACTGGTAAATTTCTCTTCTCCACTTTATCCAAGAAAAGATGAGTATATGTTTTCCATCTAAGATACACCAATATGAATCTATGTGAATACTTGGATGGATGGTTACTCATCGTTCCTCGTGAGTTATGGATCTGAGGAGGGTTTTGATGATGAACGGTCTTACGCCAACTGACATGACTTATTCACATTAACTATCTAGTCCTCAGTCGGGCGGTATAAGGTAATTCGGGAATAGAAATACGTCGTTTCTTAAACTTTGTTCCAAGGGGAAGTAGAAGTCATAATGAGGACACAGTAATTCGGGTTTAATTCAAATTAAGTTTCTTCACAGGCGAAGTCATTATCGTAGGTTGATCGTCTATTGGATAGTATATCCATCACTTTGCTATTTTTTTACTAGAAGAAAAGTTTATCCATATGTCTTGTCAAGGTCATACTCGCTGTCTATTGAAGTTGAGGTTTGGAATTTATCACTTCGTTATGTGTGTGCAAATTGATGGCATTAGCGGGTTTGAGCTTGTAATGAGAAAAATGGGAAGCAATCAATTTAGTTTCCTTCACGAGGGCATTCAATAATACTTAGGCTATTTGGGGTTTGACTCAGACTAGGGCGAGTCAGTTCTGGAGGTTTGTATCAAAAACCTGTTCGTTGTTACTATTGGCACATAAGATGAGTTACACCATCAGCCTTCACATACGATCAAGGCGTTACTTCAGGCGATTAAGAATCATTGCTCTGGGGCCAAAAACTTTCTAGGAAAAGTTGCATAGAGAATTCCCCAATCCTTAGGGAGGCGTCTTTAGAGCTATGGATTGAGAGGAAGATTCAACGCTTTTTGAAAGATTACATAACTAAATTGCCGATTTCCATGAGAGTTGAGGTAGGACAATACTAGTATCTAGTTCACGGGGTCAAGATGAGGCGAGTGATTAAAATTGTTTCTGAGAATGTTAGCCAAAGAGGGGTGTTAAAGAAGATATTTTTGAAAGAGCTTTGTTATAGGGTTACGGTTCCATCCGTGCATAAGGTATTCGAATTCATCGCATTCTACTGGAGGTTCGATGGTTTAAATTATGTTTTTCGATGTCCTTGAGAAAATGGGTTTATCTTATGGAATGGTCTGATTATAGAGTTTGTCATGGTCAGAAAAAAAAATTTCATGCTAAAATGGGAGTTAACAATTGGTCAGGGTAGTATATCAACAGGAACATTTAGCTAGGTCGCACAAACATGGTGTTGGTTTATAAGAGGTTCTTATAACTTCTCATATACACTAGGGTTAAAGGTCCTGCCACGACATGCTAGAGAGGTTTGAATTCAGATTATTTTCATAACAAGGTTTGGAAAAGATATCTTAAGCTTGCCAAAATAACTTGCATATTGGTAAGTAAAACAGCAAATTTTATGAGGCTCCATCTTCAATCGGCTAGTCACTTATACCAGTTATAGAACATATTATTCAATTTCTACTAGTGTTGGACGAGTTATGAGAGCTTCCAGCAATGGTGGAAACTTAGGTTTGAGATTCATGGACTATGACCACACTATAGGATTCATTAGGATTCACATGCACCATAAATTATTATTAAGTGTGCACCCAAAATAATAATTCGGTTTACATGATCAGCCCAATTCCTCCCACCATGCGTCAAGTTGTCCCTTAGTTTGCGTTGCCGAGTACCGAATGATACTAATCATGAAATGGTAAGCAAAAAGACTTTTTATTGATGGTACATAGATTAGGTCAGAGTTTAGTTTTACAGGTGGCAGATGAATACATGTTCGTGAAGCAAACATGCAATCGAAGTATGACTTAGACATAAGCTAGAAATAAAGTGAAGTAAGCATTTTTTTCCCTCTAAGTCAGAATAGACTTTGAGTGTGTTGGGTTTTATACAAGCTTATCAAAGTTCAAGTTAACCATTTTAACAAGAAAACGCAACGGAAGCTTAGATTTTAAAACTTGTTATGAACATACCATTATGTTAAAATTAAAACCCAATGAACAAGGATCAATATTACAAGAACAATATGCTCACAAAATGTAAATGTACCTCCTTATACCTTATAGGATGATGTAGGTTGTTGAAGGGGATGATGGATGAAAGGCAAGCCTCCAAAGAAGAAAACCTCAAGAGAGTGATACCCCAAGCCTTTTGCAACAACACCAAGTTATTTGCTAGGATTCTTGAACACCAAAACAAGCTCACAAAACCCCTTTTTTTCCTGCTGCTGCTGCCGTGATTAAATTAGGGAGAAAGAGAGAGTTTTGAAGCTTGATTATACTTGAAAGGATTCAAAAACAAGACCCAAAATGCATGTGTGTTGAATGGAGGAACATAAAAGGAGAACCAAAGAGTATCTTGGTCTTTGATTGGGCAAAACCACCACCCCCACATGGGTGGCCGGTTTTGTTATGTTTCCTTTTTTTTTTTTTTTTTTTTTTTTTTTTTGTTTTGTGTTTTAACATTTAAAACATCTCCATTCATTTTATAAAACTCATTTTCATAAAATGTGCATACATCTATTTAATTATTTAACCAATTAAATAATTAGTTTATATAAACAAATTATCCAAATAATTTATTTGAATCCTCAAGTGTGTTTGTTTAGAAAACCAATTTTCTAAACACGTAGTGTTCGGTATTCATTTAAATGATCAAATCGTTAAAAGAATACATTTGGTGTCGTCTAGCTTGTTATTGGGTATGACCCGACTTGGACCAAACACAGTTAGCCACATTAGTATAAGTATGTGTCTCGGGCATACGTAATTCCAACAATCTCCCACTTGCACGAGATACATAGAAAATTAATGCAAGTGGTGAATACCGCCTAACAACAGTTCACCACCCCTAATGTGTTTGACGAAGTGCCATTCAATAACATCATCCCTTCAAGTTCCTTACTTGATATGATTTAGGTGAATCTATCATTATATCCCTTTGTTGCTAGATGTCATGTTGGATCTAAGAGACATAGGTGATCATTCTCTTTTCAATTCAACTTTATCAGGCCTTAGACATCTAAACTCTCAACACATAAGAGGAACAAATTCCGTCTTGACTGTATACGCCTCTCACTATCACTTTATACTCCACCCGAGCTCATCCTTATGTACCATCTTTTACGAATAGCGAAGGGGAGAGTCAAAGTGTAATACTCGGTGAAAATCAAGACCCAATATACATCTCAGGTCTAAGGATAATATGAAATTCTCCTTTACTCAAGATTACTAATGATCAAGTCAATCGACTCCATGTAGTAATATTGAGAGCGGGTCAGTCCAATATTTGTATCCCATAAATATCTATGAACTTTGGCAGCAAACCTATGCTCCATATTCATTCCTTATGAATATCCACCAATCCTAGTTCATAATAGTCTTGCTTCATATTTGTTCCCACAAATGTGATCGACTACGGACTTTTAGAATAAGATAACTTATTCATGGATTAAACATGCAAAATTAGAATTTAACTCAAGATTCCATAATCATATAAAAGAGTTAAATTACAAAAGTCTTTTAAACTTTAATACAAAATAGATCAAATCCAATTACTAGAATATCGAAGTCCTAAGCCACTCGCATGACGCTCATGTTTCGGTCTTTCTAGGAGCTTCGTGAATGGGTCCGCAAGATTTTGATCAGTTCCAACTTTGCGAATACATATCTTTCCCTTTTCAACTTCATCCCTTATGTAGTTGAATCTCCGCTCTATGTGCCTTGTCTTTTGGTGCGAACGAGGTTCCTTGATTTGTGCAATCGCACCCTCGTTGTCACAAAAGATTTCTAGGGGGTCTTGAATGGAAGAGACCACCCCTAGATCGGTAATGAATTTCTTCAACCATGCAGCTTCTTGAGCTGCCAATGAAGCGGCGATGTATTCTGATTCTGTAGTGGACAATGCTACCACTTCCTGTTTTGAGCTCTTCCAAGAGACAGCTCCTCCATTAAGAGTGAACACATACCCAGATTGTGATCGAGAATCATCTCGATCAGTTTGGAAGCTCGCATCCGTGTAACCTTTTATAGCGAGTTCCTCCTCACCAGATCCATATATCAGAAACATATCCTTAGTTCTCCTAAGGTATTTCAATATGCTCTTAACAGCCATCCAATGACTGTCTCCTGGATTCTGTTGGTATCTGCTTGTCATGCTCAAAGCGCATGACACATCCGGTCTAGTACATATCATCGCATACATGATGGATCCTATAGCAGAAGCATATGGGATTTGTTTCATCATGTCTTGCTCACCCTTTGAGCTTGGACATTGAGCTGAACTCAATATGGTCCCTCTTTGAATAGGTACAAAACCTTTCTTGGAGTTTTCCATCTTGAACCTTTTCAAGATTTTATCAATGTATGTACTTTGGTTCAAACCTATCAAGCGCCTTGACCTATCCCTATAGATCTTTATTCCCAAAATATAGGCAGCTTCACCAAGATCCTTGATGGAAAATCTACTTCCAAGCCAAGCCTTAACGCTTTCCATGGTTGGAATGTCATTTCCAAATAGTAGAATGTCATCGACATACAATACTAAGAAGGTAATTATACTCCCACTAGCCTTTTTATACACACAAGCCTCATCAGCGTTCTTGATGAACCCAAAATTTTTGATTTCTTCATCAAAACGATGATTCCAAGTTCTAGATGCTTGTTTCAATCCATAGATTGATTTCTTTAACTTGCATACCTTTTTAGGATGTTTCGGATCGACAAAACCCTCAGGCTGAACCATATAGACATCTTCCTCAAGATATCCATTTAGGAAAGCGGTCTTGACATCCATTTGCCAAATTTCATAATCATAATGTGCGGCTATGGCAAATAATATCCTAATAGACTTTAGCATTGCCACAGGCGAAAAAGTTTCATCATAATCAACCCCTTGAGTTTGAGTGAAACCTTTAGCTACAAGTCTTGCTTTATAAGTATCCAAGTTTCCATGCATATCCGTTTTTCTTTTGAAAACCCACTTACTTCCAACGGCTTTGGAGTTGAGTGGTGGTTCAACCAATTCCCAAACTTGGTTGTCATACATGGATTGCATCTCAACGTTCATGGCTTCAAGCCATTTGTCACAATCATTCTTGGACATTGCATCACGGTATGTGGTTGGTTCATCCGAATCTACCACGTAGCAACCTTCTACAAAAAATCCATATCTTTCAGGTGGATTGCTAATTCTACCAGATCTGCGAACGTTTTGTGTGTTTTGATCAACCACTTGATCACTTTCAACAACCTCTTGTTGAGTGCTAGTATCAACCAATTGTGTATCATCTTGTGATTCTTGATCCTCATCAAATTTCACTGTTCTACTATTAGTTCCTTCCTCAAGGAACTTAGTTTCCAAGAACTTACCCTTTCGAGCAATAATAACATTTTGCTCACTAGGATCGTAAAAGTAATATCCTAAATCATCTTTAGGATAACCTATAAAGATACACTTAGTGGATCGGACTTCTAATTTGTTTGGGGTGTATTGCTTTACATAAGCTTCACAACCCCAAACTTTTAAGAATGATAGCGATGGAGCCTTTCCATGCCATACTTCAAAAGGTGTCTTCTCCACTTTCTTGGTTGGAGCCATATTCAATATGCGAACAGCGGAAAGTAAAGCATAGCCCCAAAATGATAGAGGTAAAGTGCTTCTAGCCATCATCGATCGAACCATATCTAATAGGGTACGATTTCTCCTTTCAGACACACCATTATGTTGTGGTGTTCCAGGTGGAGTAAGTTGTGAAATAATTCCACAACTCTTAAGATGATCTTGAAAAATACCACTTAGGTATTCACCTCCTCTATCACTACGAAGTACTTTGATTGTGGTTTTGAGTTGTCTTTCTACTTCAGCTTTGAAGTCTTTGAACATTTCAAAAGCTTCATCTTTGTGTTTCATTAAGTACACATAACCATATCGACTATAATCGTCAATAAAGGTAATGAAGTATCTTTCACCATTCCTAGTCATTGGTCTAAAAGGACCACATACATCCGAATGTATGATACCCAATAATTCTTTTGACCTTTCAAAAGTTTTATTAAAGGGTTGCTTTGTCATTTTGCCTTGTAAACAAGATTCACATACATCAAATGAATCAAACTCATTGGTTTCTAGAATACCACTCTTGCGAAGAGTTTGCATGCGATTCTTGCTTATATGTCCAAGGCGACAATGCCAAAGATAGGGATCACCCAAGTCCTTCTTGAGTTTCTTGGTGTTGACATTATACATTGAACTACTATGTGACATACCACTTTGATCTATTTCATATATACCATTCATGGGTATAGCTTTAAAATAAAATATGCCATTCATCAAAACATGAATATCATAATCCATAAATTTAAAATCAAAGCCACATTGTTTCAAAAGGGACACGGAAATAATGTTTCTCCTTAACTTAGGAGCATACAAAACATTCTTCAAAATTACTTCCAAACCACTTGGAAGCTTTAACAAGTAGTCTCCTTGAGCTTGGACTTCAACTCTTGCTCCATTGCCCATAAAGAGACTAATGTCCCCTTTGTTGAGTTGTTTATTTCTTTTGAACCCCTGCAACAAATTGCAAATGTGAGTTCCACATCCGGTATCAAGTACCCATGTATTTGAAGAAATAACATTTAGTTCAACATATATAGTAAAGATAATACCTGAGGTATGCCCCGCATCCCTCTTATCTTTTAATGCATTGAGATAGGTCGGACAATTCCTTTTCCAATGTCCTATCTCTCCACACTCAAAGCATGGATCTTGTGTCGCAACCTTTTGCTTCTTTTCCTTCGGTTTGTAGGGCGTGATGGCTTTCCTCTTTCCCTTTCCTTGAACGTGGCCCTTGCCCTTAGCAACATTTGCTTTGGGGTTGGAGTTATGTCCCCTTTTGCCTTCATTGATTGTTAGAACGGGTAAAACCTTTTTACCCATTCCCGCTTCGGCCGTTCTTAGCATTGCGTGAAGCTCACCAATGCTTTTGTCCCATCCATTCATGTTATAATTTATGACAAAAGTTTCAAACCTTTTGGTCAATGAGTTGAGGATCAAATCCGTAGCCAACTCATTAGACACGGGACAATTCAACCTATTTAGCTTTTCAATGTAGCTTTTCATCTTTAGGACATAAGATGAGACGCTTTGGGTTTCCTCCATACGACATGCATGAAACGCTCGAACCGTTTCGAAACGTTCCGCTCTAGCTTGTTGAAGGAACATTTCCTTCAATTGAGTTATCATGTCGTATGCCCCATGATGCTCGAAATCCTTTTGGATTTCGGGAATCATAGTTGCTAACATGAGGCAAGAGGCTTGTACCGAATCTTTGGTGTACTTGACCCAATCGTAATAAGCCTCTTCATCTTCCACGTTAGGCTCGTCGGGAATGGGATCGTCTAAGACATATGATATCTCTTCTTGCTTGAGAACTATTCTCAAGTTGCGATACCAATCCATAAAGTTATTATGGTTTAGACGATCCTTTTCAAGGATGGTTCTTAAGGATAGGTTACGGGTGTTATGGGTAGAGGTGTTTGCATTGTTAGCGGCCATCTACAAAATTTAACAAAGTTTTATTTAGTATTATAAACAATTTTAATTATTAATACCCTTTTATTCCAAATTTTAAAATAATAATTAAATTCTAGAATCCAACGATAAATCAAATTTCGGTTAGGTGACCTTTATCCCGTTATTTGATTTAACAAGGTAGTCAACCTTGACGATTGCAACCCTTTGCAACTTCTAGAGGTATGGGACCATTCGAAATCCTTATTTCGTGTTGGCATGTTTATCCCATCAACACCATTGGACCCCATGCTTAGGTGACCTTTATCACATGGTTTCCAATTCAAGTCGTCCTACTTGTATAAACATGTAAGATTAACATACAAGTGGTTAGGTGACCTTTATCCCACAAATATGTTAATATTACCCTAAGTATATTAGTTTGCTCAAAATGGTTAGGTGACCTTTATCCCATTTAAAGTTCCCTAATACGTTAAGTGTCATACAAAAGGATGGTGTTAGACTTGTTTCCTTGGTAATTATGAAAAGGGATTTTTAAAGTTTTCCAATATTCTAGTTTGAAAAACATTATGCCATATCCTAACATGCATTTAGTAATATGGCGATTTTGAAAACCAATTTTCAAGGTTCTAGTTATAATAAAACCAATTTTATTATATGTGAGTAATCGCTTAGTTTTAATAAACCCATTTTATTAACTAATTGACGCGATATTACCAAATATATATTAGAACCCGTTTTATGCTTGTTGTCGTTCCTATGTGACGGTTTGGATATCCTAATATCTATCAACCACACATTACATAAAGTAAAACAAACAACCAAGCATACATGCAAAATATAGTCATAACCGAGAACCGCTAAGTTTGACCATACTTGTTAGCCGAAACAAGTATAGGTCATAAGTCTCACCTAAGGGACAAAACATGACACAAGGATGGAATGTTGACTCCCACTTGATCTTGCATCCAAATGCTTCAAGTATCCTTTCCAAGTTGTTGTGTTCTTGTTGGGCTTGTAAATGGGCTCCAAACTTCCAAAAGTTTTCTTGGGCCCAAGAGTGAAATTTATGGGCTTAATGGGCTTGAATCCCATGATGGGCCGGTGAGGCCCAACAAGCCCAAAATTTGGTCCAAGGCCCAAATCCACCAATTCTTGCATCTTCAATTTTTTACAAAATGTATCCTAATACATATTTTTCTAAAACAAAGAAAATGCAACTAATCTATTTATTACATACCAACTTATGAATAAATAAATTACACAAGCCTAAAATATGAATTATTACAACCATATTGAATAATAAATATAACCAACATACACATAACAATAATCAACACATCCAAGGTCTCGGTTTCGGTTATGACACATCCAAACATACCAAATGTTCTAAGCATGCAACCTAAGCAACCATTGCCCAAAAACATCAAAAGGAATCGGCCCCCCCCCCCCAAGAGGCTACGGCCCAAAACCCCCCCCCCCCCAAAAATGCAATTTTGATATTTTCAACATCCAAATGTTAAATGGTTTCCTAAGATCTTTGCATGCATGTCAAGATCTTACAAAACCATGAGGGGTTAAATCCACCAAAATTTCGGACCCCCTTTTCACCCATGAAAAAAATCCGAAATTTATGAACATGCAAGGAGCATAAGTCCTTGTAACCGGCTCTTGATGCCATTGTTGGGTTTTATACAAGCTTATCAAAGTTCAAGTTAACCATTTTAACAAGAAAACGCAACGGAAGCTTAGATTTTAAAACTTGTTATGAACATACCATTATGTTAAAATTAAAACCCAATGAACAAGGATCAATATTACAAGAACAATATGCTCACAAAATGTAAATGTACCTCCTTATACCTTATAGGATGATGTAGGTTGTTGAAGGGGATGATGGATGAAAGGCAAGCCTCCAAAGAAGAAAACCTCAAGAGAGTGATACCCCAAGCCTTTTGCAACAACACCAAGTTATTTGCTAGGATTCTTGAACACCAAAACAAGCTCACAAAACCCCTTTTTTTCCTGCTGCTGCTGCCGTGATTAAATTAGGGAGAAAGAGAGAGTTTTGAAGCTTGATTATACTTGAAAGGATTCAAAAACAAGACCCAAAATGCATGTGTGTTGAATGGAGGAACATAAAAGGAGAACCAAAGAGTATCTTGGTCTTTGATTGGGCAAAACCACCACCCCCACATGGGTGGCCGGTTTTGTTATGTTTCCTTTTTTTTTTTTTTTTTTTTTTTTTTTTTGTTTTGTGTTTTAACATTTAAAACATCTCCATTCATTTTATAAAACTCATTTTCATAAAATGTGCATACATCTATTTAATTATTTAACCAATTAAATAATTAGTTTATATAAACAAATTATCCAAATAATTTATTTGAATCCTCAAGTGTGTTTGTTTAGAAAACCAATTTTCTAAACACGTAGTGTTCGGTATTCATTTAAATGATCAAATCGTTAAAAGAATACATTTGGTGTCGTCTAGCTTGTTATTGGGTATGACCCGACTTGGACCAAACACAGTTAGCCACATTAGTATAAGTATGTGTCTCGGGCATACGTAATTCCAACAGAGTGTACCATAAGCAAGATGTTTTCAGTTGCGCAGTCAATCTACTCTTCCAGCAGCATCGTCTAATGAAATGAGCGCGCGACTCAGGAATGAAAATTATGGCATCTCAATGCCGATGAATTTTAAAAAAAAATGCCTTAAAGGGTCTGCCTCAAAGAGGTGTCTCACACCCGAGACTCAAGTTTGGAGTTTGGAGTGGAGTATGGCTAGCAAGTTTAGGATACTCAAGATGGTAGATAGATAAGAGACTCACTTCTGACATACCCAACTCTTGAAAAGGTTATACTCGCTTGGCATTTCCCGTGCAAGGGCCTGAGATGACTCATCATTCTAGACGATTCCGTTGCTATATTCAAGCCGATATTTCCTCGGCTCCAATGATGTGAAAATGGGTGAAGGTTCCGATGTGACAACAAGAGTGGTGTGATCCTTATCCGAGGATAATGTTGTGGATGATGTCGACATACCCGTATGGCATTGTAGAGTTAAGTGGTCATGTACTAACATACTCCATACCCCAAGTACAGAATAAATGTGTATGCAATTTCACGATTAATATGCTTGTCATAAATTTGTGCAGAAGCTAAGTGCGAAATCAATGCGGTGCAAATACGACGCGTACACATATGCAGTGCATGCATGAATGAAATGTATTTCTGGGTTTGTAAGTATTAAAACTGACACAAAGCTTTGAAAACGGTTATAGACTAATTTTTGAAAACAAACCTAGTTCACTATAACCAATGGCTCTGATACCAATCTGTAACACCCTCAATGTTCAACTAACGGGTTTTACCGTGTGACGTGTGACATACCAGGATCTAGCCATGTGTCATAACGAACAACCAATTTATAATGGAAAATATTTAAATATTATAGCTAATAATAAATTAGGTAAGTACATTTACAATAAATTCTTACATTTGCGGAATGGTATAATTTATGAAAACACTTAACAACCCAGAGTGCGTGTCAAGACGCCCAGACATAACATTTCATTAAAGACTCCCAGCATAATTCGATGCTTAGTGGGATCCATGCATCCTAGGCTGATTTCAACTTCGCACATGCACCTTAAACACCTGAGAAAGACATGTTAAAATGGGTCAACACAACGGTTGGTGAGTCCACAGGTTTGAGTTTAAAAACAAGTTTTTCAAACAAACCATTTAGTAAGTAAACAATATAAGTAGTAAAGCATGGATAATGTACGGATAATGTATGCATTAGTAATACCGCTAGTTAATTAGGCTAGCAATCATGTTACATTAGTGTAGGTTCCATTGTGACTGAGGCTGACTTGTTAGTTTGTTGCCACCCATTGAGTCTAATATAAGACTAGTGTGTTTCTAGTAAATGTGACGCCCGACGACTGCCTCAACCGAGAGCCCCGAGGGGGTTCGTCAAGCCCAGTAGTACTACCTTTCATTACCGAGCCAATGTTCAATTGTTAACGGTTCAATGTGCATGGGGACTTCAGTATAAGTTCACAATGTACACATGAGGTATTAAAAAGTCTACAATTATCCAAAAGTTTGTATGTTTCATGCTTTCCCCCCAAAAGGAGTAAGTAAAAAGCGGGGTACTGAAACTCACCTCGAATGCTGTTCAAATTGAAAGTCAACTGCTTAAGTAAAAATTGTTCTAGTGCCTAAATCATACAAGCACTATAAGTATCTTCTAAGCGATTCCTAGAACCCTTAGTATCCAAACAATTCCCTTGTTTATTTGAAGTTTGACCAAAGTTTGACTTTTTGTTGACTTTGACCAAAGTTTGACTTTTCGTTTGACTTTTGACCAAAAGGTCCAAGTTGTTGACCATTGACTAAAAAGTCCAAGTCTCGATAACCGAAGACTAAAAATTGAGTTTTGTTGAACGTTGACCAAAATGTTGACCTTTGACCAAAATGTTGACTGACAGTCCAAAATGTTGACCGACGGCCCGTTGGTGACTTTTGACTAATTCGCTAGGCTTAGAATGATCACATTATATTCCTAATCACAAAAATTAAGTAACGTACACTTAGCCAATTTTCATACAATCTTATGGCTAAGTCTAACATTTAACAATTTCAACACTTCACAAGTAAGACTAACCACTTAGTAAAATAGGTCTAAGTTAACCCATAAAGTCAAAATTCAAATTATCGCAATCATTCTATTACAAACTACAATTATTTGTACTAACCAATATGTTAATCATCCTTACCAAGTTTTCAATCATCAAAACTGACTTTTCCAACCAACCATAACTTGTAATTAAATTACCAAATAATTCACACATATTCTTAGAAGTATTAGGTATAACATATATTTTCTTATAATTTTACAATTCATCAAAACATACAGAATATTCACACTCTACAACAACCTATTTTCAGTCTCTATTTTAACATAGCAGTACACAAATATTTGCCAAAAATTCTACATTTGTTCAATTGATGCAAGACCAATTGGGTTAGATTCCTACTTCAATGTATAACATTCCAGAATTGGAATAACACCCATATCTATTTTCAATCTCAAGTTATACAATTTAAAACACAACTCAGAAAATTTCTCTTTCAATCAGGATTGTAATCCGATTTTGTAAGTTAATAAAACCTAGTCAAACAAAGTCCAAAAATTATGATTCTTGACTTTTTGAAAAGTATATTCAAAGTACTTAATCATAGTATCAAAAATAAATCAGAAACACCAACGTATCATTTAGTTATTCAATCTACTATCTAAAACACAGAATCTATCAACAAGCATATTCAAACCAAAAGTCACAAAAATCATGATTCTTATATCCTTATGATTTTTAATCATCAAAGAACATATTTTTACAATCAAGTCTCATATATTTCATTATTTTACTGATATATAAAATAACATAGAGTTACAAAAAGGTTTCCATCTTTTCTTTTAAATCAAAACACAAAATTTCTTTTAACAATCAACCTTGATTGTTCTTAGTTCATTTCACAAATTCAATTTTTTGGATACTAGGTTTTCAAAACAAAAAATCAAAATATGAATAAGAATATGTACTAAACCATATTTAACTATTGCTTGATTCAAAATCCAATACTCTTTCTTCCAAATTCACCAAGTTGTTTATGGTTTTTGAGAGAGATTTTGAGAAAACAAAATGTGTGTGTGTGTGTTTGTGTGAAATGGACGGCCCAAAGGAAAAGAAAAGGAAAAATATGTTGGAATATCGTATGCCCGAGACACATAATTAAGTTAATGTGGCTAGTTATGTTTGATCCAAGTCGGGTCATACCCAATAACGAGTTAGACACACACCAATTATGTATTTGTTAAGATAAGATCTATAAGACAAATACAGAACACGACACATTCAGAAAAACGGGTTTCTGAATAATTACTTGAAAGTATTAAATAATTAATTGGTTAATTTATTTATTCAAATAATTATTATTGGAATAATTATTTAACTATGTATTCTTTTATAAAATGGTTTATAAAAGATGGGGTGTTTATATATTTTATAAAGTATAAAATATATAAAATAAAAAAAAAAAAAAAAAATAATGTTGGGGCCGGTTTTGGGTGGGCCCCACACCCCACCAATTTGGTCAAAATGTCAACATGCAAAAGATGGAGTGTTGTCTTGTATAAACCCATGTGATGGTGTTTGCATGTGAGGATAAATAATGATCAAGTGTTTACATCTTTTAAGTAACCTTTTGAAAAACAAAAAAAACCCTTTCTTTCTTTCTCTCAACCTCACGGCCAAAAGAAAGAAGAAAAAGGCTCGGGTTTTTCGTGTTCAAGCTCCCTAGCATAGCTCGGTGCGTGTTGGAGGCTCGGGGTATAATCGGTTTGAGGGTTTTCATTTGAAAGTCTTGCATTCACATCATCATCTTCTTCAACCATCCACCAAACTCTTAAAGGGCTAAGATTGTAAGTGTTTACATACTTTGATAGTTTAGTTATTCCCGTATCATTTGATCCTAGCTTCGGGTTTCTAGTAAATAGATTATTGGTAATCTTGCAATGAATAAACTAGGTTGTTCATATGATTAGTTTGTCTATCACGTTTCCGCATTAATTATAACTAGTTAAACGGTTAACTAAGTTTGTAAATTCCATAGAAACCCAACAAATGGCATCAAGAGCCGGGATACGGGAAACTAAGCTTCGGGTTCTCGGTTTTTTATTTTCCCCTTGAAAGATTTATACAAAAATTAACATGCATGATATTTTTGTATTTAATCTTGTTATTGTTTTTGGCTTAGTTCAAAAAAAAAAAAAAAAAAAAAAAAAAAAAAAACCGAGCAAATGGGCCGAAGCCCAATTCGGGTGAATTTGGGCCGAAGCCCACTTGAAAAAGGGTTATTGGGCTAACCGGTTTTATAAAAATTTTTGGGCCGAGCCCATGGGTTTTTATATTGGGCCGGGCCCATAAGTTTCATTTGGGCCGAGCCCATGCAATTTTGTTTGGGCCGAGCCCATGCAGTTTTGATTGGGCCGAAGCCCATAATCTTGGTATTGGGTCAAGCCCAAATGGGTTGGGCTAGGCCGGATAAAGGCAAGGGGTTTTGGAACGGGTTCCTATGACATATCGGGTTATGTTTGTTAGTACTAGACCGAGCCGTAGACCAAATGGATGTTTTGTTTGTGATTGATGGTTGTGATTGTAATTTATTATTCAAAGTATCGGTTTGTAATAATTAATTAGGGGCTATTTTGTAATTATTTATTCATATGGGCATGTAATAAATAGGTAATTTGTAATATCTTTATTTTATAGAAAAAATGTATTAGGACATTTAATTTTGTAAAATTAAAGAAGATTGCAAAGTTGGAAGTTTGGGCCTAATTGGGCCGGGTATGGTCATAATGGGTTTCACAAGCCCATTAAGGGATTCAAGCCCAAAAGGACCTAAGCCCACCAATTGAGCCCAAGTGGAAGCTTATGGAAGCTAAGGCCCAAGTTCAAGCCCAATGGATCACAACAAGGTTGAAGAAGATGCTCGAAGCATTTGGATGCGGGATCGAGTGGGAGCTACAACATCCATGTGTCATGTGTCCCTTAGGATCGGACCTAAGACACACACTTGTTTCGGCTAACAAGTGTGGTCTAACTTAGTGGCTCGTGTCTAGTATAATTATGTATGCTTGTTAATTGATTGTTTGATTGTGTGGTTGTTAGATATTAGGATATCAACTTCGTCACATAGAATTAATTAACAAAGCATAAAACGGGTTCTAATAATTATCGGTAATTACGTGACACATAGTTTAATAAAATGGATTTATTTACTAGCCGTCTCACGCCCATAATAAAATGGCTTTATTATAAATTAGAATTTTGAAAATGGTTTCAAAATATCATGTTACTAAATGCATGTTAGAACATGATTTAAAGTTTTACAACTAGAATTATTAAAACTAAAAATCCCTTTTTAAATTTAAGGATAATAAGTTAAACACCATCCTTTTGTATAACACTTAACATATTAATAAGCTCTTAGTGGGAAAAAGGTCACCTAACCGCATAGAGTAAATTAACATGTTGAGGTAATATTGGCATAAAATGGGAAAAAGGTCACCTAACCGTTTGTATGTTAATATTACAAGTTGATACAAGTAGGACGACTTAAATTAGAACCATGTGAAGAGGGTCACCCAAGCATGGGGTCTAATAGGTGTTGATGGGATAAACATGCCAACACGAAATATGATTTCGAACCGGTCCCATAAATTCTAGAAGTTGCAAAAGGGTTTGCAATTGTTATGAATAACTACCTTGATAAACCGACAATGGGAAAAAGGTCACCTAACCGGAGTCGGGTTTATCGTTGGATTCTAGATTTTAATTATTAATTATATTTGCATATATAAAAAGGGTATTAATAATTAAAAGGTAAAACACTAAAATGAACTTAATTAAAATTCTGCAGATGGCCGCACACGTCGACGACAACATAATCCCTAACGTCCAAAACGTATCTCTCCGATCTATTCTCGCTAAAGACCGTCTTAACCACAATAACTTTTCGGATTGGTTCCGAAATTTAAGGATTGTTCTAAAACAAGAAAAATTATATCATGTTTTGGAAACACCTATCCCCGAAGAACCGGAAGAGGGAACTGAGGTCGAATACATGAATTGGGTCAAACTCACGGAAGATTCCATTCAAGTATCATGCCTCATGTTGGCGACTATGGTTCCCGAAATCCAAAAGGATTTCGAAAACCATAATGCGTACGACATGATTACTCAACTTAAGGAAATGTTCCTTAAGCAATCGAGAGTGGAAAGGTTCGAAACGGTTCGAGCCTTACATGCATGTAGAATGGATGATAGTCAACCAGTTTCATCTTATGTACTTAAGATGAAAAGTTATATTGATCGGCTCACTAAGCTCAATTGTCCCATCTCAAATGAGTTAGCAACGGATTTGATCCTTAACTCTTTGTCGAAAAGGTTCGACACTTTCGTGTTAAATTATAACATGAACGGGTGGGACAAAACCATTGGAGAACTTCACTCAATGCTTAAAACAGCCGAGGCGAGCATGGGCAAAAGGGTTTACCCGTGTTTGCAATCAATGAAGGTAGATCCAAGAATCGATCTCAACCCAATCTTAAGGCTAAGGTAGCTAAAAGGAAGGGTCCCCCTATGCATCTTAAGGGTAAGGGCAAATCACCGGTTATGGCAAAGAAACAAAAGGTTGTGGAACCAAGGGGTCATAAGGATGATCCTTGTTTTGGTTGTGGGGAGACCGGACACTGGAAACGCAATTGCCCGGTCTACCTAAAAGAGCTAAAAGACAAGAGGAATGCGGCGCATACCTCGGGTAATGTCTTTATGATTAATGTTGAGCTAAATCTTATTTCTTCTAACACATGGGTATTGGATACCGGATGTGGAACTCATATTTGCAATTGGTTGCAGGGGTTCAAAAAGAATGAAGACTTAAAGAAGGGCGAAGTGAATCTTTTCATGGGCAACGGTGCAAGAGTACACGTGGTCGCTAGAGGAGACTTCACTTTATCACTTCCAAGTGGTTTGGAAGTTGTTTTAAAAAATGTTTTGTATGCTCCTAGTTTGACTAGGAACATTATTTCTGTGCACCTTCTTAGACAATGTAACTTTGACTTTAAATTTGTAGGATCGGAAATGCATGTGTCATCTAATGGTATCTTTTATTTTAAAGCTGTACCAAACAACGGTATTTATGAATTGGTTCATGATAATACCTCAAATAGCTCATTATATCAAACTTCTACTAAAAGACTCAAAAAGGGTTTGAGTGATTCCTACATTTGGCATTGTCGCCTTGGACACATAAACAAGAATCGTATAAACACTCTCCAAAAGAATGGTCTTTTGAAAACAAACGAGTTAGGTTCGTTTGATGAGTGTGAATCTTGTATTCAAGGCAAGATGACCAAAGAGCCTTTCAAAGGTACAAATGAAAGGGCTAAGGATTTGTTAGGTATCATACATACGGATGTATGCGGACCTTTCAAGCCAACTAGTAGGAATAGTGAAAGGTACTTCATTACCTTTACCGACGATTTTAGTCGATATGGGTATGTTTATCTAATGAAACACAAACATGAAGCCTTTGAAATGTTCAAAGAATTTCAAAATGAAGTGCAAAATCAGCTCAACCGAACAATCAAGGTACTCCGCTCCGATAGAGGAGGCGAATACCTAAGTGATACCTTTCAAAGTCATCTTAGAGATTGTGGAATTATTTCACAGCTCACTCCTCCTGGAACTCCTCAACATAACGGAGTATCCGAGAGGAGGAATCGAACACTGTTGGACATGGTTCGATCAATGATGGCACGAAGCTCACTACCGCCATCATTTTGGGGATATGCGCTACTCACAGCGGCTCGTATTTTGAATATGGCCCCGACCAAAAAGGTGGATCGAATACCCTATGAAGTGTGGCATGGAAAGGTTCCATCCTTTTCATATTTAAGGATATGGGGATGCATAGTTTATGTTAAACGTGACACCCCAAATAAGCTTGAGGCTCGATCCATCAGGTGTGTCTTCATAGGATACCCAAAGGATGATATAGGATATATATTCTATGATCCTAGTGAACAAAGAGTGTTTGTTTCACGCAAAGGATACTTCTTAGAAACTAGGTTCCTTATGGAAGGACCTAGTGAAAAGAGAGTGGAACTTGAAGAGGTTCAAGAATCACTGGATGATACACAGTTGGTCGATACTAGCTTTCAACACGAGGATGTTGAAGATGATCAAATGGTTGATCATACGCACGTTGCTCGCAGATCTAGTAGGGTTAGTCAACCTCCCAAGAGATATGGATTTCTTGTGGATGATTGCTACTTGATTGATTCGGATGAACCGATCTCCTACAAAGATGCAATGTCACAACCTGATTGTGACAAATGGCTTGAAGCCATGAGCGCCGAGATGCAATCCATGCACGATAACCAAGTTTGGGAATTGGTTGATCGTCCACTTAACTCCAAACTGGTTGGATGTAAGTGGGTCTTCAAAAAGAAGACCGATATGCATGGAAATTTAGATACTTACAAAGCTCGACTTGTCGCAAAAGGTTTCACGCAAACTCAAGGGATTGATTATGATGAAACCTTCTCGCCAGTCGCGATGCTTAAGTCGATCAGGATATTGTTTGCCATTGCAGCTCATTTTGATTATGAGATATGGCAAATGGATGTCAAGACCGCTTTTCTAAATGGATATCTTGAGGAAGATGTCCATATGGTTCAGCCTGAAGGTTTTGTCGATCCATCTAATCCTGATAAAGTTTGTAAGTTAAGGAAATCAATCTACGGATTGAAACAAGCATCACGGATGTGGAATCATCGTTTTAATGAAGAAATCAAAGCGTTTGGTTTCGTCCAAAACGGTGATGAGGCATGTGTGTATAAATGGGCTAGTGGGAGTATAATCATTTTCCTTATTTTGTATGTCGATGATATACTTTTATTTGGAAATGATATACCAAGTATGGAAAACGTTAAAACGTGGTTAAGTAGTCGTTTCTCAATTAAGGATCTTGGAGAAGCGACATATATCTTGGGAATAAAAGTCTATAGGGATAGACAAAGGAAATTGATCGGACTCAATCAAAGTGCGTACATTGATAAAATCCTAAAGAGGTTTAGGATGGAAAACTCTAAGAAAGGTTTGGTGCCTATTCCTAGAGGAACCGTATTAAGCTCATCCCAAAGTCCTAGCTCTAAGGAAGAGCAGGATAGGATGAAGCATGTTCCTTATGCTTCGGCAATAGGATCTATTATGTATGCAATGATGTGCACTAGACCGGATGTCTCGTATGCTTTAAGCATAACAAGTAGATACCAGCACAACCCAGGTGACAGTCATTGGATGGCTGTCAAGAATATATTAAAATACCTTAGAAGGACTAAGGATATGTTTTTAATATATGGGTCTGGTGAGGAGGAACTCGTCGTAAAGGGTTACGTGGATGCGAGTTTCCAAACTGACCGAGATGATTCTCGGTCACAGTCGGGATATGTTTTCATCTTAAATGGAGGCGCTGTCTCTTGGAAGAGTTCGAAGCAGGATGTTGTCGCGTTATCCACTACAGAATCTGAGTACATCGCCGCTTCAATGGCAGCCCAAGAGGCTGCATGGATGAAAAAGTTCATCATGGATCTAGGGATTATCTCTTCCATTCAGGAGCCCCTAGAGATATTCTGTGACAATGAGGGTGCTATTGCACAGATCAAGGAGCCTCGTGCTCATCAGAAAACGAGGCACATTGAGCGCAGATTCAACTACATAAGGGATGAAGTTGAAAAGAGAAAAATATGTATTCATAAAGTTCATACCGATCAAAATATTGCGGACCCACTCACGAAGCTCCTCGATAGGCCAAAGCATGAGGGTCATGTTTGTGCATTAGGACTTCGGTATTCTAGTGAGTGGATTTAATCCGTGTTTAGTGTTTGTTTAAGAACGAATGTAATGGGTATCTCATGAAATTAATTAAGTTTTAATTATTAAATGAGTTATGTTCTATTTTTGCATGTTTAATCCATGAATGACTTATGTTGTTCTAAACGTCCGTAGTCGATCATGCTTGTGGGAACAAGTATGAAGGTAAGACTATTATGAACCCGGATTGGTTGATATTCATGTGATGAATATAAGGCATAGGTTTGCCACCAAGGTTCATAGATATTTGTGGGATACAAATATTGGACATGATCCGCTCTCGAGGATCACTGCATGGAGTTAGTGCAACTGATCATAAGTAATCCTTGAGTAAAGGCGAGTATCATTGTGTCCTTTGACCTGAGATGCATATTGGATCTGACTTTTCATCAAGTCTGATAACTTGACTCTCTTCTTTGTTTTTCGGTAACACGATGACATAAAAGAAAGAGCTCAGATATCATACGAGATGTCAACAAGGATGTATGCAGTCAAGATGGGATTTGTTCCTCTTATGTGTTGAGAGTTTAGATGTCTAAGGCCTGTTAAGTTAAATCAATGAGAGAATGATCAATCTATGTCTCTTCGATTTGACAGGACATCTAGTAACAAAGGGATGTAATGATAAGACTTACCTATATCATATCAAGTATGGACTTGAAAGGGATGATGTTATTGAATGGCACTTAGTCAAACATACTAGGGGTGGTGACCTGTTGTTAGGCGGTATTCACCATTAGCATTAACTTCCTATGAGTCTCATGCAAGTGGGAGATTGTTGGAATATCGTATGCCCGAGACACATAATTAAGTTAATGTGGCTAGTTATGTTTGATCCAAGTCGGGTCATACCCAATAACGAGTTAGACACACACCAATTATGTATTTGTTAAGATAAGATCTATAAGACAAATACAGAACACGACACATTCAGAAAAACGGGTTTCTGAATAATTACTTGAAAGTATTAAATAATTAATTGGTTAATTTATTTATTCAAATAATTATTATTGGAATAATTATTTAACTATGTATTCTTTTATAAAATGGTTTATAAAAGATGGGGTGTTTATATATTTTATAAAGTATAAAATATATAAAATAAAAAAAAAAAAAAAAAAAATAATGTTGGGGCCGGTTTTGGGTGGGCCCCACACCCCACCAATTTGGTCAAAATGTCAACATGCAAAAGATGGAGTGTTGTCTTGTATAAACCCATGTGATGGTGTTTGCATGTGAGGATAAATAATGATCAAGTGTTTACATCTTTTAAGTAACCTTTTGAAAAACAAAAAAAACCCTTTCTTTCTTTCTCTCAACCTCACGGCCAAAAGAAAGAAGAAAAAGGCTCGGGTTTTTCGTGTTCAAGCTCCCTAGCATAGCTCGGTGCGTGTTGGAGGCTCGGGGTATAATCGGTTTGAGGGTTTTCATTTGAAAGTCTTGCATTCACATCATCATCTTCTTCAACCATCCACCAAACTCTTAAAGGGCTAAGATTGTAAGTGTTTACATACTTTGATAGTTTAGTTATTCCCGTATCATTTGATCCTAGCTTCGGGTTTCTAGTAAATAGATTATTGGTAATCTTGCAATGAATAAACTAGGTTGTTCATATGATTAGTTTGTCTATCACGTTTCCGCATTAATTATAACTAGTTAAACGGTTAACTAAGTTTGTAAATTCCATAGAAACCCAACAAAATATAACATTCATTGTTATTTACTCATCATTTACACAGTCATTAAGGCATAATAAATTTTATTAAACTTTAGGTTATGTCATTTTTTTATTATATGTGACATGTTACATTCTATTATAAACATTTTCTAGTAATCATATGTTGTGTACCAGTCTTTTTGTTACTTATCATATAATATTTCATATGCTATGTTATTTTAATTATTCACTTCTCTCACAACATGTAAGTATACAACAATTAATCATGTAGCATGTAACACAATTACACCCGTCACATATAATACATGTAACATATCATGTGTGACAAATTTAGTATAACATATAGCATGTGTGACAAGTTTATTATTCTAGTTATCAATAACTAGTCACCCTCACTTAGGTCACCAACGACACGACTATCTCAATGTGTCCATATATGGCACTACATGTATAAGAGTTCATTAACTTAGTTAACAGAATTAACCGGGTTTACTAACACAGCCAACAGGATTTAACTGGGTTTAGTTAACGGAGTTAACCTGAAAATGCCAGGTGTCACATAATATACGCGAACGAAGGGACCAGACCGAAATAATATATGCTAATGTAGGGAACATACCCTAATAATATCTACGAATGTAGGGAACATACCCTAATAATATATGCAAAGGTTATAGGACAAGGTGTATCTATATATGTACGTATCAAAAGAAAGAATGAATGTATGATTGCATGAAGGTATGAAGAAATTTAAAAATCTATGTATATATATGTACCTTCGGGTGCGTATATAAGTAAATGTATGGATGTATTGTGTGTTATTGGTATTAACTAGAACTCACTCGGCGTAGCTGACAGTATGTATGAAGAAATTTAAAAGGCTATGTATATATATGTACCTCCGGGTGCGTATATAAGTAAGTGTATGGATGTATTGTATGTTACTGGTATTAACTAGAACTCACTCGGCGTAGCTGACTTTTAGTATGCACGCAAGCGAGTAAAATAAGGCAGCTAGCTTGAGCGGGGCACATGGCAGAAAATAAGAGGCTGGTATCTGAAGACTCATAATGCTTTTATGATTAACGTTTTATAATTGAAAGACAAGGATGTTTGATTAAGAAAAGTTTATGAATTTTTATGAATGCTTAATGAAAGTTTTATATTCCGCGTAAAGTTCTAACTAACTCTAATATTTTGAACTGTGTTTATGAGTAAATCCAACGTCCAATGTAGGGCACCGGTAACAGGGCCTTACAAGTTTGTATCAGAGCATAAGTTCGAGAGAATTAAGCACCTTACATGCTTAGACTCGAACCGAGAATGAGATTTAAGTAAGAAAAGAAAGAAGATGTCATTTCAAGATAGCCACGTGTCTCTCAAGCACACTAAGTAAAGTTAATTAAATAATATTTAATGATGTTAGCTTAATTGCAAAAGAAAGGATATGTGCAAGTTAGGGATAGGATTAATTGATTATTTGATTGATTAACTGTTTAAAAGTGGAACTTGGCACAAATGGACTCATAAGGGGAAGTGTATAGGACACGGAAAGTAACGTGATCACCTAATCACAAGTGGCCACTATTATTACTTATGACCTATTAGCCTTACTATCATTGTACTAAATAGTTCCTTGAGTGATGATGTTTGTGTTTCCTTATAGAATACAAATGGCTGGAGCTAGGAAAGTTATTGGACAAGGAGGTCGTACGTGACATCGTGGTAGGCCACGTAGGGTCCGAGAAACTTCTGAAGAACCAGTTGTTAACTCTTGGAAAGGACGGAGTGAAACTCTGCGAGGGCCAAGCCAGAATGAAGGGTATCAACTTGACCCTGTTGTTCAAGTCGTCATTGCTGAAGCAGTAGATGCGGCAGTGAAGAACCTTCAGCCTGAAGATTCTGCTGGAAGTCATGCAAGAACTGCTGAGAGATCAGGGGAGAATGGTATGAAAGATGATGAGGGAGAGAAGGGTGACTCGAGTGAAGTTCGATCTGTGAAGATTGATGACAGGAAGAGAGGGCAAGGTGGGTGTAACTATAAGTCGTTCAAAGGTTGCGACCCGCCGAAACTAACTAGTTTGGGAGACACAATCGCTGCTCTCCAATGGATAACCGCGATGGACAAGCCTATCCGAATTAGCAAGTGTCATCCCAACCAAGCTGTGGGGTATGCCACCCAGTCATTTGGGGATGAAGCTATGTACTGGTGGGAAAGTATGGAGCAGAGGAAGACCCGGGATGAGATTAAGGCGATGAGGTGGGATGATCTGAAGGAATTGGTAATGAAGAGGTTTTGTACTGATGTCGAGGTCGAAAGGGCTGAGATGAAGTGTCTGAACTTGAAGGCAGGAAGGATAACGCACTGTGAGTATACTACCAAATTCAATCGAATGTCTAGGTTGGGTCAATCATGCTAAATGACCAGGTACCCAGTTTTGGAATTCCAAATATATGAAACAAAAGGTGTGTGAGAAGAAGCCATGCAAGAATAACGGTAAGATGCACGGTGGCGAGTGCAAGTGGAGCACTGGTTTTGATGTGTGTCATAAGTGTCGAAAATCCCATGGTGGGGAATGCAGGTTAGGGTCAAATGCATTTTACAAATGTGGGAAGGTGGGGCATTTTTCTCAGGATTGCCATGCAACGCCCGCATGTTCTAGGTGCATTCAGACTAGTCACCTAATGAGGGCTTGCACAAGAGGTGAAGCTGGAGGAAGTGAAAACAAGGATGCTGATCAGGCTAGACCAAGAACTTGGGCGTACATGCTGACTCAAGAGCAGGCCAAGCAAATTCTAGATGTGGTGATAGGTACGTTTCTAGTAAACAGTATTCCTGCTTCAGTACAGTTTGATTCGGGTGCTAATAGGAGTTTTGTAGCTACACCATTTAGTATATTAGCTGAAATGAAATGTTGCCGAGTGCCTGAATCCTTTATAGTAAAAACCACTAGTGACACCTCGGTTAAAATAATGAAAATGGTTAAGGATTGTAAGATAGAGTTAGAGGGACGTGAGTTCTCTATTACCATGTACATTATAACCTTAGGAGGATTCGATGTGGTTTTGGGAATGGATTGGTTATTTGAATTTGAAGCTCAGATAGTTTGTAAGTGTAGGATGATAATGTTAAAGTCCTTGGATGGTAGTGCGGTGACGGTTTATGGTAATAAAGTAGTTTAGAGCTTAATGTCATTTCGATGATAAAATCCGAAGGATTGTTAAGGCGAGGCTGTAGTGCCTACCTGGCGTATGTTGTCAAAGCTACGGTCGAGACGAAAGAAATGAAAGATGTTCCTATCGTGTGCGACTACCCAGAAGTATTCCCTGATGATCTTTCGGGGTTGCCATCGGAGCAAGAAATAGAATTCCATATAGATTTAATACAAGGAGCCCAGCCCGTCGTGAAAGCGCCTTACCGTCTAGCGTCGTCCGAGATGAAAGAATTGATGTCCCAACTACAAGAACTCCTTGACAAAGGTTTTATCTGACCAATTGTTTCCCCATGGTGCGTACCGGTGTTATTTGTTAAGAAGAAGGATGGAAGTATGAGAATGTGTATTGACTATCGTGAGTTGAACAAGCTTACGGTAAAGAATAGATATCTGTTGCCACGGATTAATGATCTATTTGACCAACTGCAAAGTTTGAGTTGGTTTTCTCGAATAGATCTTAGATCAGGCTATCATCAGCTAAAAGTGAAAGAGGCAGAGATCCCTAAGACAGCGTTTCGGACGCGGTATGGATAATACGAGTTCCTCGTGATGTCATTCGGTCTAACAAATGCTCCCACAGCGTTTATGGACATGATGAATAGGGTGTGTCGGCCGATGTTGGATAAGTAAGTTATCATTTTCTAAAAATATATTGATTTATTCAAAGAGCGAGTCTGATCATGCTGAGAATTTGAGGGAAGTGTTGGAGGTTTTGAAGGAAGAAAAGTTGTATGCTAAGTTTTCAAAATGCGCGTTCTGGTTGCGAGAAGTGCAGTTTTTAGGTCACGTGATCAATCCTAAAGGGATTACCGTGGACCCAGCTAAGATTGGAGCGATAAAGAATTGGAAAACCCCGCAGAACCCGAATGATATACGATTCTTCTTAGGGTTGGCTAGCTATTATAGGAAATTCATCGAAGGCTTCTCCAAGATAGCCGCACCGTTAACCGGTATGACCCGAAAGTCTGTAGTATTCAGTTGGGGTAATTTCCAAGTAGAAGCTTTTGAGGAATTAAAGAAAAAACTCACGCAAGCTCCGATCCTTTCTTTACCCGATGGTGACAGGGGATTTGGTTGTTTGTACTGATGCTTCGTATCGTGGGTTAGGTTGTGTGTTGATGCAACGAGGAAAAGTGATAGCTTATGCGTCCAGACAGTTGAAAGTTCATGAGAGTACTTACCCGACACATGATTTAGAGCTAGCAGCAGTAGTGCATGCCTTAAAGATATGGAGACATTATCTGTATGGTACTAAGTGTACTATTTACACGGATCATAAAAGTTTAAAGTACTTATTCGAGCAGAAAAAGCTGAACATGAGACAGAGAAGATGGTTAAAGTTTATCAAAGACTACGACTGCTATATCAAGTACTATCCTGGTAAATCTAATGTGGTCACTGATGCGCTAAGCCTTAATAATGAAGAATTCATTGCAACAGTGATGTTGCGCCAATTGATTATGAACTCTAATCTTTTCGCATAAATCATCAAGGTGCAGACGGATGAACTGTTAGATGAAGGAGTAGTAAAGAAGGAAAGGATTTTCGTTCAACAAGATGAGTTGATGGAAACACTCATGGTGTTAAGACTAGGTTTGACCGTATGTGGATTCCACGCCACGGAAATCTGAGAGGTCAAATCTTAGATGAAGCTCATAAATCAAGATATTTAGTACATCTGGGATCCACTAAGATGTATCAAGACTTTGAGAAAAACTATTGGTGGCCGAGTATGAAGAATAACATGGTAGATTATGTCAGTAAGTGCTTAACTTGTTTGCAAGTCAAAGCTGGACACCAGAAGCCTTTTGGGAAGATGCAGCCTTTAGAGATACCTGAGTGGAAGTGGGAACACATCACCATGGTTTCATAACCAAGCTACCTCGTACAGCTAGACATCATGATTCCATTTGGGTGATTGTGGACCGTTTAACAAAGACTGCTCACAATCAGCTTATACGAGATGCTATCTCGTCAGAAACGTTAGCAAGTTTGTTCATAAAAGAGGTTGTGACTAAGCACAGAGTTCCACTGTCGGTTGTGTCTGATAGAGATACTTGATTTACTTCGAGATTCTGAAAGAAGTTCCATGAAGTTACGGGGACAAGATTGAACATCAATACGGCGTATCATCCTCAAACAGATGGACAGTCCAAAAGGACGATCCACACCCTTGAGGATATGCTACGTGATTGTGTCCTAGACTTTGGATGAAGTTGGGATGATCATCTGCATCTGGAAGAGTTCTCCTATAACAACAGCTATCATTCAAGTATTGGTATACCACCATTTGAAATGTTTTACGGGAGACGTTGTAGAACTCCTGTATGTTGGGGAGAGATTGGTCAAAAAGAGCTCGGAAGTTTTGAGGTTGTGCAAGAAACCTCTTCAAGGTTTGACCAAATCAAGGCAAGGATGAAAGCTGCACAAGACCATTAAAAGTCATATGCTAATAAGCGGGGAAGACATATTGATTTTAATGTTGGTGACAACGTGATGCTCAAGGTCTCCCCTTGGAAAGGAAGTATTCATTTTAGAAAAAAGGGAAAGTTGAGTCCGAGGTACATTGGACCGTTTAAGATTATGGATCGTGTGGGCGAAGTGGCTTATAAGCTAGATTTACCTGAGGAGTTAGAAGGAATTCATTCAACCTTTCATGTTTCTCATTTGACGAAATGTCTAGTTGATGACACGTTTCATATGCCATTGGTAGATATTGAGGTTGATGAACGGTTGAACTACATTGAGCAACCAGTAGAGATAGTTGACCGCAAGGAAAAGAAACTCCGTGACAAGGTTATACCCCTAGTTAAAGTGATATGGAACCATCTCTAAGGATCAGATGCTATATGGGAAGTGGAGGAAGAGATGCGCAAGTTTTACCCGGATTTGTTTTAGTAATAGTAGGTTTCGGGGACGAAACCTCTTTAAGGAGGGAAGACTTGTGACATCCTAAGTTTTATAATAATAAATAAAAGGAAATGATGTTCTCTTATTTAAATGTGTGTGAATATTTAATTAAGATTAAATATAACAAAAGAGTATGGACTTGGATTAATAAAGGATGGACTAAGGGTGGTGATGGGCATTAGGTCCATCGGCTTAAGACAATATAAATACTCCCTTAAACCTCCTTAAAACCCTAAAACCCTCATTTCTTATCTTTCAAGTTTCTTACACCCTCAAAACACACGCACAAACACCGTATTCACGGTCGTGACCTAGAAGGAAGATCCAAGACCCAAAACCAAGCTAGATCTTGATAGATCTTGAGTATACAAACAAGATACAAGATTATTGTTGCATAGCAAAGCTAACTGTAGCCTTAAAAGACATAAAGGTATGTTCTTTATCTTTAAAGGTTACGTTTTTAATGAACGGTTTGCCCTAGAACTTAACCCTAGAGTAATTTGAGTATAGATGAACCATAAAGTTACAAACTTGAAGTTTAAAATGGACTTAAGAAACTGATGGTATATACGGCTCGTATGAGCAACCCTAAATCTAGCCTAAGAATGTTTTAACTCATAAAGGTTCAATATTTATGGGTGAACGGGCTAGGTCTTAGTCGTAAATGGAAATGGGAACGTTTATGGGTTGATACCACACCATAATGAGGGTATAAATGTTAAAACATGTAAGGATAATGGAAATAAAGGACCTAACAGTAGAAGCTCGTTCGCATACAATGGCTAGACTCGTATACAATGGTAGACTCGAATACAATGGCTAGATTCGAATACAATGGTAGACTCGAATACAATGGCTAGACTCAAATACAATGGTAGACTCGAATACAATGGCTAGACTCGAATACATGGCCATTCGCATAAATTGAGCATTCGAAAACACTAAGTACTCGAATACATTAAGCATTTGAATACACTAAGTATTCTAATACAATGTGTATTCGAATACAATATGTATTCGAATACAACTTGTATTCGATTACAACATGTATTCAAATACAAAATGTATTCGCATACACTCAGTATTCCAATACATATGTATTCGAATACAATATTTATTCAAATACATATTGTATTTGCATGCATATTGTATTCGCATACATTGTGTAATGGTATACATACATGTCCTTGAATGATATGGTTCGTAAATAATTGTATTCTAATAAACCCTATTTGAATACAACGAAGGAAGACATGAAAATGTTACAAGTATATAAGTTGTATTCTAATAGAAAACTCAACATAAGAAGTATTAGGATACAAGGCCATGCTTACGAATACACTACCTTTATAAAGCCATGAGAATAGACCAGACTTAGCCATTTTTGGTGAAACATGAATTATGTGGTTAGGACAAGTATTGATACATGTAATTAATGTACAGTTAGCCGAGCTCAGTTAAAGAAAGGGATAACCATTAATGGCGATTCTAACAGAATCCAGGTGAGTTTCTAGCCCCATTTCATTGTCATGTATTTGGGGCTGTGTGTATACTCGATGTGATTAGTTAATACACTTACCTTAAGTGGTAAGTGTACGTCTTATATGATTTATGCATGAATGAATGTTTGCGATGCATGAACGATCTTCGGATATTGCGTGTACTCTCAGGTGCTAGTTTAAAGATACGATTGTTACGTATGATGTACAAATGATATATGTATGGATGAAATTGATAATTATGAATGAATAGAAAGTTATGGAAGGAATGGTTAGAGAGGGAACAGACGCTAATAATATCTGCTAATGAAGGGACCAGACCTAAATAATATATGCTAATGTAGGGAACAGACCCTAATAATATCTGCGAATGTAGGGAACAGACCCTAATAATATATGCGAATGTAGGGAACAGGCCCTAATATTATCTGTGAATGTAGGGACAGACCCTAATAATATCTTCAAGGGTTATAGGACAAGGTGTATGTATATATGTATGTATCAGAAGAAAGAATGAAAGTATGATTGCATGAACGTATGAAGAAAGTTAAAAAGCTATGTATGTATATGTACCTTTGGGTGAGTATATAAGTAAGTGTATGGATGTATTGTGTGTTACAGGTTTGAACTAGAACTCACTCAGCATAGCTGACTTTTAGTATGCACGCAGTCGAGTAAAATGAGGCAGCTAGCTTGAGCGGGGCACATGGCAGAAGAATAAGAGGCTGACATCTGAAGACACATGATGTTATTATGATTAATGTTTTATAACTGAAAGATAAGGATGTTTGATTAAGACAAGTTTATGAATGGATATGAATGTTTAATGAAAGTTTTATATTCCGCGTAAAGTTTTAACTAACTATGATATTTAGAACTGTGTTTATGAGTAAATCCAACGTCCAATGAAGGGCACCAGTAACGGGGCCTTACAAAAATCGCCCCAAGTACTTTCCATTTTCAGGTAAATGGCTATCCCGAATATCTACAAGTAAATATCAGGACTAAACATATACAACTATATGTCCTTTAAATTTGAGTAACTGTCATTACTTTAAGTGAAAGAGTGCAAAAATATTTGACATTTTTGAAATATTTGAATGTTTTTGGTTTTTCTATATACAAACTAAAATCACAATATTTTTGACTCTTCAAAATTTTCAAATGTTTTTGGATTTTCTCTATACAAACAAAAATCACAATATTTTTGTATTTTTCCATTTTCATCCCCAATACCCAAAACATAAAAGTAAACAAATCAAAATAAACAAAACAAAAATAAAGATAATCATCCTAGCTTAAGGATATCAATAAGAGTTTTCAACCCGTTTAAACCAAGCAAAAAGTTAAAACGCGTTTTGTCAAAAGCTCTGGTAAATAGATCGGCTTTCTGAAAATCCGTGTGCACCTTCTCAATATCATTCAATTTCTTTTCAAAGCAATCACGGATAAAATGATATCGAATTTCGATACACGTTGTCTTAGAGTGGTGCATGGGGTTTTTGTTGATACTAATAGCAGCAGAGTTATCAATAAAAATGGGAGTAGTAAGAAACTTCAAACTGTAATCCTGCAAATGTTGCTAGATCTAAAGAACCTGTGAACAGCAACTCGAGGCTGCCACATACTCTGCTTCTGCGGTTGAAGTGGAGACCGTTGTCTGCTTCTTACACTACTAGGAAACAAGCCGGCTTCCTAGATATTGACAACCCGCTGTAGTAGATTTGAAATTGATCTTGGATCCTCCATAATCAGAATCAGAAAACACAGTGAATTCAAAGTTATCATCCTCGGAAACCATAACCCGGTGTCAGGATTACCCCTCAGATAGTGAAGTATACGTTTAACCACCGCCATATGAGTCAGTCGAGGACTCGATTGATACCTGGCATACAAACAAATAACAAACATTATATCAGGATGATAAGCAGCTACATACATTAAAGAACCAATCATTCCTCGGTAAAGGGTTGGATCAACTGTATCCTTCAATTCGTCCGGTGACAAATTATGACCCACGGGAAGAGGCGTCGAAGGGATTTTTCCGGCAGTTATCTTGAATATGCTCAAGACATCATTCATATATTTTGTCTGATAAATAAAAATTCTCGTGTCAGACTGATGAACCTGCAACCCTAAGAAAAAATTCATCTCCCCCATCGAGCTCATTTCAAATTTCGTCTGCATCGACTTCTCAAATTCCTTACACAGCTCGTCGTTTGTTGAACCGAATATGATGTCATCGACATATATTTGGACAAGGAGAAAATCATCACCAACATTCTTGTAAAAGCGAGTACAGTCCACAGTTCCTCGTTTGAAGCCATTATCGGTAAGATGGTCAGCAAGTGTGTCGTACCAAGCTCTCGGGGCTTGGTGTAGACCATAAAGAGCCTTGTTTAATCGGTAAACATAGTCTGGATAATTTGGATCTTCAAAACCAGGAGGCTGTAAAACAAATACTTATTCATGAAGTTCCCCATTGAAAAACGCACTCTTGAAATCCATTTGATAAACCTTAATATTTTTAAAAGCTGCATAGGCCAAAAATATTCGTATAGCTTCCAATCAAGCAACTGGAGCATATACTTCTGTGTAATCTATGCCTTCTTGCTGATGAAAGCCCTGAACAACCAATTGTGCTTTGTATCTGACAATAACCCCACGATCATCTTTCTTGCACTTAAATACCCATTTTGTTGGAATTGGCTTTTTAACTCTAATGGGATTGTCAATGAGCAAACACCCAGCCGATGAAACTGTTGCAATTCTTCTTACATTGGTTCTGCTCATTATGGTTCTTCAAGAGCCATATGAACACACATAGGTTCCATTTTATATAAAAAGCAAGTTTAATTCGCGAGATTCATGATTTCCGAGGAGTGCATATTGGCATACGCACATAATATATTAACATCATTTGAAGTAGCAATCTGATGACGTGTTTGCACACCGGCATCAAGATCACCAATGATGTTGTCCTGAGGATGATAAGTATGAATCCGAAGGGTCGGATTCTCAGGCACAACAACATTATCAGCTAAATTAGTCAGATTCTCTTCAGCATCATGAGAAGATTCACCAATCTCATTACTTTCAGGAAATGGAGCTGAAGAAGAATCAACAAAATGATCACCATCTGACGAGATAGAGATCACATCAGATGTATCAGGAAGATCATCTTGTGGAACATCGTCAAAATTAGTACCAGAAGGCCTTGGAGTTAGAGATTGTTCTTCTAGGTAAGCACGTACCAAATCTTCATCAGGTTGATCAACTATATGAGTAAATGAGTTAAATAAACTTTCATAGTTGAACATACAATCAGGCCCTTTGCCAGTGGGAGGTGTGGTGTATCATTGACAATCGACAATGTACCACTCTTCAACACAACTCGAAGTAAAAATAAATACTCGTTTCTTAGGTGATGCATAACCCAAGAAATAACCTTCAATTGTTTTTTCTTCGAATTTTCCTTCATCTTTCTTCAACATAGTACAAGGACACCCAAATGGCTCCAAATACTTTAATTTAGGTTTTCTTTTGTTTAGAAGCTAATGGCTTGTCTTTTGTAGTTTCATCACAGTCAAAACACGATTAACCGTATAGAAAGCAGTATTCGCAGCCTCATTCCAGAATTGAACAGGAAGCTTAGAATCTGCTAGCATTATTTGTGCAGCTTCAATCAGTGTTTGATTATTTCTTTCAACAACACCATTTTGCTGAGGTACATATGCAGCACTGTATTCTCGATGAATTCCTTTCTGAATGCAGAAGAAATCCAATATAGTGTTTTTGAACTCCGTACCGTTATCACTTTGAATACGTTTCACTTTGAGTTTATACAGTGATTCGATCTTTGTGATTATATTTTGAACAAGAATAGGTGTATTATCTTTTGAACTCATAAATAACACCCATGAATATCTTGATTAGTCATCAGTGATAACTAGACAATACCAATCACCAGCAATACTCGCACGATTCACATGACCAAACAAGTCCATATTAAATTGTTCCAGAGGAGTATCAATGGTATTAATTAACTTAGAAGGGTGAGACTTCTTTTTCTTTTTGCCCTTTTTTCATGCAACATAGTGATTGGTCAGTTTGAAGTGTTTCAAGGAAACCCCATCAACCAAATCATTAGCCATAAGATAGTTCATCTTTCTGATATGAATGTCACCCATACGCATGTGCCAGATAATCGAGTCTTTCTTAGTTGCTTTCAATACAAAATACGTTTCAAAAGAAGTGGTTGCCTTAGAAGTCATCTTTAGAACATAAATATCATTTGATCGAAGAGAACGCATAACAACCATATCTTCTGGTATGACATATCCTGGTTTAAGTATTATGCACTTCTTATCATTAAATACTTTGGTGTACTTGATGTGTGTCTAATGATGCTTTCTATGGAACTCACAAATAAGCTTTAAATTTATAAAACAAAATTCCTAACGAAACCGCACACAACCAGCAAGTGTACCGAACATATGTAGTATAGACCTAAGAAGTCCGAGCATGGAACACAAGGACACATGAAAACGTCTATGATCACTAAACCCTAGACAAAACCTTCCAAAGAAAAATATTCTTTTAAATGATTTTTAAATAATTAAACTACTTGACCTAAATTACTTTAACTAAATTAATTAACTTAACTTACTTAACTAGACGAAACACTTAATGAAATTTAGAGGCTTAACTAACAATGGAGAAAACGTCTACCTAGGAAAAAATTAAATTGAAGGTCTAATAAGCTAATGGATTGAATGATCTCACACAACCGGTATCTAAAGATGACACAACTAAGTTTACTCAAGAAAGCTAGATCACCTCTCGGTCTCACTAACAAACCCTAACTTACATTTAATTAATTTTAAAAACAAACCGGGAAACGAATGCTAAGGTGTTCTAATTTCGACTCTCCTCTCGAATTCACCGACACACGACCCTAATGGAAACGAATACTACGCAACCAATGATAGAGGAACAATTTGGTTTAACATAAACTAGACCAACTAATCGCTCACAAACCCAAACCCGACAAGAACCGAACCCGCTTTCGCGCAATCCTAATCCTAGAAAGCAAAAGCTGTGAGACGACATTACTTCCTATCTCCTCTCTCTCTCTAAGAAGGTTCTTACCCGCTGAATTATATCAATCAATAATCTCAACAAAACCCTACAGTTGTACCTACCGCAAACAAACTCTATAGACAAAGTAAAGAATTGAACTGCTACTATCAATCAAAACCAATTCAATTAACCGAAGCACGAGATTATAAGATAAAACCAATAAAATCACAGCCACTAAACACAACCTAATTCAACATTAAACCAAACTTTCAATAGCAATTCAATTCATATTGATCAAACAATCCATTTAGTTCATCAAAACCAAATAATAATCATCTAACCTACGTAGAACAAAGAGGTTTAGCCAATCATAATCAATGAAAAGTAGATAAAATATATATAAATGATAAACGTGTTCATATAAATTTGATTACAAAAGGTTTGAGTGATTAAAAACCAATAACAAACTCACAAACGTTAAAATAGTCAAAAACGACAACCGAAAGATAAAAGATAGAACTGTAAGCTTGCCCTCCTTGGTTTCTCCTCTAGAACATGTGTGGTGGCTGGAAATATTATGTTCAATTCGTTCATAGGGTATAAACCCTTTATATATATGTTTAAACACCTCTTTCGTAATATAAAATAGGTTAAAACAAGCCCACAAGGCCCACTAGAAGACAAAATAGATGGGGTAGCTGATTCTTGAACGTTCTTGGCAGCCTTTGGGACATGTGGGACATCGCATAGCGCGGGCATGGATGCCTCACCTGGTCGCGTAGCGCGGCCAGGTCCTGGGTGCTTGTATCTTCGTTTTCTGACTCGTTTATCTTCAAACGCGTATACCGACTTCATCCGAATCCCGTTTGAGCTAATTCTTTCTTCATTAAACTCGTTTTTCACTCTCTTCAACGTGGGACCTAACATATACACAAACATTTAATTTCATGCAAGAACAAGTTATATTCGTTAACAGTTTACGCACAAAACAACACAATAACAGGATAAAATGCTAAGTGTTTTGCAACACATCAAGTATCCCCACACTTAAGACTATTTCACCCCTGAAAAAGAAATCTACACAGGATCATAACCATGTGAAAACAACAAACTTCCAGATTATTAAACATGACAAAATCACAAGAAACAGCTTGACATATTGACCGCGATTGTCGGTATATTTGTCCACTTTAAACCCAACCACCAACCAATCAAGCCCCCCCCCCCCCATTGCAGTAAGCGTTTTAAGTCAAAAAATCAAGGCTACACCTACCCCATCTCAGAAAAAGAGAGCTAGAAGAACTAGAGTCTAAGCAAACTGGTTTGAAAAATCACCATAAGCCAAGGACTCGTTGATGGTACTAATTAGATGCACTCGGTGAAATTTAATGGATGAATGGGCCTGTGGAGGTCGTACGAGCTATTCCTAAATATTATTGCACTTTGTCCTATAAATTCCAAATTTGATATTTATTGACTAAGAACCTTAGAGCCCCAATAGTGTATCCTCAGAGTCACTATCCCCATGGTAACACGTAAACTCTTAGTCTCGTCTAGTATGTGCATCTTTGGCCTCTTTTACTAACTTTGAGAATGCTTCTTTGGCATTTTACAATACATAACTTTCTCACAATCATTTTCTTTTTGGTACAACTTTTCATAATACACTTTCATAAAATACTTTTTTTTCATTTTTTTCTCTTTTTTTATATCACCCTAAAGTATATAACTATTTCTAAGCTCGTAAAAAGATAGACATGTGGTGGTGTGCTGGTTTGAGTGTATCTATGTCTTACCATCTCAAAGTTTTTTAGATTAGGGTAATCCTCCCCAAGCATCGAAATTCGGTTTCACTGTTTTTTCAAATTATATATATATATATATATATATATATATAATTTGCTAAAGAGGACTATTAAAACTAGTTGGGCCTACCGACACATCCCAAATCAGATATGCGAACCATCTCTTCTTCTTTTATTATTATTATTATTATTATTATTATTATTATTATTATTATTATTATTATTATTATTATTATTATTATTATTATTATTATTATTATTATATTTTTCAAAAGTTCCGAGAGTTTGTTAGCACAACGGTAATAATATCATTTCCTGCTTAACGTAGAATAAAAACTATTTTCAAGGGACATTTATTTTCTTTAAAACTTTTTTTTATTTTTTTATAATGTTTTTTTTGAAATTCAGTCGCTCGAGTTACTTTCAGTGTTTGGGTCAATGGCTATCCCGTATGTCTACAGGTAGATAACAAGACCAAACACATACAAGTATATGTCCCTCAAACTTGAGTAACCGACATAATTTTCAACGAAAGAATATATTTTTTAAATATTAACTCCCAAGATTTTCAATATTCATTTATTTTTCTTAATAATGAAAACGTAAGTTCCCCATCCCCACACTTAAATTTCACATTGTCCTCAATGTGAGACAAGGAAAAGACAAAACTAAACATATTGAAAAATAAAGTGGAACAGACTCCCCTGGTATATTTGATCATGCAAGCATGCGGTGAATCATGTTCCTCGCCCTCCTATTCTAACGCAAGCTTAAAAATCCAGTGCTCTCTATCAAGCTATAACTAACGAACGAAAGCGGCAATCCTTAAGCAAATTGCATCCCTGCGGTTGTTTAAAACTCCAGCTCATCAACCGTCATCAACCAACCAAGGAATAACCTGCAAGTAAGAGAAGAAACAATCCGGCAAAACTCGGAAATAAAAATAAAAATGAAGATAAAATAATAAGGAAAGATATTACCGGTTTGCCTCCCGGGAAGCGCTAGGTTTATTGAATAGTATACAGCTAGACTCGCTCCCGAAACCTCAATCAGGAGGCTTCTCCTTTATCCTCATCCCATCGATGCTCCTCAAAACTCTCCTTTTACAATTGGTCGGGAAGAAACCAATTGCACAACTCTCATGGGCCCGACCATATGAATTAAACTCGGCCCCCCAACTCTTGAATTCCCACAAAAATGGTTCATTGAAGTGAAACAGGGAAGCCAATCTCTTCATCACACTACGATTTCTTTGCCCAGAAATCCTCCTTCTAATTCTTTTAGCCAAATATTTAAACCTTAACACGTCCTGAATGGAGATTGAGGACGGTGTGTGTTTTGGTTTTTCACAATCGAGGTGAAGTGTCGGAAGAATTGAATCATTAACAACTTCATGGCTCTCCTTACAAAGTTCCTTCTCGATCCCCACACTAGGCTCGTTATATATTAAATCTTCAAGCAGCTTTAGATCACAAAGTGGGTCAAACTCACCTTCATCCGTAATGGAAAAGTCCATCAACACTTCACCAAACTCATCCTTAAATTCTTCCTCCCAAGAGGGAGCATACTCCTCTACTCTTTGCTCTTCCATTCCGCTATCTTCAATCTCACCCAGGGTTTCAAATAAAAGTGGATTCAAAGGTGAATATATTCCAAATCATTTCTAATAGCAAACAATGCATCATCCATAATTTCTTCCAATTCTGGGGTGGGCTCAAATAAATTCCTTGACAAATCTTTATACCCTACGAAGTTCCCCATTTGGTCATATGCAAATCGGTATGGAGGAGGCTTTGCCAAAAGTGATTCCCATGGAGCTTTTCGTGCCTCGACTTCTATATTTCTCCTCTCATAAGCATCATGCGCCCAGTGATTTCCGCCACAAACTTTGCACCATGGTTCTCCAAATTGTAATCTAAACATTTTTCATGTAAAGAACACTCAAAAGAAACGGATCACGGGCTCGATAAAATAATATAATAAAATAATTATAAAATAAAACTAAATTAAACTACTAAGATTAACTAATTCAAACTAAATATATACACCAAAATACAAAAGGCAAGTCCCCAATTTGGGTCGTTCTCAATACGCTTCAAACCGTGTCCCGGGCAACGGCGCCAAAAACTTGATGTGTGTCTAATGATGTTTTTCTATGGAACTCACAACTAAGCTTTAAATTTATAAAATGAAACTCCTAACGAAACCACATACAACCGGCAAGTGTACCGATCGTAAGAAGTATAGACCTAAGAAGTCCAAGTATCGAACCCAAGGACACGTGAAAATGTCTATGATCACTAAACCCTAGACAAGACCTTCCTAAGAAAAATATTTTTTTAACTGAATTTAAAATAATTAAACTACTTGACCTAAATTACTTTAACTAAATTAATTAACTTAACTTACTTAACTAGACGAAACACTTAATGAAACGTAGAGGCTTAACTAACAATGGAGAAAACGTCTACCTAGGCAAAAATCAAATTGAAGGTCTAACAAGCTAATAGATTGAATGATCTCACACAACCGGTATCTAAAGATGACACAACTAAGGTTCGCTCAAGAAAGCTAGATCACCTCTCGGTCTCACTAACAAACCGTAACTTACACTTAATTGATTTTAAAAACAAACCGGCAAACGAATGCTAAGGTGTTCTAAGGTCGACTATCCTCTCGAACTCACCGACACACGACCCTAATGGAAACGAATACTACGCAACCAAGGTAAGAGGAACAATTTTGTATAACATAAACTAGACCAACTAATCGCTCACAAACCCAAACCCGACAAGAACCGAACCCGCTTTCGCGCAATCCTAATCCTAACAAGCAAAAGCTATGAGACGACTTTACTTCCTATCACCTCTCGGTCTCTAAGAAGGTGCTTACCCGCAGAATTATATCAATCAATAGTCTCAACAATACCCTACGGTTGTACCTACCGCAAACAAACTCTAAACACAAAGAAAGAATTGAACATGCAACTATCAATCAAAACCAATTCAATTAACCGAAGCACGAGATTATGAGATAAAACCAATAAAACCACAGCTACTAAACACAACCTAATTCATCATTAAACCAAACTTTCAATAGCAATTCAAGTCATATTGATCAAACAATCCATTTAGTTCATCAAAACCGAATAATAATCATCTAACCTAGGTAGAACAAAGAGGTTTAGCCAATCATAATCAATGAACAGTAGATAAAATAGGTATAAATGATAAACATGTACATATATATCTGATTACAAAAGGTTTGAATGATTAAAACCCAAAAACGAACTCACAAACGTTAAAATAGTCAAAACCTACAACCGAAAGATAAAAGATAGAACCGTAAGCTTGGCCTCCTTGGTTTCTCCTCTAGAGCATGTGTGGTGGCTGGATATATTATGTCCAATTCATTCATAGAGTGTAAACCCTTTATTTATATGTTTAAACAACTCTTCTTAATATAAAATAGGTTAAAACAAGCCCACAAGGCCCACTAGAAGACAAAATAGATGGGGTAGCTGATTCCTGAACGTTCTTGGCAGCCTTTGGGATATGTGGGACATCGCATAGTGTGACACCCGGTAATTTCCCAATCCCATAAACCAAGTAATCAACCTAATTATTAGGTAATTTTGTTATATGCGCCCTGCGCGAGCGCGCCATGTTAGAATCAGCGCGTGCATGCTATATGCGCCCTGCGCAAGCGCGCCATGTTAGGAGCAGCGCGGGCATATGTTATATGCGCCATGCGCGGATGTTTTGGCTTTATGTTTTCATGTAACTTAACTTTATGTCGTGTCTAATGGATTGACCGCCCTGCTTGATGCTAAGGCGGGTGCATCCCAAAATCATTTATGCGCGTGCGGAAAGGGGGCTAACCTCCCCGCATGGCGGGAACATTGAGAGATAGTTTGTCTGAAGCTCCAGGATGGAATTGACTTCAACATAACTGATCACTATGTTGAAATACCAAGACCTCATGGAAAAATCTATAAATGAAACTCAACGTCCCTGACTGAAGAAGGTTACGCACCTACCCGCAGCAAAGAAACAGCCTACACGCAGAAGGCTATACGCGCAAGGCTACACGCACAAAACACTTTGGTCCCTTCTGGGCGGGGGAAATCCCCTTACATTTGAGAAATAGACCCGCCCAGAAGGGACCAGTAGCGTGTTTCAGATATTTTTACCTTTTGACTACACACTGACAACAGTACCAGGAAAAGTATACTGTAACACGAAATGTCAGCTGTCAGCCGTACCTACTCCCACCAACCACAGTCCTGCATGTCCTGTCAAAAATCAATCAGAATCTTTCTAACCACTCCCTAGGACTATCACCCCCATCCCTGAATAAATAATAATAAATCCCATACTTTGTCATCATTACACCTAGATATGATAAGATTTTAATCCCCTAAATCAAGGGATTGTGTTCCCTTGAATTTGCCTATAAATATGTACCAATCCTTGAATAAAACATCACACAAACACACCCCAAACTCTCTTAAATCTGTAATTTTCTCCCAAGCATCCGTTTCCATCACTTGGTAAGCCGAAACCTTAGTCTTGAGATTACTTTTCTAACCAGCCCTTATATTCTTCGATTTCTTGATCTTAATATACATATTTCTTGTTATTTAATCATATTCTAGACTCCCAATTTCAAGGCTAACACCAAGGAACCCGAATCTCGTTTAATCTAAACCATACTTAGCAAGAATCACAGGTGAGTCTCACAGCCCCTATTTTCACTATTTTCACTGTTTTTAAAACTATTTTCGGGGCGAGGGACACGTGTTTAAATTATGTTTTATCATGTTATATTTACGAGCAATGCAAACGGTTATGTTTATCTTGGTTTTCGATGTGAGTGCGCAAGATACGAGTAAGTGATCACTTTACCATTGGAACTCTAAGGGTAGGGACTACTGTGTTTGATCAACCCACTCGTAGGGGTCGCACCCCTTGCATAGACGAGTGCCTAGTATGTCACGGGGTAGTACTATGGGATTGAGCCCGCTCGTAGAGGTCGCACCTCTTACAAAGACGAGCGCCTTGTTTTCCGGCACAACGTCCGCAGCGTAACCCGCGGGACGGTATATCTAAATTGTTGTAGTGGCAGCGCCACGGTTTTCAGGAATGTCTGCGCGTGACCCGCGGGACGGTTCTATCAAGCATATGTTAAACAATGTTATCAGAAATATGTTTCAATATGGCTTTATCAAAGATTATGTTGCAATACAATTTATCAAGTCACCAAAGCTTGTGAACTCACTCAGTTTATACTGATTCAAATGTTTTTACGTGTCTTTCAGGAGATAGCTAGGTAGCGCAAGGAGTCACACATAGAGCACTTCACGCAGAACATCTATAAAACTAGCTTTTTGGAAGATTTTAGTTCTATCCCTTCCACACGCGCGGTTGTCCCCGCCGTGCGAAGGGATATGGCGCGGAAATCTTCAATGATTTTCATACTTGGATGTTTTTATGTAATTCTAAATAATGTAATGTATTTTGTACTAGACATTTCATGCGCAATGGAAATCTTATGTTTCTTGAATGTTTGCAATGACCCGTGCTTGACTATCAATCCCCACTCGCGCGCGCCCGGCTGTTTCTGCCGTTTAGGGCCGGGTGTGACAGATTGGTATCAGAACCAGGTTATAGCGAACTAGGAGAGAAGTTTTAACCTAGACTATAACCGTAGGGGAATCGCATGAAATATTTTTTCAAAGAAAATAATTTCAAAAGAAACCACACGCACACTTAGGAACACGGGTCACACAATGTCTAGTGAACATTAAGGATGAGAACAATATGTGCTCAGAGTACATGCGCTAAGTTTGATATATTTTCTTTTTAAGAAAAGCGAGAATGCCTCCAACCAGAGCCAAGGGAATTACCATGACACCCGAGGAACTCGCAGAAATAATCGCGCAGGCGATCGCGACACATGAGGCCAGCAAGGCCGAATCAAGTCAGGGTCGTCAGGAGACCGAAACCCCAGAACCCGAATCAGGAGCTTTGGACAAAGGATGCTCCTATAAGACGTTCATGGCCTGTAAGCCTTGGCCATTCAAGGGCACCGAAGGGGCCATTGGGCTCTACAACTGGATCGACAAGATGGAGACAGTTCTCTCCATTAGCGGATGTAGTGAAAATCAAAAGGTCCTCTACGCGACCTGCATGTTTCAAGAAGCAGCCTCGTCTTGGTGGAAGCTTCAAATGAAAACATTAGGGCGAGATGTTGCTCTCCACAAGACCTGGGAGGAGCTGAAGGAGATGATGATGAAAAAGTTCTGCTCTCGCGCCGAAATTCAGAGTCTGCAGCAGGAATTTTGGAACCACACCATGGTTGGAACTGATATCGACGCCTACAACAACCGATTCAATGAACTTTGCCAGATGGTGCCGGATATGGCAAACACGGAGGAAAAGAAGATAGAGAGGCATATATTTGGGTTACCTCATGTTATCAGAATTCCGCTCAATGCCGCAGCGCCTCCAACCTTTGATGAGGCAGTAGCGCGGGCCATCACTCTTACCAGAGATACGGTCCGTGCGGGCACGTTGACCTCGCGCGGGAACGAACAGCGAATCTCTGACCCCAAGAGGAAATGGAACTCTCACCACCGAGGGTCCGACTCCAAGCAGCCACCATTCAAGAAACAGGAGAGCGCAAAGGCTTACGCGATACAAGCCTTGGAGCCACCACGAAAAGTGTACAACGGGCCTCACCCATGGTGCAGCAGATGCAAGTACCACCACGAGGGTGAATGCGCAAGCCTTGTATGCGCCAAATGTAACAAGCCAGGGCACAAGACGATGAATTGCCGTACCCAAGAAACTGGGGGAAGCGACAACTGCTATGCATGCGGGAAGCCAGGTCATTTCAGTCGAGATTGCCCGCAGAAGAGAAACCAAGCTCGCGGGAGAGCCTTTGTGATCGGCGCGAGCGAAGCCAAAGAAGAACCGAATGTGGTAACCGGTACGTTTCTACTTAACGACCATTTTGCATCTGTCTTATTCGATACTGGCGCTGACCTAAGTTTTATATCCGCTGAGTTTAAAAACTCCCTAGGCCTAGCAACCAGTAGGCTAGACACGCCTTATACTATAGAACTAGCCAATGGTAGGCAGATATGCGCGAACGAGAGGACTGAGCAATGTGTATTGGTCATGGGAGGTCACGGATTCAATATTAACTTATTTCCAATAGACTTGGGAAGTTTTGACATTGTGGTAGGTATGGATTGGTTGGTCGAAAACCACGCGGAAGTTATTTGCCATGAGAAGCAGGTTCGGGTCCCACTGTTGAGCGGAGAAACCTTAGTAATTCAAGGGGAAAGAAGAGGAGTTGCGACAAAACTCATTTCGTGTCTAAAGGCGCGCAAGTGCCTGAGGAAAGGATGCTACGCCTTCCTGGCGCACGTAGTAGAGAAGAAAGGGGATGAGCGAAAGGTTGAAGACTTACCGGTGGTGCGCGAATTCCCAGAAGTTTTTCCTGAAGATTTGCCCGGATTACCACCGCCGCGACAAGTCGAGTTTCGAATCGACTTGGTCCCAGGAGTTGCGCCAGTAGCTCGAGCACCCTATCGACTAGCTCCATCTGAGATGCAAGAGCTATCCAATCAGTTGCAGGAACTATTGGATAAGGGTTTCATACGCCCAAGCTTTTCACCTTGGGGAGCTCCAGTGCTTTTTGTAAAGAAGAAGGATGGTTCCTTCAGAATGTGTATTGACTACAGAGAACTGAACAAGCTGACAGTCAAGAATCGGTACCCCTTACCGAGGATTGATGACTTATTTGATCAATTGCAGGGATCCAGTTATTATTCGAAGATAGATCTACGGTCGGGATACCACCAACTTAGGGTCCATGAGGAAGACGTGCCGAAGACAGCCTTCCGAACTAGATACGGCCATTATGAGTTCTTAGTGATGCCTTTCGGGCTAACTAATGCGCCGGCTGTATTCATGGATCTGATGAACCGTGTGTGCAAACCATACTTGGATAAGTTTGTGATTGTGTTTATAGATGATATTCTGATTTACTCCCGAACCAAAGCTGAGCATGAACAACACCTGAGATTAATTTTGGAATTACTGAAGAAAGAAAAGCTGTATGCAAAGTTTTCTAAATGTGAGTTTTGGCTTAGAGAAGTTCACTTTCTCGGTCACGTTGTAAACGAGAAAGGAATACACGTCGACCCCTCCAAGGTCAAAGCCATCAAAAATTGGGAAGCGCCAAAAACACCAATTGAGGTGAGGCAATTCCTAGGACTGGCTGGCTACTATCGACGCTTCATTGAGAACTTCTCCAAGATAGCTTTACCTCTGACCGCGCTAACCCAGAAAGATAAGAAGTTTGATTGGGGCGAAAACCAGGAAGCAGCGTTTCAAATATTAAAGCAAAAGTTATGTAGTGCGCCAATTTTATCTCTGCCCGAGGGGACGGATGACATCGTCGTCTACTGCGACGCATCACATCAAGGACTCGGATGTGTCCTTATGCAGAGAAACAAAGTCATAGCGTATGCCTCTCGTCAGCTCAAGGCCAATGAAAGGAACTATACCACGCACGATCTGGAACTTGAAGCAGTTGTTTTCGCGCTAAAGATTTGGCGCCATTACCTTTATGGTACAAAGTGTTTGATTTTTACGGATCACAAGAGCCTTCAACACATATTTGATCAGAAGGATTTAAACATGAGGCAACGAAGATGGGTTGAGTTATTGAATGATTATGATTGTGAAATAAAGTATCATCCTGGAAAGGCGAATGTGGTAGCGGACGCTCTAAGTAGGAAAGAGCGAGCAAGGACGCTACGAGTTAAGGCTCTAAGATTGACCATTCGCGCAGATCTCACTACCCGCATCCGAGAAGCTCAACAAGAAGCCTTGAAATCAGAGTTTGTCAAGAACGAATCCCTTGGGGGTATGGTTAAGGATTTGGAACTCAAAGAGAATGACACTCGATATTTTGCTAACCGCTTATGGGTCCCTCTCAAGGGAGGATTGCGCGAGCAAGTGTTAAACGAAGCTCACAGAACGCGGTATTCAGTACATCCTGGCGCAGACAAGATGTATCAAGATGTTAAAGCACTGTACTGGTGGCCCAATCTTAAGGGCGCCATCGCGACGTATGTCAGTAAGTGCCTGACGTGTTCAAAGGTGAAGGCTGAGTACCAGAAACCGTCGGGGTTTCTTCAACAGCCAGAAATCCCCATGTGGAAGTGGGAACAAATCTCCATGGACTTCATTACCAAACTGCCAAGGACACCGGGGGGTTACAACACGATTTGGGTTATTGTAGACCGGCTAACTAAGTCAGCACACTTCCTGCCGATCAAGAAAACCGATAAGATGGAAAAGTTAGCCCGATTGTATATTCGAGAAGTAGTTTCAAAACATGGAGTCCCGGTGTCCATCATTTCGGATAGAGATAGTCGGTTCACCTCAAGATTTTGGAGATCGTTACAAGGGGCTTTAGGTACTCGTCTTGACATGAGTACGGCTTATCATCCCCAAACGGATGGACAAAGCGAGTGAACAATTCAGACATTAGAAGATATGTTGCGCGCGTGCGCAATCGATTTCGGAGGTAGCTGGGATACTCATCTCCCATTGGTTGAATTTTCGTACAATAACAGTTATCACACAAGCCTCAAAGCTGCGCCGTTTGAAGCCTTGTATGGGCGCAAGTGTAGGTCCCCGCTGTGTTGGGCTGAAGTAGGTGACAAGCAAATGACTGGTCCAGAATTGATCCAAGAAACAACGGACAAAATTTTCCAGATACGGGATCGCCTTAAGGCAGCGCGCGACAGACAGAAAAGCTATGCTGATGTGAGAAGAAAACCATTGGAATTTCAAGTAGGGGATAAAGTGCTTTTGAAAGTCTCTCCATGGAAAGGAGTCCCCCGTTTCGGCAAGCGAGGAAAGTTGAATCCGCGATACATCGGACCATTTGAGATCCTGGAAAGGATCGGTCCAGTTGCTTATAAGCTCCAATTACCCGCCGAACTTAGTGGAGTTCATGACACGTTTCATGTATCCAACCTCAAGAAGTGCTTATCCGATGAAACGTTAATTTTACCGTTGGACGAGATTCATATCGACAAACAACTACACTTCGTAGAAGAGCCTATAGCAGTAACCGATTGGAAAGAGCAAAAGTTGCGAAGGAGCCGGATCAAGTTAGTGATGGTTGAATGGAACTCAAGGCGTGGGCCTGAATTCACTTGGGAAAGAGAAGACCAAATGCGCAAGAAGTATCCATACCTCTTTCAAAGCATAGCTCCTGTCGGCAACGCCTCCTAAATTTCGGGACGAAATTCTTCTATCAGGGGGAGAATGTGACACCCGGTAATTTCCCAATCCCATAAACCAAGTAATCAACCTAATTATTAGGTAATTTTGTTATATGCGCCCTGCGCGAGCGCGCCATGTTAGAATCAGCGCGTGCATGCTATATGCGCCCTGCGCGAGCGCGCCATGTTAGGAGCAGCGCGGGCATATGTTATATGCGCCATGCGCGGATGTTTTGGCTTTATGTTTTCATGTAACTTAACTTTATGTCGTGTCTAATGGATTGACCGCCCTGCTTGATGCTAAGGCGGGTGCATCCCAAAATCATTTATGCGCGTGCGGAAAGGGGGCTAACCTCCCCGCATGGCGGGAACATTGAGAGATAGTTTGTCTGAAGCTCCAGGATGGAATTGACTTCAACATAACTGATCACTATGTTGAAATACCAAGACCTCATGGAAAATCTACAAATGAAACTCAACGTCCCTGACTGCGAGAAGGTTACGCACCTACCCGCAGCAAAGAAACAGCCTACACGCAGAAGGCTATACGCGCAAGGCTACACGCACAAAACACTTAAGTCTATTTCTCAAATGTAAGGGGATTTCCCCCGCCCAGAAGGGACCAGTAGCGTGTTTCAGATATTTTTACCTTTTGACTACACACTGACAACAGTACCAGGAAAAGTATACTGTAACACGAAATGTCAGCTGTCAGCCGTACCTACTCCCACCAACCACAGTCCTGCATGTCCTGTCAAAAATCAATCAGAATCTTTCTAACCACTCCCTAGGACTATCACCCCCATCCCTGAATAAATAATAATAAATCCCATACTTTGTCATCATTACACCTAGATATGATAAGATTTTAATCCCCTAAATCAAGGGATTGTGTTCCTTGAATTTGCCTATAAATATGTACCAATCCTTGAATAAAACATCACACAAACACACCCCAAACTCTCTTAAATCTGTAATTTTCTCCCAAGCATCCGTTTCCATCACTTGGTAAGCCGAAACCTTAGTCTTGAGATTACTTTTCTAACCAGCCCTTATATTCTTCGATTTCTTGATCTTAATATACATATTTCTTGTTATTTAATCATATTCTAGACTCCCAATTTCAAGGCTAACACCAAGGAACCCGAATCTCGTTTAATCTAAACCATACTTAGCAAGAATCACAGGTGAGTCTCACAGCCCCTATTTTCACTATTTTCACTGTTTTTAAAACTATTTTCGGGGCGAGGGACACGTGTTTAAATTATGTTTTATCATGGTATATTTACGAGCAATGCAAACGGTTATGTTTATCTTCGTTTTCGATGTGAGTGCGCAAGATACGAGTAAGTGATCACTTTACCATTGGAACTCTAAGGGTAGGGACTACTGTGTTTGATCAACCCACTCGTAGGGGTCGCACCCCTTGCATAGACGAGTGCCTAGTATGTCACGGGGTAGTACTATGGGATTGAGCCCGCTCGTAGAGGTCGCACCTCTTACAAAGACGAGCGCCTTGTTTTCCAGCACAACGTCCGCGCGTAACCCGCGGGACGGTATATCTAAATTGTTGTAGTGGCAGCGCCACGGTTTTCAGGAATGTCTGCGCGTGACCCGCGGGACGGTTCTATCAAGCATATGTTAAACAATGTTATCAGAAATATGTTTCAATATGGCTTTATCAAAGATTATGTTGCAATACAATTTATCAAGTCACCAAAACTTGTGAACTCACTCAGTTTATACTGATTCAAATGTTTTTACGTGTCTTTCAGGAGATAGCTAGGTAGCGCAAGGAGTCACACATAGAGCACTTCACGCAGAACATCTATAAAACTAGCTTTTTGGAAGATTTTAGTTCTATCCCTTCCACACCCGCGGTTGTCCCCGCCGTGCGAAGGGATATGGCGCGGAAATCTTCAATGATTTTCATACTTGGATGTTTTTATGTAATTCTAAACAATGTAATGTATTTTGTACTAGACATTTCATGCGCAATGGAAATCTTATGTTTCTTGAATGTTTGCAATGACCCGTGCTTGACTATCAATCCCCACTCGCGCGCGCCCGTTTGTTTCCGCCGTTTAGGGCCGGGTGTGACACATAGCATGAGCATGGATGCCTCACTTGGTCGCATAGTGCGGCCAGGTCCTGGGTGCTTGTTTCTTCGTTTTCTGACTCGTTTATCTTCAAACACATATACCGACTTCAATCGAATCCCGTTTGAGCTGATTCTTTCTTCATTAAACTCGTTTTTAGCACTCTTCAACATGGGACCTAACATATACACAAGCATTTAATTTCATGCAAGAACAAGCAAAAACTTGATGTGTGTCTAATGAGTACTTCTTTTTTTGGAACTCACAACTAAGTTTTAAATTTATAAAACGAAACACCTAACGAAACCACACACAACCGGAAAATATACCGATCGTAAGTAGTATAGACCTAAGAAGTCCGAGTATCGAACACAAGGACTCGTGAAAACGTCTATGATCACTAAACCTTAGACAAGACCTTCCTAAGAAAAATATTTTTTTTGAATGATTTTTAAATAATTAAACTACTTGGCGTAAATTACTTTAACTAAATTAATTAACTTAACTTACTTAACTAGACGAAACACTTAATGAAACTTAGAGGCTTAACTAACAATGGAGAAAACGTCTACCTAGGAAAAAATCAAATTGAAGGTCTAACAAGCTAATGGATTGAATGATCTCACACAACCGGTATCTAAAGATGACACAACTAAGGTTCACTCAAGATAGCTAGATCACCTCTCGGTCTCACTAACAAACCTTAACTTATACTTAATTGATTTTATAAACAAACCGAGAAACGAATGCTAAGGTTTTCTAATGTTGACTCTCCTCTCGGACGCACCAACACACGACCCTAATGGAAACGAATAGTACGCAACCCAAACCCAACAAGAACCAAACCCGCTTTCGCGCAATCCTAATCCTAACCAGTAAAAGCTATGAGATGACTTTATTTCCTATCACCTCTCAGTCTCTAAGAAGGTTCTTACCCGCTGAATTATATCAATCAATAATCTCAACAAAACCCTGCGGTTGTGCCTACCACAAACAAACTCTAAACACAAAGTAAAGAATTGAACATGCAACTATCAATAAAAACCAATTCAATTAACCGAAGCATGAAATTATGAGATAAAACCAATAAAATCACAGCCACTAAACACAACCTAATTCTTTATTAAACCAAATTTTCAATAGCAATTCAATTCATACGGATCAAACAATCCATTTAGTTCATCAAAACCGAATAATAATCATCTAACCCTGGTAGAACAAAGAGGTTTAACCAATTATAATCAATGAATAGTAGATAAAATAGATATTAATGAGAAACGTGTTCATATAAATCTGATTACAAAAGGTTTGAATGATTAAAAACCAAAAACGAACTCACAAACGTTAAAATAGTCAAAACCGACAACAGAAAGATAAAAGATAGAACCGTAAGCTTGCCTCCTCGGTTTCTCCTTATAAAACATAGCAGGTCTTCAGATTCCAGGCTTTTATTCTTCTGCCATGTGTCCCACTCACGCCAGCTGTCGCATCGTACTCACCTGCGTGCATACTAAAAGTCAGCTACGCTGAGTAAGTTCTAGTTAATCATACATCTTACATATATACACTTACCTTCAATCATGCATCCGAAGATACATAATAATTATTTTACTGATTTACTTTCATTTCATACTTTCATACATACGTGCATACTTTATTACTTTCATAATTTATGTTTACTGTCCATTCTATCTCAGATATTATTAGGGCCTGATCCCTTTTCTTTTCTATCTCAGATATTTTAGGATCTGATCCCTCTTTCCTTTGTCTATCTCAGATATTATTAGGGTTTGATCCCTTTCTTGTCTATCTCAGGTATTATTAGGGTCTGATCCCTTACTTCTTCGTTTTCGTACATACTGTCTTTACATACCCGTAACATACATATACTATCGTTAATCATTATTACGTGCTCATACGTTGTACATATATATATATATATATATATATATATATATATATATATATATCATACGCATTCATCTTTCACATACATACCTCCCTTGTCAATACATGCAATATCCGAAGATCGTTCATGTACCGAAAAGCTTTCGTTCACATACATAACATAATATCTATCACATAAATCATACATGGCATACACTTACCATTTAAGGTAAGTGTATTAACTATCGCATCGAGTATGCACACAGCCCCGAAAACATAACAAGAAAATGGGGCTAGAAACTCCCCTGAATTCGGTTACGTTCACCATTTATGGTTATCCCTTTCTTGAGCTGTGCACGACTAACTGTATAACAATTACACGTATCAATTTAACTATCACTACCCATATCGTGTTTCTAGTTTAAATATTTCCCTCAACGAACGGGGTCTGGGGGCAGCGCCCCTGGCAGCGGAGTTCTAAGGGCGGCAGCCCCTAGCGGGGTCCAAGGGCCAGAGCCCCTGGCTAGGGTTAAGCTGCCAGGTCAGCTTGGAAAAATTTTATTTTTATTAACTGTCTTAACACATTTTCCATTAACATTTTAAATTATTTTCTAAGTTGGGCTTGTCTAGTTAAGCTCAAGATAATGGGCTAGTTTGTCTAAATTGGATATGGGCTTAGCTGATTCAGGCCTAACTGTCCATTATGGTATCTGGGCCCAACTGGACTCAGGCCCAAATCCTAACAGAGAACAGAGATGGCCGAGAACACTGATCTGACCGAGAACTCAGGTTTGACCGAGATCTCATGTTGACCGAGATCTCCATTCACCGAGAACTCCCGTTGACCGAGATCCCGTATCTGGCCGAGGACATGGGTTGGTCGAGAACCCTCAATCTTGGCCGAGAGCACCCAGTTCAGCTCATCATTCGATTTTTTTATTTTTCTACCTTGCTCAGTTAATGTTCAAAGATTCAAATCTTGAGCTTTTAACCACTTTTTACCATCATTTATAATTGTTTTACACCCATTACCATCATGGCTTCAAGATCTAACCCGTTTTAGACATAAAGCTTAAACCTTTATAGGGTTAAAACGTCATAGGGTAGATCTAGTGTTTCCTTTATGAACCGTTTATACCTATGAGTCCATTTCGTCCATTTTAATCATCAAGTTTGTATTTTTATGAAACATCTAGACCCGATCTACTCTAGGGTCAAGTTTCATGGCAAAACGTTCATAAAAAGGTAACCTTTAAGCTTAGAACGTACCTTTAGAATTATCTCCGAACCATTTTTAGCTTGGTACGTGATCTAGGACTTGTTAGCTTACTTGTATGAATGAAGATTCAATATTACAAAGCTTGGTTTTGGGTTCGGATGGTGGCCGGCGGCTAAGGAGGGATTGTTTGGCTTAAGTGTGTGTTTTAAGGTGTAATATGGATAAGATGGATGAAAATGGAAAGATTTAGGGTTTAAGGGGGTATTTATACTCCCTTAAGCCCATGGACCTAAGCCCATCTTTCCTTTTTAGTCCATGATTAATCCATCCAATTAACTTACTTATCAATCCCTTTTATCTTATTTTATTTACCAATCCAAGTAAACTCATCCCTTATACGAAATAATATATAAATTATTATTAATTGAAATCTTGAGATATTACAAGTCTTCCCTCCTTAAAGAGGTTTCGTCCCCGAAACCTAACTATTACATGAACAGATTAGGGTAAAACTTGCGCATCTCTTCCTCGACTTCCCATGTGGCATCCGATCCCTTGCGGTGCTTCCATATCACCTTCACTATAGGTATAATCTTATGACGAAGTTGCTTCTCCTTGCATTCGACTATTTTTATCGGTTGCTCAATGTAGTTCAACTGTTCATCAACCTCAATGTCCATCATGGCACGTGCGACGTGTCATCAGCCAGACACTTTCTCAGATGAGAAACATGGAAGGTTGAGTGAATTCCTTCTAACTCTTCGGGCAAATCCAGCCTATAGGCTACTTCACCCACACGATCTAAAATCTTAAACGGTCCAATGTACTTTAGACTCAACTTTCCCCTCTTTTGGAATCGAATGATTCCTTTCCAAGGCGAGAACTTGAGCATCACATTGTCACCAACGTTAAACTCGATTGGTCGTCGCCGCTTATCAGCATACGACTTCTGTCTGTCTTGAGCAGCTTTCATTCTTGCTTTAATCTGATCGAACTTTGAAGATGTCTCTTGAACGACCTCAAGGCTTCCCATTTCTTGCTGGCCAATCTCTCCCCAACACACGGGAGTCCTACATCGTCTTCCATAAAGCATCTCAAATGGTGGCATACCAATACTTGAATGGTAACTGTTGTTATAGGAGAATTCTGCTAGGTGCAGATGATCATCCCAACTTCCACCAAAATCTAAAACACAAGCACGTAGCATATCCTCAAGGGTTTGGATCGTCCTTTCAGACTGTCCATCTGTTTGAGGATGATACGCCGTACTGATGTTCAATCTCGTTCCCATAGCTTCATGGAACTTCTTCCCAAACCTCGAAGTAAACCGCGTATCTCTATCAGACACGATTGATAACGGTACTCCATGCTTAGTCACAACCTCTTTTATGAACAAGCTTGCTAACGTTTCTGACGAGATAGCCTCTCGTATGGGCAGAAACTGAGCACTCTTGGTCAACCGGTCCACAATCACCCATATGGTATCATGATGCCTAGCTGTACGAGGTAGCTTAGATAAGAAATCCATGGTGACGTGTTCCCATTTCCATTCAGGTATTTCAAGGGCTGAATTTTCCCATAAGGCTTCTGATGTTCGGCTTTGACTTGTAAACAAGTTAAGCACTTACTAACATAATCCACCACATCATTCTTCATTCCTGGCCACTAGTAATCTCTTTTCAAATATAGATACATCTTTGTAGCTCCAGGATGAATCGAGTATCTTGATTTATGAGCTTCATCCAAGATTCAACCTCTAAGATCACCATGACGTGGAATCCACATATGATCAAATCTAGTCTTAACCCCATGAGTGTTTTTCATTAACTCATCTTGCTGGCCATAAACTCTCTCTTTCTTTACTAACCCTTCATCTACTAACACTTCTGACTGTACTTTGATGATTTCTTCAAAAAGACTTGAATTCATAATCAGCCGGTATGACTTTACTATTGCAATGACTTCTTCATTCTTACGACTTAGCGCGTCAGCTACCACATTAGCTTTACCAAGATAGTATTTAATGTCGCAATCATAATCTTCAATCAACTCTAACCACCTTCTCTGTCTCATATTCAGTTCCATTTTCTCAAAGAATATTTCAAACTCTTGTGATCCATGTAGATGGTACACTTAGTACCATACAGGTAGTGTCTACAAATCTTAAGAGCGTGCACTACTACTGCTAGCTCCAAATCGTGCGTCGGGTAAGTACTCTCATGAACTTTCAACTGTCTAGACGCGTAAGCTATCACTTTTCCTCGTTGCATCAACACGCAACCTAGCCCACGATACGAAGCATCGGTACAAATAACCAAATCCTCGTCACCATCAGGTAGAGCAAGGATTGGAGCTTGCGTGAGCCTCTTCTTTAGTTCCTCACACGCTTCTTCTTGAAACTTACCCCAACTGAATACTACTGACTTTCGGGTCATGCTGGTCAATGGTGTGGCTATCTTGGAGAAACCTTCGATGAATCTTCTATAGTAGCCAGCTACCCTAAGAAGCTTCGTATATCAGTCGAATTATGTGGAGTCTTCCAATTAGTTATCACTTCAATCTTAGCTGGGTCCACGGTAATCCCTTCAGGATTAGTCACGTGACCTAGAAATTGCACTTCTCGCAACCAGAACGCGCATTTTGAAAACTTAGCATACAACTTCTCTTTCTTCAGAGTCTCCAATACCTCTTTCAGATGATCAGCATGATCCGACTGGCTCTTTGAATAGATTAATATGTCACCAATAAAGACGATTACCGATTTATCCAACATAGGCCGACACACCCTATTCATCATGTCCATAAATGCTTCAGGAGCATTTGTTAGACCGAATGACATCACGAGGAACTCGTAGTGTCTATACCGCGTCCGAAACGCTGTTTTAGGGATGTTTGCCTCTTTCACTTTCAATTGATGATAGCCTGATCTGTGATATATCCGTGAGAACCAACTTGAACTTTGAAATTGGTCAAAAAGATCATTAATCCTTGGCAAAGGATACCTATTCTTCACCGTAAGCTTATTCAACTCGCGATAATCTATGCACATTCTCATGCTTCCATCCTTCTTCTTTACGAATAACACTGGTGCACCCCATAGGGAAACACTTGGTCTTATGAAACCTTTGTCAAGTAGTTCTTGCAGTTGGGACATTAATTCTTTCATCTCGGACGGTGCTAGACGGTAAGGCACTTTCGCGGCGGGTTGGGCTCCTGGTACTAAATCTATCTGAAATTCTATCTCTCGTTCCGGCGGCAACCCAGAAGATCCTCAAGGGAATACTTCTGGGTAGTCGCGCACTACAGGAACATCTTTCATTTCTTTTGTCTTAGCCGTAGCGTTGACAACATACGCCAGGTAGGCACCGCACCCTCGTCTTAACAAACCCTCGGCTTTTATCATCGAAATGACATTAATCCCAGAACTTTCCGTATCACCATAAACCGTCACCACACTACCATCCAAGGACTTTAACCTTATCATCCTACTCCTACACACTATCTGAGCTTCGTAATCAGACAACCAATCCATTCCCAAAACCACATCGAACCCTCCCAATGTAATAACATACAAACTAACAGGGAACTCATGTTCCTCTAACTCTATCTTACAGTCCTAAACCATTTTAATTATTTTAACCGAAGTGTCGCTAGCAGTTTCTACTATAAAAGTTTCAGACACTCGGCAAAATTTCATTTTAGCAAGTTTACTAAATGGTGTAGCTACAAAACTTTTGTTCGCACCCAAATCAAATAATACTGAAGCGGATATACCGTTTACTAAAAACGTACATGTGACAACATCTGGAATCTGCGTGCCTTGTTCTTGAGTCAGCATGTAGGCTATAGTCTTTGGCCTTGTTTGTTCAGTATCCTTCTTTCCACTTCCTCCGGTGCATTCCTTAGCAAAATGTCCCGGCTTACCGAACCTGAAACATGCGGGTTTTTTCAGTACAATCAGAAGCATAATGTCCCAGCTTTCCACACTTATAACAGGCATTCGATCCCAGCCTGTATTCCTCACCAAGATCCTTACCACACTTATAACAAAAATCCGATCCTTTACCCCACTTACACTCACCCTCATGCATCTTTCCACACGTCTTGCATGATCTCTTCTCCCACACTTTCTTCTTCTTATCCTTGGAGTTCCACAACTGAGTACCGGGTCGTTTAACAGGAGCAACCCACTTCTTATCCTTCTTTTCTTCTTCCACCACAACATCATCCGCTGTCAGGTCTGCATAGCAGAGTCAAAGGTAGCAGGTTTACTAGTCCTGACTAGTGTGCGGACTTTCTGTTACAATCCCCTCACATAGCACTTAATTCTCTTAGCTTCAGTGTTGACCATATCGGGCACAAATCTAGACATCCGATTAAACTCGGTGGTGTACTCACGATGTGTCATCGTTCCAGCTTTCAAATTTAGGAACTTCATCTCCGCCTTCTCAACCTCAGCGTCAGCACAGAATTTCGTCATAACCAGTTCTTTCAGATCCTCCCACTTCATAGCCTTGATTTCCTCTTGACTCTTCCTCTGCTCAATATATTCCCACCAGTACATCGCTTCATCACCAAAGGATTGGGTGGCGTAACCGACAGCTTAGTCAGGACGACACTCGCTGATTCGAATAATGTTATCCATAGCGGTTATCCATTGGAGAGTAGCGATTGCGTCACCCAGACCAAGAAGCTTCGGCGGGTCACATCCTTTGAAGGACTTATAGTTGCACCCACCTTGGCCTCTTTTCCTGTCACCAGCTTTCACAGACCTAACCCCACTCGATGCCTCCCTCTCTTCCTCCTCATCTCTCCTACCAACACCTCCTGCCCCTCCAGCAGCTTTTTCATGGCTTCCAGCAGACCCTCCAGGAGTAATATTCTTTACAGCAGTGGCTACAGCTTGAACAATAGCTGCTTGAATTGCAGGATCCAGTTGAACCCCTTCGTTGTTATTCGAATCTCCTCCAGCTGCGCTTCCTTCATCTCCGGTGTTGGAAGCTGTTTCGACCGAAGGTCGTTAAACACGACGAGGCCTGCCACGACGTCCAGTGCGACCTCCAGCTTTCACAATTCCTTCATCTCCCACATTTTCTCCCGTTCCATCCATCGTATTCTAAAAGGGAAAACACAAATGTCATCACTTAAGGAACTATTTAGTACAAGGATAGTAAGGCTAACAGGTAATAACAGTGGTCAGTTGTGATTAGCTGATCACGTTTCTTTCCGTGTCCTATACACTTCCTTTTATGAGTCTATTTGTGTTGATTCTAATCTCACACAGTTAAACAGTCAAGGAAATCAGTTAATCATATCTCTAATATTAGCATACATTATTCATTCATACATTTTACCTTTACTGGGCTTGCTTGAGCGACATATGGCATTCTTGGACTAGCATCTTCTTTCTTTTCTTACATATATTCCATTCTCTATTCGAGTCTAAGCATATGGGATACTTAAATCTCTCGAACTTTACTCTGATACCAACTTGTAATGCCCAATTACCGGTTCCTCACATTTGGACGTTGGATTTACTCATCAAGATAGTTCTATTTATCAGAGTTAATAAACACATACGCGGAATATAAAAACTTTCATAAAACGTTACATATAAAATCATAAACATGTCTTAAAACATTCTCTTGTCTTTCAAAATCAAAACACAGCTTATAAAACATAACAAGTCTTCAGATGCCAAGCTTTTATTCTTCTGCCATGTGTCCCACTCACGTCAGCTGTCGCATCCTACTCACCTGTGTGCATACTAAAAGTCAGCTACGCTGAGTGAGTTCTAGTTAATCATACATCATATAATACATACACTTACCTTCAATCATGCATCTGAAGATACATAATAATTATTTTACTAATTTACTTTCATTTCATACTTTCATACATACGTACATACTTTATTACTTTCATACTTTATGTTTACTGTCCATTCAATCTCAGATATTATTAGGGCCTGATCGATTTTCTTCTCTATCTCAGATATTATAAGGGTCTGATTCCTCTTTCCTTTGTCTATCTCAGATATTATTAGGGTCTGATCCCTCTTTACTTCTCTATCTCAGATATTATTAGGGTCTGATCCCTTTCTTCTCTATCTCAGATATTATTAGGGTCTGATCTAATACTTCTTCGTCTTTGTACATACTGTCTTTACATACCCGTAACATACATATACTATCGTTAATCATTATTACATGCTCATATGTTGTACATAAATATATATATATATATATATATATATATATATATATATCATACACATTCATCTTTCACATACATACATCCCTTGTCAATACGTGCAATATCCTAAGATCGTTCACGTTACGAAAAGCTTTCATTCACATACATAACATAATATCTATCACATAAATCATACATGGCATACACTTACCATTTAAGGTAAGTGTATTAACTATCACATCGAGTATGCACACAGCCCCGAAAACATAACAAGAAAATGGGGCTAGAAACTCACCTGAATGCTGTTAAGTTCACCGTTTATGGTTATCCCTTTCTTGATCTGTGCACGACTAATTGTATAACAGTTACACTTATCAATTTAACTATCACTACCCATATCGTGTTTCTAGTTTAAATATTTCCCTCAACGAACGGGGGTCCGGGGACAGCGCCCCTGGCAGCAGAGTTCTAGGGGCGGCAGCACCTAGCGGGGTCCAAGGGGCAGAGCCACTAGCTAGGGTTAAGCTGCCAGGTCAGCTTGGAAAAATTTTATTTTCATTAACTGTCTTAACACATTTTCCATTAACATTTTAAATTATTTTCTAAGTTGGGCTTGTCTAGTTAAGCTCAAGATAATGGACTAGTTTTTCTAAATTGGATATGGGCTTAGCTGATTCTGGCCTAACTATCCATTATGGTATCTAGGCCCAACTGGACTCAGGCCCAAATCCAAACAGAGAACAGAGATGGCCGAGAACACTGATCTGACCGAGAACTCAGGTTTGACCGAGATCTCATGTTGACCGAGAACTCTCGTTGACCAAGATCCCGTATCTGGCCGAGGACATGGGTTGGCCGAGAACCCTCATTCTTGGCCGAGAGCACCCAGTTCAGCTCATCATTCCATTTTTTATGTTTCTACATTGCTCAGTTACTGTTATAAGTTCAAATCATGAGCTTTTAACCACTTTTTACCATCATTCGCTTCCCAAGCTCTATGCTGTTGGGGAACTCCGCAAGGGTCTTACCACCTTCTTTATTTACTATATTTGAGTCTTTGGAGTACTTTGGGATTATATTCCGCGCCGAGGATTTGTGCTTGTGGGCCGGGGTGAATATTGCAGACCAGCGGATCTGGTGGTCGACAATCGTTCGGACTTGGTAAAGGTTGTCGCGGCACCTGTAGTAGGACAGAGGACTTATCGCGATGCCCGCGGACCAATTTACGATGTCTCCGTCGCTGACGTTCGTCAAGCAGGCCACTTGGATTGGCCAGGGTCTTCTTCGGTCCAGAAGTCGATAACGCAGATATGAGTAAAGAGATGGGAAATGATGAGACTGAATGGGAAGAGCAGCCTAGATGGAAAGAAGGATATGCTCAGTGGTTCGTCAAAATGAAGAAACCAGCGGTCCCTACTATGTTTATGAAGACTTACAACATTAGAGGCTATGCTGAAGCGAGAAAAGGGATTATCTGTTGGATATACGATGAGCAGTTGAGGCTCTTCGTGATTAAGAGATATGATGGTATTCAGTACTTGAAAAGAATGTTGAGATCGTTGAACACACTGCCAGAATGTGAAGTGAAAGACTTAGCCAGATTGGGATTGATAAATCGAAGTGATGATAATATGGCTAGAGTCATCGGGAAGATAGTATGGAAGGAGAGTATAAAGGAAAAGAAGTTCGAGCTGCTGAAACCACAGAAGGGTAAATTTATCAAAGATAAAGATAGAGGGTTGAGAGCAGATGGCAAGCCTTGGATGATTATGAAGTATAAACCGATCCGGTGTTTGAAAGAAGTGCCGATGAAACAAATGCCCAAGGATGTGCTCAAAAAGTTGAAGTGGTGGTATTTAGATTGTGAGACAGCTGAAGCAGTGATGGAAGATGAAGATGAACAAGAGCTGCTGAGAGTCTATGATCCGATGCATCTAGTGAACCTGTCTCGAGCTGATCTGCAGGTGCTGAATGAGAAGAAAATCTTTTATATTCCTGCTTGGAAAGATGAAGCGAGGAAATATCAAAGAGTTGTGTCGGTATGTATACGAGAAGGAGTGAATGCTTAAAGATGAAGATTCAAGATTGTTGAAGATTACAAGACACGTGCTTGAAGATAAAGAGATGAAGCTACTGCCAAGGGGGAGTCTGTTGGTGCATGATGTCAGTAGTTCAGTGTCTAGTGTCTGTAATCGAGTTTGTAATGTTTTGTATTTGATGTAAGCGAAGTTAGCTAACAAGTTCGCTGATATAGGCGAACTTGTTAGACAAGCGAAGTTAGGGACAACTTTGCCTGAACATGCCAGGCGAAGTTGTCGTGTTATATATTGATTAGGTTACGGCTTAATCAATAACAATAAGGAGTTTTATTATTCGGGTTTACAAGTCAGAGAGTCCTGTAATCAGTGATTGATATCACGTGTTTAAGGTTGCAATATAACGAGTATTTGTTTATTGTAACGTGTGTTCGATTGTGTTTAATCGGATCGTCTTCTACGCTCGTAACTTCTTACGTAGGGATTCCGCACCTACGTAGAACGAGATATCTCGTGTAGATCCGGCTGGGAACCTACAAAACTTAAAAAGATGTTGATTGTTAGTTGAATAGTTTTCATGATTTATGTAGTTTTCTTCTAGAGGAATGAACCTTTTGTTTGGTTTAATGAAAGACCTGTTATGTTTTGTAATATCAATCTAATGTTGTATGATTAATGATTTGTAATGCAATGTAATATTGACTTATCAATCTAATGTTTTATGATCTATGATTTGTAATGTAATGTAATGTAATGTAATGTAATGTTGACTTATGCAATGTGATCTTATATAATGTTGATCTAATTTTGTGGTCATGACAAATGACTCAATCTTGCACTAGTTGACTACATAATATAATCACAATGTTGACTGCACTAGTTGACTACACAATGTCATCTCGTACTAGTTGACTGCACAATTTAAGATCACATTGAATGCCAATTACATTGATATCAATTAACTGCCAAATTTAAGATCACATTGCAAAGTTTACCAATTGACTGCCAAATTTAAGATAACATTGCAAAGTTTACCAATTGACTGCCAAATTTTTACACTAGTCATCAATTTAACCATTCAACACAGTCATTACCAAGTTTTCAATTTGCCTTGAATTTCTCATGAATGTGTCTGACACAGAATCTGTGCTCAGCACATGGGAACAAGTTTTCAATTGCAGGAAGAAGGCCCTGTTCAACAAAGACTGAGTTTGTTAGTCAAGTTTGATGAAAGTAAAAACTTTAAAACATATACACGACATAACTTTTGCCTATCACTGATGAAAGTAATGCCTGAGTTTGTACCCAAATCCAGATCATCACCTAAGATTTCTAGGAACGAAGTCCAAGAGTTGGTATTTTCTGTCTCTACAATTGTAAAAGCAACATGGTAGATTCCATTATTTGGGTCAACACCTACTACAGATAATATTTGACCTGGGAATGGCCCTTTCATGAATGCACCATCTAAACCCAGCAGATCCCTACCTATTGCTTTAAACCCTTGCTTTAATGCACTAAAACAAACATACATCCTTCCAAACCTTCTAGTAGGTAAACTTGCATATGTGTCCTCTTCAACCTGAATCTTAACAGTAGTACCTGATTTTGTTTTTTTAATTCTAGAACATAATCCCTAAGAATAGCGTACTGTGAGATGTAATCTCCTTGGACCATTTTCTTAGCTTTAGCCCTAGCACTGTAAGCTTTCAACCTGGAAACCCCTAATTCATATTTTCTTTGATACTATTCTTGAACAGATTTGACATGTATGTTAGGGTTTGTATGAACTTGATCTAGTAGTTGGTGTGATAAGAAGGTTGAAGTGCAAGAATTGATTTTTCTGGTTTGGGGCATTTATGCTCAGTTTGTAACTTCCTCACCACCCAAGATTCAACACCCATTGGTTTTGAAATTAACATTAACCAAGGGCATTGAAATTTGTTTGGATTTGTTTTCTTACCCCTACCACCAACAGTAATGGGCCTGCCGCCCTTTCCTACCACCACCTTTTGTTTGCCCATTTTTAAAGCAGCCCCTTTACTTGTATTTCCTTTCCCAACATCACCTTTAGCTTTTGATTGACTGGCAATATGGACCCCATAATCATCAATATCAAAGTCTGGTAGAGACCCAACACATTTTACCCTTAACCTTACTTTAACATCCTTGGCAAACACAAGTTGGCTCCTAGTTTCAACAGAATGTTGTATAACCAACATCTTGACTTCTTTCTTGGTCCCAAACTCTTTTCCTATAAAAAATTTTAGCCCTACCTTCACTATTAATATTTTGATTTGCCCTTCTAATAGAATGCAACTAATGTTTTCTATTGCTTGTCTCATTATCATCAGAATCTGACCCACTAAGAATCAAATCATTTTTTAGAACTTCATCTTGTATATCTGCATCTTTTTGGACATTATTAGTTTCGTCCACTCTTAAGTCATTGTAATCCTTCATATCAACTTCATGATCATCCATGCCTTCATTAACTTTAGAATGCCCATCCCGTCTTGGATTTCTTGGCTTAACACTAACATCAAAATCAGTATCATCATCAGCACTTAAATTAGCTTTAAAATCACTATCTTCACTATCATCCCAACCTTCACTATCACTATCATCCCCACCATCACTATCACTATCATCCTTTTTCCCACCATCCTCGTCCTCTAACACAACATCCTCATCCTCGAACAGAGCATCCTCATCAGCATCTAAACCAACATCAGCCTCTAGTCCACCATCAACATCTAAACCAACATCACCCTCTAGTCCACCATTAACATCTAGCCCAAAATCAACCTCTAGTCCACCATCAGCCTCTAGTCCACCATAAACATGTAGCCCAACATCAGCATCTATCCCACCATTAACATGTAGCCCAACATCAGCTTCTAGCCCAAGTTCACCCTCTAGCCCAACATCACCTTCTAGCCCAACATCATATTCTAGCCTGATGTGCTAAAAGTATTTATAATATTATTAACTAAAATTATGCTAATCTAGACACTAAGTAATAATTCTAGACTCTTGACTTAACTAAAACTACTAACCGGCAAGTGAATAGGTCGACTCTAGTACAGCTAAGTAAGTCCGAATATCGAACCCACGAGACTCTTTAAATTACGTAACTAACTAATTAGACTCGACTTACGTCACGACTATTTATTAATAACGTTTTAAGGGGGGTTTAAACTAAATATTCTTAAACTATAATTAAACCCTAATTAATTAAATAATAATAAACTATAATGATTACTTAACCCTAATTAATTAAAATATGAATAAGCTAATAGAATACTTAGATTAACTCAGATGATAAATATAACTACCTAGGCTAGAATCCCCAAAGTTATGGTTATCAATTAACTAGGAAACTTAAGTTAAACAGAAAACCCGAACAGGACCCTTGACCCTTCAAGAAGACACCTATGAGTTTCTAACAAGTTTTAAGACACACCAGATTTATGTATTACACTTCCTTACGGTTATTTAATCGCTTATGTTTAAGTATCTTTATGGTGAAATCCTACCTTACAGCACAGAAATCAAAGATAGCTAAGTAGACTCAATTTACTTAATAGACTAAGTTGACAATCAAACTTAGACGGACTCCTTACGAAGAACTAAATGTAGCAATCCTGACCAACAAAGATCTATCAATAACCTATCACCTTACAGCTTTCTAGGCTAGCAGCTCACTTCTATTTATTTAATTAGTTTTATTTTTCTATGATCTCAATGCATATTAATCATAAACTAGTCAAGAACACACAGTAAATGACCTAACAAAACCATATCCTATGAAACAATCAACAAGGGCAATGTGAAACAATAAATCCAAGTAAATAAAACCAAGCAATCATACACATCAATTAATTCAAACTCATCACTTTACTTAAAACATAAAATCCATAACGAAACAAATCCCAATTAAAATCAAACCAAACAAAGGTTCATCACGACCTAGGTAGTCTAATAAGTTTAGCCTAATATCTTAAAATTATTAAGTTCAACAACCAAGCTCATAATTAAAATAATAAATTCAAACCGAATACTAATGATGCTTGGTTGAGTAGGTGTTGAACCCAAACGATCTCGGCTCGAACCAATGAGCTTTCTTCCTTCAAAACTCCTTGCGGCTGACTTAGACCCTCCTGTGTTGACTCTTTTGCGTGCGTAGGGTTCTTCTTCAAGGCTGCCTCGCTTCTTCAATAATAGTCCATGGGCCAATCCCCAAAAATCCTTTTTGTAGTATGATTCCTTTCTTTCCCAGCCATTCCAACCGACATCCCCTTCTTTTATTTGTATGGCTTGAGATCTTCTACAAATGTGACCAGCCCATTATATTTCGTAAAGCCCACTTTGATCATTTTAATTATGTCACCATTCAATCTCGTTTCCTATTCAAATAATTAAATCAAGTTAATTCACGGTGTCTTTCCTTTCTTAATATCATTTATAACATCTAATTTTAATTCACCATAAAATTCAATTACTAGCTTTTAAAACTCACGGTGTCTTTCCTCTTTAACTTTCTTTTTTTTCATTCTTTTATATTGAATTATTTGAAAACACAAATCTTTTCTTATTAAAAATGACAACTAATTATTAAGAAAACCAGTACATGTAACATTTGTTTAAAGTTTTACTCGTCGGTTTTAAACTTAATATAAACACTCACATAAATAACCCATTTTAACTCGTTGTTTCTTAAAACGTTTAAAAGCCAAATATCAACCAACTAAGAGTAATACTAAATAAAAAACTATCTCAACAACGATTAAAAGTGTAGGAAATACTTTATATAATGATATATATTTTAGACCACATCATAGCCTAACATCACCTTCTAGCACAATATCACCCTCAAGCCCACCACCACCTGATTGCCCAATATCAGCCTCTAACACAACATCACCCTAAAGCTCACCTCCACCTGATTGCCCAATATTAGCCTCTAACACAACATCACCCTCAAGCTCACCACCTGATTACCCAACACAACCACTACCACTTGACTAGCCAACACCATCACTTGAAAATCTGAAAAAGTTAGCAGGGACAATAGCATAAGGTCCGTCATTTTCTTCAATTTATTCAATTGTCAATTTTTTTGGCTTAGGTGGGGACCAAAACTTCTTAATGTCTTTAATCATATGTTATTGGCTATACAATTTAAAGAGTTTTTGCTCTTCTACATGTGTAGCTAACCTCAAAACATCTTGGTCGCCACACAAGTTTTCAAGACCAGTATCTAAGTCCTTTGCTAGATGCAAAAACTGGTAATAAATAACATCGGTACTAGAATAGCCTAGCTGACCCATCATTTTACCAACTTCATGAACTGAGAATCTGTTTATGTCGATCAAGTCCACGAAATCACAACGACCTCCTACATATGTACGATTGGAGGACTAGTAAACCTACCACCATGATGAATCAAGAAGCTGAAAAGATTTGATAACCAACTGAAAAATAACATAATTTTGTAAGACGAAACCATAAAATAAAAACCTAAACAACTAAAAAAAATTAAATTTGAAGGTGCACACTACCGTATAGTTGATCAACATCCTCATAATCATCACTTCCTTGAATGTACCAGTGTAATGTAGACATTATCGTTTTTTAGGGTTTCTGCAAAAATGATCCGGAAGAAAGAGGGGGTTTATGAAATGAGTCGACGGGGTGGGTGTTAAAAGTGGGGAAATGATCAGGAGGGGGGATAAAATTACTGATTTTCCCTCATGTGTTTGTTACGTGGTCTGACTTAGCGAAATAATTTAACTGGGTTAGTGACAAAGTACATAGCGTGCAACATATTTGATACATGAATTCTATCTTTGGCTATTAGTTTCGATAAAGGATGTCTAATGAAAATCAGAGCAAACAGAAAGGACGTCTTTTTCCCTTTTGTAATTTATTTAATTTTATGTTTTAACAAATTTTTTTATATATAAAAATTTATTAATTATGTAATTACATGATGTAATTACATAATTACTCTACTTGATTCTCACGTTTAGCACGTTAATTTTAATTGTATTTGATTCAAACCCTTAATTTTTGGTATATCCTTATTTATAGGATTTTCATATCAAATATTTGATTATATTAATTTTTAATATAAAGAGATATTATAACCCGTTTAAGGACCATCTGGGTTTGGTGAGACCCATACCCGTGAATTCGGGTCAAATGCATGAGAAACCTTAATTTACAAATTAAGCAATCTGATAGCTTGAGAGACTTTATGGAGGTTTCATTATATATTTAAGATTTAGAATTAGAATTACGTTTTCATTATTAATATGTTACTAGATTTTGACCCGACGCGTTGCACCGGGCTGGTTGTTGGTTATTTGTATGTTGTGCTTATTATGGTTAGGTTCAATCACGTTTCCGTATTTGTATTTGGAGATGTGCAGCTAAGGATTCTGTTGTTACAGTCATAACTTAGAACAACAAAATAGCAAGAGCAAACCATATATACATTGATTTGAGTGACGGACATAGTTTATACAAAAACTTTCATAGTTATTTTTTAGATAGTTATAGGCTAGCATTTGGCGTCATGGCATTTTCTTGTCATGTCTTCGTTTGCATGTGTCTTCAAAATGATTTTGTGCTGGCTTGCCTTATGTGATCTGATTATGGATCATGCTTGTTGGCTACCTAAGTCCTTTACCAAGCCTGTCCTGCAATATGCAGTTATGAGTGTTTTATTATGTTTGTGTGTAAGTTGTTTTGTTTTTACCTTAAGTTGCCCAAAAAAAGGTTTTTTTGGTGGGGTGGGATCAGTTCCTGGCCTCCTTTGATGGAGGCGTTTCATAATCTGCATATTTATTTATTTATTTTCGTGTTAGATCAGTTCGATGTTTGTAAACAATATTGAAGTTTGCTTGTTTGTTTACCTGTTGTTTCTGGTTGAGGCCTTTTGTTGCATTCTTTTGCTGGTGTTGTTGGTGGTATTTTGTTGCTGACTAGAGTGGTTGTTGTGTCTGTTATGCGGGTGACGATTGCGGTGTTTGGTTTCCTGTTGATTTCTTTGTGTTGCTGTGATGTACATAAAATTATACATCTTTTTAGCATCAAATAACCTCTAAAAACTGCAAATTCTATCAAATAACACAGCACATAAGATTACTTATCATAATAAAATGTAATTTCAGGTGAAACCAAGTCCCAAACGAAGAAACAAGCGAAAAGACGAAGAAAATTGGAAGAAAACACAAGAAAAGCAAGAAACACGCCCCTATGCCTCAAGAAACACGCCCCCGTGCTTATGAACACCAGAAAAGACAAAAAACTACAAGAAAAGACAAAAACTAGAAATAAAAGCACGAGGCCGTGCCCCTTTCCCACGGGGCCGTGGTCAAACGTAAAAAACGACAAAACAAATCTGGCACATGTCATAATAAAACACGGGGGCGTGCCTACGTAAGCACGGGGTCGTGCCCCTCACTCCAGATTTCCTATAAATAGTAGCTCATGTTGCACTCATTTGGTGTGCCTTGAAGAGAGTTCTATCCGGTTTTCCCTTATAAAAACACCCACTAACACTCATATTGAAGATCTAGTGAAGAGTTTGAAGGCTTGGAGACCATCATCATCATCATCATTAAGAAGGAAGATTCGTCCACATTTCATTAGATTGTTCTAGTTTAATCATGTGTTTGTTATCATCATCCATTCTAATGTTCGTAACTATGCTCATTATGAGCTAAACTCCATTTACCATTTAAATCTATGAAGAAGCTTTGTTTTACTTGATAATTATATAAAACATGTGGTTTAGTCTAGTAAAGTACATGGTTATCTTGCAATTATCTTTTGATGAGAAATGTTTCACCATCTTAAATCAACAATTCAAAGTTGGTGATAGTCAATTCTATTGGCAATCATTCATGATCGATTCATGTTCTTGAAAGATAGAAATACTTTGATAAATTATCGAAACATGGATCCTTATATTGTATTTAGAAATGATGAGATATAAGTTATGATCTATTTCTCTAAGTCTTGGTAATCCGAAAATGGGTTTGCTTAGGATATCATGCTACTTAAAGAAATCATATGTTAATGGAATGTGTAAGTATAACCTACTTAAATCAACTAAGGGGAGGTTGTGTGAGTTAACTACAACCACCGAAGTTGTTAGAATTGGTATTTGAGAAATCGGAGTCAATTCTAATCTTTCTACTTTACGGAACTACTTGCCAACTTAAATTGACATTCTCGAGGTAGCATAACATTAGAAAAGGGTCGACTTTAAAATGCGCATGTTACTCCCATTTTGTCATAGATTCTCACTTAGAAATGAGGAGCTATCTATCATATATTATTACGGCAAGTTTTACCACATGTTTATGTATTAACTATCAATGATAAAATGGAGTGGATTCTTGATCTTAGATGGTAACCTTCATATAATTGAATTACTTGTTTAAAATCTCTCGTCTTGGTCACCTATATATTATATTTAAGTATTTATATTTTATAAAAGTTCAAAAATTAACCCCAAATATGATTAAAACCTTCGATTAAAGTAAAACGGCGATTCATTATTAGAAACATTTGTGTCCATGGATCGATACTTGGTTCTTACCAATACTATTCTAAATATACGATAGGTACACTTGCCTATTTTGTGTGTGTATAGTCTTCGTAGAAATCACTTTTATAAATTTAAAACACGATCTTGTGCAAAAGCTAAATATCCAACCTCTTATATTTTAAGCACTCACGCGCACGCACATCAAAGTTTTTGGCGCCATTGCCGAGGATACGGTACTTTTCTAGAACGATCCAAGTTTTAATTTAGTCATTGTCTATAATTGTATAAATTTTTCTTAACTCTTATTTTATTTCATTTTTACTAACTATTAAACTATATAATTTTACGGTTAGCCTAATTTTAACCTTTATTTACCTATTATTTACCTTAGCTTAATTAATTTAGACCTTAGTTTAGTTTAGCTTAGCCTAACTTTAGCGTAACTTTAACTAACTGTTACTCTAGTTTTAATGTTGATTTAGTCTCATGTATGTCCTCTACTTTTGAGCCAGAGCTTGTTTTTCCAATTTCTAATCCGGAACGACTCTTTCGTCGACGAGCACGTAAACGGACTGTAGAAACCGCCGAAACAATCAAAGACGAGTCAGTAGACGCCACCACAACATGAGAAAATCAAACAGAAGAAATGATGGCGGCCCAGAACAATGAGCCGAACATGAGCCAATATGCCAAGCCAACTCTCGAAGGCTATGGCAATGGAGTGGCTCCACCCGATATCACCGAACATTTAGAAATCAAATCAAGCACCATTCATATGGTGGAAAATTCAGTTTAATTTCATGGTCTCCTCGACGAATACCCTCTTTCTCATATATCTCGATTCTTACGCATCTGCGGAACCTTTAAAATTCAAAACTGTTCAGAAGATCAGATCAAACTCAAACTCTTTCCTTTCTCTCTAAGGGGTCAAGCCTTAGAATGGATAGAATCTCTTTCCTCTGGTTCCATCACTACCTGGGACCAGATGGTTGAACAGTTTCTCTTCAAATAATTTCCGCCTGATAAAACTGCCAAATACCGAGCCAGCATTACCGGATTCCGGACCGATGATGATGAATTGTTATACGCAACATGGGAGAGATACAAGAGTCTTCTGAGAAGATGCCCACATCATGGACTGAGCGTATGGTTGCAAGTACAAACTTTTTTTGACGCAAAATCGAGTCAAAACAAACAGGCCATCGACCAAATCGCTGGTGGAGACCTGGGATCCAAATCACCTAACGAAGCATTTGAAGTCCTGGAGAAAGCTGCAAAAAAGAGTTTCTCCTACAACCCACCAAGATCTAAACCTACACATAAAAGAATACACCACGTCGATTCCAACACTCTTGTCACCGCACAACTTGAAGCCCTTTCTAAAAAATTCGAACAACTTCAAGCCGAGCTATCAAAAACCAGACTCACCTGTGACACTTGAGGAAGAAGTCATACAGCAAGTGACTGTAAACAAGTCATTATGGCCATGGAAGAAGTCGATTTCATCGCTCGACAGAACAACGCGTTCATCAATAACTACAATCCAGGATGGAGAAACCACTAGAATTTCAGTTGGAAAGACGGAGGTAACACTCAAACCCTACCCGGATTCGAAAATAAACCGATGAATCAACCCTTCCAACCAAAACCTCAATTTCAAGATCAAAGTTCTAGTAGCCATCAGAATCCGAGCTACTCGAAAATCGAAGAAATGTTGATCCAAATTATGACCAAAACAAATGAAGCAGAGAAGAAAGCTGACTCAAGAGCTGTTGATATCAGCGGAGTATTGTTAAAACATGAAGCCGACCTAAAAAGTCATCAAGCATTACTACATAATCTAGAAATTCAGATCGGACAAATTGCCCGACAGTTATCCGAAAGACCACGCGACGCTCTTCCAAGCAACACAATCACCAACCCGAATGCGACAGCTAAAGCTGTTACACTCAGAAGCGGTACAACCACTGTTGCCTCACCCGCTTCAGAACCAGTTACGGAAAAGGAATCCCATGATAAAACGCATGAAAGACTGATTCCAACGGGCACCGTACAACCCAAGGAGCCAGTCCGAACTTACATTCCACCTATTCCATACCTCGGACGGCTGAAGCAGGAGAGATTGGAAGCTCAGTACAAGATGTTTTTAGAACTCTTCAAACAACTCCATATCAACATCCCTTTCATTGAAGTCATTGCTCCAATGCCGAAATATGCCAAGTTTCTCAAAGAAGTGCTAACCAACAAAAGGAAGCTGGAGGAGCTCTCGCATGTCACCCCAAGTGAAGAATGTTCAGCAGTCCTCCAAAACAAGCTGCCACCAAAAATGACCGATCCAGGGAGCTTTACTATCCATTGTCTTATAGGAAATTTGTCTATTAGCAATGCCCTGGTTGACCTAGGAGCTAGTATTAATTTAATGCCTTATGCGGTCTTTGCAAAACTAGGGATAGGAGAACCAAAGCCCACCCGCATGAGCATTCAGTTAGCTGGCCGATCTGTTAAATATCCTCGGGGCATTGTTGAAAACATGCTAGATTGACAAGTTTGTTTCCCCAGTAGATTTTGTAATTCTAGACATGGAGGAAGACAAAAGTGTACCTATGATTTTAGGAAGACCCTTCTTAGCCACTACAAAGGCTGTTATTGACGTTTGCACCGGCAAAGTCACTCTCGGGGTCAATGATGAGGCAATCGCTTTTGACAAAGGAAAATATATGCAATATCCGCAACATCATGATGACATATTAGATTGTGTCGACATCAAAGATTCCATCGTGAGTTGCTATATGCGAAATTCCTCCATCGATAAACACTAGAACACAAGTCTTAGACAAAACACTCAACATACCCGTTTTAGAAAACAAAAATATCAATGATGATTATCAGGAAGCATCAAAAGTAATATATGAAATCACTAAATGTAATGAAAAATCAAAACTATCAATCGAAGAACCACCAGCCTTAGAGTTAAAAGAACCACCAAACCATCTCGAATACACCTTTCTAGAAAAAGACTCTCAACTCCCAGTAATTATTTTATCTCACCTTTTGAAAGAAGAGAAAGACGAACTTCTTAAGGTTCATAAGAGCCATAAGAAGGCCATCACATGGAAGATCATGGATATCAAGGGCATCAGTCCTTCGTTTTGTACTCACAAAATTCTCATGGAGGAAGAATACAAGACCGTGGTCCAACATCAAGACGTCTCAATCCTAACATGCAAGATGTGGTAAAGAAAGAAGTAATCAAACTCCTTTATGCCGGATTAATCTACCCAATCTCATATTCACCTTGGGTTAGTCCCGTTCAGGTAGTATCCAAGAAGGGAGGAATGACAGTTGTAATGAACGAGAAGGACGGGCTAATACCAATGAGGAACATCATAGGCTGGCGAGTTTGCATTGACTACCGGAAACTTAATGACACCACAAGAAAAGATCATTTTCCACTCCCTTTCATTGATCAAATGCTTAAACGATTATCTGGAAAAATGTTCTACTGTTTTCTTGACGGATTTTCCGGATATTTCCAAATTCCCATCGCTCCTGAAGATCAGGAGAAAACCACTTTTACATGTCCGTACGGAACCTTCGCCTACCGAAGAATGCCATTTGGACTATGTAATGCTCCAGCCACCTTCCAGCGATGCATGGTGGCCATCTTTCACGAAATGATCGAACACTCTATGGAAGTATTCATGGACGACTTCTCAGTCTTTGGAGATTCTTTCGATCATTTCTTGAAGAACCTCGACAAAATGTTAGCCAGGTGTGAGGAAGTAAATCTAGTGCTCAACTGAGAGAAATTTCACTTTATGGTTAAAGAATGCATCGTTCTCGGCCACAAGATTTCTCAAAAAGGATTAGAAGTCGATAAAGCAAAAATAGAAACAATATCCAAACTTCCGCACCCAACCTCAGTAAAAGCCATTAGAAGTTTTCTAGGTCACACAGGATTTTACCAACGCTTCATAAAGGACTTTTCCAAAATAGCTAGACCTATGACCAAACTTCTGGAAAAAGACGCACCCTTCGTCTTTTCTGAAAAATGTGTTGAATCATTCAACATATTAAAAGACAAACTTGTCAACGCACCAATCATGAATACACCCGATTGGACCCTTCCATTCGAGATCATGTGCGATGCAAGTGACTTTGCAATTGAAGCCGTACTTCGACAATGCAAGGAAAAACACTTTCACCCAATTTACTATGCTAGTAAGACTCTTAACGATGCACAAGAAAATTACACTACAACAGAAAAAGAGTTACTAGCAGTAGTTTTTGCCTTTGAAAAATTAAGATTATACCTCGTTCTTTCCAAAACCATAGTTTACACCGACCATGCCGCCATACGTTACCTCTTCAGCAAGCAAGATGCCAAACCTAGACTTATACGATGGATCCTACTACTCCAAGAATTCGACATAGAAGTCAAGGACAAGAGAGGAGCAGAGAATGTAGCCACATACCATCTCTCACGCTTAGAATGCCCAGCTTCAAAGAAACATCACGAGGAAATCATCAATTATAATTTTTCACATGAAGTTCTCATGCATATCCAAGCAGTCATACAGGAGAAAGACGAAAGTCCTTGGTTTGCCGACTTCGCAAACTATCTAGCTTGCAGAATCCTAAGAAAAGGACTTACTCACCAACAACGGAAGAAATTATTCTCCAACCTTAAGTTCTACTTCTGGGAAGATCCGTACTTGTTTAGGATAGGTGCCGAACAGGTTATTCGTAGGTGTGTAGCAGGAAAGGAAACCTTAGATATTCTCAAACACTGCCATGAAGGACCTACCGGGGGACACCACGGTACCGCCACTACGGTCAGAAAGGTGTTTGATGCAGGATTTTTCTGGCCCACCATATACAAAGACACACATGCTTTGATCCAAGCATGCAATGCTTATCAAAGATCCGGAAACATCTCAACCAAAAATGAGATGGCTCAGAAAGGCATTCAAATTTGTGAAGTCATTGATGTATGGGGAATAGATTTCATGGGCCCATTTCCTAACTCATTCGGAAATAAATACATCCTTGTAGCAGTCGACTACGTATCTAAATGGGTAGAAGCACAAGCTCTTCCCACTAACGATGCTCGAGTAGTTGTACGATTTCTGAAAAAGTTATTTTCACGATTCGGTACTCCAATAGCCCTAATCAGTGATAGAGGTACCCACGTCTGTAATGCTTTAATGGACAAATTCTTAGCACGATATGGAGTTCACCACCGACTGGCAACACCATATCACCCTCAGACTAGTGGGCAGGTAGAGGTCTCAAATCGAGGAATTAAAAGGATCTTAGAAAGAACTATAGGGATGAATCGCAAAAATTAGGCAGAAAAGTTAGATGACGCTTTGTGGGCCCTTTGGACAGCCTACAAAACCCCTATAGGAACAACACCCTTCAAACTAGTTTATGGGAAAGCATGTCATCTACCAGTAGAATTAAAACACAAAGCCTACTGGGCTCTCAGAGCAGTGAACTTCGATCTAATGCCCACCGGCATAAACCGGGATGATTAAATTCACGAACTCGAAGAACTAAGAACGTTGGCCTATGAAAATTCCTGGTCTTACAAATAAAAGACTAAACGTCTGCACGACACCCATTTAAAAGGAAACAAGAAATTCCAAGTTGACGATCGTGTACTGTTATATAACACACATTTACATCTTTTCCTAGGAAAATTGAAATCACGATGGAAAGGCCCATACATTGTTAAGTCAGTCTTTGACTATGGAACAGTCGAGATTTCAAATTAAAACGGCCAAAAGTTTAAAGTCAATGGACATCGATTAAAACCATATATCAATGGACCATTTGAAGAAGTTTCGGAGGAAGTGACCCTCCAACTCCCTAAATAGAAATTAAGGAGACGGCGTTTGGCCAAGACCTTCACAAAATAGGCCGTGTAGATATTTTTTACTTAAAAAAGACACTAAAACACGGGGGCGTGCTTAAGGAAGCACGACGTTGTGCCGCAATATGCGGACCGGAATCTTCGCTGCAAAAATCTCAGTCAGACTGGTTCGTAACCGATTTGTCAGAGTAAGAACACGGGCCGTGCTTTTAAAAGCATGGGGCCGTGCTTGGGTATTTGGTTGGCTATAAAAGGCACTTCTTGCCAATGCATTCTTTTCACCAACCAAAACCAACACACCCCTCTTTGAAAAATTCAACATGCCTACTGAAATGAGTGAAGCAATTCCCGATCCTTGAAAACCGAGAAACGATGCCCGCCATGTTTCCAAAACCGAGCTTCTTTTGAAACTTCAAGAACTTGTCAAGGAACTCACCGAAATGAATCTCCTTGCTGAGATGCGTCTCGTTCAACTCATTGAATCAGTGGAAAACATGAAAATGGAACTTCAAGACATTAACGAACAAGTCCAGTTTCAAGTTCTAGGTTTCACGTACTTTCCACCACCAGGGCCATTCGGAGGAGGAGAACCTTTCGGGGAAATCTTGGAAACTTAATTTTCTAGTTTCATGTGTAAACAAGTGCATTACGCACATTGTGTTAGGAATTTCGGGCTTAACCAGAATATTTTCATATCTTTAGGAAAACCGGGCTTATCCCATATTTGTTTTAGGACCTAACTTTAATGAAAATCTATTTTTAGGATGCCCAAACTCTTAAAATAACATGCTAAACATCATTCTAAAAATTCCGGCTCTCGCATCTTGCTGAAAAATAAAAGAAAGCCTCAATAACTAAAAGCACGGGCCGTGCTTCTAAAAGCACGAGGCCGTGGTCACCCCAGAATCTTCAGCATGATACGCGCTGACTCCGTACAATTCTCTGACTCAGAAACATTTATTCTCCTAGCAGCACGGGGCCGTGCTTTCAAGAGCACGGGGCCGTGTTTGACCTTCCAGTTTTTATATAATTCATGCAAAAACTCACTATTCCATTTACACCAAAAACAAAATTACTGAAATGGAAGGCAAGAAAGTTGAATGGAGGCTAGTGAGGAAAGGCAAGAAACATGAATCTTCCTCAAACCTTGAGGAGGAGGTCATGAGGCTACAATGCATTATGAGAGACCAAGTCGAAAGCAACATCCAAACTGAATCTCGCGTAATCGAGCTAATCAACAAAGTCGAACTACTTCGGTTCGAAAACTTCCATGTGGTGGATGGCCACCACAAAGATGTGGCTTCCAAACTCAACTTTCTCAACCGCGAAATCGCAAAGCTTGACAAAAAGCTTTCCGAGCTCTTGGAAGTTAAGCGAGCCCATTACACATTCAAGACCTGTTCGGGAATGGTGGTCGTTGAAGTCCCGACTTTGTTTTATGTAGTTGCTCCCGCTAGTATTATGTGTTAAGGTCTAGGGTGGTTGTTGTTATACTTTTCATTTTACTATGTTTAACCATCTTTTATGTTTTAATGAAATTTAGGACTTTTAATTACTGTCTTAATCCTAACCTACAAAGAAAATCAGTTAAAAAACAAACCAGCTTGAAAAATAAAATAAAGAAACTGTCCGCATAATGCAGCACAGTACCGTGCTTTTATGTTCAGCACAATTACGAATTTTAAATTATTAAAACAACTTTTCTAACCATTCTACCCTAAAACCAACTTCGTCCCTGTACAAGAACCACCGACCACTCCCTCATTTCACTAATTTCCGTATTAAATCTTCAATATCAAATCAAAGGTATGTTAATTTAACTATTATATTGTTCAAATTCATCTTTCTATGTTTAGTTTAACCCTAAAGTCTCTCAAACTGATTGAATCGGGTCTAAACCCGAACAAGATATGGGTTATTCTATTAGTTTAGGATGATGGATTGTTGAATAGTTGTTTGTTAAAGATTGGTTGAAAGGAACCATTCGGGTTTGGATCTTGAGTTGAATATCCAAAACAACAATAAACCCAAATGGTGTAACTGGTTAGAAACGAGGGTTCGAATCTAGATAAAATAGAAATTAGAATTAAAAACACGAACAGTGCCTTGAACAAACACGACTCGTGGTCACCTTTTGGTCACAAAAAGTCAAAATTGGTATAAACTGACGAACAGTAACAGCACGGGTCGTGCTTCTAAAAGCACGGTACCGTGCCCTACTCTCTGTTCTACTATCTGAATAAATTTTTACAAATTTTGACTAATTTGGATACAAATTGCACATGGCCGAGTATGATGATGATGTTCATGCATTTTTGGTCTTTCCCGGACGTGATGCAAGGAATAGATGGGCCAACACAAGATTAACATACCTCAACCATCGATATCCAGAGGCAAACTTCTATGCATGCAAAGCCACACTGAAACAAGTCAACGAATGGAACCGGTAAAATGCCAAAGAAACAAGCCAAAAGATGAAGAAAAACGGAAGAAAACACAAGAAAAGCAAGAAACACGCCCCCATACCTCAAGAAATACGCCCCCGTGCTTATGAACACCAGAAAATATAAAAAAACTACAAGAAAAGACAAAAACTAGAAACAAAAGCACGAGGTCGTGCCCCTTACCCACGGGGCCGTGGTCAGACATAAGAAACGACAAAACAAATCTGACACATGTCATAATAAAACACGGGGGCGTGCCTACATAAGCACGGGGCCGTGCCCCTCACTCCAGATTGCCTATAAATAGTAGCTCATGTTGCACTCATTTGGTGTGCCTTGAACAAAACAAATCTGACACATGTCATAATAAAACACGGGGGTGTGCCTACATAAGCATGGGGCCGTGCCCCTCACTCCAGATTGCCTATAAATAGTAGCTCATGTTGCACTCATTTGGTGTTCCTTGATGAGATTTCTATCCGGTTTTCACTTATAAAAACACCCGCTAACTCTCATATTGAAGATCTAGTGAAGAGTTTGAAGTTTTGGAGACCAACATCATCAACCATCATCATCATCCATCATCATCATTAAAAAGGAAGATTCATCCATATTTGGTTAGATTGTTCTAGTTTAGTCATGTGTTTGTTATCATCATCCATTCTAATGTTCATAACCATGCTCATTATGAGCTAAACTCCATTTACCATCTAAATCTATGAAGAAGCTTTGTTTTACTTGATAATTATAAAAAAAACATGTGGTTTAGTCTAGTAAAGTACATGGTTATCTTGCAATTATCTTTTGAAGAGAAATGTTTCACCATCTTCAATCAACAATTCAAAGTTGGTGATTGTCAATTCTATTGGCAATCATTCATGATCGATTCATGTTCTTGAAAGATACAAATAATTTGATAAATTAACGAAACATGGATCCTTATATTATATTTAGAAATGATGAGATATAAGTTATGATCTATTTCTCTAAGTCTTGGTAATCCGAAAATAGCTTTGCTTAGGATATCATGCTAGTTAAAAAATCATATGTTAATGGAATGTGTAAGTATAACCTACTTAAATCAACCAAGGGGAGGTTGTGTGAGTTAACTACAACCACCCGAAGTTGTTAGAATTGGTATTTGAGAAATCGGAGTCAATCCTAATCTTTCTATTTTACGAAACTACTTGCCAACTTAAATTAACATTCTCGAGGTAGCATGACATTAGAAAATGGTCGACTTTAAAATGCGCATGCTACTTCCTTTTTGTCATAGATGCTCGCTTAGAAATGAGGAGCTATCTATCATATATTATTATGACAAGTTTTACCACATGTTTACGTATTAATTCTCAATGATAAAATGGAGTGGACTCTTGATCTTAGATGGTAACCTTCAAATAATTGAATTACTTGTTTAGAATCTCTCGTCTTGGTCACCTATATATTATATTTAAGTATTTATATTTTATAAAAGTTCAAAAATTAACCCCAAATATAATTAAAACCTCCGATTAAAGTAAAACGACGATTCATTATTAGAAACATTTGTGTCCACGGATCGATACTTGGTTCTTACCAATACTATTCTACATATACGATAGGTACACTTGCCTATTTTGTGTGTGTTTAGTCTTCGTAGAAATCATTTTTATAAATTTAAAACAGGATCTTGTGCAAAAGCTAAATATCCAACCTCTTATATTTTAAGCACTCACGCGTGCGCACATCATGCTGCAAGCGAAACTTTTTGCGGAATCCTTTGATCTGTTGGGATGGTTCCGGGAAAGTTATGGAATCGGTTTACCCTTCTTTTTGAATGAGGCCTTCGTAGCTTTGACCCATGAGTGATGCAATTGTGTCATCGAAGAAAGTGGATGTGGTTTTTCCAGATTCGTCTTCAATGGTTGCTGAAACGCAATACCTGTGTACATAGAAGGCAGGTTTGTGAGAAGCTTTATTACGTTTTAATTGTTAAACATTTATCATATTACTTTTAAATTACTTTATTGATTTAGTAAATTATATACTTTAAAATATTTAAGATTCTTTTATTTAATTACTTTGTTTATATATGACAGAATACATAAAACAAAAGCTTTTTTAGCCAAATGATCAATAATTGAAATTATTAAACCAATCATGATGCTATTCTAACATATTTGGGAGCAAAGCCCTCAACTAACTCTTTGTAATCCGTGGTCTTTAAAACACAAAAAAATGATTTATTCATTATTGTTGAGATGCAATACTAAATTACTAATTACTCTGAAAGTCTAAATTCTAAGACAAAAATGTTAACTAAACTCATCAAAACAGAAGTCAGAAACTAAATTGTTAATGCCATAATTGGTCTTGTATACCTTAACATGACGCCAGTGACGATTGTATGATCTTCACATTTGTAGAAGTCCTTTTTTCGCCAGGTTGCTTTCCTTTGTCAGTTGTGTCAAACTCTGTTTTGAATGCTCTATTTTTGCACAGGTTGCATGATTTGTAATACCAGGTCTTGTTGTCAGCGGCGTTGATTTCAGTGATTGTTCCAATGCAGTTTACCTGTTGTTTCTGTGCGAGTTAAAGGAAGTGTAGTGTTAGTACTGTTTTCATCACTTGATTTTATTTTGTAAAATATATCAAAGTGCGTACCTTGGTCTGCTTGTTGAAAAGTTCCATTGCTTCAGCTATTGACAGTTCGGGTTCTTTGTTCCTGGGTCTGGGTGTGTATAGTTGGGGCGGTTGTGTACCCTAGCTCCTTATACCTGTAATTGGTTGTAATAAAATTAGCCGATTTAATTTTTGGGCAATGGGCTATATTAGTACACTTTTCATATTATACTTTTAAGTTGTCTACCTGTTTATTAATTGTGTCAGATCCGGTATAGGAGGATTTATGGTTATTGTGGCGGAAGGGTGGAGCCAAGCTAGATATCACCTGTTTGGAAGATGAAACTAATCAGTCATACTAAATGATAATTACTTATCGGAAATCAAAAAACCCGATAAATTTATACTGAATAACGGAGCCGAAACAAAAGATAAATTTTTACAGAAAAAACAAAGCCGAAACAAACAGAGTCGGTTTGATTTTATGGTTTTGTCAGAACCGAACTAACGGTTTGGTTTTAACTGAACCGAACCGGATTCTTATTTTATTTAAGTACTCTATAATAATTAAATAAAATACATTTATTTGTTAATTTTTTCCAAATTTTTTTGTTCCTAAAAATTTAAAACCATAAAGGACGAAAAAACCGAAAGCAAACGGTTTTAAGAAGTCCAAAAACTGAATTTATGTTTTTCGGATTCGCACCACGCATACCCCTAGTTAGAAGGTTGGAAATAGATAGTTTGGTTTGTTTGGTATTTTCTAGGTTACTTACGGGTTAAATGCTTTACTTTTGTTGATGTTACCGCGATAACAACAGGAGGTTCTTGGTGTGTTAAGTTCGATTGATCAAAGTCATTTGCTATTTCGGGCCACAATGTCACAATGATTGAGTTGTCACTGTTAGTAAGTAAATTGTTGTTAGCTTTAGTGGTGAATTTAGAGTTGTGTTACAAAGGTTATTTACCTGTCATTTTTCATGGTGAGCAACATTTTGACATCGCCTTTTCTGTCTCGTGTATTTGTTACGTGCATAAGACATTCTATATAATCTGCCATTAGCCAGTTGTGTTAGTTTTTTTGTTGTTGTTTAGTATAAGTGTGTTGTGTGTGAATGTTATGTGTGCTACCTGTTAGTAGATCGTGGTTGTTTGTGCGGGTATGAAGCATGTTGTGAGGTAGGAAGTTAAAGTAGTAGCGTGGAATGTCCTCTTTCTCTATCAGAACTGCTGATGTGTATCGCGTCAGTCTGATTGAGGCTTCATTGTTGACTGTCCTCATTGGGAATCGTTTTCCGATGCAGATGTAGTTTTGTATGCAATAGCATTGACCAATGTGGAGTGAGTTGATAAGGGATTCCATGTTTTTAGCAGCTGCTGCTGCTTCGATTGCGTCACCCTGAAACCAATTTTAAACATAGGAAGTTGTTGTTAGCAAATGATATTTGTTCTTACGGAATCCGTTTAAAACACATAAAATATAAAACATAAAACATAAAAGAAAAAAGAAGAAGAAAATGCAATGTTAAAAAAGAACTAAGTGTAACAAAATAAAAGGGCATAACTGATTTAACTAAAAACAACTAAGTAAACTAATAAAAAAATTCAAAAAATAACTTTGTGAGACGGAATTACTTCGTATACTTACATTCATATCTGTTAACAGAAAACATGTTTCTGGGCGCTTGAATGGTTGCCATTTTTTATGATTCTTATCTCAAGTGGTGCACCGTTGCTACCGTCATAGATGTCACGTATTTTCTGGAACCTCATCGTTTTGTGGAGTGGTTTTCAATCCTCTACTGCATGTGAACAACAAATGTCAGAAAACATACCAAGTTGTTTTATTAAATGCAATGATAATTATGAATATTGTGTTCTAAGTTAACAATAGTGTGATGTTTTGGCAATTTGCTATTACCTAGGTTTTATCGATTTCATCAAGAAAATCATAATATACAATGTTTTTCGTTTCGTTACTGTTATTGTTTTCTTGGGGTTCGATTAGTATTTTTAACGCGTCGAGTGATGTTGCTCTTGAAAGTGCAACATATAGTTGGCCATGGCTAAAAACCGGATGCAGTAGGTAGATACCGATTCTGTTCAATGATTGACCTTGGCTTTTATTAATAGTCATCGCATAACATAGCTTGATTGGGAACTGTTTTCTTTTGAAGATGAAAGGTTTTTCTTTGATATTGTGGGAAATGCAGATTCTAGGTATATAGAGTTTGTGTCCTACTGTTGTGCCCGTTATTACTCGAGCTTCGATCAGTCTAGGTAGGAGTTGGGTTATTAGAAGCCTGGTTCCGTTGCATAATCCTGTTTTTTGGTTGATGTTTCTTAGCAGAATTATGGGAACATTAACTTTCAGTTTCAATTCTTGTGGTGGGAAGCCGGAAATGTTAAGTGTATTAAGACACTCGGATGGGTATAGCGTTTCAAGATCTGGATGGTTTTTGGTGTGTGGAACTGCCAGATCAGTGCTGTGATACATGGTTGATGTGCCTGGCAACATATTAAGAATGACATCGTTGATTAAATCGGCTGTTTTATTTTCCGGGCAAACTATTGATTTCTTTGCAAGTTCCGAAGGGGTCAGTGATTAAAGGGTATCTTTATCGTATATGAACTGCACAAGTTTCGATATGGAATCTTTGACATACGGAATGATGTATCTTTCTGGTATGTGAACAACTTTTGAATCATTATTCATTTGATCGTCAGGAAAGCCGAATAAGCCGTTGCCTATGTCCAACAACCAATTAGAAAAATCGGTGATTTCGGCTACGTCTTCGGGGCTCATGTTTGGACGGAGAACACGCATGTTTTGGGTAAGCCTAAATATCTTAAATCTGAACCATGAGTATGACCTAGGTAATGAAGACGATATAATTTCTGACTTTGAAGCATTTTTTCTAATAGGAAGTGTTTGTCTGAAATCACCGCCTAAAAGAATTGATTTTCCACCGAATGAATCTTTGTTGTTATCAAGTATATCTTTAAGTGTCCTATCTAACGCTTCGAAACACTTTCTATCACTCATAGGTGCTTCATCCCATATAATGAGCACTGCCTCCACTAAAAGCTGAGACAGTTGAGTGTTTTTGCTGATATTGCAATTCGAGTTATCAGTTAGGTCGATCGGTATTTTGAATCGTGAATGTGCTGTCCGACCTGATGGGAGGAGTAGTGAGGCAATACCAGATGCTGCAACTGTAAGCACAACTTTTCCTTGGAATCGTAGATAACTGGTTATTGTAGTCCACAAAAACGTCTTTTCGGTACCACCATGCCCGTAGTCGAAAGCAAGTACTTGATTGTTTGCCTCTAAAGACGTTGTTACGTGCTCATAGACTTCTCGTTGTTGTGGGTGCAAACCTTGTTTGTAAAGATTGTGCTGTTGTGCGAGTTCTTCTCGGTCATAATTCTTTTCCTCCATAAGTAGCATGTTTTGTAGGCTACGGATTAAAATTTCATTGGGCATTGGAAGACCGTATTTCTTAAGAGATGAATCAGTTGCATAAGAATTTAGGTGGAATTCCAGCTCATACAAGACGTATTGGTGCAATGTTTCATCTGGAACACAATCGTGTGCTTCAACAGCCAAGATTTTGGTATTTCTTGTGAAGTCTTCAGCCATTAACCTCCACTGATTCTCCCACAGTCTAACCGGATTCGACACCTCGCAGTGAAGTAATATGTGGGCGAAAGCGTGCGTAACTCTTTAGGTGTTGCCCATGATTTAGCTTCATCAAAAGCTAGCGACCATTCATTGTCGTCCATAAGCAAGCCCAATTTTTCGCATGTCGCACGATAAGTGTCGTATACGATCCCATTGACAATTCAAACATCGGTAAAGGATGTACATCCGGCTTGGCGACTCAACAACATGCGAAGGTAAAAACTTTCACCACAAGAAGGATGTATGTATACAAGTCTACCGAGGGTTGTAACTGATTCGTGTAAGCGAGTATCCAACACTTCCCATTTTCGCACCATCTAAATTAAGATAGGTAATCGATGTACCGTAGATGACGACCGCTGGCATCATGTTCACTATTCGCCAACCATTCGGTTAGTGCAGTGCGCCTGGCTAGTGGGTAGTTGATAATGTTTTCTAACTGTTGTTGGTCTCTGAAACTAATAGTTTGCATGTTTTCAAGGTGCACAACTAAAGTTTGAACCGCGGGGTATCTATGGTGTATAGGAAAATTTAGTATTCTACAAGCAGCTTCATGAGGGCATATGTATTTACCATCAACAAAATTATCTATTTTGTTGACGCTTGGTAACGTGGAGCTCTGCGATGATTGAACAGATGGGTTATTTTGACTTACTTTAAAACGAACACGATCGGTACCTTTAGATATATATTTGAATAAGTATGTAATCAACATGTTTCCCCCGCAATATTCTACATTAATATGTGCATTAAAATGCAATCAAAGCTTTTTGTTGTAAGGGACAACATAAGCGTTATCAAGATCTACACCATTTTTCTTTACACAAAACCCATTGGCAGGCCTCTTATAGTGTACATATCCATTTTTGTCGAACGTAGTCCTGTGCTGATAACGCTTTGGGAAGCTTTTAGAACATGTACCCTCCTTCATACACACTGAATTAGGTTTTGCTAACCCACAAGGCCCATGCATCATTGATTCAGTAACAATTTCGTACAACTCAGGTTCAGTGTTAGGATCTGATACAACTGCAGAAATGTGACGATCAAGATCTTCGGGTATAATAATCTTATGCGCTGCAGAAACCCAGACAAGTATGTGGCAGTGTGGCAACCCTTGTTTTTGAAACTCTATCGTGTATAGATCTATATGAGAACACAGATCTAAGAGTGAGTATGTGTCTTAATATGCATTTAGTACTGTGTGACATAAAACGGTATAATAAATAACAAAATCTCACCAGCAATTACAGGCCCGAAAGGTTGTTTACATTTGAGATACTTACGAAACGCCTCAACCTTTAGCTGGAAGATTCTGCTAATAATGTCAGGTCGGAAATAAGCCTTCAGACACGAAAACTGACTCATAAAACGAACAATTTCTGGCCACTTGACATTGCACATAAAGGTTACGAAGTACTGAGGATTTCCGTACACACGACATATCGCCAACGCGTCATGATAGTGTTTGTACATATATCTTGGACCTCCGGTAAAAGACGATGGCAAAATAACACGTTTTCCGACACTATGCCCTTCAGTGGCTCCTTTAGACATAGCACCATATATTCCTTGCAAAAACTCGGTTCTAAACAAGTTCTGATTTGAACGAATGTAGTCAAGCCGGCATTGCTCAATACAAATATAAGCATCTACTAAGCACTGCTGAAAAAGACGACCACCTCTCAAATTTACGGAATAATGAGAATGCCTATCGTGTATCATAAAGCTATAATACATGTGCATTGTCAGATTCTTATTTGTTTTATTCCCATCAGATGTAAGACACATATCAGGAGACCAGCCACGTTCACCATAAATAAACAAAAGTGGATATTGTAACGACATGTACAAACTGCTTAGCTTATTTATACGCTTTGGATGACCATCTTTTTGGTGTACAACAATATTAAAATCATTAGCACCCGATACGGTTTCATGTACAATCGCCCCTATAGCTTTAGGCGCAAGCATATCGTATGACACTTGCCTAACAGAATTGTATAGACATACATGAAATTCGAGAACATTGTTCGAGGAACAAAGATCCCGAGCAGTACGAAACAACTTCACTAACTCATTATGATCATCCAAAATACGAACTATAGATCGGATTATATCCTCGTTAAGGTCACCGTCCTCTCCTTGATTAAATTGTGTAAGCCTATTACGTATCTCATTGGCCGTATCGTATACATACATTTGTAAAAACCTTGGGAGCTGACCATTAACCGGACACATACTACCAAGCCAATGAGAAATTTGACCATGAACCTTAAACACATACGGTTTCGAACCGTTATTAACTGAACGTTCAACTTTCGCACCAAATGAAGTCATTGCGAACATCTAATTATAGGCACGTATGCCGTCAAGATAATCTTGTCGCTCAATAAGGTTTTTCATTTGCATTGGCGGATCAGTATGAAGTGGCAAACGAACACGACCACCTTTACAACACTGGTTATACCTAGGCCTTCTACTAAGCGGGACTGAACTTAGTCGTTCAGCATTTCAGAATAGAGCACCACAAAACTCGCGCGACAAAGTACAGTCTCCCAGATCGTTATAGCACGAACTGACTGAGGTCGAGCCTTACAAAGAAATGCAAGGGTTAGGCTGATTCCGCAGATTGTTACGCACATAAGTAAACAAAGACGTGCTAAGGCTGGCTGCACCCAAACCCAAAACACAAGTTATATGGCCACCGATTGTGTCATTAACGGGTGCCGGATTAGACACGTCAACAGAATGCACATCAGAAACTAATGACGCGTGTCGTCTTTTAGGAGACAACAGAGGCTGGTTAAGATTGCTAGATGAGGCCGACATTATTAATAACTTAAAAGTTTGCTCGATAATATTACGCTAAGACGGATTTATAAAAGCTTTCAATAAACTACTATTGTTTATGCGCTACATTTAATTAACACAAAATCTATCAAAGTAAAACTTTCAATAGACTAAATTTATTATATCGCAACCATAACTACAAGCTTACCTTTACATGCAGGGAGTGAAAGCTTCAGCAAATCCAAACTGAAATCAAAGCCTAAAAAAAAAAAGCAAAAGTGAATTAAAAAAAAATGAAACTTAACTCAGATGTTGAACAACCTATTAAACAAACAATCATGCTACTAGTAAGCATACAACATAATTCAACACACTTTTACCACAACTTTCAACAGAGTATGACAGGAATTTACATGATTATTTTTTAAGCAAAAATACAGCATAATACAACACCAATATACAGCAATTTCAGCGCTAATTAGCAGCACATTTCAGCAATAATTAACAACATATTTTAGAAATATATACATCATTTCACATAAGAAAATTTCAGCATATTTTAAGAACTGTTAACAGCTTACTGTAACAAATTACAAGACCACATTAACAGTAATGATCAACATATTTCAGCCCATAATACAACAAGTGACAACACTATTTTTTGTTTAAGCTTGTTCGTTTCGGTTACATCCGTTTGTTAACGTTCAAAAACATAAAGAACAAACATGAGTACAAATATATTCATTTTCTTAATTAGTGAATACAAACATGGAAATCAAGTTTGTTAGATATTTAAGTCATCCATTTCATCAATTTAAACCATATTTACACCGAACCACCTACTCCATCAAAATTGTTCGTTTAGACATTTTAACAAACACTTGGCATGCATTGATTCATTTGCCATATTCTACCCTCAGTTAAACATAAAGAAGAAACACGAGTACAAACAAATTCCTTTTCTTAATGAGTGAATAAAAACACGGAAACCATGTTCGATTAAGTGTTCGTGCTCGATTGATTTTTCGGTTAAGGTCAAATGAACGAACATAACATAAAGATGCTTCTTTTGGGAGTCATCATTTGTACCTGGAATTATAATGCATTACTTCAAATCTGTTGTTTAGTTTATGTGTCATGAGGTTTGGTTTTTTATGTTTGTCTCATAGCCTAATTTTGAGTAACTTTGTTGTTCATATTCAATCAGTGAAATGAACTTTTGTTTTGTATCTTCAAGTAATGCATTTAATACTAAAAATAACTCAGCATATAGAATCATAAAAGAAAATAGCATTGAACCAGAAAAAGCCCTAACCTGACACCATAAACCAACAATGAAAACATGAAGGATCCACATTAGTAAGCAACACGTAGTGAAAAACAGAAAAAGAAATTATATAAACCCAAAGAACCAGGTGTCATGGACACGTGCAAGAAGACCTGGACAACAACTGTCCCACAAAAAAAAGTTCACAAATTTATTTATTATTAATAGTTGAAACAAAAAAAACCTAAACCTGAATGGGATTCGAACGCTCGGGGGTCACCAACAGATGATAATAAAGAGAAATGGCATAGACCATCTGAACATCAACACAAGATGTGAATATATCCAAAAAAATACTATATCTTTACAACAAAAGTGAACAAACAAATCTTGTGGCACCAGGATGGTATATTTATCTTATTAGATAACATGTCTATTTATCGATGTTAGAGGGTGATTTTATTACATTAAGTCACACAAAAATGCATAATCGTTTTCGTGTATTAGTTGTGATGTGTGTACATTACTAAAAACTCTATTAAATGTATGCTTATTTGGAAATTGTAGTTTTTATACGTGAATCTCTAGTTAATTATTATCATTACTTAAATCGCTATGAATGCGTGTTTATTTCATGCTTAACGTACAAATCGGATTTTTTTATAATATATATACATATTACCCGACTCGTTTTCGTTTCGGATAATTTAATCAATAAAAATCGCATCTATCAAGTTATTATTATTATATTTATCTTATTTATTTAATTATCCATAAAATCTTTGGTTTATATACCAAACTAACCATAAACTTAATTTTTAACTCATATTGTATCCACTCTTAAAGTTCAGTGACTAACCTAGAAATATTCAAAAGATTATATTATATCTTTAATCTAAACCCAAAACCCATATCCATATCCCAATTCGTGACCCGATGGTTTTCTTGATCCTTAATCTTCTCATTATAACTGAAATTGATTCTACCAAATCATTTATATGCTTAAAACAAACTACACTGACATGTCAATTAGGTAAAAAGATCTTGGATTGATTGTGTTCCTAAGTTAACGAAACCGTCATTTTGATCTTGCTATTATACTATTTAGAATCATTCATAATTCAATTAAACGAGTGCACACCATCTAAGCAATCCAGCGACGCCAAACCCTAAACTAATTACATTGTAACTTATTGTAAGGACCTATTCTGATCTCGTTGTGTGCCGCGAGTTCTGTTTAGTCGTTCACCATCAATTCATCTTCGTTTAAGGTAATAGAACAATGCAGCCTGGTCGTTTTTAATCAATAATCAAAAGCCCTAAATCAATTATAACAAACGTTGAACGAATTTACCAATTGACGATCTAGGGTTCATAATTAATATATGGTTTTATTAATTAATGTAGAAGTAATATTTTTCTCACCCTTAAACCAACACACACACCCAGCCCACATCCCAAAATTTCCTAGAGTGACATTAAAATATTTATTTCGCCGAAGGAATTAATTTGAGTTAGTAGAATAATAATAATATAATAAAGATGAAAGGATGATGGACTAGAGATGAAGATGGGCCTAAGGTCCCTGGGCTTATGGAGTATAAATACCCCTTAAACCCTAAATCATTTCCATCTCCATCATTCTACACATTAGCCTCCACCATTAAAAACACACACTTAAGCCAAACACTCTCTACTCTATTCTATTCAACGATCCAATACCAACCGAAGGTAAGAATCATTTATCTTAGCTAACCAACCATTTAGAACCCGACACTGCAGCCCCGGGATGTGAATGATCCGTTTGAATCCAGATCTAGCTTTATTCGGGTGTTTAATAAACCAAAAACGAGCTTAAAGGCCACCTTAGCTCAGATCTGGACACCCCGAAGCTACCTAGGTCATAAACGATCAAACTCCGGCCAACCATGATGGTTAACGGCGGCTGACGGCACCAGAATCAAAGAAAAACACTAAAAACGCAATAAAGGAGGCTGACCTGCACTTATTCGGGCGTATAAGTATATACACCGTATATGTATGTGCAACTTATAAGTATATGTAAGCCGTATATGTATCTACGGCGTGTATGTGCATGCACCGTATATGTATATATAGCGCATATGTATATGTAAGGCGTATATGTATGAAGCCCGTATATGTGCTGGTAGCGTATATGTTATTGAACAGCGTATAAGTGTAGCACAGCGTATATGGAATGTATAAAGTTATACGGTCGTATAAGCTACTTATACGCAGAAGGACTTATACGTGCTGACATACACATTGGGATAACTTATGCGCTGGGGGTGACTTATGCGCCCAAGACTTATACGGGTGAGAGTGATTTTTCCCAATAAACGAAAGATAAACAACGCATATGTACGCAAATGATAGATATGGAGTTATATGATATGTGAGCTAAAGATAAGTAATTAATTAATAATGAAATGTAACGTTTAAAATGGGAAATGACCTAGGAATATGATATAATTAGTAGTAGTTAAGTGATGCTTGTTAATTGATACATAATTAGCCGTGCACAGCTCAAGAAGGGCATTACCGTAAATTCAGAAAGGAATCGCTTACAGGTGAGTTTCTAGCCTCATTTTCTTGTTATGTTTCCAGGGCTGTGTGCATACTCGATGTGATTAGTTAATACACTTACCCTAGGTGGCAAGTGTATGTTATGTGAATGTTTTATATAGTATGTATGAATGAAATTGTATGAATGAATAGTATGAAGGAATACATGTATGAAGGTACGAGTAAATGAAGAGGATAGGGACCAGACCCTTATTATATCTGAGAGGATAGGGAAAGACCCTTATAATATCTGAGAGGATAGGGACCGTACCCTTATAATATCTGAGAGGTTATAGGACGAAAAACTCTTTAAAACGTATAATTAAATATGTAAAGTAAGATAAAAATATGAAAGTATGAAAGAAGGAATATAAGAAGGTAAGAATGAAGATATATACTTATGTATGTATAAACGAAGGTAAAGTCTGAATGTATGAAGTATGTGAATCTAATGTATGTTGCTTTATTAACTAGAACTCACTTAGCGTAGCTGACTTTTAAAGTGCACGCATGTGAATAGATTAAAGAGGTTGGCTTGAGGGAGACACATGAGATGATGTGAAGAGACTGGCATCTGAAGAAAAATTTCCATGATGTTATAATTCTATGTTTTGTGTTATGTTAAAGACAAGATTTGAATGTTTTGTATTAAAAGATTGACTTTTAGTATTTTGCGTAAAGATTTTAATTAACTATGATATGTAGAATTGTGTTTATAAGTAAATCCAACGCCAAAGTTAGGCACCGTGATTGGGGCCTTACATGTTAGTATCAGAGCATAAGTTTGAGAGAATTAAGCATCCTACATGCTTAAACTCGAATAGAGAATGGGACTTAAGTAAGAAAAGAAAGAAGATACCAGTTCAAGAAAGCCATGTATCACTCAAGCAACCTAAGTAAAGGTAAAGTATATGATTAATTTCATGTATAATTTAATTATTTCTAGGGATAGTATTATTTGATTGTTGTGGATTGTGGCTGAATGCTTAACTGTTTAAGTAGAACTAGCACAAGTGGACTCACAAAGGGAAATGTATAGGACATGGAGAGTAACGTGATCAGCTAATCACAGTTGGCCACTGTTATTACCTGTTAACCTTACTATCTTGTACTAAATAGTTCCTTAAGTGATGGCGTTTGTGTTTCCTTATAAAATACGAATGGCTGGAGCAAGAAAGGTCGTTGGTCAAGGAGGTCGTATTGGACATCATGGCAGGCCACGTATTGTCCGAGAACCTTCTGTAGAACCAGTTACTAACACAAGAGAGGAAAGGAGTGAAACTCTGCGAGGACCAAGCAACAATGAAGGGTATCAACTGGATCCAGCTGTTCAAGCCGCCATTGCTCAAGTTGTAGCTGCTGCAGTGAAGAATCTGCATCCTAGCTAGTCTATTGAGAGACATGCAAGGACCGCTGAGAGTACAGGGGAGAATGGTAAGATGGATGATGAGAGAGAGAAATGTGACTCGAGTGAGGTTAGGTCTGTGAAATTTGGTGAAGGAAAGATAGGCTGAGGTGGGTGTAACTACAAGTCGTTCAAAGGTTGCGGCCCGCCAAATCTGACTCGAGTGAGGTTAGGTCTCTGCCCATATATCCGTAGCCCATAGGAGTGTAACATGTCGATAATAGTTGATTTCACCGAAACTCGAGTTTATCGTTTAACTTAATAGAGTTTAGCTCGGACTCATTTATTATTTATTAGGATATAGCATGTGTAATACACGGGTGGTTTAAAAATGCAACAAAAAAATTAAATTTAATAATAGATATAATAGCATACCTTATGGATTAATAAGATATAAATAATGATAAATAAAATTTTATAATTCATAAATATCTGAATATCTTATTTAATACAACATTTAAAGTTATATTTGTAACTTTTTTAGTAATTACATAAATAGTAATAGTATTAAAAATAAATAGCTTATTAGATGTAATTATAATTTTAAAAAAAAAATTGGTGGAATCATATGTGAAATCATTGCTTTAATATAGTAGTTAGATTAATTACATACATACATGCACACACATATTATTGTAATAATTAGTCATGCGTGTCTCGGTATAAAAGATTTTTTTTCAATTTGTTTAAAATTCAAATATATTAGTTAAACACTAATTATAATAATACGCTTATATTTTTATAAAAAAGACTAGGTGATTGCCCCCCCCCCCCACCCACACACACACCCACACCCACCCACCCCGCGTTGCGGGGGTGTTTATAGACAAATAAGAAACATTCTTGACACATGTGTGGCTTGCATTCACATAGTTTATGGATTACATTTTATCCATATTGTATTCTTTACGTCATATTAGAGGGTCTACAAAACATGTACAGAAACTAAGTACAAAAGGTTGTTAGTTATATCTTGTAAAGATATTAGTACGGCGTTTCGGTCAAAAGATGTATGCTGCCAATTTTGTCTATGATGTTTTATCATCTTCTAGTACTTCTGTTTCTTTGATGCTTGGTCTGTGGTAGATTATCAACTATTAGGATGATTAAGAAAGTATCTAGTGACATACATGTGAGGCTGTGAAATACATCCGGTAAGCAGCTAAGTATTTCAAAAATATAATGTAAAAACAATTTTAGATTGAAAACTCAGGTATTGAAATTACTATTTTCATAAAATCAATTTGCCTATCATATTTAGAATGTATAATACAAAAATATATATATCTTCCAGAAGTGTTGTAACATCTTATCCTTGATCTCAATCTTCCTCGTTTTTTTTTACCTGATTTGGTTGTCTTTGGTTTGTTTTCTTTGACTATGTTAATAATAATTAAGCACAAACTAAGAAAAATTGTATAGAAAATATTACTATAGAGTGGAGGAGGGTAGAGGCCAACCTAAATTGACTTTGGAGGAGAGGATTAGACATGATTTGCTAGACCTAAACCTCTCCGAGGACATGGTTGATGACAGAGATTTTTGGAGACGTAGAATTAAGGCTAAAGATTTTTAGGGAGAAAGGAATAACTTATGGGTTAATCGTTAACTTATTTTGGGTCACACACCATTATGTTATTTTCTTTCCATATATTTTTATATTTAGATCTTTACATGTATTAGTATCATTATTCTTACTACGTGCTATTATCAATTATATTATTGTTGAACTTTGGTTCCCTCTTATATTCTCTCATACGTATGTTTCTTAGAGCTGAGAGTCTTCCTGGAAGCCACCTCTCTATCCCATTGGATAAAGGTAGGATGTGCGTACATCCCACCCTCCTAGACCCTACTTATAGTTCTTTTTGCTTTTGGTGAGATTCCACTGGGTATGATTGATTGATTGATTGAATCTAAGAAAAATTGTATGTTAATAAATAAAAAGCTAGTGTCACTAATAGTACATCCGAATTGAGCAGCATGTGCCATGTGTCACACCCCGAAAAACTTACTTAGGCAACGGAAGACTTTTGACCAAGTTGTTCGGGTTGTGACAGACGCCGATAGCAATCATAATAAAGTATAATATAATAATAAACAAAGTTTGACTTTTCAAAGAAACTTTATTATTATTAAAATAAAAAGTATACACGTGTATAAAAACATGGTTATTACATGTCCCAAATTATTTTCCATATTCAAACACGACCCGTCTCTTTCCCTTGGTCTCCACTGAGTCATCACTTACTTGAAAAGCATATTAAAAATCGTTTGTCAACACATTGTGTTGGTGGGTTTCCTTTATTAATCAAAATAGTCCGTGTGAGTGTGTGTGTGTGTATAAACGAAGACCCAAAAATCCTACGTGTCGCGATGTGGTCGCTTCCCCTTTTCTTGGAGTCACCAGATTTGCTTGATTTTTAAATGGAGGTTTCTCATGCATTTGAGCCGAATTCACGGGTATGGGTCTCATCAAACCCATATATTTCTTAAATAGGTTATAACATCTCATTAAATTAAAAATTAATTTCACCAAATATTTGATATAAAAATCCTATAAAGTAGGGATATACTAAAAATTAATATATGATTTATATAAAAAAAGATATATATTATATATAATTAAAAAACCAATTTTATAGTAAAAAATATAAACGGGTCTTGGGTCTCATCAAACCCATATAGATTTTAAACCGGATTATAACATCTCATTTATTTGTGAAACAATTTATCATTAAACCATAAGTATATTATTAACTTTCATACAATAAAAAAAATAAAAATTCAAAAAATTAATAAATATTATAAACAAATAATATAAAACAACCCCGTAATACGGGGGGATATAAATCAAAATCCATATAATGATCTCTCATCATTATATAAGAGTATTAATCCCGTGTGTAATGATTTATCGCCATTACATCACATCAAAATCATATGAAAACCCGTGTATAATGATCTATCGCCATTATATCACAAAACAATAGCATTTCATCTTTTAAACAAATCATGCTGTTGTAGACAAACAATACAACATGCGTATGACAATCATAGTTGACAACTCGATACGTACCAAACTCAAAATATACCCACTTTTAACCCAACGCGATTGGAAGTGGGGGCGTCACCCCAAAAGATCTACCCATGTTTATGTGCCCCTTTCTAGGGTTAACAATTATTTAGTCAACTAGACTCATCCCGTATTCGACACGGTTTGTTAAATAAAATGTTTTTTAAAAAAAAATCTCGATGAAATTAATATATAAATAAAGAGTATGCTTTTCCCACCAAAACATTTATAAAAACAATTAAACAATTCCATTTAAAAACGAAGGGGTTCTTAGAGAAACTCACGGTTTGAAGCTTTTCGTTTCAAAATCTCGTGTCCTATATTAGTACACGTTTTGTTAATAACAACTTGGTTTTGGTTTGTAAATATCTTTTAAGTTTATTAATCCTAATCTAACGTTCACACAAGCACATAAGTAAATAAGTTCCTATTAAGTTAACGAATACGTATAGTTTGGTTTTCGTTAACTATTGTTTAATTAAATAAATAAATTAATAAATAATTAAAATATATAATAAAATACTTAAGTTTCAGTTGCTGGAAAGTTTTAAGAAAATATTAATTTATTATTTTTTATAAATCTTGTCGTTTTGCATTTAAAAACGAACCGTTTGGTTTTTCGTATAAAAATGTAACTTTTAATCTTGAAAAACACTTGTTATATATTATTTTTATTTTCGTTAATATTTTCTTAAGATAGAAACTTTTTAACCTTTTCGTGTCGGTTTTCGCGACACGGACCGGTTAGGACTAAGTTTTATTATCCTGTCCTTTTCCCATATATTAACTTATATTATATATGAGTATTTTACAACTTTAGAGGCTGTTCTAAAACAGTCCCTAATAGTCGTGTCGGTTCACATTTAAAAGCCGATTTTTCGACCGTTAAAGTTACCGATAAGTCAAATAAGTTAAATAAGTCTACACTAATCATTTTATGAACTAATTACACATAAAATAACACATAAATCATCTCTAATTCCATTTTTTGGTCACATAATTTAACAAGACACATTTAAACAAATTTTAAGCTTCTAGTTCACATTCTAAGTTTGTTAATAATGTTACTAATCAAGTTTATCATTCTTTATATGAACAAATATTATAATATGACCCAAGAATCCAGATTTCAAACTTATATTATAGATTTCACAACAAGTCAAAACAACACTTTACAACACTATTCTTTTATTCTATTTTAGAAGATTCTACATGTATGATAATGTAAGTCTTTTTCTTTCAAAGATCATGTATTTTAACTTTGGTGTTCATTTTCATTATTATCACTTCATCACACCATTCAACTAAATCATTCAATCATCATAAATCATTCAATTCAATAGATTATGTTTTCTTGTGGATTTCTTGAGTGTCAATTTAACAAAGTTGCCTATTATAGTAAGTTTTAACTTTTGATAATTCTACTTAATTCAATCTTTCAAAATTGATTAAGTATGAACTTAAGTTTATTTCATTCAACTAGTTTGATAGGATTTCATGCATCCTATGTTTCTATTCAAGTTTTAATCTTTCAATTTATCAAGTAACAAAGTTTCCATGTCTAGTAAGTAGTTGCTATTTTAATCAATATGTTAAACTACTCTATACTTCAACCATGCACCCTATATTAAATTCAAAGATGCAATTCATCATATATCAAACACATTCATACCAAGAATTCATATTAAAATTCAACTTTTCAATAAATAAAGTTTCTTTAATTAGGAACTTTAACAATCTTCAAGAATTAATTAGGGGTTTTATGAGTTTAGAGTATTCCCAACCCATCCCCCATAATTATGTGAGGGGAATTGGTAAATTATAGGGTTGAGTTTTGAATGGTTGTGAGTGTAAATTATAGGGTGGAGAGAGAAATGTAGTGAATTTTTGTAAATATGGGGAATCAAAGTTTATCCATATTTTTTTTAATATTTTTTGAATTAGTTGTGAGAAGAGGAGAGAGAAAACTGTAATGATAAAAGTATAAAAATATTATTTAATTGTGTTTTGTATTGTAATTATAGGGATAGGGATGGGGGACGGGCTGTGAATGCTCTTACTAGCATATACCCTATTTCATTTCCAATTATATTATCCCATAACACTTTCTTGATCCATTAATTCATCCAATATCTTTAATTAACCCAAGAATCAAAATCCCCAAAATTTTCAATTATGAACAAGTTCTTCTTATGTTCATCTTTAACAAAAACTATTCAATGATTCAAATCCATATTATCAAACTAATGATCAACAATCCAATTTCATTCTATCATCAAACCCTAACATCAAGTTCATCCAAGTTTATGTCAAATTAACAAGAAATCCAACAATGCTCATAATCAATCTTATCAATCAATGTATGATCTTTCAAGATGAATGTATGCATGCATAAGTGACCTTAATCCCTCCTCATACATACATACATACATACATTATCATCCATGATTTCAAACTTTCAAGCTTAATCTTAACTCAAGAACATCTAATCTATTGTGTTTAATCCTATAAATCAACCTTATGATAATACTTACTTGTGTTCTTGAGGATTTGGTGAGAATGAGAGTGTTGTGGGTGTGAATGTAGTGTTCTTCCTTCCTAACCTTCTTCCTATCTTGCGTGATCTTGATTAATACTCCATGGAATATGTAAGTATGTGTGTGTTTGATTAATTTTTGAATTTGGATGTGAGTAAGAGGGTGTTTGGCCGTGAGCTTCAAGAAGAGGAAGACAGGGAGGAGTAGAGTGATAATTAAGGTAGTAGGGTGATTGGTTGGAGGGGTTGAGTGTATAACAACACATCAAGGTTCTAGAAGCACAAATGATTGGCATAGGGAGTTAGAGGAAGGGTATTGGAAGAGGTGGGAGGTGATGGTGTTGAGGTGTAAGGGGGGCGGCCTAAAGGGGTGGGGGTGAAAGGTGAAGGGTTGGTTAATATCTAATCAATTTGTTTAATCGTTTAACGTATTGCGTGTTTTAGATATCCAAATGGATCCCGTTTTTAATAATTTTTGTCAGGCATTGAACAAAATCAAATTCCTGACAGTAGGACCATAAAAACTATTTTTTTTTTAAATAGTTTGTGTCAGGTCCTTTCCGGGTCCTGTACTGGCTTTTGCTTACTTATTTTCCAGTTTCGCGATTCGAGCCTTCCTAAATTATGTTTATATATTGTCTCGAATGTTTTAACATATATTTTGAATTTTTGGGATTATCTAATCATTCTAATTATTTATTAACTTTTTGGCTCGTTGTCTGAGGTTTTTACACGTCATACTCGTTACGTGTCGAAATTTAGACTTTTTGTTGACTTTGTAAGATATAGAATCTTATTAAAGAAGGATTTTATTAATAAAGTGACATTATGATGATAATCATGATTACATTAGTGAAAATTTTTGCCGAATGTTACACCATGTGCTAGACAATAACGATCACCATAGAGTTCATAGTCTAAAGATGTACATGGTTTAGATTAATGCAATACTTGTCAGTTGCGTTGGTGGTATTGCTCGCTGATGGTAGGGTAAAATTCATGTGTATTATTATATTATTTGTTTACTTTTAGTTTAAATATTATGTGAACTTTGGTACTTCAAGCGTGTTTATATGTTTCAGGATATTGACGTTAAGGACGCTTATCGGGATGAATTACGGGTTTAGAATGAAGATGTAGAAGACTCATGATAATTGTCATGCTTTCCTATGCAAAATAAAAGAAGAAAATAAAGAGGATGTGCCATATGGTGTTATTGATATCAAGAAATATATCACATTGATAAAGGCCGGTTTTAAAACATAACCAAAGAGCAATGACGACAAAACCAAATCCAAGGTTTTTAAAACATGGTATTATTTATAAAGTATAGACAGACTATAGTATGTGAACTTTTCTCTCTTCACTTAGATGTCAATGCTAACCCTACTTGATTTGCTTTAATTCCCACATTGATAAAAGATCAATTTCTAAGACAAATTAATCTTGTTCCATTCACAAGGAGCAGATTTTTAAAAGAGAACATATATCACATTGATAAAGGCCGGTTGAACTAGGGGTGTTTAAAAAATGCGAAATTCAAAAAAACCGAAACTGAAACCCAAATAAACCGATCCGAATTCTTATTCGGATATTCGGATCGGATTTGGATATGGAATTTTAAAAAATTCGGATTGTTTGGATTATTCGGATATCCATTTAATCAGAATAAAAAACATGTTTTTAGTGATATTTTCCGGTTTGGTATATTAATTAGACTATTATTTGAATTTTAAACCTTAAATTTGTGTTAAGAGTAATTCGTATTTTTCAGTTTGTATGTTTATTGTGATTCTAAACTATTAAATTTTATGAAAAAAAAATAGAAAAAAATTTTAGGCTTATTTCGGATTATTCGGATAATTTCGGATATTATCCGAATCCGATCCGAATTGAATTCGGATAGATTCGGATCGGATAGGAATATTCCTAATTCGGATTGGATCGGATTTCCGATAGGGTCCAAAAATTCTCAAATCCGAATAACCCGAATAATCTGTTATCCGATCCGATGAACACCCCTAGATTGAACTGTGGATCGATTATCTTTCTCCCTTAGCTTATTAGGTATTTAAGAGCCTAGCTTACTCCCTACATTAATTTTATAATATCATAAATACTTTTCATATTGTGGAGTGACTATTTTAACCCTATCTTGTCTAAGAGAGCAAAAGATCATGATGATAAAACTTTATTGTAGGATCTTATTTGTTCACTCATATAAAGTGACACATAAGCATACTAAGAGCATGACTCATTACAAAACAGATATAGATAACTAACGCCTTGCATAAGCAAGCACTAAGCTCAACTTTATTTGAAATAAAATTTATAATTTAATTTATGAAAACTATTTATCATCCCCATGAGGATTAAAGCAATTGCTTTCTTTTATATGATTTAGAATAATAGAATGAGGTACACAACAATGTCATCTCAACGATTGAGGAAACCATCGCGCCAAAATGTAATACTTAAATTTCACAATCAACATAAACAAGGTGTAGCATGGAACATGCAATGTTGCAACAATCAAGTACCTGCATAATGTTTTACAGACAGAGACAACAAAACCGCATTAGATTAACCAGAAAAAGAGATTAGATCTTTAACTTTAGGAGAGAGGTTAAGGAGACAATAGGTGGCATGTTGAAACGAGTTGGATTATGTTGATGTGTCAAACCATATATATATTTTTTTGTCTGTTTTAGAATATTTTAATCAAAATAATATATTACTAAAATTGACCCGGTTTTATATAAATAGGTTAAAACGGGTTATTATTTTGTCATGTCAAAATGGGCAGGGTCGGGTTTGACCCAACAATCGCCTTTGGACTATAAATAATATATTAAGAATGACCACCCCCAAATTTTGATTATATAGAGGTCAACACTTGAATATGCGCTTTAAACACCCTTTGACCGGTTCAACCCATTTGACCATTCAACTGAGTCGCGTTTATTTGATATAAAGAGAACTTGGACGGGCCGCACAACATTCTTTTTTGACATTGTATTGATGCTAAGATGTTTGAAAATACGTACCATAGTGGAGCGTATTCTACAGATAAGTCGAGAAACGGGTATGGCCACCTACAATATAAAGAAGTTATTGAAAAGTTAACCATACATGTGTGTGCGCGTGCGTGCACGTATGCTTGAAATGTGAATAAAGAAAGGGTGAAAATAACATACCAAGTTGCAACAAAGGCATGAAGAATCCACTCAAAGAGCACATAGAAAGCAGTAAATAAAAAAAAGTATGAAATGCGGAACCAAGGGAAGCGCTGAAACATGGTTTCCAAACATATAAAAGATTACAAAACAAAACAGAAAATTTAAAAATTATTTAAAAACAAAAAAAAATAATGACTTCCAAATAAGGAAAGTTACCAAGCTATTTAAGGCTATGTCACCAAGGAGCAAACCCAAATTAAGAGAATGTACAACAACCGTCAACTGGCACACAAGAAAAAGATAAGAAAACCGTTTGAAATCTCTAAAATAAATAAGTTAAAAAGTGACAGTTTCGAACAGTTTACTAATAATTGGGTCGATGAAACTATATTTTATCTCTAACTACGTCAAACTCAGATAATAAAATAAAACGCTTAGAAGAAAATGTGTCAAACGGGTCAAATGTTGTCAAAGTGTATTTTTAGTGCATAAAAACTATTAATCCAAAAATAATAATGTTAAAAGGGAATAATCTTTGTAATCACATTTGGCAAACCATTTATTTTTAAAAAATAATAAATTTCTGCACAAAAATTGTTTCGGGTCATCCTGGCCCATTTTGAGTCTTTGACCAATATAAAGTACCCGTTCTATAGCTAATTTGCCAACTCTATCAACAACTATATAAAGAAAAAAATTCACATGATATAGGAAAACGGAAACTCTTCAACAAATAATGAGCATGAAACTTAAAAAATCGACCCGTAACCAAATGCAAACAAAAACCGACCGTTTGGTATATGTTTTTGCCAAAGCCAAATTTTCAGTTCGGTTTCAGTTTTGCGTGTAATTTAAACCAAAAAAAAAACCTTAAAGCAAACCAAACCGAATTTATGAATTTTCATTTTTAATTTTGAATGTTAAATAAATTTTAAGAACTTAATAAATAGCGTAAGCCAAACATCTTAGCTTAAATGTATAATAATCAATTATTCCTTAATTAACAAAAAAATTTTAGGCCCAAGCTCATTATTTTGGTCAAATTCTTTTTTCTACCCAAAATTTTAAGCAAAATGATAAAACCGAACAGTTTTTTAAAAGTCAAAAACCAAATATACGGTTTTTGGTCTGGTATGAGCTCAAAACCGACCCCTAATAATAAAAGATAAGCGCGGTTACTCACAAAGCCCAATTCATAGCCTACAATCGTATAAAACGGAAAGATCACAATCCAATAAACGGAATCTGTCAACATAACCGCCCCAGCCGTCATCTATATCCAAGAAACATCATAATCAACATAAAAATGAAATTTGTAAAAGTTAAGGACCTTTTATAAGTATGTAACTGATATTTGAAGATATCAAACATGATATATGTAGCACACAAATAAAATAAATTACTTGGAAAATAATTTGGAAGACATAGCCCCAAAATGCAGCTGTTATCAAGAAATGATTTTTCGCTTGTTGGCTCGTTGTATTGTTCTCATTGGCGAGAGGCAAATAAAATTCTTGATCCAGGCCTACATCACATGTCTTGTGTTGTCTATAGCATCCGTAAGCCGAGAGCAACGATCCAAACTGCAAACGAGCTTCAAGATATTATTATAAGAAATGTATTAAAATTGTAGAGAAAAAAAAACATTTGTCCTATAACGCAAGGTGAATTCAGTCACAAAGCCGATGCTATATGTGGCAATTTTGACCCGTTTACTTAAGTGGGTTGATTTGCGTTTGTTTAATCTTGAACGCGTCAAACAGGTTGAAAGTCATCTGACTCTTAAAGGGCGCGCTTTATTGAAAAATGTTAAGATAACTTTGAAATAATACTTTTTATTTTGTGATCTTATTTAGCACATGTTAGTAGAAGTTTAAAAAAATGTACATAGATCGGCCCAGGCTGACTTGTTTAAAATTTACACAATTTGTCATTTTGGCATGTTACACATTTGATCCGTTAACAAAGCCACCTGACCCGTTCAATTTTCCACTACTAGTAAATGCATATGAAAATGAAGATTTGGGTAAAAAAGGAACGTACCGCGAAATAGAAAGTAACCAAACACAAAGTCCACCTATACCAAAATCAAGCACGAATGGTTAACACAACAACAATTACTAGTTATAGGTGGGACACTATGATCCTGCAATATATATACATGATAGATAAACAGCCTGCACGTGATTATAGCAACATATCATGTAAATATACAAGTTGCAACGTCATTGCACTGGTAAATAAGTAGAAACCAAGACTGGTTGGTCAAGTAATTTTGGCCGGGTTGAGTTGGACCCGTAAATTCTTTTTGTTCATTTTTCATAAAAATATATACACTTTATGAATACACTAAATATGATTAAAAAAAATTTACAACTATACATAAAAAATTTGCATAAAATGTTTTACATTTTCTCCTTTTTAGCTGAACGTTTTGATTTAAACCGTAAATTCGTTTTGTTCATTTTTCAAAACAAAAATATACTTGATTAGTACACTAAAAACAATATTTTTACAAAAATACACAATCTTTGCATAAAATGTTTCCCAGATTCTCCTTTTTATATAAACTTTTTGATTTGACCTGCAAGTTCTTCTTGTTGATAAAGAAAAGGGGTCAAAATTGCCTGCCATCAATAAAGATGACAAAAAATAAACTTACTGAGTATAATAAAAGAACAAATCGGTTCCGTGAGTGGTAACATCAGCAGCTAGAAGCAAAGAAAACGAAAGGATTCGAAAAGCCAGTAACCAAATAGGGTGTAATCCATTTATAGAAGGCATCCATGCTTCACAATTATATAGAAGAAGCCTAGGTCTTTCTTGCTGAGTCACCTCTTTACAAGTTTTAATTTACCTAAAACCTTTATATTTCCAAATCAAATACTCCCTCCGTCCAATATAAATGTCCTAATTTGACTTTTCAAGTCTTTCTTTTACAACTTTGACCGTAAATATTTTTGTTCGTGTCATATAATTCTTGATGAAAATTATATGAATGGATTGAGTTTTAAATGTATTTTACATTGATATAATTTTCATCAAGTATTATATGACACGAACAAAAATATTTACGGTCAAAGTTGCAAAAGAAAGACTTGAAAAATCAAAATAGGACATTTAAATTGGGACGGAGGGAGCATGATGCTATAATAATGGGAGTTAAAAGCATAGCAAGAACTTCCAGGTCAACCAGTAAGTCAAAGTTGTAGTATCATTAATCAAAGTAGGCTCCATCCTAGCAAAAGTACATTAAGAATTTAAGATAGTGCTAAGACTTAAGACTCAAAGGTTTAGGTTAATTAATTAACATGGTAATTTCATAATTAATATTAATTTTTTTTTTGAACGGCCAACTAAGTAACGCCGGATACTCCGTACGCGGCCCCCATAATTAATAGTAATGTTTAGGGTTAAAGTAATTGGTTTTGAATATTTCACTCAACAAAACTGGTTACCAAATAATGAGAATTTGTCACACACAAACAACTATTTGGAGGACTCTTGACATATCTCACCAAAAAAATCACATCTTAAATGCCAGTTAATACAATCTAGTTGCATGAAACGCTGTCACATATATATAACAGCAAGATTGAAAATTTCCAAGGAACATAAACCCAACTATAACAAAGTTGCATAAAAAGAAATAGCAACAAAAGGGTTTAAAGTTTAAAGTTTAAACAGACCAATATGAAATGATGAACTGAATTTAGTTTAAAAAAAAACCAAAGACTTACAAGGGGAGTTAAAATAAAGAGGTGATGGGTAGTTAGTTGTTGATATTTGGATCAAGAATCATGAAATGAAATGAAGGGAGTTTGTTGTTATTTTGAAGAGATACAATACAAGTAGAAACAAAGAAAAGTGTAGTTTATTCATGTCCTCTGCAGGCGACAACAACAGCCTGACTTTCATGATTTGTCCAGAAAACTCCACCTTTTTTTTTTTTGAAAGGCAAACAAAATTTATTAATAAATTAGAAGCAACAGTCTAGTAAGAGACTAGACCAAGAAGTTCAAACATGACCAACCAAACAAAAACATACAAACATTAACAAGTGCAGATCAAATGTTAAAACTCTTCCAATCCTCCCAACGCATATGAGTCAGTCTAGCTCTACTCTTCACCCAAAGATAACCCAAAACTTGAATATCATCTACCAAACTATCCAACCGAACTTGACTCCCTTCATGCACCCGCATGTTACGGGCCTTCCACAACCTCCAAACCGTAACCAACACAACAGCATGAAGAGCTTTCGCCTTCTTCTTTGGAAAGATAGAGAATTTATGCATCTCAACTATGTCCCGGAACCTGAACGCAAAGAACACAGGAAGATTGCACCATTGGGTGATGACTTGCCAAAACTCTTGCGCAAGTCTGCAGGAGACGAAAAGGTGCTCAGCGGTTTCCTCGGCTTCTCCGCAGAAAGGGCAAAAAGTAGATGTAACCGCCAAATTTCTGGCCGCCAAAGACACGAAAGTTGGCAGCCTCTCCAACTCTGCACGCCACGCAACTACATTAACCTTTTTTGGCACCCAACTGTTCCAAGCGAACAAGAACTCGGGGATTGAACCAGCAGCCGCTGCCAGGCTATTCTTTAAACTTTTAACAGAGAACGCCTCACCTTCATCAAGAGACCAAGTCAATCTATCTTCTCCCGGGTGCAAAACAACTGAATGACAAAGAAGTAACAATTGTCTTAGTTCCTCCACTTCTGCAATTGACCCCGGCGCTCTGGACCACCCCCAAGTACTACATATCACCCCATCTACCATCACCAACCGATCTGCCACTGAGCACAACTTCAAACCTTCAATAGAAAAAAGTAGTGGAAAACGAATAAACAAAGGTTCTCCGCCAATCCAATAATCTAACCAAAACAAAGTAACAACCCCGCTTCTAACAATATGTTTTAACGCCCGCCAAATATCCACACCAGACTCTGTTAATTTTTTTGAAATACCAACTATATGTTTCCATGGACCGGTCAACGAGACTGTAGATGGGATGGATTGCCATGACCTGGATGAGTGGTGAAGAGACCAAATAATCTGCTGCCATAACCCGTCCTTCTCCTCTTTAAACCGCCACCACCACTTAGCTAACAATGCCAAGTTTGTATCTTTTAGAGATCCGAACCCGAGCCCGCCATATTTGTGCGGGGCAACTACCTTCTGCCATGCCACCCAATTTACTTTAGCTTTTTCTTCCGAACCACCCCAAAAAAACACTCTCCTCAAACGTTCCAACTTCTCTAACACCCCAGTCGGAGCATGATAAAGGGAGAAATAGTAAGTTGGTAAGGCATTGAGAACCGACTTAATTACCGTAATACGACCACCAAAGGATAGATTCTTTGCTTTCCACACCGACAATCGTCTCCTAAACATCTCCACAATCGGGTCCCAAGATTGTATTAGACTCATATTACCTCCAACTTGTAACCCGAGATATTGGAAAGGAAAATCACCTGCTCTACAACCAAGTAAATCTCCCATATAATTCCTTTCAGCGTCTTCCACACAAGTCCAAAGAGACAGCTTTTAGCAAAGTTAATTTTAAGGCCAGAGACCATATAGAAAACCCTTAACATTCTCCTCAAACTAATAGCATTCGAGTAATCCCATTCACCTAGGAAGATCACATCATCTGCATAAATAAAATGCGAAATCGTAGGACCATCCGACTCGCACTTCAGACCCTTAAATAATCCGCAGCTCGAGGCTCGTCTCATAATCTCTGAAAGAGCCTCCATGGCTAAACGAACAAAAGGCAAAAGAGGGTCCCCTTGTCGAAGGCCCCGAAAACACTGAAATTCCGGAGTAGGAGACCCATTTACCAAAACCGACGCCTGACCCGACTTTAAAATCGCCGAAATCCATTTCCGCCACAACGGAAAGTTCATCTGATCTAATATCGAGTCTAGGAAAGTCCAATTTAAAGAATCGTATGCCTTATCTATGTCAACTTTGAGAATAAAACCTTTTCTCTTCGACTTCCTCAAGGGGGATAAGTTTGCTAAACTCCATACTCGGTAAAACTTATATGCAACAATTTATTTGTCCATGTTTTTTTCTCTTTTCATACAACATGATACTCTTTTTCCATTGTCATTGTCATCGTCTTCTTTTAATATTATTCTCGGCGGATGGTCCTTTTTAATGTGGTATAGTGGTGGTAGGAACTTAGATAGCGTTTGGTACACATGAATGATATAAGGAATAGAATAATTTGTCGCGTGGTAAAAAAAGTGGCATTTGGTTGTTTAGTAGAATGGATTCATCCATTCCATGTGGAATCCCGTTCCATCAAAATCATTCATCTCCCCCACCCCCACCCCCTTCTCCTCCCTCGTTTTTTTTAATTCAATTCCTCATTCACCATGTTTTTTCAACAACACCACAACCTAACAAAAACCACCACCTCCACCTTACTAGCGCCACCATCGTCGCCGTAACCACTACAACTATTGTCACTGTCGTTGCCTGACCATCATTACCACCACTGTCGCTGTTTGACCGCCACCATACCATCGATCACCATCACTACCAATGCTACCACCACTTGAACCCCCCCCCCCCCCCCCCGTCACCTGACCGCCACCACCACCGTCACCATCGCCACTACCAAACATATTTTTTCATTCATATTTTTTTTGAATACCAAATAACATAAAGTAATAATTCATTTCAATCTCATAGGTTAACCAAATAAGACAAATGAATGGTAACAAATCCATTATATTCCGTCTCTCATTCCATTCCCCCTTCATTCATTGCATTACTTCCAACCAAACATACCCTTATGTTTCTCAATGGATATCCAAGTTCAATCCCCACTTAAAACACTTTGGGGGGACATATGTGGCTCAAAGAAGGAAGACTGCAGTTCGATCCTAAGAGCATCTAGATTTTAGCACCAGTGGGCCTTCGGGCGGGTGGGTTTGTCTCGGAACCGGAGATAACTTGGAGGCGCTCAAGGGCTTCGTACGACTGGGTTGGACTAGCTAGCGGTGACCTTTAGCTATTGGGTCACCCTATACAAAATATCTAGACATTTTATGTTTGTTGACCGTTAAAAAAATGTGACGAGAGGGAAATGCTCCCATTGAGAAAATACCTTCTAATTGATTATCACTTTTCGTTATTTTGGTATGTACTAGTTTAAGGTGTCATCCTTAAATCACAAAAATAACAAGGATCGTCATTTATGTCTAAATTTGTTTACACATTTTGTCTTTTCATTAACGGACTTCACTATCTTCCGTTAAGTCCATTCATGTGTATTGCATATAGGTTTTTGTAAGTTTATATAATATGTAGAATCATTGTTAATTGTTTCGTTTAGTCTAGTCATTTGTATTGCATATAGGTTTAGTCCAGTCATGTGTATTTTATACAATCATTGTTAGTAAGTTTATATATTTTTCATTTTATAGGAGGAGTCATGTGATTAACTACTTTATTCAATATTATCTTTAAATCTGGTAAGATGCCACCAGTGGAGGAGCAGCGTCGTCCCTATCTATAAGAACAAAGGAGACGCCAATGTTGTGGTAACTGCCGAGGAATCAAACTACTAAGCCATACTTTGAAGCTATGGGAAAGAGTGATTGAGGTTAGACTTAGACGGGAAACTCAGGTTACGGTGAACCAATTTGGCTTCATGTCGGGGCGTTCCACCACAAAGGCAATACACATTATAAGAAGATTGATGGAAAAGTATAGGGAGAATAAGCGTGACCTTCATATGGTGTTTATTGACCTAGAAAAGGCGTACGACAGTGTGTCACGCCAAATGCTTTGGAAGTGCCTAGAGGGTAGAGGGGTCCCAAGGAATATATATAGACAATTATGGATATGTGTAACATCACGAAAATATCAGGTCAAAAATACCAAGTTCAAAAGATAAAGGACCAAAAATGACAAGTTTTTTTTAAACTTAAAAATCAAAAATGAAAAATCTGTCATCAGGCTTGATCGCGATACGCGACGGCCATAGACCAAACGTCATCGCGTATCGCGATGACGTGGTCTGACAGGGTGACACGTGTCCTGCCACGTGGCACCACGTGGCATAAAGCCATGATAAGGTGACACGTGTCGACACGTGTCACCTGGTGGCATTATGTGTTACCACGTGGCATCGCGTCCGCCACGTGGCAGCCCTAGTGGTGACTCACCATGCCTACATCGCGATACGCGATGGCATGATCAAAGGACCATCGCGTATCGCGATGGGTCCCGGGAAAAGTCTATAAATAGCAACTTTTAGCCATCTCATTTCACACCAATTCACTCTCTCTCTAAAAGACTTTCTCTCTCTAGAAAATAACCTTTCACTTTCTCGTAAAACGCGCCACCGACCTCCTGGTTTTTCGTGCCAAAAACCCGACATTATGCATCGTAATCCGTGCCATTAAACTGACAATACCGAAATACCGACGACATTACCTTAAAGTGCGTGTTGACCCGAGACGACCCGCCAACCACCTCGAAGTACGTGTCGATCCGAGACGACCCGCCGACCATCTCGAAGTATGTGCTGATCCGAGACGACCCGACAACCCGCCTCCAAGTACGTGCCGAACCGAGATGACCCGACGACCCGCCTCGAAGTGCGTGCCGACGAGACTTGAAGACCGGCGTGCCTCGATTTGCGTGTCAAAGAGGTGTTGATCAAGATTCTCGATATACGTGCCAACGTCAAATTGCTGCCGTGAGTTTAGAAAATAATAAGCCGAACAATGTAGGCATAATGCCCGAATAAAATATTAATAAAATAATAAAGGCTTAGACCCTAGTTAAGGGTATAGTCAATACCTTGAAAATAAAGAAAAGAAAAACAAAGAAATTATATAATGAGAAAGATATAAATATAACTATTGGTTATAGATAAAACGAAACTATTATTTAAATGATTTTAGATAATGATAAAAGAAAAGAAAAATAATTAAAATAATCTTTATTAATAAATAAAGATAGAAATATTATTTAAAAATATTTTAAATAATAAGTAAAAGAATATATATATATATATATATATATATATATATATATAGGGTAGGGTTAATGTAAAAAACAATATTTTTGTGAGAAGAATAAGAATTGATCTAAGCACTTGGATCTATGATCTAGTGGTTGAGATTGGTAGTTTCTAAATAATTGTATTGTTTCATATTTACATTGTATAGTGTCATATTTAGGTGGTTTCCTTTATTTTAAAGCTCTTCTCACACTTCTCACAAAACATATTTTTTTTATTTGAACTCTTTTCTATATATATATATATATATGTATACCTTTTAGAAACGTAGATTTTAGAAAAGAAAACATGACGACTAAATGTCCGAATATGAGAATAAAGAATATATGATTTGAACTATAGGTTCAAACATACTATAAAAGAAAATGAAAAGATAAAGTAGAAAATAGTTATAATTGATAATATTATTTAAGTTTATTATTCTTAAATAATAAGTAAAATAAAAATATACGTTTCTTAATGAAGATGAAACGTAGAGTTTAAGAAAAAAGAAAATAAGTTAAACTAAAGGTTTATCTTGTAAAAGAAAATAAAAGTAAATAAGTTAAAAGAAAGAGTTTTAACTTGAAAAAAAAAGAAAGAAGTGATATTATAAACTAAATGTTTAAAATAAAGAAAAGATGTTTTGAACTAAAGGTTCATAAAAAAAAATCGAGGTAAAGATTTTACAAAATATACTAGAGGTCTTAAGCCGGATTGTATATCCGACTAACAAAAAGTTATACTTGTACTATAGGTACGAGATAACAAAGAAAAGGGAAAGACCCTCGGACAGTGTATTAAAGCTGATCCAAATCAAAAAAGGTTATACTTGTACTATAGGTGCGAGATAGCAACGGGAAAGACCCTCGGAAGGTGTATTGAAGCCGATCCATATCAAAAAGGTGAATACGCCCCAAACTTTACAAACTTGTTTTCAAACGAGTCCAATGTTAAATGAAAAGGTTTACATGAGACTACGTGTCTCTAAAAACATTTATAAACAAGAGTGTAAACCTAGCCCTCAGGCTATAGTATACGTTTGTCTGGATCCTTACATATGTGGTAAAATGCGGGGTGCACATCGCACCACACTTGGTTATAGTCACGCTCGCTTGCGGGGAGTAATGACCATATGTATACGTATAGTACCTAAGTAATGTCGAACGCTGCGGTGTTTGCTGGGGTGCTGTGTGTAGAGACTTGAGTTTATAATTGTGTTTGTTTTAAAGCTTGATTATTCCTAAGCCGCGATAGGCCGGACCTAAGTTATGTCTCGAGGGGTAATCAAGTAAAAGAAAATATTTTTCGCGTCAGCGTGTTCACCAGCATATCGCTGACGTCTTTTGTTTAACATTTCAGGAAATTAAAGTATCAAGAATTGGAGCCATTCATGAAGTGGATGTTCGCAAGGTAGATATGGCTCATTGTTTTATATTATTAAAATAACAAGATTAAACAAAGATTTATAAAACAAATATTTGGGGTATTTATTACCCGAGAAGCTTTTTCAAACAAAAGAAATTATATTGATAACAGTTTCAAAAGTATATAAATATTTTATAATAAATAATAAAAGTTTTCACTAAAATAAAACTCTGATATATTTACAAAACCGGTACCAACTGTTGATCATACGCCTAGGCCCTAAGTCGGGGTGTGACAAAATGTATACCATGAGTGCAACAAGTGTCTGTGCGCCCGTGGGGGATACCGATTTCTTCCCCGTGGAGGTAGGCAGTCACCAGGGTTCAACGTTGAGTCCGTTTCTTTTTGCAGCAGTCTTGGATGAGCTATCAAAGTCGATTCTGGAGACACTCTCGTGGTGCATGATGTTCGCAGACGATATTGTGTTAGTTGCTGAGAGTAAACAAGATCTAAATGTGAGGCTAGAGAAGCGGCGAACAACCTTAGAGACAAATGGTTTAAGGATTAGTCGCTCTAAAACGGAGTACCTCCACTGTGATTTTAGTGGGGTAAATAACAATGAGGACGTTCAGATCACCATTGAAGGGCAAGTGGTACGCAGGTAACGAAGTTCAAGTATATAGGATAATTTGTTCAGAGCGATGGGGGATTAGACAGTGATGTGGCCCATTGAGTTCAGGTAGGATGGTGTAGATGGAGAGTGGCCATAGGTATATTGTGCGACAAGAGATTACCAACTAAACTAAAGGGAAAATTTTATAGGGTCACAGTTAGACCTGCAATGTTATATGGAACAGATTGTTGGGCCGTCAAGAAGGCACAAGAGTGGATAATGGAGGTAGCAGAGATGAGGATGTTACGTTGGATGTGTGGGCACACAAGGTTAGACCGGATAAGAAACAGTTTTTTCTGGAGAGATTAGGGGTAACTAACATATCCAACAAGATAAGAGAGTGTAGATTAAGATGGTTTGGACACGTGAAGAGAATACAAATGACGAATCATGTTAGATCTGTAAAAAACATTACTATAGAGGGGAGGGGGGTAGAGGTCGACCTAAATTGACTTGGGATGAGAGGATTAGACATGATTTGCTAGATCTAAGCCTCTCAGAGGACATGGTTGAGGATAAGAATTCTTAGAGACTTAGAATTAAGGCTAATGATTTTTAAGGAGAAAGAAATACCTTAAGGGTTTCTCTTTACCTTATTTTCTTTTTATATATTTCTATATTGTTATCTATACATGTGTTAGTATTATTATTTTTACTACGTGCTATTATCAATTATATTACTGTTGAACTTTGACACCCTCTTATATTTCTCTCATACATATGTTACTTTGAGCTGAGGGTTTCTATGGAAGCCACGTCTCTATCCCATTGGATAAAGGTACGGTGTGCCTACATCCTACTCTCCCTAGACTCTACTTATAACTTTGTTATCGGTGGAATTCCACTGGGTATGATTGATTGATTGTTAATTGTTTGGTTTGGTTTTAAACTATTCAATTATATTTTTTTTAAAGGGGGCTTAAATTATCCAAATCTAATGTTTATATTTGTTAATTAGTTTAAAATAGAAATTTTTCTAGTAAAATTATAAATTTTAAAATTTCAAATTAATTTTGATGGTGACCGGTGTCAAAATTTAATAGGCGTTAGATGTCAAATTTCATGTAGTTGGTTATGAGTAGATTGCATATACTCTATTAAGTAAACTTAATTATTAGGTGCAAACGCATCCCGTCCCAACCTACTTTGTCCACCAAAGTGGCATCTGGCGGTGGAAGAGAGTAAGCCAAATTGCGAGTTTTCTTTGGTTTGAAAGAGGAAGCGGGAGATGAGGATATGGGTGTAGCTAAGAAAGCGGTGTTGCTGTAATGGTTGTAAAAATCCTGACTAGGCGTCGAGTACTCGCTACAAGGTATGATTGCTGTAATGGTTGTAAAAATCCTGACTAGGCGTCGAGTACTCACTACAAGGTATGATGCCAATGCGACCTTCTTTAACTCCGCCTAATTATTCGAAATCAATCAAAAGTGGTCAACCTCCACCACAATTGGATCTAGTCGGTTAACTCAAGCCAATTTTGAATTTAACAAATTAAACATAATTCATATTTCTATAATATTAAAAAATGACTATCATTTTTTTAATTAATGAAATTTTAGATCCTTTATTATTTAGAGATGTACATTTATTGATTTATATTGATATTCACGTATTTTGTTCTAAATATTATTATATTTTTAATATTTGATATATATATATATATATAGGGTAAAGTTAAAATACAAAATACAACAAAAATGAGAATGGTGAGAAGAAATCCAGTCCATTGATCTTATATTTGAATGACTGAGATTAATTTAATAAATAAAAATCGATGAAAATGGCATTAATGTAATAACTCATATTTGTTGACTTTCTCTCTCCACATGCAAGACACATGCCAATTCCCCCCATCATTTTAAAATGTCCATAACTTTTTCATACGATATTATTTTTTTTTAAAAAAATTCACCATAATAATAAGCGTTTTTTTATCTTTAATATGAGTATCATATTGTTATATAAAAATAAAAAAAAATTAAAGGGTTTTTTAATTGTGTTTTTTTGTTGTTCATTGTGTCATTATGTAATATGTTGTTTCCATTGTGTTTTACATTTCAAGTCATTGTGTTATATATATTCACCATTGTGTGTTACGTTTTAGGCCATTGTGTTATACGTATTCGCCATTGTGTCTTACGTTTTAGGTCATCGTGTTATACGTATTCGCCATTGTGTCTTACGTTTTAGGTCATTGTTTTATACGTATTCACCATTGTGTTTTACGTTTCAAGTTATTGTGTAACATGTATTAATGACGAAAAAAGACACAATGGTGTGCGAAAAGACACAATAGTGAAAAAAGACACAATGGTGTGCGAAAATACTCAATGACGAAAAAAGACACAATGATAAACGAAAAGACACAATGGTGTGCGAAAAGACACGATGAAGAAAAAAGACATAATGACGAAAAAAGATACAATGATAAGCGAAAAGACACAATGAAAAAAAATACACAATGACGAAAAAAGACACAATACACAATGACGAAAAAAGACATAATGATAAGCGAAAAAACACAATGTTGTGCGAAAAGACACAATGACGAAAAAAGACACAATTATAAGCGAAAAGACACAATGGTGTGTGAAAAGACACAATGACGAAAAAAGACACAATGATAAGCGAAAAGACACAATGATGTGCGAAATGACACAATGACGAAAAAAGACACAATGATAAGCGAAAAAACACAATGGTGTGCGTAAAAAGACAAAATTATAAGCGAAAAGACACAATGGAGTGCGAAAAGACACAACGACGAAAAAAGACACAATGATAAGCGAAAAGACACAATGGTGTGTGAAAAGACACAATGACGAAAAAAGACACAATGGTGTGCGAAAAGACACAATGACGAAAAAAGACACAATGATAAGCGAAAAAAACACAATGGTGTGAGAAAAGACATAATGACGTGATTTTTGTTTTAAATTTTATATAACAAAAATCATACTCATATTAAAGATAAAAAAACGCTTATTATTATGATGAACTTTTTTTTTATAAAAAAATATCATACGAAAAAGTTATAAACGTTCTAAAATGATGGGGGTATTAACATGTGTGGGGAGAGAAAATGTGTACAATTACCTTTATATCCTTTTTCCTTTGGTCCTCACTTGGCTTCTCACACTTCTCAATTTTATTACCCTTTGTAGAATAACTTCACCATATATATATATATATATATATGAGGAATGTGAATATGGAGCTGTTAAGCATCCAACCTTACATGCGAAACCATAAAAAATACGTAGTTTTGATTCAAACTTCCTAAAAAACACTTATTTGATTCCATTCTTATATTCGTTTCCTCTCCAAAAAAATTAGCAAATTCAAATTAAATCCCTAATTCTTAATTCATCACGGTCAATTCCTATTATTTCAGATTGCAAGCAAATCATCTTCTCACTCTTCCATCACAAATTCTCATGTTGAAAAAGCTCTAGAACCTTATTCACTTAAACCCGATACTGCTATTCTAATGTCTTCTCCTTTATAGTTCTTTTAAGACAAATCCAACACTTCAACTGTTGAAGTAAAAATAAGTTGTCTGAAATAGTCAAAAAGGAGATTGTGCTCATAGCGAAAGGTTCGGAACTTGTGACCTGGGAGATTTTTTTGTTTCAAAACTTGTTTTCTCAAAGAGTAATTTTAATGAATTAGTCTTGTACTTGAGCAAGAAATTGATGCAACAGTACATTGGAATTAGGGATTTAATGTGAATTTGCTAATTTTCAGGAAGTTTGAATCAAAACTACGTAGTTTTGATGGTTTCACGTGTAAGGTTAGATGCTTAACAACCCCATATTCACTTTCCCCTATATAAGTTCCCAAATATCAGTTTGTTTATAATTTACTACGCCCTAGCACTCCTCGCATAGACAGAGTACTCGCAACTACAGGTGCACAAATCGGGTTCAACTGGAAAACCCAAACCGGTTCGAAACCGGTTTTTTCACACCGGGTTGTAAAATGGCACCGGTTCCAATCAAGAATCGGTTCGGTTCCCGACCCGAACCGATGCCCAGATATGCTAACTTTTAAGAACCGGGTAGGGTATGAACCGGAACCGGTTTTTACGTAAAAACCGGTTCCACCGGTTTTTTTTTGAAATTTAAATATCATAGCCGTTAGGAACCGGTTCCAACGGCTATATAGCCGTTTTTGACCGTTGGAACCGGTTTTTTAACTATAAATAGGTTATTTTTTTACTCTAAATAGCAAGGTTTGTTTGTGTACTTGTTAAACCACTTCCAAAACTATAAAACACACTCCAAACCACAATTAACCTTAAACCGACAACAAATGGCAACTAATGATGACGTTGTTATGGTGATCGAAACAACAAGATGCCCCGATGTTTGGGTTCATTATGATTTGTGTCTCATGACCGACTCACATGAGTTGGCACGTTGCAAATATTGCTCGAAGTTTCTTAAAGCAGGGTCCAACTCGACATTACGAAAACATACGAATAAGTATTGTCGAGAGAAAAGAAGTTTGGAAGCTAAAAAAACGGAAGTGGGAGAGTCGTCCGGCTCTACAACCCAAAAATAAGTATTCCCGGATTAAAACGACGGACTTTGTTTTTTATGTTTTAGTTGTTATGTTTAGTATCGTTTATGTTTTAATAATGTTTGTAATAGTTATTTTTTAAATAGATAAAATGTTCGTCGTTATTAAAAAAGTAACAAAAATTTATCATGAGTAACAAAAGTAATTATAATAAAACAAATCAAAACTAAATATTAGTTGAACAAGTTACAAATAATTTTACCAAACAAATAATTACAACTCTTCTTCGTCTTCATTCTCGTCTTCACCCTCGTCTTCGTTATCGGAAGAAACCCCGTCCTCCGCCTCCTCATCATGAATATGACGCTCTATTGGTATTTCGTCTTCAAAGTTCGCCTTGTGTTGTACACGATCCACCGCATCCAAATGGTCCTTTAGGCAAATGCAAACCTCTAGAGACTCGGGAGTTAGTTTTGTTCTTCGCATAGATAACACCCTCCCACTAAGAGAAAAAACCGATTCGGAAGCAACCGTTGAGGCTTGTACGGCAAGCAAATCACGAGCCATGGCGGATAGATGGGAAATTCGTTTTGTTTACCTTTCCACCAAGCCAACAAATCAATATTGCGAATTTCGTCGACCGTTGCGCCCTCAACATAGTTTGTTCCACTATATCGACCAAGTTCGCTACTTGGTGTGTTTCCTCTTTGCCTCTTAGATGCCGATTCACGAATCCCATTCATCAAGTTTATAAGTGGGTCATTGCACAGCCTACTAGTTGTTGTTTTTTTCACAAAAGACGATCTCGTGCTTGGACCATACATTTGAAAATAATGGTCATAAAGCTCTTGAAGGTTTTTGTTGAACTTGTCCTTCGCTTCCGTCGACAACTTCGGGTCAATCTCGTGCATACCTAAGTTGTCGAATATTTCCTCAATCGTTGTTTCAACCCCATTAACATTCCAATAGGGGTTTAATGCGGCGGCACAAGTAAAGACCGGCGGTATGTTTTCAAAATGTTTTATGAACTTTTCTTTCATCACCGCAACAATATTTTCGAAGAGTTTGTTCTTCTCCGCAAAGCTTTTAAAAACACAAGACATATAGTACAATTCTTGCAAAACCCAACAACTAGTAGGGTAATAGACTCCCGATAATTTTGTTGTTGACTTTTTGAACACGTCAAGATACTCCAACAAATAACCGACTTGGACCCAAACACTTTCCGGAAACATATCGGCCTCGCGTTCTTCAACAAGATTGTTATGAAAAGCTTGTAAAGTTTGGCGTTGGGCAAAAGCACACTTTAACATATGACAAGTTGAGTTCCAACGGGTTGGAACGTCCCAATTCGGCCCCAAATACTTTCTTTCAACCGACTTGCAATAGTTCTTATATTCAAGATGTCTTCTTTTACCACTTTTGAAGACATCTTGTAACATAAGCCTAAAGTATTTTAAATCATCACAAATGTTTTCATTGTCAAGACCTATTTGAACAACAAAGTTGATGATATGTGCAACACATCGGACATGAAAAAAATCCCCGAAACAAGGTGGTGAATATTTAATGATAAATTTTTCAGCCGCCTTAGTATTGTTTGAAGCGTTGTCAAACGAAATCGAAAATATTTTATTTCTCAAGTTGTAAGTCGTTATAACTTCATCAAGTAATTCAAACAATTTTTCGGCGGTATGTGGGAACGGGAAGTTTTCAAAAGCGATGGTGCGTTTAATCAATTGCCATGTCACCGGATCAACCCAATGAGCGGTGACACATATGTATGATTCGGGCAACCCGTGTGGTGCCGACCAAACATCGGTAGTTAAACTAACCATGGCTTCTAAAGAATGAAAAGACTCGATTAACTCTTTTTTAGCACACTCCCACAACCTGATACAATGACGTCTTAAGGTAGTACGACTTACATGTGTGTATCTCGGTTGTAGAGTTTCGCGAATCAACGACGTCAACTCCGGGTCATCAAAGTGGTTAAACGGCAAACCTCGTTGAATAACGAACTTTGCCATTCTATCTTGAACTTGAGTCGTGTTGTAACGAAATAGTGTACCATCTTTACCCAAGTCAATTTGATCGGTCGCGCCAATCCCTTTCAACGCCTTGCAATATGGCTTCTCGATGTGCTTTCTCAAAGTAGAGTTGGAATCGTGCTTTAATATTGAACCACATAGTTTGCAACGAGCCTTTTGATAACCTTCGTCATCCACAATCAAATCCCAATTCTTCCATATGTCTTGGTTGCGGTTATGGTTGACTACCGTAACAACCTTTGGGTCCTCCGTAACAGGAACGGGGGCAACAAAAACACTCTTCTTAGCCTTCTTGTTAGTTTTTTTGATGGGTGCCATAATAATATTTAGTTGGATGGTCGGGTAACGGAACGGGTTTGCTAAAGGAGTAGTATTTTAGTTTGTTTTTGAGTTTGGTGGTGAAATTAGTGGTGGAAAACAAGTTATATATAAGTTTGGGCATCAAAAACCGGTTCCAACGGCTATATTACCGTTGGAACCGGTTCCAACGGATCTATTGTCTCTCGAAAACCGGTTCCAACGGCTACTTTGACTTTTGTTTGACTCTTCAAAAAAAACCTGCCGGAACCGGTTTTTCCGGGTACGAGCCGAACCGGTTACAATTAAGAACCGGGTAGGAACCGGGTTGGAACTGATACTAACATACAAATATGAGAACCGGGTACGATTTTCGGGTACAAAAATACCCAAACCGGGTATTGTACCAACCGGGTTGGAACTGGAACCGGTTCCGGTTCGGTTCCACCAGTTAGGTTCCGAAACCGGTTTTTTTGTGCACGTCTACTCGCAACTCCCCAGACGGCCACCCTGGGAGTGCCAAGCAACTTTTGCAACCATTGTTGTTAGTTGCCTTTCCTAATGGTCTTTGTCCCGTGTTAAGTGTTGAATTTCATAATCCAACACGATTACTACATGCAAGGTGATAAATTCAGGTGAAATCGGTCAGAGCAACCTTGAACTAGAATTATGAGAAATTGATGCCTGTAGATGTAAAAAGATGCAATTTCAGCCTGATAAGTCCAAAGTTGCAGCTTGTATTGTTTTTATGCGTGGAAAAGGTAAAGGAAAATGCAACCCAATCACTACTTGTTTTTGTAAATTGAATCCATTTTCATGATTTTATTTCTTAGAGAATGAAAACTTAAATAACTCCTGATCAATTTCGATGACACATACCGAATAAAACAACTTTTAATCGAAACCACCAGACCCGCCTGACCCAACCTACCAATCCGCCCTCATCACAAAACGTACACCGAGTAATCTTGTATTATAAGCTGTTCCATTCTTAAAATAAAACCAACGACCACAACCGCTTCTTGTCACATATATTAAGACAACAATACCACATAAAGCCTACAAGCACCACCACATAATGCCGGTGCAAACCGCCTGTAGAAACCAACCCAACAAGTCTTTAAGTTTAAACAATCAGCAACAGTCAAACCAGTTAAGTTTCTAAATAAAGACCCAGATATTTCAAATCTAAACATGTCACAACAATTGAGACATCAACAACAGTGTTACAACAACCTAAAGGCCGAGGGTCGGGCATTGCTTCCGACCATGCTCAGGTATCAACTTAGCCGGTAGTTCCGCAGACACGCCTTTCAACTCTACACATTTAAAGTTATTAAAATCACATGTGCATATTAATATTGATAACTTAAAATAATGTTAGAAAAAGAGTTGACTTTTGACCTTGGGATTTGAAGTTGACGAGGGGCGGAAGCGGGCGGCCGTTTGGAAGACGGGTGTTTGGATCACGAAGCTCGTCAAAGAAGGGATGAATGCAAGCTTCCAACTGTTTAAAAAACAATCAATATCAATCAATCAATCATGCCCAGTAAAATCCCACCGACAGCAAAGCTATAAGTAGGGTCTGGGGAGGGTGGGATGTAGGCACACCGTACCTCTATCCAAAGGAATAAAGAGGTGGCTTCCAGAGAGACCCTCGGCTCTAGGTACATGTGTATGAAGCAAAATAAAGGAAATCAAAGTTTAACAGTTATATAAAAACTACTACTAATTATAATAATATTAATAATAAGATCACAGTTTAACAGCTATATAAAAGCTAATAATAATTATAAAAATAATAATAATATATGTAAGGGAAATACCATTATGGTATGTGACCTAAATAAGTTAAGTCTAAGCCCTAAGGTATTCAATTCTCTCTAAAAATCCTTAACTTTAATTCTACTTCTCCACGAATTCCTATCCTCAACCATGTCCTCGGAGAGGTTTAGGTCTATCAAATCCTGCCTAATCCTCTCATCCCAAGTCAATTTCGGTCGTCCTCTACCCCTCCTCCCCTCTATAGTAATGTTTTCTACGGATCTAACAGGATTCGTCGTCTGTCTTCTCTTTACATGTCCAAACCATCTGTGACAATCGTCAATTTCAGGTTAACTCCGTTAACGCAACTCCGTCAATTCAAACTTTAGATTTATTGAATCTATAACGCAAACTTCATTACATTTAAACTAGGGTTTAAATGACGCTTAACACTTACTACATGTGTAGTAGTCTTTCGGGATTTGCACCGAAACGCAAACGATTGATGAATAAATGAAACACACTAAAACACTAATGATGTGATAATTATTTGTTAGGATTATGTGTTATGTGATAATATTATTGTCATGTTAATTTAATGTGCAAGTTATGATAGAATGTTCTAGAAAAAGGAAATACTTAATGTTAACTTAAGGTGCAAGTTATGATAGAATGTTCTAGAAAAAGTAATACTTAGGAGTTGAGGGGCCAAGGTGTAACATATTAGTCTATAAATACATGATAAACCTAAACCCTAACTCCCATCCCTTTTCCCTAACCCCAAATCGGCCAGCCATCCCCTCTCCCCTCTCCTTGTGATCGATCAATACACACACACACACACTCAAGATCTTTCAAGTTTGATTGAAGATTAAGGTGCTAGGAAGGTATAAACAACTATTCTATGCATCCTCTATGTTTAATTGTTAGTTTTATTAGGTGTAATTGATATGCATGGATATTGTTTATGGAGTCTAGAGTGTTATGTGAATGCATGATAGTTCATAGATTGTTAAATTGTTGAGTTTGGATGCAAACAGTTTCTGGACAGATTGTGTTGTTGATGTTTGAATGACTGTAACGGGATGTTAAAGTGGAATTTGATTGAGATAATTGATATTACAGTAAACTAGCTTGAGTCTAGTTTCTAAAGAATATAAATTTGTAATTTTTGGACGTGTGAAAGTTAACTTTTATGATTTTACAAAAACGTGGTGCAAAGCTGAATTGTTAGACCTGCTGTTAGGTTGTTTTGTAAATGTTATATCTCATAATCTACGAGGCCAATTGGGTTGGTTCCACTTCTGGAAGTTGACTTATTGAGTTAGGAACCTAACCCAAGTGGTCTTGAATTTATTGGATTTTTCGTTTAACGGGAATTGCAAATAACATTTTGTTGCGCATGAATCTGACTGATATGAGTTTGCTGTAGTGTTTTGATCATTATGAGAATATGTTCTGGAAACCTAAGACATGTATGCTTCAGTGATGATTTTTGGTGAATTAATTGAGATGTTATGATCGGTGAAATAGTACAATCTTTCAAGTAGAAATTCTGTCTCGATGAAATTAGCTGCTGATTGTTGTGAAATTGCATGAAATATGATAGTTGTTAATTGATTGTCATAAATTGACCAAGATGCCCTTGTGGGGAGTAATTGCTAATTAATTGTCGTATTTTGACTAAATTGCCCTTACGGGGAGTATTTGCTAGTGATGTACATTGTTTATACATGACACGAAAGTAATTGCTCACACACGTATTGTATCACAAGTGTACTTGTTTAAGTCACACACGATCCACAAAACGAAACACGACACATGTTATGTGCATAGGTATTATGTGCCGAGTCTAGAGACTCGTTAAACGTTCCGACACTTAGAAAATCTCTTTGTTAATTTAGAACGCTAGAGGGAGTTCTACGACGCGCATCACTTGGTGATCTAATTTGGGAAATTCTTCGCAAACAGTGAGTTTCACTTACCCCGCTCTTTGAACTGTTTTCAAACGCTTTTCACTTGGGGGAGATAACATACTCCGATAAACGCATTTTTGAGATAAACGCATTTTTGAGATTTTGTTAATAAATTATATATCACTTGTAAAGGCTAAGCGGCAAACGTAACACTTGAAGTCCCACACATCGAACCGGTTAATATTGGATAATAGCGAGTCACTGTTGAGTAGTACTACTGGGTTTGACAAACCCCACCCGACGCTAAGCTCAACTGGAGGTTGAGTGGGTGTAATTTTGGCTAACACTTACCATGGTCTGGATTGACCTGGTGACGGGCACTTGATAAACAGTCAGCTTCGGTTTCGAACCACTTAGTAATACTTGTTGTATAGATTAGCTACCTATCGATATATAATTTGACATAACACTATCTGGTAATGCAAAACGCTTAAACGCCGTAACGTGGTTACGCAAAACGCTTAAACGCCGTAACGTGGTTACGCAAAACGCTTAAACGCCGTAACGTGGTTACGCAAGACACTTAACGTAAAACGCTAAACGCAAACGCTAAACGATTTATTTTTATATAACTTGTGAACTCACCAACCTCGTGTTGACCCTTTTAGTATGTTATTCTCAGGTAGCCGAGGCGGGCGCGCGGTCTAGGAACATGCATTGTTTGAATCATCTTTATTTATATGGTTTACGCTTCCGCACTTATTTGCATTTAAACTTTTTTATGGTTTGATTATAACTAATGATTCCGATCCTGTTAGTTCACACCCTCTGACGGTAAAACTCCGTTAGTGGATTTTGAGGGTGTGACACCATCTCAATCTCCACTCTCTTATCTTGTCTGCTATGTTCGCCACCCCTAATCTCTCGCGAAACACAACGTTTCTTATTCGGTCTAGCCTTGTGTGCCCACACATCCAACGTAGCATTCTCATTTCTGCTACCTCCATCTTCCGCACTTGTGCCTTCTTGATGGCCCAACAATCTGTTCCATATAGCATTGCAGGTCTAACTGCCACCCTATAGAATTTTCCCTTTAGTTTAGTCGGGAAACTCTTGTCGCACAATATACCTGTGGCTGCTTTCCATCTACACCATCCTACCTGAACTCGGTGGGTCACATCACTGTCTAATTCCCCATCGCTCTATACAAATGATCCTAAATACTTGAACTTCGTTACCTGCGGGACCACCTGCCCTTCAATTGTGATCTGTGCATCTTCATTGTCGTTTATCCCACCAAAATCACAGTGGAGGTACTCCGTCTTAGATCGGCTAATCTTTAAACCTTTTGTCTCTAAGGCTGTTCGCCACTCCTCAAGCCTCATGTTTAGATCTTGTTTTTTCTCAGCAAGTAACACAATATCGTCTGCGAACATCATGCACCACAGGAGAGTCCCCTGAATCGACTTTGACAACTCATCCAAGACTACTGCAAAAAGAAACGGGCTCAACGCTGACCCCTGGTAAAGACCTACCTCTACAGGAAAGAAATCAGTATCCCCCACTGGCGCACGGACACTTGTTTCACTCCTGGTATACATATCCATAATTATCTCTATGTATTTCCTGGGCAATCTTCTACCCTCCAAGCACTCCCAAAGCACCTGTCGTGGCACACTGTCGTAGGCCTTTTCTAGGTCAATAAACACCATATGTAGATCACGCTTCTTCTCCCTATACTTTTCCATTAATCTTCTTATAAGGTGTATTGCCTCTGTGGTGGAACGCCCCGGCATGAAGCCAAATTGGTTGACCGTAACCTGAGTTTCTCGTCTAAGTCTACCCTCAATCACTCTTTCCCATAGCTTCATAGTATGACTTAGTAGTTTGATTCCTCGGTAGTTACCACAACATTGGGCGTCTCCTTTGTTCTTATAGATAGGAACTACAACGCTGCTCCTCCACTGGTCTGGCATCTTACCTGATTTGAGAATACTATTGAACAGAGTAGTTAACCACATGACTCCTTCCTCCCCTAGACACTTCCACACCTCGATGGGTATGTTGTCTGGGCCAACCACCTTAGACCTTCCCATCCTCCTAAGTGCATCCTTCACCTCTTCTCGTGTGATCCGTCGGCAGTAGCAGTTATTCGATTGTTGTCGTTGAAAGTTTGTGTTGTCATGTTCTTCTTGGTAAGCTCTCCCATTGTTAAAAAGATAGTGGAAGTAGGTTTGCCATCTTAGCTTGATGTCCTGCTCCTTGACCAGTACATGCCCATCTGTATCCTTTATGAACTTCACCGGTCCTAGATCTTGCCTTCTACGCTCCCTGGCTTTGGCAATCTTAAACATAGCATGTTCCCCCTCTTTTGTTTCTAGACTTTCATACATCCGTTTAAAGGCCGCCTTCTTTGCTTCCGCCACTGCCTTCTTCGCCTCTATCTTGGCCGTTTTGTAGTTGTCCCTCAATTCCACTCGCTCCACCTCATTCGTGCACCTCATTAGCTCCCTAAAACATCCTTGTTTGTCCCTTATCTTGTCTTGCACTGCGTCATTCCACCACCAAGACTCCTTATGCCCACTTGTCTTTCCTGTTGTGACCCCGAGAGTCTCCTTTGCTACTTGGATGATCTTTGTCTCCATAGCTTCCCATATATGAGTTGAGTCCCCATTTAGTCGAGCCCGCGTATGCAGTATGAGTTTATCCTTAAACAGTAGGAAATTTTCGTCCTTCAAATATCCCCATCGAATTCTCGGTGTACATTTCTTCTCTCGAACAGTCAGCTTATTTCTGAAGGCTATATCTGTCACTAGTAGTCGATGTTGAGTCAATTTGCGTGTCGCGTCCGCCACTGCTAAAAGTGATTAAATGAGAATCTTGTTTCCTAAAATAAGAATTTATAATACCTAGGTCATGTGCCACCGCAAACTCTAGAAGATCTGTTCCGGTCTCATTCCTATCACCAAAACCGAAACCCCCATGTACGGCTTGAAAACCATCGTTAGCCTTACCAATGTGTCCATTAAAATCACCTCCTATGCAAATCCTCTCCCCCTTAGGTATGCCCCCTACCACTGCATCTAGGCAATCCCAAAATTCTCTCTTTTCCTGATCCCCTAGGCCTACATGAGGCACGTAGGCGGAGACTACTGCCACTACTTCCTCTCCTAATACTAATTTCAACACCATAATCCTGTCATTATGTCTTATCACCTCCACCACACTAGTGTGTATTTCCTTAGCCACTAGAAACCCCACTCCATTCCTAGCTCCATCAGACCCCGAGTACCACAACTTATACCCATTACACTCAGCCCCTCTATGTCCTTTCCACTTAGTCTCCTGGAGGCATGCTATCTGAACCCTACGTCTTTTAAGCACATCTACCAATTCTAGCAACTTACCATTTAATGTTCCTACATTCCAAGAAGCCAAACGCAATATACGCTCCCTATCTTTACTCTTTCCTACACCCCTCGTTTCAGGACATGGTCTCAAGTAATAGTCATGGTTCCTACGCTCTATGGTTGCAACTAATCACACAAACACAAGCAATAGAACACCAAATCAATAATAATAATAGTAACAAAAACTAATAATAATAATAATAGTGTGTAGCAATAACAATAATAGTCAAGAGATCTTAAAATGAAAATAAACTCCAAAGATCCGGATCACGTATGTTCTAATGATAATAATAATAATAATACTAATAATAATAATAATAATAATAATAGTGAGAAAGGAACGAGTATACCGTGAAGATGATGAAGGCAGATACAGCTCAACGGCAGCCAGGTTACAAGAAACCCTAGGTGAAATGAATAATATAATAATAATAATAATATGAATAGGTTCAGATCGGTGATTGAAGAACGGAATCAAGAACTAGAAATAAAGGTACGAGAGACAGGTCTGGTCGGTTGACTTTATTTCTGGTCAAACCCGACACTGGTGGAGAATGGAAAATATCACCAAATCAAAAGTCTAATAGCAATACACTGGTTGGAATATTACACCAGCGAAACAACGGGTCAAAAAGGTGACTGGAAACAGGTGCAGCTAGTGGCCGGAGACGGATTCCGGCAGGGGCTGGAGGTGGAAGACGGCGAAGACGACGACAAGGACAGGATAGCTAGGTATCTCCGTGACTGGAGCAGGATGGCTATCACAACGGTTCCGGGGTGAGTCTTCACTTGCCGGAAAAAGGAGCAGATCTGGATATCTCCGTCGGCGCGTGACGGCGGTTCGGCGGCAAGTGGCGGCGCGTCCGACGTCAGTTGGGCCCGAAATTTTCAGGGTATATAGATTGAAGGATTCCGAGAAAGATGGCGTGGGTGGTGAGATGCAACGGTGAGCCGAAAAAGGATTTTGTGACTCGGCAGCTGGTTATATGGGTTGGTTAGGGGAAAAAGGATAAAATGAGCATTGGATGTTTGAGCTTATTATTATTAAAATATCCAACTGTTTAAAAAACATGAATGAAAAACTAAAAATCACGAATAAAAAACCAGAAAACATGTTTGATATTAAACTTTAAATAAATTACTCTGGTTTTTAGTTATGGAAGATGGAAATGAAGGATGTACTTACATCGGTGCACCTAAGGTTAGGAGAATATTGTAAGAGTCTTGAAACGAGATCTACAGCTTCCGGAGGCATCCGTTTGTGGAAAATCTATGTGGAGAAAATATGTTTGGAAGGTTAAAAGGTCGTTGTAAATGAACCGAATTAACAGAAACGGGATTAGTTGTGTTCGTTTATTTATGTTTAAGCTTATCCGAATAAGTGTGCGGACACGAACACATAAGCAAAAGCATTTCATGTTTTTGTTCTTTAATCTAAGTTAAACCAAACAAGCGTTTCTTGTTTGTGTTCGCTTGTTAAGCAAATATGTTTGCATGTGTAACTCATAAACTTTTTGAGAAGTAATAAGGTGTTTGGGATTGCTTATATTGTGAGAGAAAAAGTTCCATATATTACACTTTTGTAACTTATTAACTTAGTGAAAAGTTATAAGGAAGTAAAATAAGGAATCCCAAACACCCCCTTAATCTCATCAAATATTTGATATGAAAATCTTATAAAATTTAGTATCCGGTTTTTTATAAAAAAAAGATATTATTTATAATTAAGAAACAACTTTATAGTAAAAAAATAAGCAGGTAATGGGTCTCACAAACCCAAATAACTTTAAACTGATTATAACATCTCATTTATTTGTAAAACCATTTCAACATCAAATTCTAAGTATATTATTAATTTCCTTACAAAATATGAATGAAATGAATAATTAAAAACAACCCCGTAATACGGGGGATAAAAACTAGTATACATACATGCATATATATATATAAGGGTGTGTGTGTAGTATTTGTACATAAACCGAACATATGAAAGTGAACGAATGAAAGGCTTGTTCGTGGTCGTTTGTTTTAACTAAGTGAACGTAAACTTTTGTTCATGTTCATTCATTTAATAAATAAACACACATCAACCAAGTCCCCGCTGGATGTTCGGTTTATTTACAGCCATTTAAATTTATTTTACAATATAAAATATCATCATTACAATATAGCAGAATAAATGAAAATCAGGGGTGATTACTTTGTGCCAGGGGTGTGCTTTGATTTGTGGGAATTTAAACTCGGTGTAGTTTGGATTCATACACTTAATTTCTTCACGATTCGGGGTACCCAGGACCTAAAATTATAATATAACATATAAACAACATTCATAACCTTTTTGAAAACCAATAGGAAGGTTAACTATGTCGAGTATTTTGTAAATTAACAAGTCAATGAACTTGCCTTGATGATTTCTACAAGTTGGTCAACTCCACTCTCACCTGGGAAAATAGGCTAAGAATGCAAAATGGTGCAAAGAAAATTTATAAAGATGAAACGTCACAAAATATAGCACGTAATAGTGTGACATAAAGTAGCATTTGGTAAATGAAAAACTAAAATGTAAATCACTTTTATTTTCAGCAACAATACTCTTCAAATAAATTTCAGTTTCAGACCCTAAGAGATGGTGTTGAAAAGAACCTGCCCAAGAAGAAATTCTGCAAGAACACAACCAACCGACCATATATCAATTGCGGTTGTGTATTCGGTTGCACCAAATATGAGTTCGGGTGCACGATAATATCTAGAACATATGTAGGATATGTTGGGTTCCCCTTTGACCTGTTTACACATAGAAAACATTGTTTTATAATTAATGAAGGCAAAGCTAGAAGATAAAAGAAATATACGAAATCTAATTATGATTTAAATATTAATTACCAGAACTTTTGCACTTCCAAAGTCACAAAATTTGAGCTGGTGAGTATGTGGATTGACCTGAAAACATGAAACCTTAGTTTAGGGATTTGACCACACGGTAGAAAAAATAAAATAATAAAAATTTAAAAGTCGTACCAGAAGATTTTGTGGCTTAATGTCTCTGTGGCAAACACCAATCGCATGAATGTATGAAAGAGCTCTAAATATCTGAAACAATCAAAGATTATATATAATACTAGTTTGAACAAGTAGATTATATAATAGATTATATAAATGAATACAAAAGAAACCGATCAAACGATTCTCAAAATGATTTTTTAACGCATTATATATTTAAATCTCCTATATCAGTTTATTAAGCAAATTATACTATTCTTGAAATTGTTTAAGTTTAGTACCGTACTTCACACGCTATCCGTGAAATCTAAAAAATTAGAAGAGAAGTGTTTCAAGTCAACCTGAATGATTAGGCTCGATCTCGGCTCGTTCAACTTAGGAAAACTCAAGCTTGGCTCATTTCGAGCTCTATTTCTAAAGCTCAAGCTTGGCTCGCTTATTATTTATTAATTAATTTATTACATTTGATATTGCTTTTTACGAATGTTTTAAATATAACTTTTATATATAACAAATGAATATAATTAAATTATTTTTATCACAATTTTATGCATAATAATAATTATTATATAAATATAAAAATATGTATTGAATATATCACACACATATATAATAGCGCTCGTTTAGGCTCACGAGCTAGCTTGAGCTCGATAAGTGTAACCCTTGTTTATCAAACAAGCTTTTTTTTAGGCTTGAGTTCGGGCCCTAGCTAGTTTAAGCTCAGCTCAATTCAAGCTCTTAACGAGCCGCTCGTGAGCTACTCGCCATCCATTTTGCCACATCTGTGATGAAAACTAATTACATAAACCAGTATGGCGGGTATGTAACAAAAAGATTTTGTGGGATGCACACATAAAAGAATACATTAGCAAAGTTCACAATGTAAGATAGAAATAATTCCAGAAACATACATAATACATGAAAATTACAAACCTGATACGTGTATAGTTTGACATATATCATAGGCATCCTCTGATTCGCCTTGCTGTAATGTCTTGTTACACGATAAGCAGTTTCTGGCACGTATTCAAGAACCAAATTGAGATAAAGTTCATCCTTATCTGTGGTTGAAAAGAAGCAGTGTTTAAGTGAAACAATGTTGGGATGATCAAGAAGCCGCATCGTTTGCAATTCACGGTTCTTGTATCGCTTGTCTTGCAACACTTTCTTAATCGCAACAGCTTCTCCAGTTTCTAAACACTTTGCCTGTACAAGTAAAGATAGTATTGTATTCATGGAGTGTGACTATGTAACACTGACTAGTCAAAGAAAACATACGACTAGTGTCTTACCTGAAATACAATTCCAAAAGAACCCTGGCCCACCACGCGCTCGGCCATGTAGCTTATTGTCTGAAGTACCGGTTACAGAAGATAAAGTTAAGATACATAAACCTTTTGGACTAGTAAAGGAACCGAACGTTCAATGAACCGTCCGTTGGGAAGTTTGTTTGTTTGTGTTTGTTTATATAATAAATGAACAAACATGAATAATAAAGATTCTTCTTATAGTTAAACGAGCGAACATTAACACATATCCTGTTCGTTTACTGAGTTTGCTCGTTTAAAATTACTTTTTAACGTTTAGAAGCCTAAAAGTTTCAAAGAAAAGCGGTGCAAAGCATATCTAGGCAAGATTCCATGTGTTGAAGAAAAGAGCAAAAATAGTAAAATACCTGCTTGGGCTGACCGTTTCTACCTCCAATTGTAGTAACAATGATGTGTCCGGTTTCAGTACCATTTCCATCGACCATTGCTGGCTCCATTTCCTAAAAACAAAAGAAAGAGTTATTAGTAAATGAAGAAAAGAGAATAGTATAAGAAACAAGCACCTTTTCCGCCTTGTCGTCTCTAATTTTCATGTCACTGATTTCCTTTGGCAGTCTGCCAATAACTGCTTCAGAGGCCATTTTGAGCCAATATTGTTTTGCTTATAGACCAGGAAGCATCTGCATAAAGAAAAAAAGTGCATCCTCATTGGTTCAAACACATACTACTAAACTTGTGTTACTGGTAAAGTATAAATTCCCCACATATTATTATTAATGGTATTCTTCAAGTATCACATGTATTTAAGCCCTTGACTGTATATAGCATAAATTCCTGATGATGATATGAGAAGCAGATCCGTAATAATTAGATAAAGTGGAAGCATGAATAACATAGATTTAGCGATTGTGTTAATTATATATAAATAACCTAATTAATCCGACCTTCTGATCTAAACTAAAATCAAACACTAATAATAATAATAATAAAAGGAGGTAGCGGTGTTGTTTACCTGAAATCTGAGAGATGAGAATATGAGATTAATAATTAATTAAGCAGCCAAGAAAGAAGAAAGAGTAATTGAAATGTATGTATGTATGTATGTATGTGTTGTAGAGATAGATAATGAGAGAGGGAAAGTAAAGAGGATGGATCTTGTTTCTTGCAAGATTCATTTGACCATGTGCGACTCTCTCTTATGTTATTGTTAAGTGCCTTTGGGTACTTCCGTTATTCATTCAACTCTAATTTCGAATTACCATACTTCCTTAGGTTAAGTTATACACATCTTTATATATTTTTTTTTGTGCTTTAATTTAATAGGAAAGTGAATGCTGCCAACGGTAAATGCGTCAATACCCTTGATTAAGAAAATGAAAAATTATAAAAAGATATATTGATCTGGATTTGGGTTGTTCGGGGTGATTCAGTTCGATATTCCCAACTTTGCTGAAATTCAAATAAGGACGCAACTCAAATAACCCGAATCCAAATTTGAATTTGTTTGATTCGGATTGCGTATTTTTCAAACCCATTCGAATATTGAACAATTTTATTACATGAAGTATATAAAATATTATTATGGTTACTAGGATAGTACCCGTGTTACACACGGGTTAAAAATAGATAAATAACAAAATCAATATAGACAAATTTACCAACTGTCAACTTCTTCAAAATTTAACAAAAAAAAAAAGAAATTACCTTCACAACTTGACAAACAAAATAAACGATTATAAAAGTTTATTGTAGGTTTTTTGAAGTTTCTAGTTATGAACTAAACTAACAACTTAAATAGAAAACACAAAGTAAACAATGAAATTAAAAAATTAGTAATCAACTACATAACTAAGTTATTGGTGTTACCGTAAATTTTACCTTCAGATTCCAAAGAGTTTGGAAGATCATCAAAATTTGACTCATAGTTCTCACACTCTAGCAACCATTTTACCTTCTCACTAACTTCATTTTTCAAATCCAAATGTGCCATTTCTTTTATAACATTAGCAAGCTTCAAGTGATCCAAATCTCTTAAAGAAACAGATCTATGGATTCTAATATTGATTTAGGATAGTACCCGTGTTACAAACGGTGGAACATATTTAAAAACATAATATATATGTAACATAATATAAATTTAATGAAAGGCAAATGTTGTATTTATAAATAAATGATACTTTTACATGAATTATAAGAAATCATAACTTATTTGAGTCAAATACAAAAACATTCAAAGACTAACAAAGATAAATGAAAAGTTAAAATAACTTATATCATTAGTACAATAATAAGCAAACAAAGGAAATTAGTCTCCAAATCAATAAAACAATTCTACAATGTCGATTCAACAAAAATTTTATCTCAATGTTAATTCAAAGATGAACTCTATCTAAGACATTTATTGCACATCAATAACTATAACGTTTATTACTCTAAGATAGTACCTGTGTTTATTTGCACATCAATTTAAAAACATTTATTACAAACCATGTTTGAATTAAATATTACCAATTTGAAAAACATTTATCACTAACTTCGTTTTCCAGATCCAAATGTTCCCTTTCTTTTGTAACATTATCAGCTTCAAGTGATCCAAATCTCTTAAAAGAAACTGATAATTGGATTCCAATATTGATTTATGATAGTACCCGTGTTACACACGGTGAAACATATTTAAAAACATAATATATATGTAACATATATAAATTTAATGAAATGCAAATGTTGTACTTATAAATAAATGATACTTTTACATGAATTATAAGACATCGTAACTTATTTGAATCAAATACAAAGACTAACAAAGTTGAATGAAAAGTTAAAATATTTTATAACTTATATCATTAGTACATAATAAGCAAACAAATGAAATTAGTTTCCGAATCAATAAAACAATTCTACAATGTCGATTTAACAAAACTTTTATCTCAATGTTGATTCAAAAGATAAACTCTATATAAGATATTTATTGTACATCAATAACTATAATATTTGTTACTCTAAGATAGTATACGTGTTTATTTGCACATCAATTTAAACATTTATTACCAAACATGTTTGAATTAAATATTACCATCTTGAAAAATATTTATCTCTAACTTCATTTTCCAAATCCAAATGTGTCATTTCTTTTATAAAATTAGCAAGCTTCAAGTGATCCAAATCTCTTAAAAGAAACAGATCATTGGATTTTAATATTAATTTAGGATCGTACATGTGTTACACATGGTGGAACATATTTAAAAACATAATATATATGTAACATTATATAAATTTATTGAAATGCAAATGTTGTACTTATAAATAAATGATACTTTTACATGAATTATAAGACATTATAACTTATATGAATCAAATACAAAAACATACAAAGACTATCTAAGACATTTATTACACATCAATAACTGTAATATTTATTACTCTAAGATAGTACCCGTGTTTATTTATACATCAATTTTAAACATTTATTACACGTCAATGTTAAAAGATGTTAAAAGATAAACAATAGATGTTAAAAGATAAAAAATATATAAGATATTTATTTTTATAAGTATATTATAAAATTATATTACAAAACAAACTATTATGACAATCAATATTTACAATAAAGTTTTAATCAATATTCAATAAAATGTTAATTTTCATTCAAGTGTGTTTGAAATATAGTTGATTCTAATATATATCATTCAGGAATTAGCCAAAGCTCTCTCATCCATCTTTTATAACCCTTTTATGGATAAATTATGCTAAATAATTATTGAATACATATAATAATAAATAGCATAATCGAGAAAACAAATATTTAATATTAGGTTGGCCTAACCAAAATATTAAAGAGTAAGATTGTCTACATAAAAAGTTAATAGCTACACAAACTTGTCTATATTAGCAAAGTCATGAAAATGTTTAAATTGTATTATCCCAACATGAGCTTTCAAATATTTACATCCAAAAACAAAAGCATTTTGCTTTAGAACCTGAAAAACAAAGCAAACCATGCAACCTGATTAAGTATGAAACGAAAATCTTAATGTATGTCATAATGAGTTTATGTTAACATTAATATCTAGAGTATTATGTAAAACTAAAAATAAAATGTGTGATTGTAACAATTACCATATAAATATAGACGATCATAAAATTTCATAAGAAAACATTTTAGAAAGTCATAAAATTTAACATAACTTTATAACCACAATCTTAAAAATTCAGATGCTTTTTTTTTTAAAAAAAATTGCAACAAACTGATCATCAAAATCATAACATTTTTACACTATCATAGTAAACAAACAAACATATTAAACATAAGTTAGGATAGTACCCGTATTACACACGGTGAAACGTATTTAAAAACATAATATATATGTAACATCATATAAATTTAATTAAATGCAAATGTTGTACTTATAAATAAATGATAATTTTACATGAATTATAAGATATCATAATTTTTCAATATTCATTCCGTAAATAACAATATTATATTTTTAATAAGCATTACTAAATATTTAAAGTTATTATGATTTTATTGTCACCTTCAACTAAATCTATTAATATATTTATTTCTAAATGTCAAAAATAACACACACACACACACACACATATATATATATATATATCTAACTGAATTTCAAATTCCGATTCTCACCATTTATATGAAATTTACAAAAATATGTTATACAGTTTGACTTTCAGCATTTGTTCAAAAACCGAATTTGAAAAAATATACTAATTAATTCTACTAATATGTTAATTTAAAAAAATACAAAAATGAAAATCAAATTGGTTAATTTGAAAACTTCCAAAAATTATGAAAAGATTTTGAAATTGGTTTAAAATTAATGAAAAGTATTAAAACATTTAAAACTTTGTTGAAAGATTAGTCAAATTCTGAATTTAAAATGGGTTTAAATATGTTATATATATTAAGCATAAATTAAGGATATTATTTAAAAACGGAAATATATAAATGTACATTTTCTTATTAAATTTTTTCTAGTTAAACTTTGAAGTTACATATATTAAATTAAAGGTTATGACTCAATTTTATGAATAATAAAAAATATCAAAACAATAAACTTATGTTATATTATTTTTACTAAATAATATAGAGATAATTACAAAGGTTAATGACATATCACAAAAATTAAAATCAAATCAGTTCTAATTATTAATACTACTAATTTGACTAACTTATTTAGAATAGTTACAAAAATTAAAATCAAATTGGTTAATTTGAAAAAAATTAAAATAGAGATAATTTCTTTTACTAAATAATATAGAGATAATTACAAAAGTTAATGTCAATCCTCATTACATTTGGTGATATTTTGTCCTTTAAATGTCATATTTTGAGAATTGTGAATTTCTGACCGAATTATTTAGAAAACTCTTAATCCTTATGGGAATAATATGAATAAATTAAGAAAACATTCCATGTTCACTAATAGTTATTTTACAAAAAAAATATATAAAAACAATAACATAAGACTTGTAAAATATATACTTAATTTTTCCTTATGGGAATAAATAATCATTATTATTGTTATCTAGTTTAGAGCCCGTGTTACACACGGTTGAAAATATAAAAACAACAACATAAGAAGCTGTAAAATATATACTTAAAGTTTTCAAACACGTGTCATAGTTCAATATGATTTCAAATGATAGTATTTGAACTAACAATATATTTCAAACTCGAGTAATATTTAAAACGAAAGTACGAAATAATTCGTAGTAGTTGTAGAGATTATAATATTAGATTTAAAATTGAAATATATGGGAATATAATTTTGAATTTCAATTTATTAATGTTAAAGTCTATAACTTATTTTTGAAAGTTCATATAAAGATTGAAAATTATAGTCAAATCATTATTCGTTATCATTATTATAAAAGAAAATCTAAATCATATACCAAATATGTATACAATTACCGGAAAGTTAATTTGAATTTGAATTTGTGGAAATAAATTGAAATTACTTATTGCAAATTATAAACTCATCTCTAACATTTGGCAACTATTGTAAATTATTGTAAATAATAACGAACTTATTAGAATATAATTCTATAAGATAAATATAAATAACAACGAACTTGTAAAGTGTATTTTTAATAATGTCTAAATTAAACATAATGTGAATGAGATATTTTTGTAATTTATGAAAATACCATCCTTACCACTATAATCAAAATTTAAATGTATATAAGTTATTATTGTAAAGAGAATATATATTCCATTTAAATGTTAGTAAAATCATTATTATGGATCATTACTTATAAATTAAAGGTTAAATCATATGCAAATTTAACATAATCTGACTAAGAAAAATACAACTAATAACATACTTATAAAGTATAATTTTAATAATGTCTAAACTTAAGATATTCAGAATTATATGGAGTAATTATTATATTAAATATAGTAAATATAATAATTATTTAGTCAAAGAACATATAAAAATTATTTAATAATTATTTAATTACAAATTCAAATGTTAGTTGTACAATTAAAGAAAACCTGTTAAATAGGAAACCTGTTAAATGAATACAAAGGAAAGCTGTTAGTCAAACAATTAATATGGACATTTTTTAAAAATTTAAATCATATACCAAAAATGTATAGAGATACCATAGATAAATTATATAACTTGATTTACTTATTTATGTAAATTAGTAAAGTTGTTACTCCGTATTATGTATTATTATTTATAGATTATGGACATTTAATTTTAGAGAAATTATTATTATGTATATTACGGATAATTAAAAAAAATTCCCGTGTTTTTATTATATATCAAAACTATATACAATTACGGTAAACTAAGATTAACTTTGAGTTTGGTCAAATAATTTTAAATTAATTTTAACTTACATTTTATTTCGTTAACATGTCTAAATGTAATAAAATTATTTTATTTCGTTAAAGTAATAAAATTATTTTATATGTCTAAATGTTATTTTATAATTAGAATTGATATTTTATAATTATTTGTAAATTAAGGAATGTCATGGTGTAAAAATATAAATGTAATTAATTGTATTAACATCACAAAAATTAGGAAATACTTAATTGAGGAAAGTCAATGTATAACAAATAATTCGGTTATGACCACACATTAGGAAACTTAAACTAAATAATTATAATTAATGGAATAGTCAATGGTGTAATTTATTAAAAAAAAGGAAAACAAATACAATTAACTTTTAACTAAAATATATGAATTTCAAATATTGAAATACATGAATATTAAAAAAATTAAATCTATACATGAATATATAATAAAAATACATATACTAAAGTCTTGATCAATGGTGATATTAGTACAGATGAGTCAGACAATAACCTGAAATAATAAATTCGAGAATTAATATTGATATTATGGACTTTTGAACATAATTAAAACACAGAAAATTTTAAAGGTGTTACCGGAAAAACTATATTGCCGGAATTACCATGGTATACCAGAAAAGAGAAATGAACATCTATTAGTCTTGCCATTAACCTGAAATTATAAAAGAACAATATTAATGTGGAATGTCTTACCGGTAAATAACAAATATGATTGTTAACCATGAAATCTCAGTTTTTGATTAACAAAGTTAAATGAATTATTCAACAGAAACAGTCGATGGTATATAAACAGAAACAGTCGATCAATTATCAAAATTTTCATCTACAACATAGATTAACAGGATGTCAAACAAAAACACACAAAAATTAAAAAACGACTTTTAATCTTTGTTATAAACATAACCGGAAAAAATAACCGGCAACACTTGCCGGAAAAAGGTAAAAACGACCAAAAATAATAAACAACGCCGATTTGTATTAAAAACACGAATCTGATTTAAAAGAAACATAACAAAATTGGATGAAACAATAACCAGATGATAATATATTGCCGAAAAAAAATATATATAATAGAAACTTACCGGAAAATAATATTATATTGCCGGATGATAATATAACAATACACATTTGGATTGGCCGGAATATAGAAGAGGAACAATAAGATCCGGGTATTTGGGAATTAGAGAAAAAAATGATTAGAGGGAAAACTTATGAAATATTGCCGGAAAATTAACTTACCGGAAATTAATTAATAACAATATACATTAGGATTGGCCGGAATATAGAAGATGAATGAAAGAAGAGCCGAGTCTTTGAGAAATAGAGAAAAAAATGATTAGGGGAAAAAATATGAAATATTATGGTTTAAATATAGTTAAGTAGATGACATGGCATTGATATAAAAGGTATTGGTGACATGGCCTTGAGGTGGCATTGATGTGGAAGCTCTAGAAGCTTGACAAGTGGAAAATGCATCTTGGTTTAATAGTATGTATAGATTACGTTTTCTATTTGAATTTGTTTTATGCAGTAATATTTGTAAGTAGAGCTTCATGTAATATGTGTTAACGTAATGATTTGTTGATTTGATAAGATAAAATTAAGGGAAAATTCTCAAAATAGCCCTTTTAGGAGAAAGAAACTAAAAAATAGCCTTAAATTTCAACATATTCTCAAAATAGCCCATCTAATTTGGACTGAGTAGACGAGATCTGAAAAAATCCTCCGGCCAATAAAATTTAGAAAAGTGTCAAAATCCGACGAGATTTTAAAAAATATTGGGGGAGCAGTCCGTATTTCCTAATAAAAGTTCTTGAAATTATACAGTCTTGCCAAACGGTCTTTTAATGTTTCTTAATGGGTCCTCACAACTTCTAAAAACATGGGAAAATGTGCCTTCAAATTCAATCTTTCAAGACGCATTTAGGGTGAATTTGTACCAAGAAGACGAGTTTGTAGTTTATTTCTTATGTGTTTAAATTTAGTCTAGACCTTCAAAATTTATTTATATTCCGTCTATACCAACAATATAGTATGAGATTCCGTCTTTTCCGACATGATCATCCAAAGAATATACATGAGTTATCTTCATCATCTTCCACTTCATACCACCCTAAACCATCCTCTCATACCACTCTAAACCTTATCTTCCATGGATTTTGATAATGTTGTTGTTTGTTATGGTGGTAATTGGCAAACCGGAACGGAAGGTATGATTATGTTCCAATAAACTGTAAACGGGGATGTGTTAGTCTTGCTTCAAACATTAACCATTCCAAGCTAATTGATTTACTTGAAGCTCGGTTTAAGGTAACACACATTTCCCGATTATCATACAAGTTCTCATCGTACTCGTATCCGGGTACCACAATATTTTCAAAAATATGATTCCCTTCGTTCAAAATTTTCAAGTAAGTGTCTTGAAAGACAAAGTTGAATGACACATTTTTCCATAAGTTTAAAATATATAGGTATATAGGGTCGAGATAAGAAACTTATATAACCCGTATGGCAAGACAACCTTTTAATATAAAGATTTTGTGAAGAATATGGACGGGTACCACAATATTTTCAAAAATATGATCCCCTTCGTTCAAAGTTTTCAAGCAAGTGTCTTGAAAGACAAAGTTGAATGACACATTTTTCCATGAGTTTAAAATATATAGGGTCGAGATAAGAAACTTTTATAACCCGTTTGGCAAGACAACTTTGGAATATAAATTTTAGTTCAAAAATATGGAGGGATCCCTCAATATTTATAAATTTATGATCTTATTGGTACAAATTCACCATAAATGCGTTTTGAAAGACTGAATTTGAAGGCACATTTTCTCATATTTTTGGAAGTTGTGGACCCGTTAGGAAACATTAAAAGACCGTCTGGCAAGACTGTTTAATTTCAAGAACTTTTAATAGGAAATATGGACTGGTCCCCAAAATTTTTAAAAATCTCGTCGGATTTTGACACTTGTCTAAATTTTATTGGCCGGAGGAGTTTTTCAGATCTCATCTACTCAGTCTAAATTTGATGGGCTATTTTAGAAATATATTAAAATTTAAGGCTATTTTTCACTGTCTCTCTAAAAAAAGGCTATTTTGAGAATTTCCCTAAAATTAATTGTAGTAGCGTGTGTGAGGGTTTTGTACTATGAAATAATATATAAATATTTAAAATATAAATGAACATTTGTAAATTCTTGTTGCTTGATCGTATAATTTAGATTATTTTTTGCCGTTGATATTGTTGAAAATTACTTTTGACACTTGGTGGTCTAGTCATGGTCGGATGCGCCTCAAAAGTGTTCCCTAACTTTGACTTGAGAGTTGAGAAAAAGAGAGCAATAGGCGGCCGAAGCAAGGTATTTGCTTCAAAATAAACCATATAATTATATTCAAACGTTTACTTGCAAAATACTTGAATCATTTTTTTTTGTTTTTTTTTGCCTTTTCTTTTAATTTTGCTTAATAAAGTTCTAGGTATATAAAAAGTGGTTGAAATTTATTGAAAAAAATTATATATAATAAGAAAACTATTAAAGAACATACAGCGAGAATAAGTTCCATTAAAATTCGTTTCAGCCAATTATCTATAAAATACAAATTCTTCTTGGCTACTTAGGCAAAATAGATCACTTTTTAGCAAATTCCTTCCCAAACCATACTTTTGTATATTAGTAGTTTATAAACTATATTTTGGTTATAGTTTTAAAAGCTTTTTATGATGTCAACCAATCTCCACGAGTTCAATACAAAACCATATTTAGTTAGAGAATCATGTGAATTGTATAGTACAGTCAGGGTGCACGAGACACCTTTGAGTAACCCAAAGTACTTTGGTAACACGGCCCCATGTGCTTCGGGTAGCAAAATCAAGTAGCAGTTTGGGTTCGTGTACCCAAAGATGAAGCCGAACAACTAAAACAATGTGGGTAAATTTGAGCTCAAGTTAGGAGTGTCACTTCCATTTTTGATAATTTTGGATAATAAGGTGGCATTACCTCATTGATTAGGAATTCTTTGTAATTTGGTACTTTTAGGAGTGTCATACACCATTATATGTAGCGTCTGATACGTATAATGAAAGTTACAGAAAGGGTAGGTGAGGAGCTACGTAACTATTTTAGTACTAGTCAAAACACAATATACAAATACAAATGTTTAGTTGTTTATCATGATCTTTTTATTTGAATTTATGTATATTGAACGGCTCTTTTTAATATAATATTTTAATAACTTTATTAACGTGCTATATGTAATTTAAAAGTATTGGTGATCAATTACTGAATTTTAATAATGTATGCATTGCATGAATTTTGATTAATACGAAACTATTATAAAGTTGGTAGCGTCCTAATTATCTTTTAAAAAGAAAAACTTTTCATTGATATACTATTCATTTGTAAAAATTAAAACATCATTGTAGTTTTTAAAAATAGTAATCAGTAGATTAACATTATTTGAAAATTTTTTAATTATAAGTGATGTTGGCTCTACAATAACTATGTTATAATTTCACCGGTGTCATATTCAATCATGTTTCATAAAAATTGGTTGTTAGTTGTAATAATGGGTGATGTCGTTTCAACAAAGGTGGCCATATGGGATGTTTAGATATGTTCGGGTTGGAATTTTATACACGTTATTTTGTTTTTCTCATTTTTATAATATTTATAAGTAATTTATTATATGTTACAACTTTGTGTTATTACTTTAATAATAGTACATGGTACACCATCAAGTGATTTTCAAATTGACTTTGATAATTTGATAAATTTTAATTTGAATGTATCCATTCCTGTGTTTGTCAATATGGGCTAATCCAATTGGTAAAGAGAATTACCTTTTAGATGCATGCGAGGTATCAGATTCAGACCTAAGTAAGAGTGAAATTTATATATGCTGGTGTATTAATGTACGTACTACGTAATAGTATAGAAGAAGTATCATTTGTTATTAAAAACTTCTATTGGGTGTTTATCTTTAATTAATTGCAAAAGTTTTCTTAGTACAAGTATACATGAAACCAAACTCTAATGTTTAGTCGATTAAAGGTAAAACACGATTATAAAAATTATCTCTACTATTTTGTTATGATATGTAAATGTTAATAAACATGCATTGCAATATGGTCAATACTTAATTAGGTTAGGTTGTTTTGTAAGTTTAATCCATATTGTACGACAAGTTTAATTTATTAATATCGCGGTCGGTCTACAACTGAATCAAGCATACGAGATGATATTTTTAAAAATTTTCTGAAAGACAGGCTAAGCAATAAATCATATATGATCAATTTTTGTATTTAACGTTTGCATATATATATGCAGTTGGCCTTTTATAAACTCGTAACAATAAACAAAAAAAAAAACCTCGTAACTGACTAAAGCATTAATACAACATGTTATATCCAATTTAACGTATTTTATGTTGGTTAAAAATTTATTCATATAAACTTCACTATTTTATGGATATTGAATATGACTTTTTTTTTATGGATATAAAGTTAAAAATGATCTAAGTAAGCATGAATGTCACTGAGAATTAATTGTGATTATCATAAATCATTTCGTTAATGAATACATATCTAATCAATAAATTATATCGGCATCATTATTTAAAAGAATTCTTTATTTTTCTCACATGCTACAATAATGCAGTCCAAGATACGCGTGACTGTTAGCAATATTCGATGCATCCCTAGTTTGAACTTTGAACCGTCTTTGTTTTTTCCTCCTACTTGATAAAGAACCATCGAATTAAATAATAACATAAGCTAAAATGGTGCTTTTGTTCTTCCTTGAGATTATGTATATGTATGTGAAGAAACACGGATCTAACTCCTGGGTATGAGTCCTGAATCCAATGAGTCCACAGGGAAAAATACGATAACTACCAACACAGTATTAATATAACTTCTCAAAGTCCAATGACCGGAACCTGCAAAACAGACACCGTGAGTCTCGTTACAGGAAGGACAAGAGGGGGGTCTTCCTGTAACCACCCTCCGGCGTGAGAATCAGTATCGTTCGTAATGAAGAGAGTACTGAAGTATACAGACTAAGTGTAGTTAGAGTATAAGTGAGTCAGAGTGAATGTGAATGAATGAATACCTCATGCAGGTTGACAGGGTATTTATAGCCGAAGGATTTAGGAAGGTGATTGGGCCAGCTGTCCTCTTCTAGAAGATCTTGATAACTGCCTGGACGCTTGTCCCTTTGTGATAGGTTGAGCTATACGTCCCATGTGCATGGGTATAACAACCTGGACACACGTCGCCTTATGATAGGATGGACCTCACCCTGGCCATGTGCACGGTTATAACAACCTGCCAGGTGTCCTTTGCCCATTGGCTGGCGAGTCACGTATTCTTCAAGTAACAATCGTGGACATTCTTCTATAGAGTAGTTGGTTGATGACAGCTGTCCAGTTGGCATTGCCTTCCGGTCATTTTGGCGGATAGATGTCCTATCTCGCGGATGACTTCTGAGGGTGCCTGGATACTTTCGCGTGTGTTGTGAGGACGTTCTTCCTCTACCATGTTATGCGGATGATCCGTATATCCCGCAGGTGGTATATGAGGGGTTTCTCTACAACCCGCGGGTGATACTTAAGGGTATTTGGGTCTTTTTGGTACCCTACCTCTATAAGTCCCCCCAGTCCAGTGTTTCTTCCGCGTGAAGCCTTTATGCGGGTGAAATTTTGGACTTAATGTATTTTTGGGGTTTTTGAATTTTGAAGTTCGGTAGCAAAAAATCGTCTGTTGGTGTAGATAATCATGAAAAAAGGAAAAGTTGACCACTCGCAGGCGCTTGAACAGGTGATGGAACGTTTATGACGGCTGTCACTGTACCCGACTGTGTAACTTTTTCCCTTTTTCGAATTTCCCGCGTGACGTGGCGGTTGTTGATTAAGAGACGACTTTGTCTCTCCACTGTTCATATCCCATCGCATTAATTGCGATGGGTATAAAAAGTGAGAGATATCTTCTAGTCGAAGTTTTATCGTCTTTGATTTCTGATTATCTTCTTGCTTTCTTTTTGATAAAATACTGAACTTCTCGCACATCATCTTGCTATTTCACCAAATCTTATTATAATGACGAACGTTCAGACTGAGGTTGATGAAATAGAAGTTTTATGGGATCGTTCCGAATATGAGAAGTTGCTCGAGACGTATGGCATTCCACTGGAGTGGGGACCGGAATTTCCCTCTCCCGGTTCTATAGCCAGCCTGCCACCGCCTGGCAAAATGGCTGTCTATTCCGATTTCTTTGTGTATGGGAATTTCCGTTTTCCCATAACGAAATTTTTTATGAAAGTGCTGACTGCATATGGGATTCACTTATCCCAGTTGCATCATTGAGCCGTCATGCGAATTCGCCATTACGAATTCGTGTGTACTGCTCATGAAATGTTACCTCACCTTGACCGATTCCCCGTCTTCTACCGACTTGCCAATCGTGACGGTTGGTTTACGTGTCAAGGGTTCTCCGATCGAAGTATCGGCTACGAGGTTGAGAAGGGGTCCGCAAACTGGCGCAATAAGTTCTTCTGGATCTCTGAGGACGTGGTGTCTGTTGCCATGGTCCGTCGTCCGGTTAACGCTGCGCTTCCAGACGGTGTTACGGCTGCACACGGGGGACGTGATTGGTTCCGCGTCCTTATGTCGGAGCCAACACCGATGCGAGCGCTGCCGGAGGAAGATCTAGTGTGGGCGGGCATGAGCCACATATGGCCATCTGAATATATGGAACCCGTTTTCATTGATTTGAATGAACGTAAGTTATCCTTTTTGCCTTTTCTCTTCCTCGAAGCTTTTTATGATTGATTTTTATCTTTTCAGGTCGGGGTTCGATGCTTAACACCCTTTTTGAGGATAGGGGCTGTGTCCGGAAAAGTATCCGTGACGCGGGTGACAAGCCTATCCTTGATAAGACCAAGGACCGATTTCTCTTTCCGACGAAGGTGCGGGCTGAACCTGTAATTTCAGACGCCACCTTTCAAACAGGTGCGTATGTTCTCAACCCTCCTCCACTTAATGCTCTTACTTCTGATGGGATGATCGCCATTTTATCATCAAGTGATGACGATGACAATACTTCTGAATTTTCCGTCTCTCAAGAGGGGAGGAACTCTGATGATGATGCCCCTGAATTTTCCACTGTCTCACATCTATTGGCAGCGTTGGAAAAGAGGAGGAATTTTTCGTCCTTTCAGGCAAGCCATGCGGGTGCAAAAACCGCGGACGATGGAGAGGGATCTTCAAAGAAGAAGAGGAAAATCCATCGCCCCAAGAAGCCGCGGTATAGTCTTGCGGAACGTATGGATACGGTAGAAGGTATGTGTTTCACTTTTTATGTTTTTTTATTATTTTGGAACGTTAGCTAAGTATGGCGTTTTTGTGAAGATCCATCGATATTTGGGGACGATGTGTCTGAGAAGTTGCCATCCCCAACTCCTATGTCTGAGAAACAACCGTCTCCTCCTCCAGAGAAGGAAGCAGAAGACAAGCCTCCTAATCCTCATACTGAAATCATCACTGAAGAACCAGTCGTCCAGTTTGGAAATGATAGTCCTTTCGACTATCTGTTTCAAACTGGGACTATCACTGGGTTCCAAGAGAGTGGCCCGACTGTAAACGTTGTGGGCTTTAGGACGGACGAATCTCCTCCTCGTTCTCCTTCACAAATTTTTGCTACCTCTTCCCTTTTAACTACTGGTGGGGAAGGAGGTTTTCAAATTGGGCAAGCGTCCCGAGGTGCCGGGGAGGCAACCACACAAAATGCTCCTCAACAGCCGTCTTCAATCCCCGTTCGCCTCGAAGCCTCAGGTTCCCGTTATTACGGAGATGCGAACCAGGGGGATGATTTTGATTTGTTTGTCCCTCCATGGGATATTACAAATGGGTCCCTGTTTTCTGATCCCCGGACCTGTATGAGTTTTGTTAAACATTGTGTGCCACCTGCTGAAATGGTGCACCAGCGTGACCGTTCCCGCCATGACCTTCATACTGACTTATCTTTTTCCTTGGATAACACTCTAGCCTATAGCCAGGAAATTTTGCGTGAATGGCTTACCATGGGCGGGAAGCTGGGTGAAGCTTATCGGGCCGTTGAGGCTGCGAAAAAAGAAGCCGAGGAGCATCGCTTGGCGGCCAATACTGCTAAGTGGAAGCAGACGGACGCGGAGATCACCCTCAGGGGTGAGCAGGACTGGAATGCTACCGCCGACCGCCAATGGAAGGAGGCCTGTGAAAAGCAGAACTCCCTTCTTGAGGCTGCCCGGGCTAAGGCAAAAAAGAAAAGATGACTTGGCACGGGCTCAAGAAGCGAACTTAGCTCTGGAGAATCATGTGACCCTTCAAGGCACTCGAATCCAAGAACTTGAAGCGGAGCTGAAGCTGCAGAGGGAGCAGGTTGAGCTCAAAGATAAAAACGCTACTGAAATTCAAGCTGCTTATGACTCCCTTTTGCAAGCTCACGAGGAAGCAGACGCCCGTGCCATTGCATCCTTAAGTGAAAAGCAGCGAACAGCTGAGGAGTCTCAAGAGCTCTGAGATAGAGCGAGCATGCGAAGCGAGACCGTCAATGGTTCCTCACTCGGGGTCTTTATTCTGTAAGTTTTTTCTCACTTGTTGTTTACCATAAACTTCACGCCTTGATACTAAATATCTTATGTTTTTATTCTGTCAGGTCATCCGCCATATCAAGGGGAGTCCTGAGCTGGTTGATAGTTTTGCTAATATAATGACTACCTCCTCCCAGCTTGGACGCGTGAGAGGCTTCAATGAAGGGATAACCTATGCAAAGAGTAATCGTACGTTTAGAGATCATCCGCTTCATGGCCTTGATGTCAAGAAAGAGCGGGATATGCAGATTAAAGAGCATGATGGCCTGATCTTCTCGCTGCAAAATATGCTTCCAGAATTTGCTTTAGCCAATGATGGCGTGCAGCAATTGAGGAATTACTTGGGTGATGAGTCTGAGGACGGCTCGTCCGAGGATACTTCATCAAAAGCTCCGGAAGACACTACTGCTTCAAACCCATAGACTAGGTTTAGATGTTTAGTATTTTGTAATTGTCTTTCCATCTTTTGTAATTATCTTTTGATTATTTAATGGAAAGAAACTTTTTATCTCTTGTGAATATTCAACGGTTTGAGGAAAATATCCTTGGGAGATATTCTTGAAATTTGAAACTTTGGAAGTTGGATAATCATGGTGACGTGGCGGAGAGAGAAACTTCTTAGGGACAACTGACGAGACGTGTATGACGCCGTTGACAGCCTGTTCGCACTTTCTGGAATCTCCCGCCTGACGTGTCAATCATCCAACGGTCCGCGGTTTCTCTTTCTTCTGACACTCCAACAGTCGCATTAATTGCGATGAGTATAAATAGGTCCTTCGTGGTTTCCATTTAACTCTTATCGCTTTCGAACTTTTCTTCTCTCAAACATTCAAGACTTTGAACTTTCTGAAATTTCTTCGTCTCTCTTACTATCATTCTTATACAGATGGCTGGCTATAAGAAGGGTTCTCCTGCCATTCATGAGGTTGTTGTGAACCTTAAGAAGAAGGATTTCGACGATGTTGTTAATGTATATGGTTTGGCGTCTGAGTGGGAACCAGAACGTCCGGCGAGCGATTCCGTTGCCACCAGTCCGCCTCTGAAGAAGATGGCCGTGTATGTGGATCACTTTACGACGGGGAACTTCCGGATCCCGGTAAATAGATTTGTGCAGTCGGTCTTGACGACTTATGGAATACACATATCACAAGTCCATCCTTTCGGGATGTTGAGAATTCGACACTTCGAATTCTGTTGTCAAACTCGCAATTTTGAACCATCTGTTGGCATGTTTGCCGTTTTCTATAAGATGACATTCCGCGACGGGTGGTATAGCTTTGCTTCCGTCGGGAAGAAGGTTATAGGTATGGAATGGATCCGTAGCCTACATGGCTGGAAGCCAAAATTTTTCTGGGTCCGGGAGGATGTTATCCCGTTTCGATGACCCATCGCAAGGCGGAAGACGCCATGCCAGTGGTTCCGGCCGCTGCCCATGAGGGTCTTCCATAGTTTATGACCCTGACCGCTACGCCGACTCCTATGCGCCCCTTACATGAGGGGGCTATGGTGAGTGCGAAGATGAGCCGCCTGTGGCCATTCCCTGATTTGGAGCCTTACTATGAGAGGACCAACAAGAGTAAGCTTGGTGCTACTTATTTTCATTCTTTGATAGATGTCTGATTTCTGACTTTTATTATTATTTGTGCAGGTGAGGGTTCCGCCTTCGATACTCTGTTGGACCATGAAGGGGGAATGATGGTGCGTCGTCCAATTGTTCCAAGGGATGTGCCCTTTTTGGAACGCACCAGTGTCAACTTCTTATTTCCCACCGCATTCCGTCCGGAACCTGTGGTTTCTGAGGCGATGTACGCTAAAGGTGAGGATTACGTTCAAGAATCCATTCAGAAAGGTGAGGGCATTTTATTAACTCGACCCGTGACTGCTATTACTTCCAACGGGGTGATTGTACTCTTTTCGTCTAGTGAAGAGTCATCACTCTACGGAGGAAGCTCTTCTACTTACGCCGTGCATTCGACTGTAGGTCTGACCCGTCAGAAAGCCACTACCAGTCAAGCGGTGGACCATGACGATGTTGATGCTACCGCGGAGGGTAATCGCCCCGCATCTGATGACGTCGCCACTGAGGGTGGGCATCAAACTTCTGATGCGGGTGCTTCCAAGGCGGCCGGCAAACGCAAGGCTCAACCTGCTAAGGTTGCCCCATCGAAGAAGTCGAAAAAACGGAAGCCTGCTGCTGACTTGGAGGCGCGCCTCCATCAGCTTTACTCGGAAGACACTTCTTTGGGTAACTTTAATACTCCACATTTGTTAATTGTTTATGGGTCAGGTATGTTTCCGACCTACTATTTAACGTTTGTCAGTATCCTTGAATGATCTTTCTGAAGATATTTCAGGTTTAAAGATCTCAAAGGTGCCACCACCGCCATCATCTCCTCCTCCTAACACCGCCGAGGAGCCAATCGTTGTGGCGGACGATTCTCCCTTGAAGAATAAGGAAGTTGATGATACTGATCACATCAACATGTCACCTTCCTTCAACGTTCACCACTTTAGGGATCAAGGAGGTGTGAGCATGTTCGCTCATGGACATCAAACCTCCCCGTCTCCTCAAGAGGAAGATCCTACCCGCATCGTCCATGTTGGTCTTTACGCCGAGACTCAACGTTTTGCAACGTAGACTTATGTTTTGAATATCTGTTAGAAAGTCTTCCTCCTGCTAAAAAGGAGCGACGTCGCCGTAGTATTCGCCAAGAGTTATTAAACTCAAACTCTTATCATTTGGCGAATACTATTTCCACCAGTCAGGAGATAACCCGGGACTGGTTGGCGATGAATGAGGAGTGGGACGAACTGGCGGCCTCAGCGTCCGATGCTAAGGAAGAAGCCCTTAAGGCTATAAATGAAGCCAGGGAGAGCCTCCAAGCGTTGGAAGCTGAGAGGACCGCTCATTCTGCCGCCGAGGAAGCCAAGACTGTTATCCAAAAATAATTGGATGAACAAGCCGATCTAATAAAGACTCTTCAGGCTGAATCGGAAGCCAAAGATAAGCGTTTGTCTGATCTTGCTGCCAAGAGCCGAGATCAGGCCTTGGAATGTGCCGGTCACAAGATGGAACTTGTCCGGGCCAAGGCGGACAAGAAATGGCTGTTAGCGGAGGGCATTCCCAAGGTATGAATCCTGTTTTGTTTGTAAATAATATAAGTGTTCAAAGTTACTTATATTTTATTATTTCAACAGGTCATCGCCGACGTCCGGGCGAGTGATGAACTTGGGAACTGTGCTGCTATCCTTCTGATGGCTTCTAAGCAAGCTGGCCGTCAACTCGGTTTCCAGGAAGGCTATAAATTCGGTTCAGAGTCCAAGCTTCCAGAGGAATACGTGTTGCACGGCCAAGATACTGCTGCCGTCCTTATCCATAAACAAAAGACTTCGATACTTTGAAGTTTTCTCTGGCGGAGCAAATATCTGATCTTGCGGACAAGGAGGATAGCATTGAGCAACTAAAAGACCTTCTTGACCTTGGTGAAGAAGATGAAGAAGATTCTGATGCTGCGGAAGACAAGGACGCGGAACACAAATATGTCGCGTCATAGATAGATTTTTTTTGTAATTAAGGTCCTTTGGTTGTAATCCCTTTTGCATGAATAAAGAAGCCTTTTTGCATCCGATACACTTTGTCTTATTCTTCATAATATAAGTGTTTGTAGGATCTTCTTTGTATGTTAATAAAGGATTTCATAACAATACATGTCTTGAAATAAAATTTCCATAGATAAGGCATAAGCCGAATTACAAAAAATGAAATTACATAACATTGCTAGTCTATTTAGGCACGCATGCCAAAAAGAAAAACATACGATATGTAACACTTCTTCAATTGGGCCCCATTCCAAGTTTTAGGGACCTCAGCCCCATCCAACTTTTCTAACTTGTAGGCACCTTTAGATGACACTTTTTTAACTCTATAAGGTCCTTCCCAAGTCGTGGCCAACTTTCCCGGAGGCTTCATTGTTGTGGAAGACAAAATCTCCCGCATCGAACTCGCATTTCTGGACCCGCGAGTTATATTATTTTTGTAACTGGCATTTGTAATTGTGCTCGTGGATCGATGCTAGTTCTCTCCTCTCTTTGAGGAGGTCAAGATTCATTCGGAGTTCGTGATCATTGTCATTGATCAGCAAAACTCATGCGGATGAGATCCCAATCTCGGCCGGAATCATGGCCTCTGTGCCGTAGGTTAGACTAAAGGGGGTCTCAGAATTACTGGAATTCTTTTGGGTGCGGAAGGCCCTGAGTACATGGGGCAATTTGTCAACCCAACCCGTCCGTTTAGTCCCTAACCTTGCTTTGATTCCTTCCTTGATTGTTCGGTTGGTTCTTTCAACCTGACCGTTCGCCTGCGGGTGGGCTACGGATGTGAAAATTTGAGAAATCTGCAAGTCTTTCAGCCATTCCTGTAGCCCACTGTCCGCGAATTGAGTACCATTATCACTAAAGAGTTCCAGCGGAAGACCAAACCGGCATATGATGAATTCCCAAAGGAATTTCTTAACGCTTTTTGCTGTTATAGAAGCAACTGGTTTGGCTTCAACCCACTTCGTGAAGTAGTCAATGGTTACTATTAAGAATTTGACACGTCCCGGGGCTTCAGGGAAGGGTCCCATTATGTCGATAACCCATTTTTGGAACGGCCAAGCTGAAGTGACTGGAACAAGCTCGTTCTTTGGTCGTAGCGTGTTAGGAGCATGTCTTTGGCAAGAATCACACTTTCTGATTTCATGCACAGCGTCCAGGTTCATTCCGGGCCAATAATATCCAGCATTCATCAATTTTGCCATGACCATGCGCGGGCCAGTGTGAAGACAACATATGCCTTCATGAACTTCTCTGATTAAGTAGTTCGTGTCCTCGGCGTCCACACATCGGAGTAGTGGTCCGAGGAAGGAACGTCGGTATAAAACACCGTCATGTATATGATAGTTCAACGCTTTATGCTTTATTTTCCGGACCACGGCTTTCCCCTTCTGGGAGGATTCCTGATGACAAATATGCTATGATAGGTGTCATCCAGGATTCCACTCCAGTTTGGATCACTAAAACTTGATGTTGCGGAACAGATGGGTGGTCCAATATTTCAATGCGGATGTCTTTAGCAAAGTGTTCGAAATTCGTTGAAGCCAGTTTGCTAGGAGCATCTGCTGATTTGTTCTCGCTTCTTTTTACGTGGATCATTTTGCATGAGGAGAACTGGAGCATCAAATCTTTCGCCTGTGATACATATGAAGACATTATGTCATTCTTTGCTTCATATGTGCCGTTGATCTATCCCGCAATCAACATAGAATCCACACGGGTTTCTAAATGTTTTACCCCATGCTTTTTGGCTATCCGTAAGCCTGCCAAGAAAGCTTCATACTCTGCCTCGTTGTTAGTACTCTTGAAGTCTAACTTTATGGCGTATGTAAACTCGTGGCCTTCGCGATTGACTAGTCTGAGGCCTGCGCCAGATCCCTCACTGCTTGAAGCCCCGTTCGTGAACAACGACCAAATTTGCCCTTGCTCAGGAGGTGCTTGGGGTTGTTGTTCAATCAAACATTCTTTCTCTTTGTGTTGCGGGACTTCAGTGACGAAGTCCGCCAACACCTGCCCTTTAATTGCTGGCCTAGGTTTGTATTCTATCGCGTGTTCACCTAGCTCGATGGCCCACTTTGCCAATCGCCCAGACAATTCCGGCTTACTGAGAACATTTTTGAGTTTGTATCCGGTTAAAACGTTGATGGGACGCCCTTGAAAGTAAATGCGGAGGCGTCGGGCAGCATAAACCAATGCTAAGACAAGATTTTCTAGCATTGAATATCTTGTCTCTGGGTCCGACAGTGTTCTGCTGACGTAGTAAATCGGTGTTTGAACGTTCTTCCGATCCGTTAGGAGGACAACCCCGATAGCAATGTCTGATGCCGACAAATATAACGTCAAAGGTTCTCCCGCATAAGGTGCTGTCAATGTGGGCAGTTCCATCAAACATTTCTTAACCTCCAAGAAAGCTTGTTCCGCTTCCGCGGTCCATCTGACTTGTGCTTTCTTGAGGCAGTTTCTTAGTGTTGAGACTAAAGGATAAGATTTGGCTGCATGATTCGCCAAAAAACGATTCAAAGCAACCAAACGACCATTGAGCGCCTGAACTTCCTTGAGGGATGAGGGAGAAGGCATGCAGTCTACAGCTTGAACTTTATCCGGATTAGCTTTGAAGCCCGCATCTGTGACGATTACTCCAAGAAACTTTCCTTCTTCCATCCCAAACTAACATTTAGCTGGATTTAGCTTCATGTTGATACTTCTCAAGGTTTCGAATGTCTCTTTGATGTCCCTCAACATTTGGTCTTCCTCAACACTCTTGATCACAAGGTCGTCCATATGAACTTCTAAATTTCGGCCAATTTGGTTTTTAAACGCTATGTCCATCAATCGCTGATATGTGGCTCCCGCATTCTTTAACCCGAAAGGCATCATTTTGTAACAAAAGGTGCCTTGATCGGTACGAAAGGCTGTTTTATCCCCATCGCCTGCAGCCATGCGGATTTGATAATATCCTTTGTAAGCATCTAAGAAGCATTTGAATTTGAATGGTGCCACAACATCAACCTTGAGGTCTATTTCTGGTAGCGGATAACAGTCCTTGGGACACGCCTTGTTTAGATCCTTGAAATCTATACACATCCACCATGTCCCGTTACTTTTGGGAATGATAACCGGATTGGCGACCCAGGTCTGATATTGAATTGGAAGAATGATTCCAGCCTGTAAAAGGTCCTGAACTTGCTCATTCATTGCTTTTGTTTGTTCTGGACCCATCTTTCGTTGTTTCTGAACAATTGGTGTAAACATTGGGTTTACCCTCAATTTGTGCTCCGCAGTACTCCGCGGGACACCAGCCATGTCCGTGGGTTGCCATGCGAAGACATCGACATTCTTTGTTAGCAATTGCTTCAAAAAAGTCCTTACTATCTTAGAAATAGCAGGGCCTATTGTTATAGTCTGATCAGGAAATTTTTGGTTCAAAACCCACGTTTTCGGTTCAGTCTGTTGAGATTGTTTTGGAATCTTGCTGGGTTTTAAGATTTCTGTAGCGAAGCAATGTCGATTAACATGAATTATTGCTACGCCGGTGCGGGTTGGAACCCCTACCGCACCGTGAGCCGTGGACGGATGAGCATTGAAGTCACCAATTGCTTCTCGTCCTAAGATGATGTCATGTTTCGACGTTGCTGGCAGAACCAAGAACTCGACCTCCTCGGTCCTTGAATGAACTCCATCGCTCAGGGTGACTGGGAAAGAAATCACCCCCACCCCCCCGCGGATGCATTATTTCCCCTCCAAATCCTGACACAGGAGCATGTATGGGTTTCAGTCTTTCTTTATCTTCTTCATCAAGCTGTTCAAAGCATTGTTCGTACATGATGTCCGATGTACTGCCAGAATCAAAGAAAACGTAATGCGAGCGACAGTGGCCGAAGAGGGCAGTGATGATCAAGTTGTTTTTGTTTCTGGGACCTCCCTTGAATCGTGGAAAGATCACTGACTCATTCTTCCACTCTTCCTCGTCGTATTCCCGCCTCTTTCCTCCGACCTTTCGTCCGCCTTGAATCTTGTGAACGCTTAAGTCCTTGACTTGTTTCTTGAATGGGCCCTGGTTGTCCTGCATGGGACCTTTACTAGTCCCAGGTTTCCCATCTTTCACCAGGTGTCCAAGTTTCCCGGACTTCACAACCGCCTCAATTTCGCTTCTAAAAGCATTACATTTGTTCGTGTTATGACCGATGTCATTATGAAACGAACAATGTTTTTTAGTGTCGAGGAATGATCTCCTCGTGAGTGGCCGTGGTTTCCGGAAATTCACATTCTCAGTAGTGAGAATTTATGCGGGAGTCTTTGAAAGAGGAGTCCATCTGTTGGGACCTCGACTCGAGGGCCCCCCTTTTTTCTTGTTGCCAATGAGGGATCTTGCATCGAATGGCTTTGATGCTTCCATGTTTGGCTGAATTCTTGACCAGATTGGTCCCTTTGCCTGTTTATTGGCTGAAGTTTTTGTTTTGAATTTTTATCCCCAATGTTTTCTCAGTGTTGGCAAACAATTTTGCCACAGTCATGATATCGTCCCATTCTTTCGGCATTCCATCCCTACCAGCGAGTGTGCGGATCAACTCGTCACACCTGACATTCTTGCAGAAGGCACCGCGAAGCATGTCTTTGCTGATCTCACCAATATTCAGACTTTCGTCATTGAACATGGTAATAAAATCTTCTATGATTTGTTATCACGGCGGATAACATCCAAAATTTCTGACTGGTCGCGTGTGTGTTTCTTTTGCTGGCTGAACTGTTGTGAAAATTTCTTCACCGGATCATCTCAGCTGCAAATTTGACCGTCAGGTAATTTATCAAACCATTTCCTCCCTGCCCCTGTTAGTGTCAATGAGAACATGTGACACCAATAAGGGAGCGTCCATACGCTCACACCTCCTACCGCCACGAAGTTTTGGAGATGGTCACTTGGATCAGTCATGCCATTGTATTTACCCACTGATGTAGGTATCTTAGCATTGACAGGAAAAGGTGCTGTCGTAATGCTTGCTATAAATTTCGACTTCTCGGCAAAGGCTGCCGGGCGATATGGCTTGGTGAAATCCTCCTCAGCATCACTATGATACTCGGTGTGTCGAGCTACATCCCGCGGACGACTGTTTCTTGCCCTTGAACTCATTATGCTATCACCCGTGTAGAAACTGTAGTTTCCCGGGTGATACGTTGAGTCATAACTGTCATACTCATCAAAGTATGACGGCATCCGCATGTCTATGCGAGGACGAGGGCGCAAACTTCGTGGTTCAATAAATTCTTGCTCAGTTTGTTGACTGTGGAGGATCTGACTTCCCCTCACCGTTGGAGGAGGAGAAAGAGATCTCCGAGGTGATTCTTTGTAAGTCAGAGCACTGGCGTGAAGATGTGCATTTCGCACTCTCTGCTCATATTCCGCTTTCAAATTCTCTTGTTGGACATGAAGCCATTCTTCCGGGGACAGTAGTCCGCTGGATCTGGATTTATGACGGTGAGACCTCGCCATATCAGAATCACCGGAATCATCTTCCGGATCTAATACTGATCGAGTTCGGCGGGTCTCCTTCATAATTCGTCATTGAACATGGTAATAAAATCTTCTATGATTTGTTATCATGGCGGATAACATCCAAAATTTCTGACTGGTCGCGTGTGTGTTTCTTTTGCTGGCTGAACTGTTGTGAAAATTTCTTCACCGGATCATCTCAGCTGCAAATTTGACCGTCAGGTAATTTATCAAACCATTTCCTCCCTGCCCATGTTAGTGTCAATAAGAACATGTGACACCAATAAGGGAGCGTCCATACGCTCACACCTCCTACCGCCACGAAGTTTTGGAGATATTCACTTGGATCAGTCATGCCATTGTATTTACCCACTGATGTAGGTATCTTAGCATTGACAGGAAAAGGTGCTGTCGTAATGCTTGCTATAAATTTCGACTTCTCGGCAAAGGCTGCCGGGCGATATGGCTTGGTGAAATCCTCCTCAGCATCACTATGATACTCGGTGTGTCGAGCTACATCCCGCGGACGACTGCTTCTTGCCCTTGAACTCATTATGCTATCACCCGTGTAGAAACTGTAGTTTCCCGGGTGATACGTTGAGTCATAACTGTCATACTCATCAAAGTATGACGGCATCCGCATGTCTATGCGAGGACGAGGGCGCAAACTTCGTGGTTCAATAAATTCTTGCTCAGTTTGTTGACTGTGGAGGATCTGACTTCCCCTCACCGTTGGAGGAGGAGAAAGAGATCTCCGAGGAGATTCTTTGTAAGTCAGAGCACTGGCGTGAAGATGTGCATTTCGCACTCTCTGCTCATATTCCGCTTTCAAATTCTCTTGTTGGACATGAAGCCATTCTTCCGGGGACAGTAGTCCGCTGGATCTGGATTTATGACGGTGAGACCTCGCCATATCAGAATCACCGGAATCATCTTCCGGATCTAATACTGATCGAGTTCGGCGGGTCTCCTTCATAATTCGTCCAAGGTCACCCATATTTGAACCTTCTGGTGCCGTAATATGTCCTAAATCAGTAGGAGTTGGCCCAGTTGGTGCAGTGACGCGCTCAAGGGTACGACCACCTGGTGTTGTTTCGGTAGTTCATGAACCCGGAGCCGACACACGTGCAAAAACACTCGAGGCAAAGCCTTCGGGTATTTCAGTGTTAGTCACACGTGAAGTAAGTGCAGGAGTTCCCATCAGACCCTCAGGAAGTTTACTCATACTTTAAACGAACCGAAAAACCAACGAAAATTTTTGCTGTTCTAACACCAAAACGGATGGCGCCAATGAGAAACACGGATCCAACCCCCGGGTATGAGACTTGGATCCAATGAGTCCACAGGGTAAAATACGATAACTACCAAGATAGTATGAGACCTGGACGCGTGTCCCTTTGTGATAGGTTGAGCTATACGTCCCATGTGCATGGGTATAACTACCTGGACACGTGTCGCCTTATGATAGGATGGACCTCACCCTGGCCATGTGCATGGTTATAACAACCTGGCCAGGTGTCCTTTGCTCATAGGCTGGCGAGTCACGTATTCTTCAAGTAACAATCGTGGACATTCTTCTATGGAGTAGTTGGTTGATGACAGCTGTCCAGTTGGCATTGCCTTCCGGTCATTTTGGCGGATAGATGTCCTATCTCGCGGATGACTTCTGAGGGTGCCTGGATACTTTCGCGTGTGGTTTGAGGACGTTCTTCCTCTACCGTGTTATGCGGATGATCCTTATATCCCGCTGGTGGTATATGAGGGGTTTCTCTACGACCCGTGGGGTGATACCTAAGGGTATTTGGGTCTTTTTGATACCCTACCTCTATAGTATGAAAAATCAAAATTTAACATACGTTTGTGCAACTTATACCCATATACAATATCAATATGATGTGTTAGATACTATACTTTTCGGGAAGAAAAGGGTTAAACAAGTAGACTTAAAACTCTTAAGAAGTTTATGTATGTTGATGACGTGGGTACTTTTACCCACCTACAAACTTAATAATAGAAAAGCACTTTACAATCAGGAAATCTTATGAACTAAAGAGGAGGAAGCTTAAGTTTCCGAATAGATAAACTTGACACTTGCCCAGCAGGTCTCCTAAGTTTATTAAGCAGCCTATGCTACAATAACTTCAGAAAAAGTAGTCATTGTTCAAAAACTGACACATGCCATAAAGTTAAAGTAGTTACAAGACAAAATAAAAGCTGAGTGCAGGTTACACGGTAATAACATCTGCCCAGTCTACACCAGCTAAAAGGAGAGCTTACATTTTTTACTTAAAAAGCCTCAACTTCCCCGGAGAAGCTCCTAAACTACTTATAAATAGAACATTTCACCGAAGGTATTTCTTCATTCTAACTCATCCTATACTCTCTAACTCTCTCTATTTACTCATACTATATATCTCGTATCACATCACTGATTCTCACGCCGGAGGTTGATCTTAGGAGGCCCCCTCCTACGCTGAGACTAATTGTTGTGTTTTCTTTGAATCTTATAAGGTAGGAAGCTTCGATAGGATCATACCCTTTAACATCCATGCTTTCTTTGTGTGCTATACCCGTTGTCGCAACAAGTGGCGCCCACCGTGGGGCTAGCGCTACTTAGAGCAACAAATCCGGTAGTCTTAGCTCCATTGTTCTCAAGTATTATCTCTATATGGCTGAAAATAATGACTCTAATAGAGGTATTGTAACAATTCCGGCAAATTCAGGTATACCCTAGCCGGAATATACTATTTACGTGTTATTTAATATTGAATATATGAATTATAATGTGATTATACGAGTATATAAGATTCTCAGTACGAATTATACTCAAATGTACAACTAGTCGTATCGGAATTACGATTAATCGACGAACGGTTATTGAAACCCGAACGAATCGGGAATTACATTATAGACGAAATATATAATGTTTAGTGATGTTTACGAAGTATTAAAGCTTCGGGATAAGTGAATTATAGCACAGAAAAAGGATTTCGATTTATTAGTACGTCGGTACGATAAACGAAACCTTTAACATCAAACCAAGCAAGAGACGATCGATCAAGCCGAAAAAGATGCACAATTACCGACAATACGATGTGTTGAGTCATTAAATGTCATGGTTTAAGTTTTTAAAGTTTTTAAATCAGTTTTATATAAATTTCATTTTTAAGCCGAAAAACGACCGTTTTGGATCGTTTTGAGCGAAATTAAACGTTTAACCGAGAAACGAACTGAACCAGATTATCCACAACATTATCCGGATTACACAAAATCCAAATGTGTGGCCATGGGTTGAGATGTGGGCCCCACCCCACACCACAACTAGGACCGATCGGCCCTATGCACACACATACACATTTCATTTTTCTTTTTTCTAACTCTCCAACTCCAAAACCCTTTCAACCCTTTACACATTCATCCAAAACCCTTGATTTCTAACAAGAATTGTAAGGTAAAAACACGGTTATAATGTTTGATTCATCGTTTTGATTCTATGATCTTGAGTTATTTGCAAGAGAATGAAGTTTCAAATGAAAAATGGGTGAAAACCCGAGATGAAACCGATTCTTGGAGGATCAAGTGATGTATACAAGTTATACAAAGGATCTTGGTCCAAGAAAGTAGTTAAAAGAGTCAAAAACGAATTTTTTACGGTCAAAATCTTTGTTTTGATGTTTTAATCGAAACCATGAAAGAAATGGCTTGATTGTGGGTATAACTTGCTTGGTGTGGTGTTGTTGTGCTTGTAGGTGTTGTATCTAGTGGCTAGCAAAGGCTAGAAACCAAGATCTTTGCGATCTAACGCTAGAAAACACAAGGTAGTTCGGTTTTCGTATGATTTAGAAAATTTGGACAGATTGTGATAGACCTAGAGTTGGGTCACGAAATTTCACAGAGATGATCTACACATGAAAATATGAGATCTGTGAATTTTTGGTAATTTTTGGATAAAGGATGAATATTTGGTGAATTTAATGCTCGGTTTTGGCCAAAAATGGTGAAAAATAGCTAAACAACATGAACAATTCTGGAAAATTTAAGATAAGCTTTTTATAACATATAAAAGTCACACACAAAATTTCAGGTTCATCGGAGAAGTCTAAGTAGGCTTTTCGGTAAAACGAGTTCTAGGGATTTCTAGCTCGGTTTTGGTAAAAATGGCATGAAAAATGAGTTTTTAGTTCTGGAAAAATTACAGGGAACTATGTGGGTGACAGGGGTCATCCCAGAAAAAATTGGGATTTTTCGAAGGTCGTTTGGTATTTTCGACATATTTGGTGTTTAAATGACGTTTAAAAATGGTTAAATAAATTTTAGATATAAAAATTAATTCTGGAAAAATTTTATTAAATTCCTTACTGTCAAAATATGGTTTGTACAAAATTTCAAGGTCCGAGACTAAACGGATATTTATTTGTGCTAAATGGAACTTAAAAACAAACTTTTAAAGCTTAAAACGAGTAAACCGGCGAAGTTCGCCTAAGCGAGCTGACTGGTGTTTGAAAACCTTAAAAATGGATGATTTTTATGAAACTAAGTTAATCAAGTAAAAATAAATCATCCGAAAATAATTCGGATGATTTGGGTAATTTTACCCGACTTAACCGTTTCCGGTGTATTAAAGGCGGAAACGGGCCCCGCGGCCAAACGGGGTGCCTAACCGAGCTCTAATTTCACCACTTTAATGAAAATATCAATAACAACTATTTTCGGGTCGTGTGTGGTCAAACTCATTTTTGAAAACATAAAGACGGATAACCGTGCTAGGCACGCAAAACGAGAAAACAAACTAATGGTAGTTTTGACTAAGGAACTCTAAGTGATATCACAATCTAAGTCCTGAGAAGTGTATCGGGGTTAACATGGTCCCCGGATCGTGTACGGTACTGGGTTAACAGTGTCCCCGGACGTACCGGTTAACACGAATTTAAGTTATATTGATAGAAATTGTGTAGTAACGATTTGGGGATCGTATTACAGATCTGTACCAGTAGCCGTGCACCGTAGTACATCTTTGCTCACAAGAAGGTGAGTTTTCACGAGCCCCTTTTACTGAACTGTTTTAAATATTTTCCCGGGGCGGAAAGCATGTTTCTATCAAAATGATTAAGTACATGCCGATCGCATGGAAATAAATGCATTTATATAATGTTTATTGTACGGGAATCGTACGGTAATGTATTAAGATGGTAATTGTCTGAGTTGCTAAGAGTGTAAGGCCCAAAACAGTGTTCTGGGTTAACCGTGCCCCCAGAGGTTATTAAATGTGTTTCTGGGTTAACCGTGTCCCCAGAGGTTATTAAATGTGTTTCTGGGTTAACCGTGTCCCCAGAGGTTATTAAATGTGTTTCTGGGTTAACCGTGTCCCCAGAGGTTATTAAATGTGTTTCTGGGTTAACAGTGTTCCCAGAAGTTATTAGATGTGTTTCTGGGTTAATAGGGGTTTCATTTGTGAACTCAGCATAATTTCATCGTTAGTATATGATTTTTATACTGATTTGACATGGTTTATTTAAACTAGTGAAACTCACCAACTATTCGTAGTTGACCTGTTTCTTTACATGCTTTCTAGGTACCCCCAAACTGGAGTAAGTGCTATATGCTTGTTGATGCGTGTTTTGTGGAAGCATAGGGATCATTTTGTAATATATATGTTAATGTAATGTTGGTAAAACACATGTGTTAACACCTAGACGGTAATGGAACAATGTAATACGTTTAAATTAATGTAGGGGTGTTTTCTTTATAAGCAATGCTGTTGATATTAGATGTGTCTGTTGCATCCCGTGTACGTTTCCGCTGCGGTTACGGGGTGTTACAGAACTTGGTATCAGAGCCATTGGTTATAAAGAATTTGGATGTCTTTAAAAGATACCTAAAATATAACCAGTAGCTCAAGTGTTATAGGATCTGAATATCAACTAATAAATTATTGTGACGAGGTCTGGATGAACTTGGATGGACAAGTGAGTTATTATGGTCCGGAACATAATAACAGACTTGTCCGCACGAGGGAATTCAGAGGAAGTCACGGGGGACTTTAATAGGTAAAATCGGCAACATATGTGTAAGTATATGATAATATTTTTATGTGACAAGGTTGTATGAATGTGTGTATATTAATTTAATTAGGATTTACATTATGAAAAGGACAATATGTTTGCTAACTTGTGTACAGGTAAGCATGTCAAGATCACGAAGTTTATCTGTAGAGGAGGACCCGGAGGAGGCCAGTTCCGGGGACTCTAGGAGTGTACGCTTAGCTTCCAGCACCGAGCCTTCTGAGACTAGCCTTAGGAGTGCTAGCTTGTCCTCCCCTGCTAGGGTTACCAGGTCTCCCACCCCACCCGCACCTCAGGTCACCCTCACCCCTCCCAGACCAGGTCCCCGCCTCACGGCGCGGATCAGTGTCCCGTATGTTCCACCTACCTTTACCCCACCCAGATCCACTTACTACAGAGGCGAGTCCTCCCGCCCCCAGCCCGGGCCAGTGCCGCCACCTGTGTGGGGTACCCCCAGGCCAGTGAGGGATGAGCGTCCTTCCACCGAGGCGGCGTGGCTCCGGGTGCTCACCGAGCGGATGAATGAGCACACCACCGCCTTGACGATGGGTATTCAGAGGAGGAACCTCTTGGTGGATTGCATACTGGACAGCCAGTATGCGATCGCGCAGCTGAGGAGGGAGGACGCCTACTCCCTGGGGTTGATTGACCGGATGGAAACACGGATCCGGGGTTTAATGGCAGTGATTGTGGGGATGGCGGCGGTGTTGGTGTGGTTGGTATACCACCGTGTTTAGATCATGTTAGGGTGGTGATAGTCAGGGACCGCTTTTTGTTACTCTGTGTAAGCAGTTAGTGGTGATGCTAACATAGAGCGAATCTTGGGTAGTTATAATACAACCACTGGCCCTTAGGAGGGTCTCTTTTGGGGTATATCATTATAGATACTTTTGGGTATCATTCAAGCACTGACCCATTGCGGGTTATGTCGAGATGATGCCGACATAGGCCCTATGTATGAAAATTTAGCTGATGTAACGGTGTGACAGGGAAGTAATGTGAACGGATGTTTGTGTAATATGTACTAATGTTTATTAATGAATGGTATGTTTGTTGTGTTTTATGATTGGAACTTGTATTAATTATATATATTTTTCTGAATGTTGTGTAGAATGGCACCAAAACGCTCAGCCCAATTGTCGGAAGTGGACGTGAGCCGTTTGATTGCTCGACAGTTGGAGGCGGCGATACCGGATATAGTATCGCGCATCGCCGCTAGTATTAACAATTCGACCAATCCAACCCCTCCGAGCAATCAAACGACCACCAATAATGACGGGGAACGAAATACTAATCCTCCGCAGAATGATAACACGATTCCGAGTAATGACGCACCGCCTAGGGTGGTCGTTACAGACAGTAATGGCCCTATACCTACTGTAGAAACGAACCGCACTGAACCAATTCCTGTATCCAGGGGATGTTCAATCAAAGACTTTATGTTGTGCAAACCCCTAGAATTTAGCGGGTCTGAGGGACCAAATGGGTTAGTTAAATGGATCGAGAAAATAGAATCCGTTGTGAACATCAGCAACTTCCCCGAGGATTGTGTCGTTAAGTACGCCACCTGCACACTCACGGACCATGCCTTGACATGGTGGAACACCATAGTGCAGACTCGCGGTCAGGCGACGACAAACCGCATGACCTGGACAGAGCTCAAGGCTCTTGTATTGGAACATTTCTGCCCGAGAAACGAATTGCAGAAATTAGAAAATGAATTGTGGAATCTGGAGATGCAGGGGGCGGACCACTTGGGTTATACGAACCGGTTTAATGAGTTGGCGCGATTGGTACCATGGATGGTCACCCCAGAGTCGAAGAGGGTGGAGCGTTATATTTGGGGACTAACTCCAGTAGTAAGGAGTATAGTCAATTATGGGGGACACCAGACGTATGAGGGTGCGGTGACACAAGCTGGTATCGTCACGTATGATTTCGTAAGAAGCGGGTCACTGAAGGTGACGGGAGAATCCGCTGGGGGAAAGCGGAGTACGCATGACCATAGGAGCCGAGAAAAACAGCAAAGTAAACGTGCTAGGCCCACTGCCCAGAACTACGCCATGACTAGTTCGGGCGGAAGGCAGGAACCGCAGACAAGGATGTTTTCCAGGTGTGGGAAATGCGGTTACCAACATGGTGGCGAGTGCAGGGTGGTAGTGTGCCATCGGTGTGGCAGGGAAGGGCACTACGCACCGAGATGTAGGACGAACCTGAACACTCTGAACCGACAACCGCAACCTATCCGTGCGCAGCCAATTAGGAACCAACCAACCCAACAGCAAAACCCGCAAGGAAGTCAAATGGTGACCACTAGCCGTGCTTGCTTTGAGTGCGGCGGCACAGATCACTTCAAGAAAAACTATCGGAAGCTGAACCAGGGAGGAAATGGGCGGCAACCCGCGGGTCAGGCATCGTCGTCCAATCCGGCGCGAGGCCGAGCATTCGTGATGGGGGCGAACGAGGCACGCCAGGACCCCAGCGTAGTGACAGGTACATTCCTCGTCTCTGATCATTACGCTTCTGTATTATTTGATACAGGCGCCGATAGAAGTTTTGTCTCCGTTAGATTCCTGTCGATAGCAAACCTTCCAATTGGTGAAACCATAGAACCTTACACCGTAGAAGTCGCTAACGGTAAAACCATGATAGTTAATCAGGTAGTTCGGAATTGCCCTTTTATTCTGAACGAACAATCCTTTCTGATTGACTTGTTACCGGTAGAATTGGGTAGTTTTGATGTGATAGTGGGAATGGATTGGTTAGCACGTAACAAAGTAGAAATAAACTGTGAAAAGAAAATCGTTAAGATCCGGGTGTCGGATGACGAGGAGGTATTAGTGCAAGGAGAAAAATCCGGCACCATGATACCATTTATATCCCACCTCAAGGTGTTAAAATATATACGTCAGGGATGTGTGGCGTATCTAGCGAGCCTGACGGCCACTGATTCTGAGGAAAAACGGGTGGACGATATTCCCGTGGTACGCGAATTTCCACAAGTTTTCCCAGAGGAACTTCCTGGATTACCGCCAACCCGACAGGTCGAATTCAGAATCGACTTATTACCTCAAGCTGGCCCTGTTGCTAAGGCGCCCGACCGACTTGCACCATCCGAGATGCAAGAACTGTCCAATCAGTTGCAAGAATTGTTGGATAAAGGATTTATACGTCCTAGTTATTCCCCGTGGGGTGCACCTGTACTATTCGTGAAAAAGAAGGACGGGAGCCTTAGAATGTGCATTGATTACAGGGAGTTGAACAAGTTGACAATCAAAAATAGGTATCCTCTCCCCCGAATTGATGATCTGTTCGACCAACTACAAGGTGCGAGCTACTTCTCAAAAATAGATCTTAGATCGGGATACCATCAGGTTAGAATTCAGGAGGAGGATATCCCAAAAACCGCATTCCGGACTCGCTACGGTCATTACGAGTTCTTAGTTATGCCTTTTGGGCTAACTAATGCGCCAGCAGTGTTCATGGATCTCATGAATCGAGTCTGTAAACCCTACCTCGATATATTCGTCATCGTGTTTATTGACGATATTTTGATATACTCGAAGAATAAAGAAGAGCACGAGCAACATTTAAGATCAATTCTAGAACTTCTAAATCAGGAGAAGTTGTATGCAAAATTCTCCAAGTGTAACTTCTGGTTACAAGAAGTGCAATTCCTTGGTCACATCATAAACCATCAAGGAATACACGTTGATCCAAGTAAGGTTGAAGCAGTTAAGAGTTGGCAAGCGCCTAAATCGCCAAAGGAAATCCGCCAATTCTTGGGCTTAGCTGGATACTATCGTCGATTTATAGAGAACTTTTCCAGCATCGCCCAACCTTTAACCCTTTTGACCCAAAAGGATCGAAAGTATGAATGGGGTGAAGAGCAGGAAACGGCGTTTCAAACGCTAAAACAAAGATTGTGCCTAGCGCTAATCTTAAACCTCCCCGATGGAGACGATGGTTTTGTCTTGTATTGTGACGCATCCCGGAGAGGGTTAGGATGCGTGTTGATGCAAGATAATAAGGTTATAGCCTATGCTTCTCGACAGTTAAAAATACACGAGAAAAATTACACTACTCATGACTTAGAACTGGGAGCAGTTATCTTTGCACTTAAAATCTGGAGACATTATCTCTACGGTACAAAGTGCACCATCTTCACCGATCATAAAAGTTTGCAACACATATTCGATCAGAAAGAACTGAATATGAGGCAACAAAGATGGGTCGAGTTGTTAAGCGACTATGACTGTGACATCCGTTATCACCCCGGCAAGGCTAACGTCGTAGCCGATGCCTTGAGTAGGAAGGATCGGGTTAAGCCATTGCGAGTGCGAGCGCTGGGGATGATAGTCCAGTCGAACCTTTCGGATTTGATTCGAGTCACTCAACGCGAGGCGTTGAAAGAGGAACAATTGGAAAAAGAGGGACTTTACGGTAACGAGAAGAATTTCGAACAGCGCGTGGACGAAATTCTCTATTTCAAAAATCGGATTTGGATCCCGACCCTCCATGACCTTCGTGAATTAATCATGGACGAAGCGCATAAATCGAAATATTCCATACATCCGGGATCGGATAAGATGTACAAGGATGTGAAGGAGTTCTACTGGTGGCCGGGTATGAAAAAGGATATAGCCACATACGTCGGCAAGTGTACGACGTGTGCGAGGGTTAAGGCGGAGCACCAGAAATCTTCGGGAATGTTACAACAAACGGAAATTCCTGAATGGAAGTGGGAGCAGATCACGATGGATTTTGTGACACATCTCCCCAAGACGTCCCGAGGACATGATGCAATTTGGGTAGTCGTGGATCGATTAACCAAATCGGCACATTTTATTCCGATTAGAAATAATTATAACACCGAGAGACTTGCGCAGATTTATATAAATGAAATTGTGTCTCGTCATGGGATACCCATCTCAATCATCTCCGATCGGGATAGCCATTTCACCTCCAAGCTTTGGCAAGCTGTGCAAGAAGCGCTGGGAACGCGTATTAATCTAAGCACAGCTTACCACCCTCAGACCGACGGTCAGTCTGAGAGGACCATTCAAACCCTGGAGGATTTGCTTCGTGCATGCGTACTGGATTTTAAGGGAAATTGGGATCAACATCTCCCGCTCGTTGAATTTTCCTATAATAACAGTTACCATAGCAGTATAAAAGCAGCACCGTATGAAGCATTGTATGGTCGGAAATGCCGATCACCACTCTGCTGGACTGAAGTGGGCGACACACAGGTTATTAGATCAGATCTGGTCCAGGAAACGACCAGCAAAATCCTTGAAATTAAAAACAATCTGAAGGTCGCGCGGGATCGGCAGAAGAGTTATACCGATACCCGTAGAAAACCGTTATCATTCGAGAAAGGTGATAAAGTGTATTTGAAAGTATCACCGTGGAAGGGTGTGGTTAGATTTGGAAAGGCGGGGAAGTTAGCCCCTAGATACATTGGACCATTCGACATTACTGCAAAAATCGGTCCCGTAGCATACCGATTAGAACTGCCTGATGAACTGAATGTAGTTCACAATGTGTTTCACGTGTCGAACTTGAAAAGGTGTCTGTCGGATGAGACATCGGCGTTACCCTTAGAGGGTGTCCAAATAAGTGATAAACTCAACATTGTAGAGGAGCCCATAGAAATAGTAGACGGAAAATCAAGCAACTTAGACACAATAAGATCTCGTTGGTCAAAGTTAGATGGAACTCGCAACGAGGCCCAGAATATACATGGGAACGAAAGGACGAATTTCGGAAGAAATACCCCCACCTATTTCCGCAAAAGGAAATAGTTGATGCGTAAAATTTCGAGGACGAAATTTTTGTAACGGGGGGAGAATGTAACAATTCCGGCAAATTCAGGTATACCCTAGCCGGAATATACTATTTACATGTTATTTAATATTGAATATATGAATTATAATGTGATTATACGAGTATATAAGATTCTCAGTACGAATTATACTCAAATGTACAACTAGTCGTATCGGAATTACGATTAATCGACGAACGGTTATTGAAACCCGAACGAATCGGGAATTACATTATAGACGAAATATATAATGTTTAGTGATGTTTACGAAGTATTAAAGCTTCGGGATAAGTGAATTATAGCACAGAAAAAGGATTTCGATTTATTAGTACGTCGGTACGATAAACGAAACCTTTAACATCAAACCAAGCAAGAGACGATCGATCAAGCCGAAAAAGATGCACAATTACCGACAATACGATGTGTTGAGTCATTAAATGTCATGGTTTAAGTTTTTAAAGTTTTTAAATCAGTTTTATATAAATTTCATTTTTAAGCCGAAAAACGACCGTTTTGGCCTCGTTTTGAGCGAAATTAAACGTTTAACCGAGAAACGAACTGAACCAGATTATCCACAACATTATCCGGATTACACAAAATCCAAATGTGTGGCCATGGGTTGAGATGTGGGCCCCACCCCACACCACAACTAGGACCGATCGGCCCTATGCACACACATACACATTTCATTTTTCTTTTTTCTAACTCTCCAACTCCAAAACCCTTTCAACCCTTTACACATTCATCCAAAACCCTTGATTTCTAACAAGAATTGTAAGGTAAAAACACGGTTATAATGTTTGATTCATAGTTTTGATTCTATGATCTTGAGTTATTTGCAAGAGAATGAAGTTTCAAATGAAAAATGGGTGAAAACCCGAGATGAAACCGATTCTTGGAGGATCAAGTGATGTATACAAGTTATACAAAGGATCTTGGTCCAAGAAAGTAGTTAAAAGAGTCAAAAACGAATTTTTTACGGTCAAAATCTTTGTTTTGATGTTTTAATCGAAACCATGAAAGAAATGGCTTGATTGTGGGTATAACTTGATTGGTGTGGTGTTGTTGTGCTTGTAGGTGTTGTATCTAGTGGCTAGCAAAGGCTAGAAACCAAGATCTTTGCGATCTAACGCTAGAAAACACAAGGTAGTTCGGTTTTCGTATGATTTAGATAATTTGGACAGATTGTGATAGACCTAGAGTTGGGTCACGAAATTGCACAGAGATGATCTACACATGAAAATATGAGATCTGTGAAATTTTGGTAATTTTTGGATAAAGGATGAATATTTGGTGAATTTAATGCTCGGTTTTGGCCAAAAATGGTGAAAAATAGCTAAACATCATGAAAAATTCTGGAAAATTTAAGATAAGCTTTTTATAACATATAAAAGTCACACACAAAATTTCAGGTTCATTGGAGAAGTCTAAGTAGGCTTTTCGGTAAAACGAGTTCTAGGGATTTCTAGCTCGGTTTTGGTAAAATTGGCATGAAAAATGAGTTTTTAGTTCTGGAAAAATTACAGGGAACTATGTGGGTGACAGGGGTCATCCCAGAAAAATTTGGGATTTTTCGAAGGTCGTTTGGTATTTTCGACATATTTGGTGTTTAAATGACGTTTAAAAATGGTTAAATAAATTTTAGATATAAAAATTAATTCTGGAAAAATTTTATAAAATTCCTTACTGTCAAAATATGGTTGGTCAAAATTTCAAGGTCCGAGACTAAACGGATATTTATTTGTGCTAAATGGAACTTAAAAACAAACTTTTAAAGCTTAAAACGAGTAAACCGGCGAAGTTCGCCTAAGCGAGCTGACTGGTGTTTGAAAACCTTAAAAATGGATGATTTTTATGAAACTAAGTTAATCAAGTAAAAATAAATCATCCGAAAATAATTCGGATGATTTGGGTAATTTTACCCGACTTAACCGTTTCCGGTGTATTAAAGGCGGAAACGGGCCCCGCGGCCAAACGGGGTGTCTAACCGAGCTCTAATTTCACCACTTTAATGAAAATATCAATAACAACTATTTTCGGGTCGTGTGTGGTCAAACTCATTTTTGAAAACATAAAGACGGATAACCGTGCTGGCACGCAAAACGAGAAAACAAACTAATGGTAGTTTTGACTAAGGAACTGTAAGTGATATCACAATCTAAGTCCTGAGAAGTGTATCGGGGTTAACATGGTCCCCGGATCGTGTACGGTACTGGGTTAACAGTGTCCCCGGACGTACCGGTTAACACGAATTTAAGTTATATTGATAGAAATTGTGTAGTAACGATTTGGGGATCGTATTACAGATCTGTACCAGTAGCCGTGCACCGTAGTACATCTTTGCTCACAAGAAGGTGAGTTTTCACGAGCCCCTTTTACTGAACTGTTTTAAATATTTTCCCGGGGCGGAAAGCATGTTTCTATCAAAATGATTAAGTACATGCCGATCGCATGGAAATAAATGCATTTATATAATGTTTATTGTACGGGAATCGTACGGTAATGTATTAAGATGGTAATTGTCTGAGTTGCTAAGAGTGTAAGGCCCAAAACAGTGTTCTGGGTTAACCGTGCCCCCAGAGGTTATTAAATGTGTTTCTGGGTTAACCGTGTCCCCAGAGGTTATTAAATGTGTTTCTGGGTTAACCGTGTCCCCAGAGGTTATTAAATGTGTTTCTGGGTTAACCGTGTCCCCAGAGGTTATTAAATGTGTTTCTGGGTTAACCGTGTCCCCAGAGGTTATTAAATGTGTTTCTGGGTTAACAGGGGTTTCATTTGTGAACTCAGGATAATTTCATCGTTAGTATATGATTTTTATACTGATTTGACATGGTTTATTTAAACTAGTGAAACTCACCAACTATTCGTAGTTGACCTGTTTCTTTACATGCTTTCTAGGTACCCCCAAACTGGAGTAAGTGCTATATGCTTGTTGATGCGTGTTTTGTGGAAGCATAGGGATCATTTTGTAATATATATGTTAATGTAATGTTGGTAAAACACATGTGTTAACACCTAGACGGTAATGGAACAATGTAATACGTTTAAATTAATGTAGGGGTGTTTTCTTTATAAGCAATGCTGTTGATATCAGATGTGTCTGTTGCATCCCGTGTACGTTTCCGCTGCGGTTACGGGGTGTTACAGGTATTCCTACGAACGATGATCGACCGGAAAATTACTCCTCGCCGGAGGAAAATGTTGGTTGTAGTTCACCGGAAATGAGCAGGCCTTTGGTCACGTCATTACGATCCTTTGAGTTCCAAGAACCACCCTCGTCTAGAAGTGGAACATTCTCCCCAAGGAGTGATTTTCTGCTTCCGGTGGAAAGAATAGATATGATGCCGGATGGTGTCAAAAGGAACTTCCTTCAGCTCAGGAAGCTGATGAACAATTATGCTCAAGAAGAGCGAGCTAAGGGGATAAGGATAAGGTTAGATTATGAAGAAGAACCCGAGGTCACACTTTCCCCTACACCTCGTCCACTGAACACGAGCGTACCTTCTACTTCAAGAAGAAACGCTCAAAGACTTAGCAGCTCGTAGATAGGGGAGTATGAAATCAAAAGCTCCCCACGGGGAATGGTAAGCCTCACAGCTTCACCCATAACCCCTAACAGAGCAGGAGAATTCACTATGGAGCAGCTTCTTCAAAGCTCAACCGATGTGGTACCTCCTCCAATAAGTACTTCCCTGGCAGAAGCTTTAATGTCATTATCCTTAGCAAGAAGCATGATAACACCACCTATGGTAAAAGCTACATGATCTATGCCACAAGCTTACCAACAGTCAAGTTTTATGCTACCAGGCATGACATACCCTCATATGGCTACCTTAATTATGTCTCAATATGGTTAAGCATGATCAGGAAGCTTACCATGACAAGCCTCTCAAGGCTTCCCAGCCATGAGCAATTCCATGGCAACTCAAGATCCAAACATCATGACCACCGATATAGGCAACTTGACACACTTGGAACCTTACCAACCATATAAGCCGCCGACCTTGTCATGCTTCTCGGAACCAATGGCAAAATTTGGATTCCATACTAAGATCAAGATGTCGACTAATGTCAAGACCTATGATGGAACGGAAGATCCTGAGGACCATCTACAGATCTTCACGGGAAAAGCTACCGTGGAAAGGTGGAACAATGCGGAATGTTGCCACATGTTCATGCAAACTTTGGTAGGACCAGCTAGGCTTTGGTTTAACACCCTTCCATCAAGAAGGATAGCTTCCTTTGATGACCTGTATCAAAGCTTCTTGACCAACTTTACTCAACAGAGAATGTGTACCAAAGATGCGGTTGTCCTACACCAAATCAGGCAGAAAGAACACGAAGACGTTCGAATCTTCATGGATAGGTACAAAAAGAATGTTTGAATTATAGCGGTGCTTTAGAGAAGATGTATGTGTCCGGCTACATGAACGCCATAAAGGCTAAGAAGCTGGTAAGAAGGTTTCATGAAAACATTCCCCAAATCATGAAAGAAGCGTTTGAAAGAACAGAAGCTTACCTTCGAGGAGAAGAAGCCCTAGACAACCAAGAGACCAGGAAACATGATAATAGAAGTTGGAGAAGCTACCCCTCAGACGGGAAGAAGTTCTGTTTTCAGTCTTTTGTTGAGAAGTATCCTCAAAAGTACCATGAGCATAAAAGGTCTGACGACAGAAGCAATTCTTCACGACATTAAAAACCCCAAGAGAAAGAGAAGCTGATCTTCTCTGTGTTGACTAAGACTCCACAGGAAATTCTGGCCTCCGAAGAGGTCAAGCACAACTTTTGTCCTCCACGTCCACTATTCAAGCCAACAAACAAACGGGACACGGGTAAGTTTTGTGCATTCCATAATGACATTGGTTGAAACACCAATGATTGTTTCCAATTGAAGAAGCGCATTGACGATGTCGTTCAAAGTGGTGAGTTAGCTCACCTACTCAAGGATCTGAAAGAAGGTAAGGGAAATGGAAATAAGGTGTTTGGGATAAACATGGTGCAACATTGCAAAAGGCAACAAACACGATGGTACCAACACAAGAAGCTTTACTCATAGCCGCCACAGAAGAATCTCGAGACCTTAATGATTATATGGAAGATGACCTTGTCCGGGAAATAAGCATCAACCCAGCTTACCCTGAACAAACCATCAAAGTCAACAGTAAGCTTATCATTCAGACTATGAGTAAGCTAATAACTTTATTACAAGAAAGTAAAGATGTTTTTACATGGTGTCCAAATGACATGACAGGGGTTCCAAAGGAATATGCTGAACATTCCTTGAACATCTCACCCACACATAAACCGTTCGCTCAAAAGAAAAGAAGCATGGCTGCTGAAAGAAGCTTAGATACCAGCAACGAGGTTGGTAAGCTTGTTAAAGCTAATATAATCCGAGAGGTAAGATATCATTCTTGGATTGCTAACCCTGTTGTGGTTAAAAAATCTGACAGATCTTGGCGAATGTGTGTGGATTTCAAGAATCTTAACAAAGCTTGTCCCGAGGATAGCTACCTCCTACCCGAGATCGATTGGAAGGTGGATTCCCTTGCAGGCTTATAATGCAAATGCTTCTTGGATGCTTACAAGGGCTACCACCAGATCTTGATGAAGGTTGAAGATGAGGAAATGACCGCATTCCACACTAATAAGGGAATCTTTTGTTACAAGAAAATACCCTTTGGTTTGAAGAATGCCGGAGCTACAAGCCAAAGTTTGATTGATAACACCTTCTCGAACCAAATTGGGAAGAATATGGAAGCTTATGTTGATGACTTGGTCATAGAAAGCAAAAGTGAGAAAAACATGCTTAACAACATTGAAGAAAAATTCCGAAATCTTAGAAGCATCAACATGAAGCTCAATCCAGTCAAATGCTCGTTTGGGTTCGAAGAAGGTAAATTCTTGGGTCATTTAATTGATAAAAAAAGCATAAAATATAACCCAAGTAAGGTACAAGTTGTCCTTATTTTACACTCTCTAAAACAAAGAACGAGGTTCAGAGCTTTAATGGTAAGATCGTTGCACTTAGACGATTTCTGTCAAAATCAGCAGAAAGATCTTTACCCTTCTTTAAAACTTAGAAGAACTGTAATGACAAAAAATATTTTCAATGGACTAGTGATGCAGATGCTGCCTTTCCTAGCCTTGAAACAACATCTAGCTTCCCTTCCTACTCTGGCGACTCCTCAAGAAGGAGAAGTAATTACAATTTACCTTTCTGCAGGCAGGGAAGCTATCAGCTCAGTGCTTATTGTGGAATGTGACAAAGTTTAAGTGCCAATTTACTTCATCATTAGAGCATTACGAGAAGCTGAGCTCAATTATACGCCTATGGAGAAGCTGATCTTAGCACTCGTTCACACAACCATAAGGCTAAGAAGATACTTCCAAGATCATTAGGTGAAGGTGGTCACAAACAAGCCTATAAGGTCCATCTTAGAAAGACCATAAATAGCGGGAAGGCTAGCCAAATATGCAATCGGCTTAGGTGAACACAACATTGCTTATAAACCAAGAAAGACAATCAAGGCCCAAGTCTTGGCCAACTTTCTAATTGAAACATTAGAAGAACCTATGGAGGTGAATGAGCTGGAAGAAGGTGAACCTGCCATCCCCTTGGGAAAGGGGACTGATGTGTTGTAAAACACACTTATTTTCCGTATCTTTTTATCATCTTTTAATGGCTTAATTATATAATAAATAATGTTTTTTAAATCGTTTTAACTTGATCTTACAAAGTTTATTATTTTGTGTGGGTGACGAGTTTTAAAAGAGAAAATGATCAGGTTTTAGAAGGCATAAAAGGCCTTTATGATCAATGTTTGAATAACAGAGTTAAAGCCCAGCCCGACCCATTTATGTGAAGTCTTACAATGTTAATATATAATATAAACTTGAAAATAATAAAACCCTAAGCAAGCACCCTAGCAGCTCTAATAATTGCCGATCGAAAATTTAAGAAATCAAGTTTGTGTGGTTTTGTGAAATTGATCGGCTAGTGGGTGACATTAATCTTGGGTGTTTGGTTTAAGGAGACCAAGGGGTTTGTTTGTGGCTGGGAAAAAAATCCTCACATGAGCAAGTGGACATCAACAATAACAAATAAAATTTAAAAACCTCATTGAAGAAGAATAATTTGTTTTTTTGCAACTGTCAAACCAAGGAAAGAAGAAGAGAGCCAAGGGTGAATCGGGACAGCAGCTAGGGTTGTTTCTTATCATATATCTCAGCCCCAAGCAAGAGTATAACATCCATAAACTTTGCCTTATTGTCCAAGGTTCATAACTCTTTGATTTTAGTCTTTAACTTGAATTGTTTTGCACTTGAATTGAAGATTGAGTTGTGGTTGATTGATATTGATTATTGAATGGGTTTAATTATGTTTTAGTTGAGTTTTATGATGTTTTCATTAAGTGTTTGCTGCTGTCCAAAAATAATGTTAGGCTAAACTCATTAGTTCTACCTAGGTTTGATGAATATTCTTAGGTTTTAGTAAGTAATATGGATTGTTTGATCATCATGACTTGATTTGTTAATGAAAGTTTGGTTTAACATTGAATTAGGTTGTGTTTATTGGCTGTGATTTTCTTAATTATACTCATAAACCCCTTGCTATGATTGATTGAATTAGTTTTGATTGATTGTTGCTTGTTTGACTCTTTACTTTGTGTTTAGAGATTGTTTGCGGGAAGTACAACCGTAGGGTTTAGTTGGGTGTGTTAATTGATTGAATTCAGCAGGTAGACACCTTCTTAGAGACTGAGAGGTGATAGGAAGTAAGGTCGTCTCATAGCTTGTACTTGTTAAGATTAGGATCGCGCGAGAGCGGGTTTGGTTCTTGTCGGGTTTGGGTTTGTGAGCGATTAGTTTATCTAGTTTAAGTTAAACCAAATGGTTTCTCTATCCTTGGTTGCGTATTATTCGTTTCCATTAGAGTCGTGTGTCGGTGAGACCGAGAGGAGAGTTGAAATTAGAACACTTTAGCAATTCGTTTCCCGGTTTGTTCGTAAAATCAACTAAGTGTAAGTTAGGGTTTATTAGTGAGACCGAGAGGTGATCTAGCTTTCTTGAGTGAACCTTAGTTATGTCATCCTTAGATACCGGTGTCATGAGATTATTCAATCCATTAGCTTGTTAAACCTTCAATAGGATTCTTATCCAGGTAGACGTTTTCTCCATTATCAGTCTCATTCGTAAAGTTTCGTTAAGACTTGTTAAGTTAAGTTTTTTTTAATTTAGTTAAAGTAAGTTAGGTCAAGTAGTTTACTTATTAAAAACCATTAAAAAATATTATTCTTAGGAAGGTCTTGTCTAGGGTTAGTGATCATAAACGGTTTCACGTGTCCTCATGTTCGATACTCGGACTTCCTTAGTTCTATAGTACTTACGATCGGTACACTTCCCGGTTGTGTGTAGTTTTGTTAGGAAAATCCGTTTTATAAATTTAAAGCTTAGTTGTGAGTTCCGTAGAAAGAAACAACGTTTAGACACACATCAGGGACACTCTACACAGACGGAGCTTCGAGTATAGAAGGTTCCGGAGCTGGTCTAATAACTACGGACCCCCAAGGAACCGAATATACTTATGCGCTCTGATGTGTTGTAAAACACACTTACTTTCCGTATCTTTTTATTATGTTTAGTTGCTTAATATTTCAATAAATAAGAGTTTTGGATTGTTTTTGCTTAATTTTACAAAAATTTATAATTGATTTTAGGTTATGAGGTTTTAATGGATAAAAAGTGTCAAATTTGAAGACTCTAGGATCTTTAATGATCAACTTTGAATACTACAAGTCAAGGCCCGACCCAAGCCCACAAGTTACAATCCATACATACATATTATATTAAGTAAAATAAAAAAAAGAACCCTAACATCACCATACAATTCCGATCGGAATTTAGCATAGAAAGAAAAAAGGGTTTTTACTCTGGTCCCTAGGGAGATACTCAGAGAAGGAAAGGGTTTTTACTTGACCAGTGGCGCTTTCTCATGCATGTCATGATTGTATGCATGTCAGGGAGAAAGGCGGGCACTGATGGCATGGGCGCAACCATGCAGTCGGCGATGACTGCTCTGACTTATAATAAGCGTTACAGCTTTAGTCAGATGGTCTTCTACGAGATAGATCGACAAAGAAGAGCGGTGGCACGTGAGAGATTTATCATGTATCCAAGATTCATTCAGATGATCTTGAATCATGTTGCTCCAACGCTACCTCAGCGCCGCCCAATCAGATACGTAGAAAGTGTGAGCAAAAGAATCTTCGCCCAATGCAGATCCTCCAGTGCAAGGAGCAAACCTGAGCTCCGTCCTCGACATACTCCACTATTCGGGTACTTGATCAACCCGGGGTATGTGCCGGCTCGAGGGGACGAGTTTCGGGACCCGGCACCACAACAGGCAGGAGCACCTCAAGCTATACCTGCTGCTCCTGTTGTGTCACCGGAGGAGAACGTTGACCTTGACGCAGAGTTTGGCGGTCAAGGATTTTTTGACATGGAGAGGGTTGATCCAGAGGAGAATGTACAGGTCTCGGTTGAACGAGCTTCCGGTGTGAATGTTACTAGGGCAGCTACAACGGTGGCTGACTCAGATTCTAATGATGAATTGGCCGAAGCAAGACAGATTTTGGTAACACATGAACAGACTCATGGGAAAAGAAAGAGAGCTGATGATGACAGCGAGTCAGACTATGAAGAAGAAGTGCAACAGTTGATTCGTCGATCAAGAAGGGAACGGGCAGGTGAAGGATCTGGAGCTGGTGAGAGCTCGAGGGTGGTACGTTTCACCCCACCCGCACTATCCAGTATGACAATGGTTCCCTCAACATTACAGGTTACAAGGCCAAGCGCTACGGACGTTCCCGTGGTGGCTACCTCATCTGCCTTTGGCCTCCCACCCACTTCATTCCAACTACCGACTCCGGAGATCGTTTCGTTGCCGCCTCCGACTGTTACTCCAACGGAGGTCGTGGCACAATTTATTGAGTCGACTGTTGTGGCCACTGCAGGGTTATCGGTGACAATACCACCTGCGGTTATGTCTATTTCTACTTCTGAGGTCCCGGTGACATCGGAAATCCCTCCTCAGTACACTCAAGATATATCACATATGAGGTTCGATTTCGATGCAACCTAATCAGACTCTGAACGAATAGCATCACTTGAACGGGTCGTGGCAGAACAATCAAGGATAAATCTTATCCAGACCCAGGCTATTCAACGCCTAGTTGCAGAGAATCAGATGCAGTCGTCCCTGCTGGTAGAACATGGAAAAATCATAGATGCTCTGAAGGAGTTCTTGGCATCTCAGGGGGAGACGAGCTGTAAAGGTGATGAGTTGAGGACCAAGAGACGAAATGATAGAGACGATGATCCCAATGTGTCGAAAGATGCAGGTGGTGAGTTGCCAAGAACTGATCAAGCTCTTGGAACTTCCACAACTCAGGGGGAGTCGACAACTGCAGCTGGTGATAATGATGTGGTGGTAGTGGACGTAGAGGAGATGGATGATGAGTTGGTTGGTGATGATGATGTACTACCGAGTGATGAGATAGAAAAGATTGGTGAAGAGATAGTTATTGATAATGAGATTGAAGAGGGAGAGATAGTAGAGGAGAATGTGGAGCATGAGATACCAGAAGTCGATAACGCAGATATGAGTAAAGAGATGGGAAATGATGAGACTGAATGGGAAGAGCAGCCTAGATGGAAAGAAGGCTATGCTCAGTGGTTCGTCAAAACGAAGAAACCAGCGGTCCCTACTATGTTTAAGAAGACTTACAACATTAGAGGCTATGCTGAATCGAGAAAAGGGATTATTTGCTGGATATACGATGAGCAGTTGAGGCTCTTTGTTATTAAGAGGTATGATGTTGTTCAGTACTTCAAAAGACTTTTAAGATCGTTGAATACACTGCCAGAATGTGAAGTGAAAGACTTAGCCAGATTGGGATTGATAAACCGAAGTGATGATAATATGGCTAGAGTTATTGGGAAGATTGTTTGGAAGGAAAGTATAAAAGAGAAGAAGTTTGAGCTGTTGAAACCACAAAAGGGAAAACTTATCGAAGACAAAGATCGTGGATTGAGAGCAGATGGTAAACCTTGGATGATTATGAAGTATAAGCCGATCCGGTGCCTTAAAGAAGTGCCGATGAAACAGATGCCCAAGGATGTGCTCAAAGATCTAAAGTGGTGGTATGTTGATTGTGAAACAGCTGAAGCAGTGATGGAAGACGAAGATGAACAAGAGATGCTAAGAGTTTATGATTCGATGCATCTAGTGAACTTGTCGCAAGCTGATTTGCAGGTGCTGAATGAGAAGAAAATCTTTTATATTCCTGTTTGGAAAGACGAAGCGAAGAAATATCAAAGAATTGTATCAGTTTGTGTACGTGAAGGAGTTCATGCTTAAAGATGAAGATACAAGATTCTTGAAGATTACAAGACACGTGTTTGAAGATAAAGATATGAAGCTACTGCCAAGGGGGAGTCTGTTGGTACATGATGTCAGTAGTTCAGTATCAAGTGTCTGTAATCGAGTTTGTTAGATTTGTGTTTTTGTATGTAAGCGAAGTTAGCTCACAAGTTCGCTGATACAGGGGAACTTGTGAACTAAGCGAAGTTAGTGACAACTTCGCCTGAACATGCCAGGCGAAGTTGTCGTGATTATATAAACTTAGGTTACGGCTTAAGTTTTTATTATTCAACGAGTTTCAGTTTACGTGTAACGAGTCAGAGAGTTTGTGTAATCAGTGATCATTGTATCACGTGTTTCCGGTTGCAATACAACGTGTTTGTGTTTATTGTAACGTGTGTTTAATCGTATCATCTTCTACACTCGTAACGTCTTACGTAGGGATTCCGCACCTACGTAGAACGAGATATCTCGTGTAGATCCGGTTGGGAACCTACAATCAAGATATCATGATGGAAATATCGGAATGAATTGCAGCATAATTAACGGTAACATTGAGATGAAATAAAGTGAACATTACAACATATAAATTAACAATTTAAAATAAAACGGATTAACGAAATTCTATTATCACAATATTTAAAATCCATTTAAGTTTGTGAAAGAAAAGTTCCAATAACAACCTTGAGTTTATCAAGGTAAGTAGTTAAGACCTCACAATTGAAATAAAACGTTTGTCTGAGATAAAAACAAAATAACGAGCAAAAAATTACCAAAGCATAACATAAACTCAGCATATACATGGGACACAGTTTCGGTTCAAAGTAAACGAATTTATTTAGAGAGAGCCGGTCACCGATATTCTAATGTAGAAGTAATGTGAAAATACGGTTTCTATTAGGTAACTATGTACATATAAATGTTCATAGTCCCAATTTCCACTTAACGGTTACTTTTTTGGAAAATTGGTCATAGACCACAGGATTTAAAATAACAAGTGTACACCGATTTAATAAAGCGAATAAAAATGATGTACAGATTTACGTTTCGTAAAATACAAACGAATATGGATCAAAGATCAATGAACAATCAAATTAAACTTCGTAACAATATTCTAAAGAAGTGGATAAAATAAATCACTTTGGGTAAGTTCGAAACATACGTGAAGGAGAAAATAAAGAAAAGTAAATGTAGCTCGCGACGTTTGTCTTCTCAAGTGTCGGTTTGTTTGGGGTATGATCGTTGACGTGAGAGATGGTGCAATGATTTCTTAGCCGAAACTCATTGGCGTTAACGAAGGGAAAAGAATGGAAGGCATATCACCTATATTTTAGTTTACGAAAATCGGTTGCAAATCATGATGCTTTTATATCTCATGGTGAAATAAAATTTATTCAATTTTATTAAATTTTTTTTAGGTATTGCTAAGATTTGCAAATATTATGAAACTTTCACATAAAAACAAATGTTTTCTTTTGGCCCGCGACCTAGGTAAAAAAAATGATTGTTAGATTACCCGATTTTGTTGAATGAAAAATGGCCTTAAAAGGCTTAAGACATGTTTGAAACAAAAAGTTTACTTTATATATGGTTTGAAAGAATAATTACATTATTATTAGTAGTGACGATAATACTAGTAATAATAATATTACTAATCATAATAATAATAAAATATTAACAATAATAATAATAATAATAATAATAATTTTAATAATAATATTGATAATTACCGTAATAATAATAATGATGACGATGATGAACTAATAACAATAGTAGTTGTAATATTAGTAATGATGATAATATTAATAACTTTAATAATAATAATAATAGTAATAATAATAATAACAATAATAATAATAGAGATAATAAATTCTTTTTAAAGAAAATCCATTTGACTGAAAGTTAAAAATAACTGAGGATTTGAGATTAGGCGCGAGATGTTAGTAAAAAAAATAAAATGTAGGAAAGTATGCGAAAGAAAACATAGAAGAGTTTGATGAGTTTTGTAATCTAAGTATTGAAACCGGAAAATCATATAAGGTCGACAAAGGATGTGGGATAAGGATATTGCATGGCGGAAACAAGTGAGGCATTCCAAAGTATGGCGGGTGTGCTAGGGTCATCACAAAAATAGTAGGCTTAAAGCATGAGGTCAAACATGTGATTGAGACAAATGGTTAGGTAAATGTCTTGAAGATGGGTGAGTGGCGTTGAGTTTGGGTAGGTTTTATCAATAAGTGGTAATTTATCAATAAGTGGTAATTAAATCTATCACAAATTGATGTATATCAACGTTTCGGGGAAATAAAGTGGAGGAAAAAAATTTACACATACTAAACAAAGGGCGTGTTTCTATGCGTAGGCTTTTCGGTTGGGTTTGGTTTGAGTTTCCAAGAATTGTGTTGGGTTTAAATTTGAATTTTCCATAGCGATGAAGGTGGGTGCGATTATCCGTGGGGTGATCGGGATCGCGGAGGCCAATTTTCTTGATATCTTGGATTCTCATTTGCAAGTTGAGTGTGACAACTAGGAAAACGAGAATGCATGATACGAAACGTGAAGAATTCGCGTGACTTGGGATGTAAGTATGAAATGACCAACAGATACATCGAAATAGGAATAAGTAAATAAATGAAATTGGGTGAAACAAAATTCGAAATCAAAATTGGAATTCCCATGAAACGTCATGAGTTTTCACATTTCAATAAACGAAAATCTCATAAATTATTAAATAACCATATGTAAAAAAAGTATTAAACTTAACAATAAATCGTATAATCGAATTGAAAATTGAGTGTTCATGTACCACCGTGACTTTTCGAACTTTCAATTCTAAAACATAAGAGTAAATGAATATAGTGATAAGGTAATTGAATTGAAATTCGACCATTCATGTATCACCATGACCTTTCGAATTTTCAATTTTAAAACGTTGTAGTAAATGAATAAATAATAAAATGGTCGAATCGAAATTCAACCATTTATGTATCACCATAACTTTTTGAACTTTCAATTCTAAAACGTAATAGTAAAATAATAAATTAATCGTATAGTTATTACCTTTCGAAATTCCAAAATTTTAAACCGTAAATTGATGTATATAAAGAAAATGAGTCATAAAATTTTTAAACTTAACTATTCTCGTATCAAAATGCGTAATTAAATCGAACCGAAAGCTGAGTATTCGTGGATCACCATGACTTGACAGACTTTCAGTTAAAACACGTTGTAAAACATAGCGACTCGGACGTCAAACGTCACATAAACCATTGAAAATTGAAAAACGAAAATCTGATTACTGAAAATCCTCGAGAATCTTTACGTTAGGCATAAGCCTTGGACTTGTGTGTGCTTGTGTAATTGAAGTAATTGAATCATCAGTATAATAGTATTTGCGTACATGAGGCATAAACAAATCAATAATAACCAAATAATCAATAATAACCAAATAATGTGCATTGAACAATCAAATTAGGCTCACATAATTTCTAATCATGCAACCTAAACAATTAAGCAAATAAACTATAACCAACTAGAACACTACGTCTAATGTCCTATCTTATAGTCACGGCTCTGATACCAATCTGTAACACCCCGACTAAAGCGGAAACGCCTGAGTGTGACGTACAAATTGCTCAAAACACATGTGACACTATTAAGTGACAATATTATCATTAATTCATTCAAAGGCATCAAGTACACAAGTTTGTCAAATGAACAAATACAAAGGAAAAGGAACAAAACAAACATTTTCTTGTTTATTATTTAGATAACCTAACTTCTAGAATCTTTGTCATTTCATCCTCTAATGAAAGTACCTGTAGCATATATATATAAAATAAAGTCAACTATTTGAGTAGTTGGTGAGTTCACACAGTTTAAATAATATATAAAAACCATACAATTCCATGAACAAGTGTAAATGAGCAAGTAAAGTCCTTTCCAGTTGGGATTGTGCACCAACGTACTCGGATAATAGCGCAAGTAAGTGTCTTTTCCGTTGGTAACAACCAACGTACTCGGATCGGGGGTCCCTATTCCACTCATAACATCTAGGTCCTGAGTGCATAGGGGGGCGTATGATCATACTTATTGAGGAAACCATGAGCAAGTAATATTTGAGCAAGTAAGCAAATACACACACAAGTCCATGTAACGAATTGTAGTTTGTAAATAATAAATAAACGAAATTGTAACGTTGATAGGATATATATGCTACCCCCAAAATATGTAAAAGCGTTAAAAATGGGGTGTGAGAAACTCACCTTGATGTTGAAGACAAACTTGAAATAAAACCGAAAGTATCTAAATGAAATCAAAGCAATAGAACGTCACGAACTAGAGTTAAAAGCATAAAATTAATATTAACTAACGACTTATAAAAAGTAGATATTCATACAAGCATTATAAGTCTTTTCTAAGCGATTCCTAGAATCCTTAGTATCCAAACAATCCCACGGATTATTAAAAGTTTGACCAAAGTTTGACTTTTTGTTGACTTTGACCAAAAGGTCCAAGTTGTTGACCGTCGACTAAAAATATTGACCGTTGACCAAAATATTGACCGTTGGCCCTAAATGTTGACCGAAGACCCGTTGGTGACTTTTGGCCAATTATCTAGACATAAAATAATCATAAGATATTCATAGTCACAACCTAACAATCGATCACGTAATTTGCAGTTAATCATTTTTCATGCAACCCTATGACTAAGTCACACTTTTACCAATTTCATTTCTCATAAGTAAGACCAAACATTTAGTCAAATAATTTCAAGTTGAAAAATAAAGTCAAATTCCAAAATAACACAACAATCTTTGTACAAACTACAACTATTTTTACCAAACAACATGCTAAACAAATTTGGGCTGGTTTTAAGTCACAAAAACCTATTTTTCTAACCAGCCAAAACATGCAAATAATTTACCAAATAATTATCACAGATACTTTCAAGTATTAGGAACAACATTAAATTTTCTTGTAATTTTTTAAAACTCACAAATATCATGAAAATTCATACACTACAGCAACTTATATTCAGCTACCTTATCAGCACAACAGAATTAAATATTTGCTAAAAATTCCATATATGTCCAATTGATGCAAGACCAATTGGATTGGATTAAAAATTCAATTTATAACATTCCAGAAGTGGAATCACACAATTATCTATTTTCAATTACATGTTACACAACTTACAATACGAATCCAAATATTACTTCTTCAATCAGAATTGCAACCCAATTTTGTAAATTCATAAATCCTAATCAAACCGAGTTAAAAAATTATCATTTTTATCTTTTTAAAAACTAGAACCAAAGTACTTGCCCGTAGCATCAAGAATCAACCATAAACATTAACGTATCAACAAGTTATACAATTAATAACCTAGGTTATAGAATCTATCAGCAAGCAGATCTAAACCTATGTGCACAACAATCATGATTTTCATATCTATATGATCCTAAATCCCCAATAAATCATTTTACAAAATCAAAACTCATGTTTTTCCATTATTATTCTAAATCCATAAAGAACAAATATATATATATAAGACTCAAACTTTTATACCAAGACACAACAAACACTTTTAACCAAATCAAACTTTGATCATTCTTTATTTATCTCTATAATCCAATCATTTGGATACAAATATCATGTTTCTAAGATAAAAACATAAACAAAAACATAAAGCAAATATATGTTAAATATGATTACCAACTTGCTTAATCCAAGATTCAATACTCTTGTTTCCTAGAATCACCAAAGCACTACTTGTGTATGAGGATAAATTGAGAGCTAGCAAAAAGAAACATTGTCCCAATCAATTATGTTTAACCTCTGTGCAGTAGTGCTTTGGAGACCTGTGAACACTTATTTTCTTCTTGCTTTATAACTTGTTTGGTGTCAGGTCCCCGGTTGTTGGTAGATCGTTAACAAATCAAGTCATAACTCACACAAATAACTGTATACAAGGAAGTTAATGACGGGTTGCTATTTTTAGAAAGAAAACCGTTTGTTAAAGGCGGAATCAATAACAAACAGCGTAATGGCTGAACGATTAATAATAGGTAACTAACACAAGATTCACTCAAAAGATTTCCATTTATATAATATAAATCATACAAACGATAATCTATCTAGGGTTTCTTGATGGGAAAGTTATATCCGTACGATTCTAGGAACAGCCGTCACTCACAAATATTCTTTCACAATTACTGAGTCTCCTTTTCAGCCGCTGTTCGGAGGCGTGCCCTAAATATTCCTTTTATAGGCCTGAAACCTCCTTAACAGCTGTCATTCCTTCTAAAAACCCTAAATAAATAATACATATTCAAATTACATATTCAAAACTATGTTAAGTGTAAAACAAGTCTTCCGGGTAGGCTTTGTAGAAGTAAACTTTTCCGAGTAGACTTTATGCTCTGCCTTCCTTGGTAGACTTGGTAACCTTGAAGTGTGTTCGGGAACAGTTTCCGGGTAGACTTTAACTTTCACCGAGTAGACTTCAATCTCCTTGATCTTATCAGACTTTGCCCGGTAAGATCTTACGAGCAACCTTGTTCTTCCATGGTCCCTTAACTCCTTGCAATGAAATAGCTTATTAGCAAAGTGTGCTCGGTAGCACTGTACTCTGCTAGAGATAAGCCCTGCCCGATGTTGCTTGGAATATCACATCAAGCTTACTCGGACCACCATTATTAATGAATACCTTGCCCGGTCTTCCAATCACTTGGTTAGCCAAGAGCTTACTCGGGGTAAACTTTACTCGGCTATGAAGAACAAACTTGCTTGATATAGTGAACCATGCCTGGTTATTCACTAAAGAAGACTTCTTGAAGATAACCTTGCCCGGTAGGCAAGATATCATGCCCGACTAAGTAAAACCTTGCTCAGATGTCTCAGGTGTGCCCGGTTCCATACTTAGCGATTACTGAGGAGGTTGAGAATATTTCAATATTCCTTATTATCATTTGTAGGTCAAATCTTGACTCAACAATCTCCTCCTAGATTGGAAAACCTGAGCTGTCCCAAAACACCTCTATGGTTACATACACTTAGTCAAAATATATAATCAAATTAAAATCAAATTACATATTCATTACAAATTCAAATGATTACATAATCAAAGGCTGTCCGAAGACATTACAAAATGAAGCCTATTCTAAAGATCAATGTCTTCTTCTTGCATTGTAGTAGGCTTGCTTTCGATTTGCAATGACACTTCCTGCCCTTTGCCTGAAGATAGAAAGGATTCGGTAATGAATGTGACTTTCAGGAATGTTCAAATCCATAATATCTCTCAGATCTTCATAGTGCAAGTAGGTCAGGTCTTCATCTCTTCTAATTATACCCAAAATCATTCCATCTGAGTTTCGAAGAATATAGTGATCTGTATTTTCTTTGTATTCAATTTCTGCAATGATGCCATTCTTCTACACAATGTAATTTGGTCTTGTCATTCTTCTTTCCAGACTTATGCAGGTATTCATGTTTGACAGAGGATTATTATCTTTGGCATTCATCTGATAGTACAGTTCAGCTTGGGCTATCTTTTTCAACTTATCAGCCCTTCTTGATTTAATCCTCTTTGTGAAATTCAAGCTTTTCTTCTCCTTTAAAAATGGGAATCCTTTGTCAGCTTCATCCTTGAGGTACTTGGAGAGTTCATTTTGTTGCCTTCCAGCCATTTTGCTTGTATCATGATAGTCATAAAGATCAAGTGTGGCCATTCTCTCCAACTGTTCTTGAGTATACTCTGCAAAATTATCTTTCATAATAATGTCTCTCAATTGTTTGCTTTCCATTATCACTTTCAGAGACTGAGAGACTGGGTCAAAGTAGAGTCTTCTTGGTAGATCCACATTGGATTGTGGTCTTCCTGTTCTTTGGGATCGAGCTCTACTAGATTCTCCTCTGCATGCTGCCATATTCTGTCTTGAGATTGGAGGCCTAAATGGGATTGACTTCATTGGTTTGCTAGGCCTTGATATATTGAAAGCTTTCATGTATGTAGATTCAATCAGCTTAGCTGGATAGGTGATAAGTTATGCAAAGTTTTGACCAGCATCTTTGACAAGTTTCATAATCAAGTTGACTATCCTTGGATTAGTCATTAGCCCTGCAGGCACAAATCTTCCTTCAATAAAGCTTCTAAGGTTCTCACCCTCCAACAAAACTTTTTCCCACTCTGCCTTCTGTATATAGAAAAGTTCTTTCAAGTCTTCATTTTCTAAGGCATTAAATGTATCTTCATCCATTCCTCTCTGGTTTATCATTATACCCCTCAATATTTTAATCATTTCTTCATTTTCCCAAGGAATGATAGGTTCATCTTCTGGTTCAGGCCTAACTTCCATTGGGATTGGGTTTTCATCAGCAGTAGCCTCTATTGATTTTTCTTTTTCAGTCTCTTGTTTCTTCCTCAAAGTTGTTAATTTTCTCTTCTTCTTGGGAGGCTCTTGTTTAGCCTGAGCTTTCTTTGATTGTTCAGCAGATGGTTCAGGTTGTAGCCTTTTGAGTTTTTCCTTTCTTTTCAGGTTGTTAAAAGTTGATTCAACTGAGGCTTTATCCAAACCTTCAACCATTCCAGGTTACATCCCTTTCTCCAACAAGTAACCACATTTTTCTCCAAATTTTTCTTTCAAAGCCTCAAGCTTTTCAGCCTCCTCATTTTCTTTAACAAATTTTTCTTTTATTTCTTCCCTTGTGCTTTCATAGGCTTCTTTTAGCTTTTCAATCTTGAAATGAGATAAATCTTTCTCAGAATACCGATGCTTTCTTAAGTATTATCTGTATTTTTGGGCATCTCTGTTCTTTTGTTCCATTCTCTTCTTGATTTCATCTCTCTCTTGGTCCAACCTTTTCTGCAGCTGATCATCATTCAAAGAAGCTAAAGCTTCAAAACTTATTCCATAACTCATCAGTTTCATAACCAATGGATCTTTCTTCTTAGCATCCAACACACTTTGCTCAATGTTTGCCCTTTGTTCATCAGTCATTGTGACTTGTGGGGACACAATCTTCATTGTCATCATCAGTTTCATCAGAGTCATCCTCTTCCTCAGTTGTTTCATTAACAACATCTATTTTAGGTTCATCTGGAGTTGGATCTTTCGGGATTGGTACATTAGGCACTCCTTGCACATGTTCATCTGGCCTTAAAGTTTGCAAAGGTATTGCCCTAATAGGACTTCCTGGCTCCTTAGGGGTCTCTACCAAATATTTGTTCTTATCATCCCACTTCCCCTTTTTGGCAGCCTTAGCTCTTTCAGCTGGTTCATTTGATTCAGGTTGATCCTTCTTTTTTGAATATTTTTTTCCATATTTGGGATCATCCACACATTCTCATTCACGTGGGTTTTGTCTGATATCATCTTCAATTTGTTTAGCCCATTTCTTGGCAGCCATTGAGGCAATAGAGTCACCAATCTCTTCTTCCACATTCAATTCCATATTCACATTGGTTGGCTCAGCAGTTTAAGTTGATTCTTTTTCTGGTTGACTTTGAGGTTGGAACATGCTTACCACCATGACCAAAGAGTTGTCCACTTCCTCAACTCTTTTCAACTTAATCATTGCTTCAATAACTTCTTGATCATCGGCCTCTTTTTCATTTATCATCTTGGCAATATTGGCTTGACTGACCAGTGCTTCTTGCTCTGCTAATTCTTCAGGAGACAAGATTTGGGCAAGTATCTCCCTTTCCCTTGTCTCTCTCACCATATTTTCAAACTCTCTCCTTGCAGCAGCAGAAGCTTCTTCCTCTTTATCCAACTCTCTTTCATTCACCATATCAGCCTTAGCAGGCTCCTCTTCATAGACTTTTGCCTTTCCTTTCTCCAATCTCCTTTGTTCATCTTCTTCATCCTCAAACTGTTGGTAATCATCAATTTCTTTTCTAGTGCTTCCAACTCTGGATCATACTCTACCCTCTTGGAGCTTTCTTCTTGTTCATTTCAAGGTTTAGTGAGTACAAGCTCCTCAGTAGCAGCATCATCTTCATTCATTACATCTGTCAGCTCTTCAGTTACCACATCAGTCAGAATATCAGTAGCTACATCTGTGGTAGCCACATTTTCTTCAACATTCATCTTTTCAATTCCATCCCTTTTCTCCTCTTCATCTCTCACCTCATCATTATCCTCATCACTCAATACAACATTCATCACTTCATCATTTACATCATAGTTTTGTTCTCCTTTATCAGATGAATCTGCTTCATACTCAACATCCTCCATCCTTCTTTCTTCACTCTCCTCTTCATCATCATAGGCATTCAAAATGCATGTCAACCCATCAACATTTCTATCACCAGCCTCCTCCATCAGTGCATCATCTACATTAACCTCAGCATTAGTTGGCACAATACTATTCTCCCCCTGTTTTGGAGCAGCTGAGGTCTTCTCAACCTCCTGCTCCAGGTTTTGAATTTTCATAATTGCCCGTGCCAACTTATCCAATAGCAACACATTCTCCTTTGTTACCTCCTCATTTCTCTCCCTTAACCTAGCATTCTCCAACATCATATCCAAATTTCTTTGAAATAGAAAGTTTCCAGCAGGAGGGGTTATTGGTGGTAAGGTAGAGAAAGGTTCAGGTTCAGATTGTTCTTGTTGAATTATTGGAGTAGTGGTGTGGGTGATTGCAAATGTTGGGTCATTTAAAAGTTGGTATGTGAGTTCTGGTGAGGTTTGTTGTGTGGTTTGAGTTATGGTTTGAGGTATGGTTTGGGTAGGTTTGGTTGTTGTAATTGTTTGGGGTGGTGATTGGGTATGGGGTGGGCTAGGAATGAATGTATCTGTGTATTGGGCTGTTGGTTGGTGGTGTTTGTGGTGGTGGGGATTTTTGTTGTTGGTGCATGGTGCCAGCAGTTCATTTATCTCGTGTTTATTTGTGTCTGTAATCGTTTATTTTGTTCTTGTTGAACTTGTTTGGTTTACTTTGTAGTTTAGCGAACTTTTGTATGAGCGAAGTTAGGACAACTTCGCCTAGCCTGTTAGGCGAAGTTGTCATGGTATTAATATTCTAACTTCGACTCATTTGACAGGAGTTGGACGGCTGGTTTTGTGACACACTCGTGTTACGTGTTTGGTTTCTTGTTTATTACCATGGCAATATAACAAGTATTCTCTTATATACTCGTGTGTTTGCGTGTGATTTACGTATTCATCATTTTAGCACTCGTATCGTATACGTAGGAGATTCCGCACCCTCGTGTTACGAGATACTCCTGTGTAGATCCGGCTGGGAACCTTCAATTGGTATCAGAGCATTTTGCTCATGATTGTGTGGTTCGGGATTATCACACGAGTGTTAAAATTGCTCCGTTCGATTATTCACGGAACTGTTTTACGTTGAAATACCTCTCCTTTGTTAGTTTCTCAACAATATTTATCAATTACACCTTCCCATCACTCTCGCAACCTTCGAAATCAGCCGTCTCAAACCTGCAAAACATCTTCGTTCTTCTGCCGAAGTTGCCGACACCAAAACTAGGGTTCAGCGAACATATAGGGTTTTGGCGAAGTTATTTACCTGCGAAGTTATTTACATGCGAAGTTATTTACCTGCGAAGTTATTAACCTGCGAAGTTATTGACCTGCGAAGTTACTTGACCTGCGAAGTTATTAACCAGCGAAGTTGCAGGCTAGCGAAGTTGTATTAACTTGGCTGTTCACTGTTCACAGAATCTTGTTTTTGATTTTTGAGTCTCATTTTCGTTCAAGTATGACTTCGATAAACATCACAGAACTGGTAAAGATGGAAGTTGAAGTTGGTTCAACAACTAAAGCTCCAAAACTGCTTAAAGGTACTGATTTCGTTGCATGGAAAGATAGGTTCGAACATTATGTGAAATATCAAGATGCAAAAATGTGGGTCTGCATTCAAGATGGTTACATTCCACCGACTACTGAGTTTGAAGGTCGTGAACAAATTAAGAAATATAGTAAGATGGAGGACGATGAAAAGAAAATGTACGAAGCTAAAAGTAAAGCACATGCAGCCATAACAATGGCACTTCCACAAGAGATTCTCCATACTTTCAAAAAGTACAAAACCGCTAGAGAACTATGGGAAGCACTAGAGAATCGCTATGAAGGAAACGTTGGGATTCGTACCTCCAAGACGAAGCTGCTGAAAACCCAATTCTCTGTATTCAAGTATATGAAACATGAATCACTTGATGATATCATCACACGATATTATCAACTGATGACCGAGTTGAATAACTACTCCATTGAATACAAGGAAGAAGAGATAGTGGAAAAACTTCTTGATGCTCTCCCACCAAAATGGGAGATGTACACAGTTCTGATGAGAGAAGATAAAGAATTTGAACAATTTGACTTGGAGAAGGTGGTTAATAAGTTACGTAATTTTGAACTTAATATGGTTCGAAAGGAGACACCTACTGATCAGGTTCAGGATCCGGGAATGTATGGTGCTAAAGGCTCTCCAACTCAAGTTCGAAAACAGAATCGAATGCCTACTACTCAGGGGGAGAACCAAACTCAACTCAAGATGGTCATGTGATACTCAATATGGATGGTGACGTATGTTTTGTAGTGGGTGGAAGTAGTTCCTCAAAGTCTCAATCCTCAGCTGGTAACTTCTCAGCCAGTGCTTCTAACAAGAATTACTAACAGATGCATATGAGTGTGAAATCAGCTGAACAACAATTTTCTCTATATGCCTCATTAATTGCCTCGTATGAGAACTACATCAAAGGAAAAATAGTTGACTCCACAACCTTGGATGAGGAATATGATCAGATAGATGCTGATGACATGGAAGAAATGGATCTGCAGTGGCAGATGGCTATGATAGTGAGAAGGGTGAAGAGATTTATGAAGAAAACTGATAGAAAGTTCGTTGGAGAAAGACCGGGGTTTGATAAGTCAAAGGTTTGATGCTACAATTGTCAAAAAAATGGCCGTTTTGCTAGAGAACGTACGAATGAAAGAGTCGAACGAAATCAGAACATGCCTACTCAACATAGTGGAAGTGGAAATGACATCAAGGCTATAGTATCTCAGCAGAACAGTGGGTATAACTGGAATATACAAGTTGAAGAGGTGATCGAATAAGCAAATCTGGTAAACATCGAAACTGGAAGATTTGACAAAGAGTTGGTAGAGAATCAAGTATACATGGCAGAATTGAACGATCAGATCTCAGAGGTATGTTCTGAATCTCAGTATGAACAATGTGAAAAATTTTCTGATCAATTGAAAGCGTTAACTGATCAGTTTGTTAGTTTGGACATTGAATTAAATAAATTAAAAGAAGAACATCACTATTCTAAAACTAAAGAAAATAGCTACTCGGTAAAAGTAAAAGCTAGTGAAAAAGACATCAGAAGCCTTAAAGCCAACCTAGCTGAAAAATACAAGTAATTGATCTTAGCTATGAAGTGTTAGAAGAAAAAACCAAACTAATAGCTGAAAAGGATAAACAGATAGCTAATTACCAGGTAAATGTGGTGGAACTGAACAGGAAAATTGAACAATTTATAAATTCTTCTACGGTGCTGGACCATATTCTAAGTGTTCAACGTTCCCCGGTTAAAAAGGTGGGAATTGGATTCACAGAAGTTCCACCACCATATAATAATAACTATACTTATAATCCTAGTAATCAGCAATCCGTGAATGTTGAAATTAGTCAGACAGTTCCAATCAAAGTCTCTACTAAAGATACTAAAGTTAATGAGAGTGAAGCGAGTCAGACAAGTTCTAATGTCACAAGTTCTGTCTCGTCAAATTCGGACAAATCGTTTGAATCTGGTAAGATAAAAGAAGAGGTCGTGTTACTAGAATGAGGGGAGGACTATCAATTTAATGAAAAGAAATCTTCCCTAAATCCGTTTGTTCCACCGTATGTGAGGCAAACTGATAGTAACACAACCTCATCATCTACAACAACTTTTGAGATAAATGTTCAAAAGAACACAAATAGTTCGAACATAAGTTGTTTTAGATGCAACAAAATAGGACACTTAGTCAATGACTGTCCTTTGAACAGAGAAAATCTAGAAATATGAGGCCAACTGAAACTGAGAATAAAACGAATACTAATTATGATGCTGGTAAGAATGCTAACACATCAAACAATCGTTGGACTAATCCAAGATTTCAAAGAAACCAGTCTCGTTTTTTCCAGTGAATCACCGAACCAACAATTATAATTCATCAAATGCAAGAAATTCAAGAAGGTTTGGATGGCCTCATAGCCAATCACCTAGAAATTTTCCCTTCAGATCATATAGGAACTTTCCTCAAAAGAACGTTCGGCAACCGAGGTACTGGATGCCGGATATCAGGTTTGATCAACCCAAGACCGAAAGGTCTTGGGTCCCCCATTTTTAATCTGTTTCTTTAATCGTGCAGGAACAGTCGAGCAGGGCTGTAAACAATATGTGGGTTGTTGACAGTGGCTGTTCCCGATACATGACTGGTAACAAGAAATTTTTACGTGATTGGAAAACCGTTAAAGGAGGAAGAGTTAGTTTTGCAGGAGAAAGTGGAGGAAGAATTACTGGTATTGGTACTGTTGCTAATGGAAGAATCAAGTTGGAAAAAGTAAATTTTGTGGAAGAGCTAAAGCACAATCTTTTGAGTGTCTCTCAGATTTGTGACAAAGAATACACCGTGCATTTTACAAAAGATGAAGCACTCGTGCTTTATCCTGGTTTCAAGATTCCTGAAACCTGGATTGTGATGAAGGCTCCAAGAGAAAAGAACACATACGTAATGGACATGCGGTCAACCGAGATGGCGACGGAAGAGTCGTGTCTTTTGTCAAAAGCTACCGAGTCTGAGTCAGAGCTGTGGCAGCGAAGAATGGGTCATATTCATCTTCGTAAGATGAACTACATTGTCAAGAATAGGCTGGTACTTGGGGTTCCTCTAAAGAACTTCAACTTTGAAGACCAATGTTTATCATGCAAGAAAGGAAAACGGCACAAGAAGCCACACCACTCCAAGAAAGTCAACTCTATTGTCAGCACTTTGGATTTGCTCCACATTGATCTTTTTGGTCCCGTAAATGTCAAGAGTCTAGGAGGAACGTCGTATTGTTTAGAAGTAACTGACGATTACTCTCGGTACTCACGGGTTTATTTTCTGAAGGCTAAAGATGAAACGGTTTAGTTGGTAATTAACTTGATTACCAAAGTGAAAAATATTGTTGGGAGAAAAGTAAAGTTCATCAGAAGTGATAATGAAACGGAGTTCAAGAACTACCAGATGGAGATGTTTTGTTTGCAGAAAGGGATAGAACATCAGTATAGCGCACCATATACTCCACAACAAAACGGAGTAGCTGAAAGGAAGAACAGAACTCTAAACGAAGGCGCCAGGACTATGCTGGCAGACGCTAAACTTCTCGTGGTGTTCTGGGCCGAGGTTGTTGCCACGGCCTGTTATATCCTTAATCGTGTTTTAACCTTTAAAAGATTAAATAAAACCTGTTATGAACTTATGCATGGTAGAAAGCCAAATCTTAAAGGTCTTGAACCCTTCGAGTCCCCGTGTTCGGTATTAAAGATTAACTCAAAATTTGGTGAGAAAGCCGACGACAGAATCTTAGTTGGTTATGTAGTTGGGACACCCAACAGAAGAGTCTTTAATTTATCAAACAGCAAGGTTGAGGTGGTCTGTAACACTGACATTACTAGTTACAAATCTCCAAGGCCTAGCATGGGACCAGCAGAGGCTTTCGACTATGATAAGTTATTCAAATCTTTTAATGTGCCTTACTTGGATTTTGCAGGATTAGATGAGAAGATGGCCACTCAGATGTTAATGGACGAAGAGGAGGCCATTGTAAAACGTCCCCAATATAATGAAAATCAACCTACCATGTCTAGTGTGGTTGAAACTCTGGCTGTCACGAATGAAGATGAATTCTGCAATCCATTTCATACGAAACATCACTCAGATGAACTCTCTTCAAATCTTGAGAATGATCTAGAAGTTGGTCCGATACAAACTACCAAAATTCACAAGAATCATCCTTTAGAAAATGTGATCGGTAATCCTACTGATGGTGTGCGTACTAGACGAAGTTTGGACGAAAACACATGTGTGTATGCAAGCATTAAAGACACTGGTATTATAAATGAGTGCTTGTACGCCTGCTTCATCAGTCAGATAGAACTAAAGAATTATCAAATGGCACTGAAGGATAGCTCGTGGGTTGAAGCCATGCAGGAAGAACTGGCACAATTTGAAAAAATGGAGGTATGGCAGTTAGTTGAAAAACCACAAGAAGTGAACGTTATCGGTACAAAGTGGGTATTCAAGTGTAAGAGAGATGAGAAGGGATTTATCATTCGCAACAAGGCAAGGTTGGTAGTCAAAGGGTTTAATCAACAAGAAGGAATTGATTACAACGAAGTGTATGCTCCTGTGGCAAGATTGGAGGCAATTCGATTGTTTCTGGCATTTGCTGCACACAAAGAGATGGAAGTGTTTCAGCTGGATGTTAAAAGTGCATTTCTTAATGGAAAAGTCGATGAGGTGGTATACGTAGAACAACCTCCAGGTTTCCTTGACCCAGATTTTCCTGACCGTGTGTACAAACTCAGCAAAGCATTATATGGCCTACATCAGCACCACTAGCCTGGTATGCAACTCTGTCAGACTACTTGCTAGAGAATGGGTTTGAGAGAGGGAAGATCGACAGTACTTTGTTTGTAAAAAGGAAAGGGGATGACTTTCTTCTCGTCCAGGTCTATGTGGACGACATTATCTTTACTGCCTCACGAGTTTTTATGTGTCAGGAGTTTGAAGCAGTCATGAAGAAAAGGTTTGAGATGAGCGCCATGGGCGAACTAACTTTCTTTTGGGATTACAGGTAGATCAGAAGAAAGATGGCATGTTCATTCATCAAACTAAGTATGTCCATGATGTGCTTAAGCGCTTTAAGATGGATGATAGTACCCCGTTTGACACTCCAATCTGCGTCAACCACAAACTGGGTGCTGATTCCGACAGTGATGAAGATGTGGATCCCACTCAGTATCGGGCAATCATAGGTTCCTTAATGTATCTAACTGCGTCTAGACCTGACATTATGTTTGCAGTTTGTCTTTGTGCTCGTTTTCATGCCAACCCTAAGGAATCGCACATGAAAGGAGTGAAGAGGATCTTGCGGTATCTTAAAGGAAAGCCTAAGTTGGGACTCTGGTACTCGAAAGGAGGAGAACTGGATCTGGTAGCATACACCGAATCTGACTATGGAGGTTGCAATCAGAACAGGAAGTCAACAACCGGTGGATGTCAATTTCTCGGAGGAAGATTGGTGTCGTGGCAGTGCAAGAAGCAGACCTCTGTAGCCATATCCACCTGCGAAGCAGAATACATGGCAGCATCTAACTGCTGCTCCCAGGTTTTATGGATACAACAACAAATGCGCGATTATCGTCTGAATTTCACTCAAACTCCTATTTGCATTGATAACACTGCCGCAATCTCAGTAACTAACAATCCTGTTAAACACAGTAAAACTAAACATATTGACATTCGTCATCATTTCATACGGGATTGTGCTGAGAAAAAATTAATTATGCTTGAAAAGGTTGATTCACTGGATAATTTTGCCGATCTTTTTACAAAAGCGTTTGACCGGTCCCGTTTTCAAAACTTGGTTGAGCTTAATGGGATGATCAATCCCAAGTAACCTTATTTTCCTTGCTCTTAAAAAAAATTCATTATCGCTGAAAACTATGTCGGTAGCTTAAGTTTAAAGGACATATTCTTGAATATTTTTGGTCCTTACATCTACGTGTAGACTATGAGGATAGCCATTGACCTAATAACTGAAAGTGACCGGGGCGGTTATGATGATTTTTATTCCTTCGCTGAAAATTAGTCGATCATACTAAGTCGGAAGGACACATATTTATATGTGGTTGGTCCTGCTGATCCACTGGATCTTCAGGATAGCCGTTTACCTAAATATTTTGACTTGATCGGGGCGTCTGAATTAAATTTTTTTGGGAAATGATATATCTTTTCAGTCTGTAACTTCGAAAGAAGTTTAAATATTGGTGTTATATATGAAAATTGATCCAACCTTTGAAAGTGATAGATAAACTGATTTTGTGTGCCTAACCGATGAAGTAATTAGGCCTAAAAGACTCTAGAACAATCATTGTATGTTATAGTAGCTTTCTATGATGCGTAAAAGTGAACGTGATACAAACTAAATCTACTCGATTTACTGTGGAGAGTCACTTTGAGCTGTGCATGTCTCCACATACATCTCTCCGAATGATAGGTAGAAAAGTGATTACCCAGTCATACACGAGCCCGTGAGTGTTCTGATTCCCGCGAAGATAGTGTTATGTTTCTGCAGTGATCCAGATTCGGGACTTGCAGTTGAATTACTGTTAAAAAAACATCATTTGTTATTATCGCTAAAGCCTTTTGACGATTCTCTGCTTACAAATTTCAAGAAAAAGGCAAGAAAGTATAATTCAAAGCTTAAGAAAGTTCGGGAAGACGAATAGGAAAGCTAACAATTGTTTGATCAGACACTACAGGTCGCAGTCAACTCGGGGTGACTTGGGGAAAGCCAAATACGCCTTGAGAATAGATAGGAGGCATCACAATCTCTCATGTGATGTCCATCTAAATTTTGAGCTTAATTGAATCTAATCCGTATCGCAGAGGCAATGAAAACCATACTAAGTTTTATACCTGACTACAACCTGTTTCTCTATGTCATAATACCACTGAACATGGATCTGTGTGACAGCCTCTTAATCAGTATGATTCCTGTTCGGATCTTTTCTAAAAACATGCAGGGTTCCTTCAAGACTGAAATTTAATCCCGTCCTTTTATTTAACTTTTGTTATGTGTTTTGTCTTATGGTTGGTTTTCATAAACTCTTGGTTACTTGTTTTTTGATCGTTTATCTTTTATTTTATTTAACTTTAAATGATGTTGACTTCAAGCGAAGTTGACTGAAGGGGCGATGTTGTTTAAAAGGGAGAAGTTACCATAACTTCGCCCCTGGGGTTTTCCAAAACTATATAAGGGGCACGATGGTCAAAATTGGTCAAACTCTCTTTCAATAAACCCTCGGCGAACTTGTCTTTTATTAAACCTCTAGTTAACCCTTTTTCTGTTTGCTAACGAGGTACGTTGGTCTGTTTTGAGTCATAATTTCTATATTTTATGTGTTAATCTGGTCAAAACTGTCCGTTATAATTCGGTTTGTTTTGTAAACCCTTGAAGCCGTATTCTAGATCGATTGAAGGTTGCGTTGGGCAGTGCAGGTGATGAGACAGTGGCTGTAGATGAAGACGATGAGTTGGGTGATGATGAGTTGACGTTTAGTGAGATTGAGAAAATCAGGGAACAGACATAGATTGAAAGTGAGTTAGAGAAAGGAGAGATAGTTGATGACGATGTTGAGCACGATATTCCAAGTATTGATGAAGTGAAGATGGGTCAAGATGAAAATGTGACTGTTGATTATGAGTGGGAAGGACAGCCAAGATGGAAAGAAGGCTGTGCTCAGTGGTTCTTCAAGACAAAAAAGCCAGTGGTACCCACAATGTACAAGAAAAGCTACAATATCAAAGGTTACGCTGAGTCAAAGAAAGGTATCATTTGCTGGTTATATGATGAACAGTTGAAGTTGTTTGTGATCAAGCGTTATGATGGGGTTCAGTATTTTAAGAAGGCATTGAGATCGCTCAACACCTTGTCTGAGTGTGAGGTAAAAGATTTGGCTCGTTTGAGATTGATAAACAGAAGTAATGATAAATTTGCAAGCTGGGTAGGGAAGATTGTGTGGAAGGAGAGTATTAAAGACAAAAATTTTGAGTTACTAAAGCCTCAGAAGGGGAAGCTAGTTGAAGATAAGGAATGTGGCATGCGGGCTGATGGTAAGTCCTGGATGGTGATGAAATACAAGCCAATTCGGTGTTTGAAAGAGGTTCCGATGAAGCTTATGCCCAAGGATGTATTGAAGGATCTCAAGTGGTGGTATGTTGATTGTCAGACTGCTGAAGCCGTGATGGAAGATGAAGATGAACAGGAGATTCTGAGAGTGTATGATCCAATGCACTTTGTTAACTTGTCTCAAGCTGATTTGCAGGTACTTAATGATAAGAAGATTTTCTACATTCCTGCGTGGAAAGACGAAGCAAAGAAGTACTAGAGGGTAGTCTCTATCTGTGTAAGACAGGGAGTTCATGCTTGAAGACGGATGGTGCATGCTTTTTGGATTACAGGACACGAGAAAGATGTTAGAGATATGAAGCTACTGCCAAGGGGGAGTCTGTTGGTGCATGGTGCCAGTAGTTCATTTATCTCGTGTTTATTTGTGTCTGTAATCGTTTATTTTGTTCTTGTTGAACTTGTTTGGTTTACTTTGTAGTTTAGCGAACTTGTGTATGAGCGAAGTTAGGACAACTTCGCCTAGCCTGTTAGGCGAAGTTGTCGTTGTATTAATATTCTAACTTCGGCTCATTTGACAGGAGTTGGACGGCTGGTTTTGTGACACTCTCGTGTTACGTCTTTGGTTTCTTGTTTATTACCTTGTCAATGTAACAAGTATTCTCTTATATACTCGTGTGTTTGCGTGTGATTTACGTATTCATCATCTTAGCACTCGTATCGTATACGTAGGGGATTCCGCACCCTCGTGTTACGAGATACTCCTGTGTAGATCCGGCTAGGAACCTTCATTTGTGTTGATGTTTCAGGTTGGCTTTAGGTTAAGGTTTGGGTTGGGGATTGGGTGATTTGATCTTGTGGTGACACAGGTGGTGTTGGTATAGGTTGGTCAATGGGTAAAGGTTGGTGTGGTGGTGTTTGTTGTGGCTGTTCTAGAACTATTTGATGCTCCCCCTGAGGCTGTGCAACGACCTCAAGATTTACATTTTCGCCTCCCAAATTTGCAACAACATCCACATTCCCATCATTATCATTACCTCCATCACCATCCGAACTGTCATCATCACCATCATTCTCACCATATCCTCCAGCAACTTCCTCATCTTCAGATAACACGACATGAAGTTGAGGAATCAAAATGTCATCAATCATCAACCAAGGCAGCTCCTCAAACACCTGCTCTAGATCAAATCTGCTAGTGCTAGCCAGATTTTCTATTCTCTTGAATGTATCAGGATTTTGCAGAGTGTGTGTGATTCCTGTAGTTGGTAAGTTATCCAACTCTTGATTGAAAATAATTTGCAGGAATCTTGGATATGCCAGAAACTTCTGCTTGATTGGCTTTTCCAAATTTTTCACTAATCCCTCAAATATCATTCGTGAAAAGTTGAAAGGATAGCTAAATAATACTACAACGTGGCATTTTCCAAGTCTCTGCACATGAGGGTCCATGACCCTTTCCTCGGTGCAAACCCCTGTATTATATGATGAATCAAAAATCTGTACAGGGTAGGGAACATGCCCTTCTGGAATTGCCCGTCTTTAGTGTTTCATTGATAACCCATACACTTGACAAATATCTTGTACAGTTGAGCAGTTGTAAGATGAATCGGATTAGGGTTATTGTCATTCAACTGTAGACATCTTCTAATCACCGCCTCGTCCACCCGTATATCTTGATTAGCAACATTGGCTTCGATCCATCGTTCATTCGCATCTTCCATCAACGTTGTCGAGTTCCAGAAATCCAAAGAGTGGTTCAGGTATTACAGGATTCTCTGTTAGAGCAAACCGGATATTGGATCGTTCCAACCATTGTATAATTGGGGCAATTTCTTCGTTGTTTGGTGTGACTTGCAAAAGAGCGCACATGTTGTGATTTTGCTCAAAGAAGTATCTCGGAACTTCTTCGTCTGCCATGTCTGAAAATCACAAACAAATATATTCACAATAAAATTAGTCATAAAGTTCATCACTTTAAGCAATTTCAAGGTATAAAATTGAAGAAGAATGGATAGAAATGTCATTAAGAACCTGTTCTTCGACAAATTTAAAACCTACACAAAAAACAGAGAGTTGGTGAAAGTACATAATCAAAGTTCATAATCATTAAATCGTGATCGGAAAACATATTATTAATGCTTACCGAGTCGGAATTAGAGGGTGGTAAAGTTAGGGTTTGGATTAAAGCGAATGCGATGAGTCGGTTAGGCTTTCTTAGAGTAAGCAGTGGAAGCAGAGAGAGAGGGGGAAAATAATGTTGAAAAATATCTCTCACTCCCTCTTATATACCTTTTGAAAGTGGGTTTTAAATGCATTTTTTCGTGTAGTGAGTTATTAGCTGTCAACATTTAAAGCGAATGCATTTTAAGCATTTTTTCGTGTAGTGAGTTTTAAATGCATTTTTTCGTGTAGTGAGTTATACCATTGTATAATTGGGGCAATTTCTTCGTTGTTTGGTGTGACTTGCAAAAGAGCGCACATGTTGTGATTTTGCTCAAAGAAGTATCTCGGAACTTCTTCGTCTGCCATGTCTGAAAATCACAAACAAATATATTCACAATAAAATTAGTCATAAAGTTCATCACTTTAAGCAATTTCAAGGTATAAAATTGAAGAAGAATGGATAGAAATGTCATTAAGAACCTGTTCTTCGACAAATTTAAAACCTACACAAAAAACAGAGAGTTGGTGAAAGTACATAATCAAAGTTCATAATCATTAAATCGTGATCGGAAAACATATTATTAATGCTTACCGAGTCGGAATTAGAGGGTGGTAAAGTTAGGGTTTGGATTAAAGCGAATGCGATGAGTCGGTTAGGCTTTCTTAGAGTAAGCAGTGGAAGCAGAGAGAGAGGGGGAAAATAATGTTGAAAAATATCTCTCACTCCCTCTTATATACCTTTTGAAAGTGGGTTTTAAATGCATTTTTTCGTGTAGTGAGTTATTAGCTGTCAACATTTAAAACTTATCCATTTAAATTTTATCAGATAAAGTTCAAGTGTCAAACCTTGCCCGGTATGAAATTTACAAGTTTTGCCCGGTACCTTCCACTTACTAAGCTTGCTCGGTCAAGATAAATAATTTAAAGTCAAGTGATAATGAAGAAAGCTTACCCGAAATACCAGTCTTGAGAACCCAATCACAAGAGAATTAATCAAGTATGAAATATCAAATAAGCATCCTTGCTAGGAATCAATTAAGATACCCATATGTATTTCTCAAATTTAAATTAAAAAGCTTAATCTATCATAAACCCTATCAGAATAAGAAACACATTCAATCAAGCATACTTTGACGTAAAGTTTGCCCGAACAACCTTCCTAAGAGTAGTGTGCCCGAACAGCCTTCCTATGAAAAGTATACCCGAACAACCTTTATAGAGTACAAAGTATGCCCGGAAAAAGATATCTAGCAGACAATGTACTCGGAAAGTCATTTGGAATTACCAAGTATATTGAGGGAACAAAGTGTGCCCGGAAAGCAAGGTCTGCCCGGAAACACTTGTAATATCAAAGAAATCATAATCTCATCAAACACATAGCTTGCCCGGAATGAACTAAACATTAAAACACCCAAGTGTGCTAGAAAGTCTAATATCACTAGAGCTTGCTCGGTACATCACGCAGCATATAGTATGCAAAGCTTGCCCGGAACAAGAAATATCTTGTTGAAAGCTTGCTTGTTCACATATTCATAGACTTCAAGCTTGCTCGGGAATTTAGTACATTAAGTGTACTCTACCCGGAAAGTGTAAATACTTTAAAGCATGCCCGAAAATCATAAACTTAGTCCAAAATGACTAAGCTTGCTCGGAAAGGTTATAAAACATCACACCTTGCCCGAAAATACATAATCAAATGTTTTGTGCCCGGGAAGGTTTGAAAACATCAAACCTTGCCCGAAAATACATATTCAACCTTTTGAAGGCAAAATTCATCTCTTTTTGACTTAAATCAATTATCAACTGTACTTTTCATTAAAGATTATTGTTTTAAGAGCAAATGGTGCATTTAGAGATCAAATTTCAGTCTTTGTTCCTTTCAAAACAATTTCTTTCTTTTGCTGAAAAGATCTCAATAATGGGATCATATTGACTAAGTAGCTTTCTCAATACTTCATTCTCAGCATTATTATGAAAATTAGACAAGTCAACAGCAGGTCTAGACTTAACATGAATTTAATCTCTTTGGTGATATGATTTAATTTCATTTAATATGCATGATTCTTAATGGATAACACATGATGTTTTATGATGCTCCTTATCTAATCTCAAGCCTTATTTGACTTTCTCCAGATCACCCCAATTTGACTTTGACCCCCTGGATTTGGTCAAAACTTTAAATGACAGAACAATTTTTGTAGAGAATTTTGAGATTTTTCTTTTCAAATTTTCAAACATATGTGAGGTTGAACATTGGACTTACATGCCACGCCTTTCGGACTTACAGGCCTTTCATTCAGGATGTTAAAAGGACATATATGATTGCCTCAACCCCTGTAGTTCTAGAATTAACCCTCATGTTTGCATTTTCTAAAAAATGTTTTGTGAACATCAATCAGCTTTTGGTTGATAAAATATTTAAAAGTATGATGTTCACTGTTGTTTTGTGTCATTCTTTTAAATCAGACATTTCATTTTGGTGAGCAAAAACCAACAGGCTTGTGTATGACTAGATAATCACTTTTCTGCCTATCATTTGGAAAGATATATATAGGAACATGCATAGACATCAATGTAACTGCACATAAGATATAGCAGTTTCTTTATGTTTATATCACCTTAGATTTTACACATCGTGAGAAAGCAACCATACATGTTAATGACTATACTTAGTGCCCTTTTGGCCTATTAAATCCATATGATTGGCTAAGTAGTCAATGTACTATTGTTTCCCATTAAAATTCAGTATAATATTCAGTCACCCCAATTTCTCTTAATTGAAGGATAAATGGCTATCCTATTTGATCACAAGTGATTAACAGGACCAAACATACATGTGAACATATGTCCTTTCAAGGTCAGAGTTATTAACATAGTTTTTAGTGAAGGAATAGAAAACAAGTTATAATTGCCCCAAATGCTTTCAGTATTCTGGTTAATGGCTATCCTTTAAATCTATGCAGATCAAAGGACCAAACATACATGTGTGTATGTCCTTCCAACTGGGCAAATGACATAATTTTCAGCAAGAATAACTACTTAAGACTTTTCATTGAAAATTCTTTTAAGCTTCTTTAAAGCTTTAATTGAATAGTATTATCATATCTCAGCACCATTAACAACTTGCTCATGTTTTAACCGAAATAAAGTGATTATGCAAAATTCATTTGAGCATTTAATTTTGACATAAAAACATATTTTGACACAAACAGTTGTAACATATTCAAATCTTAATCATAAAGAACATCATCAAAACAAGCAGACATTACTAACATTCATAGTCTAGCCTATCCTAATAATATCACATGATCAGATAACACACATAAACAAACATTTTATCATGACATCAGACAAGCAGGTAATCAGTTTAGACAATTCAAACTACTTATCATAATATCAAAACAGTTAACTAACAAGCAATTATAAGCATCAATGACACCTAAGTTGCACAAATGATCACTAAAGAACATATCAGTTAACACAAAACAAGTAACATATGCAAACATATTCAATCAACATTCAGTGTGTGACCTCAAACTATATAATTAATTAGCATATAGAGACACACACTAAGCACACATCCTCAATCAGACCTCATCTGAGTTGATCATCTCCAGGGCTTTCAAAAGAAAGTTGAATCTGGTTCTGTCAAGTGGCTTGGTGAATAGGTCAGCCAAGTTGTCACTTGTATCAACTCTTTTCATCTCAATCAAACCTTTTTCACTGCAATCTCTTATGAAGTGATGTCTGATTTCAATTTGCTTAGTCTTTGAATGTTGAACTGGATTTTTAACAGTAAAATATGCAGCAGTATTATAAATAAGAATAGGAGTGTTCAGAAAATTCAAACCATAGTCCAGTATTTGCATCTGAATCCAGAGAACTTGGGCCCAGCAAGCAGACGCAACAATGTATTCAGCTTCTGCAGTTGATATGGACACAGTGGTCTGCTTCTTGCATTGCCATGACACCAGCCTGTCTCCCAGAAATTGACATCCACCTGAGGTTGACTTCCTGCTCTTGTTACATCCATCATAATCACTGTCTGTGTAGGCTATCAAATCAAAAGACTGGTTCTTTGGATACTAAATCCCCGAGTATTGTCTTCCCTTCAAATATCTAAAAATTCTCTTGACTGCATTCATGTGAGAAATTTTTGGACATGACTGGAATCTTGCACATACACAAACAGCATACATAATGTCAGGTCTTGTAGCAGTTAGGTACATCAGGGATCCAATTTTGGCTCTATATTCATTTTCATCAACAGGCTCCCCCTTTTCATCAGCTATCATCTTTTTTTTTGTGTCCATTGGAGTTGAAGCAGTTTTGAGTTCATGACATTTGAACTTATCCAAGATGTCCTGCACATACTTAGTTTGGTGAATGAATATCTCATCAGCTTTCTGTTGAACTTGCAATCCCAGAAAGAAGTTCATCTCTCCCATAGAGCTCATGATGTATTTGGATTTCATTACCCCTTAAAACTCCATACACAGTTGTCCATTGGTTGACCCAAAGATGATATCATCTACATAGACTTGTACCAGTAGCAAACCTGATCCCTTTCTTTTGTAGAAGAGTGTCTTGTCAATGGCTCCCCTTTGGAAACCATTTTCAAGAAAATGGTTTGACAACTCATAATACCATGTTCTAGGAGCCTGATGCAATCCATATAGGGCTTTATTTAGCTTATACACCCTGTTTGGATAAATTGGATCCTCAAAACCTGGTGGTTGAGTAACATACACCTCTTCATCAATCTTTCCATTTAGGAATGCAGACTTGACATCAAGCTGGAATACCCTAATGTTATTTGAGGCAGCATTTGAAAGAAAAATCCTAATAGCCTCAAGTCTTGCAACTGGTGCAAAGACTTCCTCAAAGTTTATTCCTTCTTCTTGAAGGCATCCCAGTGCCACAAGCCTAGCTTTATTCTTAATCACTATGCCCCTCTCATCCCTTTTGTTTCTAAAAACCCATTTAGTTCCAATTGCATGCCTGTTTCTTGGCCTATCAACAAGATCCCAAACATGTAGATCTCTGAACTGTGCCAACTCCTCTTGCATAGCTTCTACCCAACTGTTGTACTTAAGAGCTTGAACAATGTTCTTTGGTTCTATTTGGGATAGAAAGCAGGGATACAAATAGATGTTTGCAGATTCAGACTGACTGCTTGTAACTCTTTCATACACATTTCCAATGATGTTTTCAAAAGGATGATTCTTTTCAACTTAAGGGGTTTGAACTATCATATCTGCAGACATATTTGTGTCAAGATTTGATTCATTGAGTTCTGGTTCCTCAATGAACAATTCTGTTTCAGAATCATGAAATTCTGGTGCTTCTTCAGTATTTTGTCTTGAAGTGGATGCACCATCATTTCCTATATTCAACCTCTCAAACAGGTCTTGAAATCTTGCTATTGTTACAACTTCTTCTTCATCTGTTTGGTTGCTTGGGTTTCCTTCATCCTAAACTTGATTATTATGCACTTCTTGATTGTCCTGATTGACATCTGCATGATCTTGTTCTGGACTGTGATTGTTCTCTAGATCAATATCTTGAACTTGTTCAACAATATCACTTGAGGGATCCTTTACAAATGTATACTCCCTTTCTTGACTAGAAACCTTCTTCCATAACTTTTCCAAGTCCAATGTTTTCTTCTTTTTCTCTTCAATCACATTGTTCTTATAGAATGAGTCATCAAAGTCTTCAGGATAAATCTTGAAATAGCTTATCAATTTCTCATGATCAAATAGCCATGCTGCACCATCAACTGTGTTGAACTGATTTTCATTAAAGATAATATCAGATGATTCAATAACACTCATATGGTCTTTCACATCTACTCTGTATGCTTTTGAGTGTGTAGAATAACCAACAAAGAAGAAATCCAAGGATTTTGTTTGAAACTTGTTCAAGTAATCCCTGGTGTTCAGAAGAAAACATTTATATCCAAAAGGCTTGAAAAACTTGATGTAAGGCTTTCTATTATAGAAAATTTCATATGGTGTCTTGTTATGCCTTTTGTTGGTAAGTACTCTATTCTGAACATAGCATGCAGTATTAATGACTTCAGCCCAAAATGTAACTGGTAGATTTGCATCTGCTAGCATGGTTCTTGCAGCTTCAATAAGTGTCCTGTTTCTTCTTTCTGCAACACCATTTTGTTCAGGAGTTTTAAGAGCTGAGAATTGCTGAAATATTCCCTTTTCTGTGCAAAATTCTTCCATGACTCCATTTTTGAACTCAGTACCATTATCACTTCTCATCATTTTAACCTTCTTATTCAGTTTGTTCTCAATCATTGTCACACAGCCCTTAATCAACTCTGCAGTCTCATCTTTTGTACTTAGGAAATAGAACCAAGTATATCTTGAGTAATCATCAATGATCACAAGACAATATATTTTCTTTCCTATACTTGGCACACTCACAGGACCAAAAAGATCCATGTGAAGTAATTCAAGTGCTTGATCAATTGAGTTGATGAGCTTTGTCATATCAGAGGATTTGTGTTGCTTGCCTTTCTGACATGAACTACAATGATCTTCCAATTTGAACTCTCTTGTGGGTAAGCCAATGACATGCTCACCTTTCACAAGTCTGTTCATGTTCTTCAGATTCACATGACATAATTTCCTGTGCCACAGTTTTGACTCATTTTCAGTGGCTTTGGAAACAAAACATGTACCACCCCTCGAAACAGCTTCTTTCATATTAAGCTCATATAGGTTGTCATTTCTTGGGGCCATCATCATAATAATTTCAGGTAGGATTACAAATTCAGGTTTTAAGATGAAACAGTGTGATTCATCAAAACCAACTTTGTAACCCTTATAACACATTTGTGATATGCTTAGCAGATTATACTGGAGACCTTCAACGTGAAACACATTGTCAAATGAAACCTTTCCATTTGTTAAAATTCCCTTTCCAACAATATTTCCACCATTCTTATCACTTCCAAATGCCACAGGGCCTTCAAACTTTTCTTCATAGTTAACAAGTGACCTCCTGTCACAAGTCATGTGCCTAGAACATCCACTGTCCATGTACCATATTTCATTAAGTGGAGTGAACTATTCCTGCACAAAAGAAAGAATTTGATTAGTTGAGTGACGAAGTGCAAGCTATCTCAACTTTCAGCTCATCAATTTCAATTTCAGTGGCAGCATTTGAAGTGAGTGTTGTTGGTTCAGGATCTTCATGAGTGACTTCAATATTGTCTGAATTATCAGTTTCATATCCACACTCTCTTGATGTTTTAACATGAGGTTGTGCATTGGGATTCTTCTGGTGCAATGTCATACTCTTGAACTATATAGTCTCTCTTTTCTGAGTAATCTCTTACATCAGCAACTTTATCCACCTTATCCTCAACCTTAGGTTTCCAAAGGAATCCATGAGGTTCATAACCATGTTTCAACAAAAACTTCTCATCTCCTGTAAGTTCAGTTGGTTTCTTTCTAGGAAAGACACTTCTGATCTTTGTCTTCTCACCTCTTGGTGATCCTTAAGAGCCATCAGACTTGGCTGATTGTGTGTCTTGTTTGGGACTAATTCTCAAGGGCTGAAAGTTCTTTTTGACTGCTTTCTCATGCTTCTTAGGAGATCTGCTCCTTTTAGCTTGTTCAGCCACATGCTTCTTTGTCTTTTCAGCAGTTTTCTTTTCTTTCTTGGTCTCTGCTGATGGTTTCAAGCTGTCTTCACTCACTGCTTCCTTTTCACACACCTTTCCCTTTCCTAGGTATGCTTCATACTTTTGCTTGTACAGAATAAAGTCTTGTCCATACTTTTTCTCATCTGGGACATGGAAGGGCTTGAAGTTGAGTCTATCATTGCAGGTGTCCGTGTGATGGCCATACTCATCACATTTCTTGCACCACACTTTTCGTTTGAATTTTTCATGTTCAGTTCCCTTTTTAAACCTTTCACTTGGTCTTGGTGGATCAACCCCAAGTGTCTTCTGAGTCTTCGGACCATCAAAGTTAATTGAGAAAGGAACAAATTCCTCTATCTTGATATCTTTTCTCTCAACCTTTCCCTTGACAAAGACAATTTTCTTCATAATCATTGGTTCTTCATCTAGACTTCCTTTGTGCCTTGACTGTCTCTTTTCATATTCTTCCATGGTTTCCACTTCCCCAACATCCAATATTTCATGACTTGAAAATACTGGGTATACTGGAATGAAGTTCTCTTATTCCACTGTCTCAGTAAGTTTCTTCTTACTGTTTTCTTTGATTCTTTGCAGTATATTCTTGCTTGGAGGTCTTACTGCATTATAGCTGACTTTTGACTTTTCACAAATGTCAAATGACACATGTTCTTTTCTAATTCTTTCATTTACTTTCTTCATCTTTGGAGTTATGGGTGGTAGTTGTGGCAGTTTTTCAATTGACTTTGGTTTCTTATACCTTCTCCCTCTTTCAGTAGCTTTAATTTCTTCATCAGTGATTTGATCACTCAGATCACTCAAGTCATCAGCATTTAAATCATCAGAGTCAAAGTCATCTTCAGAGACTTGGACTCCAATTGACTTGTCTTCTTTCACTTATTCCTTGACCACAAATTCACCTTCTTCATTCACCTCAACATTCTTGTACAAATCAACAAATTCTTCTTTGTCTTGAAAGACATTTCTGAATTGTTGTAGATATGCATCTCTTTTCTCTTTATCTACTTTTGGCATAAAGTTGTTGTTGAATGGTGGTGGAACTGCTTTGTATTTATCTTTCTTACTTACTTGGTTTAGAATACCACATATGTTTCCTGTGGAAACCAAGTTCTTCAAAAATTCATTCTCAACTTGCAGTTTTATGCTCTGCACCTTTTCTTCAACAATCATCTTCTTTAACCCATCAATCTCAGTGATGTATCTTTTCTGAGCTCTGTAACTGCTTATGCAGTCATCTTCGAAACTTTTAATCTTTTCTTCACTTATCAGCTCACTAGCCTCATATCCATTGATAATACTTTGCTTCCTAAAACACTCACTTTCCAGCTTGCCTACTTTTGTTTTTAGTTCAATGATAGTTTCATTTAAATCAACAATAGGAGCAGAGTGTACCTGAGATGATGATCCAGCTTCTCTTTCAATCAAGGTCATAAATGCCACATTTGTTCTCTTGATGTCATCAGCAGTGTCTTCTTCATGATTGCTCCAATCAAAATTACCCTCAAGCTGTGTGGTTACAGCCACATTCCCTTAATTTCTGGGTTGATTTTGATTGGTTTGGACTGAGTTGTTTGGAATAATTTGAAGGTTTTGATTGTTGTTTCTTTAAATGTTTTGATTCTGAGGCACAACCTGATTATGATTGTTCATTTGAGGCTGTTGAAAGTTATTGAAGTTGGAATTGTAGTTGTTGAAGTTGTTGTTGTTGGGATTGTTGTTTCTCTGCTGGTTCTGTTGGTATTGAAGTTGTTGATTTCTTGACTGGTTTTGGTACTGGTTCATCTGAAAATTTCTTGGCATGTTACATTCTCTAGCAAAATGACCAGGCTGTTGGCAGTTTTAGAAAATGGCTTTTAACTTATCAAAACCAATTCTTTCATTAGGCCCTGATAGAAGTGATCTACCAGTCCTGTTGTACAACCTCTTGCTTCTAAGAGCCAACATGGCTGCTTGCCATTTCAAATCCATGTCTTCCAAATCATCAGCATCTATCTGCTCAAGGTCATCCTGGATGACACTGGTATGAATAAAATTCTTTGCTACAAAAGCATTGTATGATTCTGTAAACATGGAGAGTAAAGCCTGTGTTTCACTTCCTTGGTCACTTCCTCCACCAGTGTAAGGTACATGTCCACTAGCCATTGAGGCAGAATCAGTATCATCCATCAGTTGGACATTGAACCTTTGCTGGTTTCCATGATGACTTGTACTACCACCAATAAAAGATTTAGGTGTATCAACACCATGCTCAACTGGTTCTTCTATGATGGGAATCCGTTGTTGGTTTTTGGTTGACAAGTTGCTCATTGGTGCAATGAGAGCATTAGTGACCTAGAAACATGGCTTCTCTTCTTTGATCATTTCATTTTCAATCATTTCAATTTCAGCAGCCTGAAGAAAGCACACTACATCATCCACTTTCAAATAATTGAAATTGGGCTTTTGGAGGATGAATTTGCAGGCAGTGTACCATTCCTTAGGCATTGAGTTAAGCAGCTTGGTATTCAAGTCAAAATCAGTCATGACATAATCAGTGGTTCTTAGCTCATTCACAATTGCTATGAATCTTTCCAGGATTGACTTCAATCTCTCTCCATCTTTGTATTTAAATCTCTCTAGCTGTTGCTTGAGTCTTTGCTTTTTGATGTTCTTTAATTCAGTGTTTCCCTCAAACATTTCAAGGATTGCATCATACATAGCCTTAGCTGTGGTGTGATGTGAAACCTTGGTCAATATTTCCCATGACAGACCTAGATTTATCATGGCTAAGGCCCTGTCATCCACCTTCCTCAATCTTCACGCACAGCTGCAGTTGCAGTTGCATTTGCACCCTCATTGGTGTCTCGTGGACCAGTCTTAATTGAGTTCCACATATCCACATCATTATAGCAAACTGTTGCTTCAAATTAGACCTTCCATTTTGTAAAGTTTATATGTCCATAAAGTCTTAATCTTATTAGTAGACACCTCTTGTTCTTCGTAACCAGACATTTTGAAAAACAAAATCAGTTAATTTGAAAAGACAAGTTTTAAAACAATCAGATCTGATGACTCTGGTGTGATTTGAACAAGATTTAGAAATAAAAATTTAAACTTTAATTGAAATAAGGAAGAGAAAACACCGGAAAATTGTAGATCTAGATGAAAATGAAGAACAGAGCAGCTGACGTCACTCTTTAATGGAACAGTGTTCTGCTTACGTCATTCTTCAGATATTCAATCAGCAAAAAGTTTCTTACTAAAATAGCAGTGACCATCTCTGATACCACTTGTCAGGTCCCCAGTTGTTGGTAGATCATTAACAAATCAAGTCATAACTCACACAAATAACTGTGTTGACAAAGGAGTTAATGACGGGTTGCTAATTTTTTAGAAAGAAAACCGTTTGTTAATGGCGGAATCAATAACAAACAGTGTAATGGCTGAACGATTAATCAAAGGTAACTAACACACAAGATTCACTCAAAAGATTTCCATTTATATAATATAAATCATACAAACGATAATCTATCTAGGGTTTCTTGATGGGAAAGTTATATCCGTACGATTCTAGGAACAGTCGTCACTCACAAATATTCTTTCACAATTAATGAGCCTCGCTTTCAGCCGCTGTTCGGAGGTGTGCCCTAAATATTCCTTTTATAGGCCTGACACCTCCTAACAACTGTCATTCCTTCTAGAAACCCTAAATAAATAATACATATTCAAATTACATATTCAAAACTATGTTAAGTGTAAAACAAGTCTTCCGGGTAGGCTTTGTAGAAGTAAACTTTTCCGAGTAGACTTTATGCTCTGCCTTCCTTGTTAGACTTGGTAACCTTGAAGTGTGTTCGGGAACAGTTTCCGGGTAGACTTTAACTTTCACCGAGTAGACTTCAATCTCCTTGATCTTATCAGACTTTTCCCGGTAAGATCTTACGAGCAACCTTGTTCTTCCATGGTCCCTTAACTCCTTGCTATGAAATAGCTTATTAGCAAAGTGTGCTCGGTAGCACTGTACTGTGCTAGAGTTAAGCCCTGCCCGATGTTACTTGGAAAATATCATTACTCACATCAACTTTACTCGGACCACTATTATTAATGAATAACTTGCCTGGTCTTCCAATCACTTGGTTTCATGAGCTTGGTTAGCCTAGAGCTTACTCGGGGTAAACTTTACTCGGCTATGAAGAACAAATTTGCTTGATATAGTGAACCCTGACCGGTTATTCACTAAAGAAGACTTCTTGAAGATAACCTTGCCTGGTAGGCAAGATATCATGCCCGGCTAAGTAAAACCTTGCTCGGATGTCTCAAGTGTGCCCGGTTCCATACTTAGCGATTTCTGAGGAGGTTGAGAAGATTCCAATCTTCCTTATGATCATTTTTAGGTCAAATCTTGACTCAACATTTGGTGTGGCAACATATTGAAAGTTGGTGGGAGACTTATCCAAATTTTGCCTTTTCTTTGAAGGACAACTTTGAGTTGCACAAATTCATCTCCATTCCAAATGGTAGATAGAACATGCTCCAATCTACAATGATGGCTATTTGTTGGTGCATTTGGGAAGCTAGAAATAAGAGAATTTTTGAAGATGAGAAGATGGATGCTCAAAAGATTGTGGGCCAAATTAAATCCCTTAGTTTCCTTTTTTTAAAGGCTCGGTTGAGAAAGTTATGGGTAGAGTGGAGAAAATGGTTGGAGTTCGATGTAAAATTTTGCTTTTTTGTTTTGTGTTGTTTGTCTTTTGACTCGTCCCTTGCTAGCAGGTTTGTTTTGTTTTTAATGAAAGTTGTCATTGAAAAAAATAACAATAATAACTATCTTGTAGATCTATTGTAACTCAACAAAATTACTAGCGAGAATACCTACCTTCTTTCTCACCACAACTTTAACCTCAACCGATTTTTATAATGGGAATTTTGAAGTTCCATAAAGTTTTTGTTTGTATCGGTCATAGTGGCAGGTGGCTTGATGGGCAAGTAGGGTGGGTTGGATAATGGTTTGTAAATGGGCCGGGCTGAAACTGAAAATGTTGTGGATCTATTTAGTATAGACTTTGGACTATAGCGCAGGTTATGCGTTTTTTTTAACAAAGCAAAATGGCTAACGGCTAAATTCACCATATTGGGAAATACTCGTCGTTTAATCCAGGAAAAATCAACACCTAAGGCTAATGCCCATAAACACTCGCCCGAAGGCTGTTAGGATTAGTGAATAGAGGTGCACAAATCGGTTAACCGGTTAATTTGGTAACCGGTTTTTTTTGGCGGGAAATAACCGGTTAGACCGGTTTTTCGGATAGGGTAGTAACCGGTTTTGACCGGTTAAAGAATCGGTTTTGACCGGTTAGACCGGAACGATTAATCGGTTAATAACCGGTTTTTCATAAAATAATAATTATGAAAATCGGTAAACCGGTTTATTACCGGTTTTGAGATCAAAAATACAAACCGGTTACTAACCGGTGGTTAGGATCGGTTATTAGCCCGTTAGGACTGGACCGGTTACAAAATCGGTTAGAAACCGGATAACCGGTTTCTGTGTGCACCTTTATTGGTGAAGGCCTTTGGGTCGGGTTCGTTGGTTGACAATTAGAAGAGAAAAGGGGCGTCCCGTTTAATTATGAAGGATGACCCTTTTGGAGTTTTCCTGGTCCCTACTCTACTAAACCTAATTGTTATCTATATATACTTAGTCATGTATTGTAATATTTTGTATCATGCTTAATAAAAATACACTAGTTGCAACCCGTGGATGCAGGTCGCCTTGACCGAACCATGTAAAATCTCATGTGTCTTATTTATTGCTTTCGTGTTGTGCGTGTGTATTTGTGTTTCCGCTACATACCAACTCTGATTAAAACCTAACAAAGGCACGACTATGTGGTAAGATCAAAAAGTACAAGACCGGTCCCTAGCATCAAACATATGTACAAACATACAAAGTTATTTTACAACTGTCTATGTTGTACTCCAAAGAAATGTGTCCTGAACGCATCAAACCATAGCATATGCACAAACATACAAAGACATGTCATGACGACCGCGTATCTTGTTGGGAGCCATGATTTGCGGCCGACTAGAAGATAAATTAAAATGGCAGTTTAATTAATTTGAGGCACGGACCATTTATTTAATTATAGCCCGTTCATTTGTTTTCTTGAGGAGAACAAGTTGAAAACCCTAAGTTTATTTCTATATATTCTAACATTGTATCTTGTAATTCCTCACAAGTGAGGCAAAACAATTAAACTATTAACCTAGTTGCAGCATGTTGATAGGTCAGTCAACCAAACGACGTAAAACTCGCGTGTTTATCTTCGTTTAATTTTTCTCTTGTAGTATTGTTCGTGTTTGTGTCTGCGCTTTATAATCGAATCCCTAAGATATCTAAGTTGTACTCTAATAAAGGGATTTAGAGGTGGTAAGTGACAATAAAGGGCATGTGGGTTGGGCAATTGGCATCAATATTTGAGCATTTTTTTCTAAGTGCTAAGAGACAAAGAGTGATCTTCTCCATGTGATAGATTGTGGGATATTAGTGAGAACCTAATGACTCTTCAATATTGTGGGCTGGTTTCACATTAAAAACCTCTCAAATTAAGTTTTGAATTTGTGGATGTAAGTCGTTACCAATAAAGAGTGTTTTTAGGCACCAAAACACTGGTGATTAAGGTTGGTATACTTTGTCTGCTTGCAATTAATATATAAGACAACGCACGCAAATTTAACCCATAGATTATCAGGATTTCTCCAAAATCGTAAACAAAGGTTATGTATTAAAGCTTATAAAGGATGGATTAAATGAATTTTTTTAGTTATTGTCTATTAATTATGTACTAAAGCTTATAGAATGGATTAAAATGATCGAATGCTTGAAATTTCATCATATTTTGTTTTGTTGTCCGCTGTAATGTCTAAAATACTTAATAAGGACCCGATTTGTAGCAACTTTTAGTGTACACTTTGATTTCGACCGTGTATAAATTACCTTTTCTTCTAAAACCAAACAATTTATCACACTAAATTTATGACACAATAATATGAAATTCATTTGAAATACATGATCTTAACTTTAAAGAATAATCAACAACGAGAAAAAAAAAACACACACACACACACGAGAGAAGTAAAAAAAATCTAAGAAAACCTTGAAAAATGCTACCAACCATTATTTTTTTTTTCACTTTTTTTTTATTATAATGTTAGAGTTGTAAAAAAAATTAAGGAATATTAAAAAGAGATATGTTTGCGAAGTTACATATATATAACTTGTATTCTATGTATCTTAGTATATGTATATATGTAACTTTGTGAGTTACATGTTTAAATAAAATAATCTTTTTCACATTTATAACCTTGTAGTTATAATAAATAAAAAATATATATTAAATGGTTGGTTATCCGTTATAGGCTTTCAGTTTTCAGGTAATTTTTTGGTTGAGTATACATCTTATTTTCATTCATTTTCATTACATCTTCATTCTATTCATATTTCTCTCCATAAATTTCTTCCTTTCCATCTGTTCATAGGTCACACACTTATGTATATGCTCTTTTCTGTATAGCATGCGCAAGAAGAAGAAGAAGAAGAAGAAGAAGAAGAAGAAGAAGAAGAAGACAATCCTTGGTTAACATGGTGATGATTGACCATAAGCTATTGTCACTTAGGTGAACCTTATCTAGTTTAGCTAGAAAACAAGCAAAACAAAACAATGCTTACTCAAAAGAGTCCTATGCACTTTTAACGAGCTCACAACTCAATGATGACTTACATCGAATTTTCCTTACAAAAGTTGTAATCACTTACCTTTGTGGCTTAACTCACACTTAATTAAGCCTTTTAGTGAATGGACGTGTATTGGGCCCTAGACTTCTTTAGCATCGGACCCCTACAGTTAAATTTTAAAAGAGCGACTATTTGTCATCACATGCTCTAGTGGAGGTGTATAAATCGGGTTTTTTCTAATACCCGGGTTCGGGTATGGACCGGTTTCAGATATGATCGGGTATTAGAAAATCGGGTATTGAGAGAAATCGGGTAGGGTTTGGGTAGGGTATTGAGGAGAAAAACTCAACCCTATGTACCCGGATAGAGTATGATCGGGTTCGGGTATTGGAACCGGGTATGTGTCCGGGTACGACCGGGTATTAATACCCGGTTTTGAATTTGTAACTTTTTTATACATTTTTAATTTGTTTAAAATTTAAATTTGCTTATTAATGTATAAAAATAATTAAACTATATTACAAGAACCATAAATTCACTTAATTACAAATTATTTACTTAGTAATATGCATTTTACAAAAACTTAAACATAAAAGTTGTGAAGTAAACATAAATATACTATAAAAACTCATGTATTATTTTGGGTATTAGAAAATTGGTATCGGGTATAACCCGGTATCGGGTATAGGATATGACCGGGTCCGGGTATTTACGGGTATAAATCGGGTACGGTTCCGGGTACGGGTATTGACCTCAAATGCATACCCTATTCATACCCTACGGGTAGGGTCGGTTCCGGTTTCGGGAATAGAATACCCGGGTATAAAAAAACCGGTTCCGAGTATTTTTTTTCGGGTCCGGTTCCTGATACGGGTTTTTTTGTGCACCTCTATGCTCTAAGCTAGTGTCATGTCAATATTTGAAAAACATGTATCCAGAATAACATAAGCATTGTTACATAACCGCAATTGATCGATCTTTGTTGTAATATATAATGGGCAGTCGGCTAGGTTATATGTGGGTGATACTTTCATTAAATCCACCACTAGGGTTCAACAGGGGGACCCTCTTGGGCCTCTCCTTTTTGCCTTAGCTTTGCACCCACTTGTTCACCAAATCAGAGATCGGTGCAAGCTTCTCTTTCATGCTTGGTACTTGGATGATGGCACGATTATCGGGGATACTAGAGAGGTAGCCAAAGCATTAGATATTATCAGGTCTGAGGGGCCTCGTTTGGGTCTTGAATTAAACGTTAAGAAAACAGAGTTATTTTGGCCAACATGCAATGGGGTGAAGGCACAGGAGGGGTTGTTCCCTTGCGGGATTGGAAGGCCGGTGCTTGGCGTGAAACTCCTTGGTGGTGCTGTAAGCCAGGATGCGGGGTTTATCAGCAGTTTGGCTATGAAAAGGGCATCTAGCGCTGTGGAACTGATGAGCTGTCTCCCAAGACTTCGGGATCCTCAATGCGAGCTTCTTTTGCTTCGCTCATGTATGGGAGTCGCCAAGCTTTTGTTCGGTTTGAGAACATGCCAACCTATGTATGTGGGGGAAGCTGTTTCTATATTTGACAATGGTCTTCGGAGGGCGATTGAGGACATCGTGGTTTGTGGAGGTCCGTTCTTTGGGGATCTCCAATGGAGGTTGGCATCACTTCCGATCCGTTATGGGGGGTTGGGTCTCTGTTCGGCCGAGGATGTATCTACATATGCTTTTGTGGCTTCGAGAGCACAGTCGTGGTGTTTGCAAGACCATATTCTTCGGGGTTGTGATATTTATGGGTTGGACTCTGATTATGGGTGTGCGATGGATCGTTTGCGTACTTCACTTCCAGATTTTGATCTTAGCGGGTTCTCTAATAAGGACACCGCCCCCCCTAAAGCCCAACATGTTGTGGCGAGTGCCTTATTTAGTGGAATCGTCAAGAGTTTAGAAGTGAAGTTTGATCTATCCCCTCGCCAAAAGGCGGTGTTTGAATGCCTTCGGGCTCCTCGGGCTCAGGATTTTCTAACGGCCATCCCCATTGAAGGATTAGGCCAACGTATGTCGGGTTTGGAGTATCGGGCTATCCTTAAGTACCGGTTAATGATCCCTATGTTCCCGACGGATGAACCTTGCCCAATTTGTCGTAAGTTCTGTTTGGATTCTTTTGGTGACCATGCGGTGCATTGCAAAGAATTGCCTGGCTTTAAATACAGACATGATCTGGTTAGGGATGTTCTGTGTGATGTTCTTAAACAGGCAGGGATTTCTGCTAAAAAGGAGGCCCCTGTTAACTTTCTCACGGATCCTATTGAAGGGAGGTCTACTTTACGACCAGCTGATATTCTTGTGTTCGGGTGGGCAGGGGGGAAACACGCCTGTGTGGATCTTACAGGAGTGTCTCCTCTTGTTGGGCTCAGGGACCGTGGGTTTGTTGTGGGTCAGGCTGCGTTGAAGGCTGAATCGGGCAAAGTTGTTAAACACGAGAAAGCTTGTTTAGATAATCAACATGTCTTTCTACCATTTGCCTTTGATACATTTGGGTTTCTGGCTCCAGAGGCTGTGAAATTTTTTAGTAGGGTTCAGCGCGGCGTACACGGAACCTCTTCAGCTTCTAGGTCCCAAAGCTTCGTTTTTAGCAGGATTGGCTTTGCTGTTCAAAAGGGGGTTGCGGCGCAGCTTGTTGCCCGTTTGCCTGCCACTTTATTGTAATCGTTTTATAGTAAATTATATAAAATATATAATCATATTACGGGCTTTTAGGATTCTAATGCGCACAATGGGTCACAATCAACAAATTAAGATCATGTGACCTTGTGTATTTCTATTAATTTTATCTTTATTTTGTGTTAAGCTCTTGAATCAATTACTAGATAGCATATCTGATGCGTTACGCTGGGCGGAATGTTTTATTATTATATTACACATTATGAGTAATTAATAAGTTTTAGCTGCATTTATATATTGTTGTAGGAGTTACCATCATGTATATTTTTCAATTTATCCATTTGTTACATGAGTTACTAGGTTATTGGTCCGTGTACAGCACGGGTGGAAATATAAAAATCGTCAACTAAAGACATATAATTTAAGATGATAAAAGTTTGTTTTGTATGCTTATTAAGAGAATTATTTGATATAATTGCAATTCATATTCGTATGCAAATAAAGTACTTAAAACATAAACTTACAAAAAAGAAGATTCATAGTACATTGTTTGGAAACATTTCTTAATAAACAGTTATCTTGTTTGTAACTTTACTTCCTTATTCAAAATAAGTGTTTTAATACAATATTTGTTCTTCATTCTTGATAAAGAAACATATGATTGACCATAAGTAAAAACGGGTCTCTCATATATATTTCAACTCTTGCTAGAGATATGCTTTGAATTGTTACAATTATATCGCGCTTATCAATTGTATCACCAATATCACCAACGATTAACGCTGCAACTTCAGAAGTTTTTGGCATGTTGTAAGTCCTTACATATTTTTGCTTTGTTCCAATAAAACGCAAGTTTATTCCATACCGAAATCGTTTTCAAAACAATCCCCTACCATCCGGTATCCTTGAACTAAATGATTTTGAGAATCCAACAATGTCTTTAAGTAATTAATTATTTCTTTATCAAACATTTCCGAAATTGATCAGAGTCGTTGCGCAAGAAAATGGTTAAGTGTTAAAAATAATTTAATTAAATTACTTATAATTTAGATTTTTCATAAAAAAATATTAACAATAATAAATGTTGTTAAGTACTGAAAAACGGCTCGTCTATTTGATTTTTCATTTTCAGTATCATAAATGTACAGTTGGGGGAACTTGGTTTTTGTCAAAGGATAGGAAGAAGAGTTCCCAAAGAATGGTAGTTCTCTCTGCCAAGTCTAAAGGTGTGTGACGCATTTCCAGTATTAACAGAATTATCAATCTTGCCACTGATTAAAGTTAAAAAAAATACATTAAATTATAGTGTCTAATGTTTTTCTAAAAGAGCTTGTTGGTACATCACGACCAAGAAAAGGTTTTATGTAACTCATTGGTGATGACTTTAACTTTGGAAATTTCACTTCTCCGTTACTACAACAAAGTGAGTATGTTGTATTTCTATTCTTTCGTTTGCCTCTATTAGACTCAGCTTTCTATAAATAAGGATTGCATATTCCACACATGAACGTCTTGATTTTTGCAGACCGTGCTCCACCCCGGCGAACTCATGCGGTTCTTACATGCCTAGAGGTATCACCGTGATCAAAGTAGGATGTTAAAGCCAAATCAGTAACAGTATAGATTAGATATATATTGTATGAAATACTACTTTATAATTAGTGACAACATTTGTTTTTAATGTTTTAAAAGTGCCTTTTGATATTCCTTTGAAAACGTTGAGACAATCATCTGTAACATAAATTGATTCACATATGTAAATGTTAGCCATGTGTATGAGTGAAACTACATGTTTAAAAGATAGACAAAATGACAAAATTAGTCCTTTAGGTTTGCACGTTTTTTCATTGGTTGTCCTTTAACAAACTTAATGACAAAGAACATCCTTTAAGTTTCAAATCTCTATCATGTTACGTCCTTTGTCACTAACAAAGTTAATTTTTCTTGTTAAATCTGGTCATGTGCCTTGCACATGAGGGTAATTTGGTCATATTTATCTATTTAATAAAAATTACTTTAATCTCTTCACCCACTATCTTCATTCTCTCTCTCTCTCTCTCTCTCTCTCTCTAACATTCAGAACTATCACCTCTACCACCATCACCAACCAGCCACCAAATGCCACCGCCACCACCATCCTTTTCCGCCGCAATCACCACCCATCACCTTCTGTTGCGACCATCAATTTTCGCCGGCAGCAGAAGATTAAAATTGAATAGAGATTTGGGAGGCCACCAAAGATCCAAACCCAAACCCTAAAGCATTTCACTGGTTACAAACCCAAATCCAACCAAACCCAAATCCCTTATTGATTCTTCAATTATTTGCATTGTAGTTGCAAACCTTAATTTTTCTATATCAATCTATGGAGCCGTTGGTGGATGTGCGTGTACTGAATCTGAGCTTGTTTAACCAGTTCATTATTTTAGGGGTTGAGTGGTGGATGGTGGATAAGGGTTTGGTGTGGTTTATTGGGAAGGATGATGTAGAGGGTTTGTGGTGGAGGAGGAGGGAGGTGACGGTGAGGTGTGGAACGGCCGCGACGGCGATGGTGATTTCGAAAACCCGGTGCTGCTACAAGGGGTGTCACTGGGAAACCGAGGGTCACCGGAGCACCTTCTATGCCTTTAAAAAAGATCGTCGGAACTTTCACGTTCGGCTGGCGGCGGGTTCATCTACTCCGGCTATGGTAAGCGTGTGACAATCGTCAATTTCAGGTTAACTCCGTTAACTCAACTCCGTCAATTCAAACTTAAGATCACTAAATCTATAACGCACACTTCATTACATTTAAACTAGGGTTTAAATGACGCTTAACACTTACTACATGTGTAGTCTTTCGGGATTTGCACCGAAACGCAAACGAGTTGACGCAAACGATTGATGAATAAACGAAAAACGTCAAAAAAGTAATTATGTGATAATTATGTGTTAGACCTATGTGTTACGTGATAACATGGTTATGAACATTAACTCAAGATGTAAACTAGTTAGTTAAGTTTGAAAAACAACAATTGAAAGTAGAGGGACTTGAGTGTAACTTGTATGTTTATAAATATATCCTTAACAATCAACCCTAACTCATTATTATTAACCCCACAAGTCCGATCGGCCCCTCCCTCCCTTGCTCCTTGGCTGCCGTCCACTATACACACACCTACAACCCTAAATTCAAGCTTTTGATTGAAGAACTAGGTGCTAGGAAGGTATAATTGATCATCCTTTACATCCTTGTTACTTGATTTTGATGTTTAATGGGTTAATTGAAAACCCTAGCTTGACCGATTTCATGTATGTATAGTTAATATGATTTGTTGTTGATTGGATAATGATTTGATAACTAGATTGAATGTTGTTGCATGTTAATTGTTGTGTCTATGGTTTTAGTTCAAACAAAAACCCTAATCATGTATGTAATGGGTAATTGATGTTCATGGATGGTGTTTATGGAGTCTAGAGTGTTATATGAATGCATGATAGTTCATAGGTTGTTAATATATTGAGTTTGGATGCAAACAGTTTCTGGACAGAATGTGTATATGATGTTTAAGTGAATGTAACGAAGTGTAAACGTGAAAATTGGTTGAGATTATTGGTACTACAGTAAACTAGGTTGAGTCTAGTTTCTATAAAGTATAAACTTGTAATTTTTGGACAAGTAGAATTAACTTTTATGATTTTACAAAAACGTTGTGCAAAGCTGAGCTGTTAGACCTGCTGTTAGGTTGTGTTGTAAATATTATATCTCATGAACTATGAGACCAATTGGGTTGGTTCCACTTCTGGAAGTTGACTTATTGAGTTAGGAACCTAACCCAAGTCGTCTTGCATTTATTGGATTTTTCGTTTAACGGAAATTGCAAATAACATTCTGTTGCGCATGAATTTGACTGTTATGAGTTTGCTGTAATGATTTGATGATTGTGAGAAAACTATGTGGAATAAAAATATAATAAAATATGTTCTGGAAACCTAAGACATATGTGCTTTTGTGATGATTTTTGGTAAACGAATTGAAATGCTATTATTGGTGAAATAGTACAATCTTTCTAGTAGGATTTCTGTCTCGGTGAAACTAGCTGCTGAGTTGTGTAAAAATGCATGAAACATGATACTTGCTATATAATTGTTATGTTTTGACCAAAATACCCTTGCGGGGAATAATTGCTAATTGATTGCCATGATTTGACCAAATTGCCCTCATGGGGAATAATGGCTAGTTAATTGTTATTTGTTGACCAAAATGCCCTTACAGGGAGTAATTGATAGTGAGGTACTTTATGAATATATGACACGTATATGATTGCTTACACATGTAATGTGTCACAAATACGCTGGTTAAAGTCACACACGATTCACAAACGAAACACGAAACATGTTATGTGCATAGGTATTATGTGCCGGGTCTAGAGACTCGATAATATTCCGACACTTAGAAAAATCTCTTTATTGTTTTAGAACGCTAGAGAGAGTTTTTCGGTGACGCGTATCTTGGTGATTTAATTTGGGAAATTCTTCGCAAACATACTCCACAACGCATTTAAGATTTTGTTATAAATTATATATCACTTGTAAAGGCTTAGTGGCAAACGAAACATTTGAAGTCCTACACATCGAACCGGTTAATATTTAGAATAGCGAGTCACTGTTGAGTAGTACTACTGGGTTTGACAAACCCCACCCAACGCTAAACTCGACTGGAGGTCGAGTGGGTGTAATTTTGGCTAACACGTACCATGGTCTGGAGGACCTGGTGACAAGGCACTTAATAAACGAGTCAGCTTCGGTGTCGAACACTTAGTAATACTTGTTGTATAGACTAGCTACCTATCGATATATAATTGACATAACACTATCTGGTAACGCAAAACGTTGTAACGCAAAACGCTGTAACGCAAAACGGTGTAACGCAAAACGCTGTAACGCTGTAACGCAAAATGCTGAACGCAAACGCTAAACGATTTATTTTTATATAACTTGTGAACTCACCAACCTTGTGTTGACACTTTTAGTATGTTATTCTCAGGTAGCTGAGGCGGGCGCGCGGTTTAGGAACATGCATTGCTTGATAAACTTTTAACTATGCAAACTTACTTTTAACTGTTATCATTGGTTTTAAATCGTCCTGCGTGACGTAACATTGTTTCTATGGTTTTACGCTTCGGCACTTATTTTCATTTAAACGTTTTTATGGTTTGATTATAACTGATGATTCCGATCCTGTTAGTTCACACCCTCTGACGGTAAAACTCCGTTAGTGGATTTTGAGGGTGTGACAAATTGGTATCAGAGCCATTGGTTATAGCGAACTAGAAGCTGCATGCATACTAGACTATAACCGCGACGACCCATTAGTTATAATGATACGCACTGCATAGGTTTGTGTAGTCTTGTAATCTTATCTCTTTACCTCTTTCACTCATACGCGCGTGCATACACGGCTTACCTGTAGGAATGTCGACGCCACCCTCATCATCATCCGATTCGATGACGCATGCTTACGGGAAGGAACCGCAGTTACCCACCGCATCGCCACCCCGAGTAGTCCCGGAACTCGAAGCTCCCGCACCGAAGAGGTACCGCCTATCCGGAGGCATATACGAAAACGACGTTAGCTGGGATTGGTACCCTAACATGATCAGGCGTATGGCCTATCGCGAGCAAGTTCCCCCGTTACCTCACCCGAACCATCCTGCTTATCCCAACACCCTACCACCCATAACCGAGCCTGTAGAGCGAGTTCTCGCAGCTGTTGTTTCATGCTTGGAGCGTGACGTGGGTTACATGCGCTATACGAGAGCGAACGTTTCCGGACTGTTAAAAAACGGAACCGAGACTAAGGAGGAGATTGCCCGCATGGCAGCGGCAATGAAGGAAATGCAAGAAGCTAGTGATCAACAAATGAAGATTATGGGGAAGATGCAAGCCGAGATGATAGACTTGCAAGAGCAACTCCAGGTAGCAAGGACCCGAACCGAGATAGCTCTAGAGCGTTGCGATGTCTTACAAATGCAACTTGCTCAGAACACAGCCGAACCTGAGGAAGAGCCTGAGGCCGAGCCTGAGGCAGAGCCTGAAGAAGATCCCGAGGAAGATCCCGAGGAGGAACCCGAAGAAGAACCGGAGGAAGAACCGGCTGAGGAGGAGGCACACTCAGAGGTGTCCTCAGACGATGACATCTAGTGATGATGACACTTAGATGGAGGGGTTGTCTCCATCCGAACTATTATTTTTCTATGATATTAAGGATTGATTGGAAATACTTTGTAGCGAATACAATGGTTTTAATCATGAATTATTAATTAGATTAATATGTGGTTGTGATGTGATGTTGTTTCTTATTTCTTTCTTACCTATCTTTTTATTACATGTATGGTGTGTTGTATATGAAAGAAAAATTAATGTTTAACATTTTATACTGTGATTCTATGAAATGGCTGGAAGAAACGCTGGACATGGACGTGGTAGCATCAACTTGACTACAGCTGAACTCCAAACTCTGCTGAACGACCATGCAGCGGCCGCTTTAGCCGCACACGTTCAGAATCAAGCTGGAGGTCCAAGTGGAACGTGTACCTTCAAGAATTACCTTGACTGCAAGCCCAGTACGTTTAAGGGCACTGAGGGAGCTATAGGCTTCCTGCGTCGAGCTGAGAAGGCTGAGTCGGCATTTGAGATGTGCAATTGTCCCCCTGCCAGTTGGGTCAAATTTGCTGCTGGAACACTTGAGGATTCTGCCCTCACTTAGTGGAATTCAAACGTGCAGATCCTTGGATTGGAACTGGCTAATGCTATGAACTGGTAGGAGTTCAAAAACATGATGCGAGAGGAGTACTGTCCGAGAAAAGAGATTTCAAAGTTAGAGTCAGAATTCTGGTCACTAAAGATGGTGGGCTCGGAAATTGAAGCCTACACTACTCGTTCTCATGAGTTGGCTGTGATGTGTCCGCGGATGGTGGATCCGCCGAGTAAGAGGATTGAAATGTACATTGATGGGTTAGCACCGCAGATTCAGGGCATGGTGACGTCTTCCAGACCAGCCACGATTCAACAAGCGATCCGTTTAGCTCACAAACTGACGGATCAGGCTGTGACCCAAGGTGCGTTACCACCTAGGGGTTCAACCACTAAGGCCCGTGACAACCCGAGTAATGACAACAACAGCAACAGCAACCCGAGCAGCGGAAAGAGGAAGTTTGACAACACCAGATCCTCATCCTCGAACCTCCCACCGCAACAACACTACCGTAAGCCCGAATTCACTCGGAGCTTTAACAATCAAAGTCACAACAACAATAACAACGGTAGCGGGCAGGGTTCGAGCGGATATGCTGGGAAATATCCGAAGTGCAATAGGTGCAACTATCATCATGTTGGCCCGTGTAACCGTGTCAAGTGTCAGAGATGCGAAAGATGGGTCACCAGGCGAAGGAGTGTAGAGGAGACCTTGCGGCAACGGGTGCTCCTAAACCACCTATGACGACGAAGGGATGTTACGAATGTGGGCAGGAAGGTCACTTCAGGAAGGATTGTCCCAAGCTGAAACAGAACGACAACAATGGGGGTAATGGAAGTGGCAGTAATGGTGGAAGCAATGGAAAGGGAAGAGCTTTTGTGATTGGGTCGGATCAAGCCCGCAATGATCCGCACGTGGTGACTGGTAAGTTCCCTGTAAACGATTGTTTTGCTTCTGTATTGTTTGACACTGGAGCTGACAGGAGTTTTGTGTCAAAAGCCTTTAGTCAACTCTTAGACTTAACTCCAACTCCGTTAGATGCTAAGTTTCCGGTTGAATTAGCTGACGGTAAGACTATAGTAACGACTCATGTACTTGCGGGATGCAAGTTAAAACTGTCAGGTCATGTCTTTGATATCGACCTTATTCCTTTTACGCTTAGTAGTTTAGATGTCGTTGTCGGCATGGACTGGTTATCCGAGAATCGAGCGGAGATTATATGTCACGACAAGATAGTTCACATTTCTACCCCTTCCGGCGAGATCATTTCGATCCGAGGTGAGAGGAGCGGCATGACCACCAGCGTCATTTCCCTTATGAAGGCGCAGAAGTACCTGCGAAAGGGTCATCCAGCAATTTTTGCGCATATTGTTGAGAAACCCGCGGAGGAGAAACGAATTGAAGATATACCGGTTGTGCGAGATTTTCCGGAAGTTTTCCCGGAGAATTTTCCTGGACTCCCTCCTATTCGTCAAGTCGAATTCCAAATCGAGTTGACACCCGGTGCAACACCCATAGCACGAGCCCCGTATCGGCTCGCACCGGCGGAGCTTCAGGAACTGTCCACTCAGTTGCAAGATTTGTTGGATAAGGGTTTTATCCGACCTAGCTCATCACCATGGGGAGCCCATGTCTTGTTTGTCCGAAAGAAAGACGGGACTTTCCGCATGTGTATCGACTACCGGGAGTTGAACAAGGTGACGGTCAAGAACCGTTATCCTTTACCCCGAATCGATGATTTGTTTGACCAGCTTCAAGGATCGAGTTACTACTCGAAGATCGATATGCGATCCGGTTACCACCAACTGAGAGTGCACGAAGAAGATATTTCAAAGACGGCCTTCAGAACACGGTATGGTCACTACGAGTTTTCGGTTATGCCTTTTGGCTTAACCAACGCACCAGCCGTATTTATGGATCTCATGAACCGAGTATGCAAGGCGTACCTCGACAAGTTTGTGATTGTGTTCATTGACGATATTCTCGTCTACTCCAAGAACGAAGCTGACCATGAAGAACAATTAAGGGTAATTCTGGAGTTATTGAAGAAGGAACAACTGTATGCTAAACTCTCAAAATGTGAATTTTGGCTTCGCGAAGTTCACTTTTTAGGACATGTGATCAACGAGAATGGTATCCATGTCGATCCCGGTAAGGTAGAGGCCATCAAAAACTGGGAAGCACCTAAGACTCCGACTGAGGTGCGACAATTCCTAGGACTGGCCGGCTACTACCAGCGTTTCATCGAGGGATTTTCAAAGATTGCTCAACCCCTCACCGCTTTGACTCACAAAGGTACTAAGTACAATTGGGGTGATGCGCAAGAATCCGCTTTTCAACTATTGAAAACCAAACTCTGCAGCGCCCCTATTCTAGCCCTCCCCGAGGGAAAGGAAAATTTCGAGGTACACTGTGACACATCAATACAAGGTCTCGGTTGTGTGCTGATGCAACTCGAGAAGGTTATAGCTTACGCCTCTCGACAACTACGGGTTCACGAAAAGAACTACACGACCCACGATTTGGAACTTGGAGCCGTGGTGTTTGCTCTTAAGATATGGGGGCATTACTTGTACAGTACCAAGTTTACCATTTACACCGACCACAAGAGTCTCCAGCATATCTACGATCAGAAGGAGCTGAACATGCGACAGCGTCGTTGGGTCGAGCTGCTCAAAGATTATGATTGTGACATCAAGTACCACCCTGGCAAGGCCAATGTGGTGGCCGACGCCCTCAGCAGAAAAGAAACAGATAAACCCAGACGGGTGAGAGCATTGCAACTCACGATTCATGCCAGCTTACCCGATCAGATTCGCGATGCGCAACTTGAAGCTTTGAAAGATGATAATCTTCCATCAGAACTCATGCGGGGCATGAGCAAGCAACTTGAAACCAGATCGGACGGGGTCCGATATTTTGAGAACCGGATTTGGGTTCCACGGTTCGGAGAGTTGAGAACTCTAGTGATGGACGAAGCCCACAAGTCCCGATATTCTATCCACCCTGGCTCAGATAAAATGTATCATGATTTAAAGGCACTTTACAGGTGGCCGAACATGAAAGCCGACATTGCCACCTACGTGAGCAAATGCTTGACTTGTGCCAGAGTCAAAACAGAATACCAGAAACCATCTGGTCTACTGCAACAACCGGAACTCCCAATGTGGAAATGGGAACACATCTCAATGGATTTTATTACGGGTTTACCTAAGACACCGACGGGATGCGATACCATTTGGGTGATTGTTGACCGGTTGACTAAATCTGCACACTTCGTTGCGATTAGGGAATCAGACAAAATGGAAAGACTAACTCGTGTTTACATGAAAGAAGTGGTGTCTAGACACGGAGTGCCTGTCTCGATCATTTCCGATCGAGATTCTCGTTTCACTTCGCACTTTTGGAAGTCGCTGCAAAGCGCGCTAGGCACCCGTCTTGATATGAGCACAGCATACCATCCTCAGACGGATGGGCAAAGTGAATGAACTATTCAGACCCTGGAGGATATGTTGCGTGCCTGCGTATTGGATTTCAGAAAAAGTTGGGAACCTCACTTACCTTTGGTAGAATTTTCGTATAATAACAGCTATCACGCAAGTATTAAGGCAGCGCCGTTTGAAGCGTTGTACGGACGGAAGTGTCGATCGCCACTCTGCTGGGCAGAGGTGGGCAGCCAAATCACTGGTCCAGAACTGGTACTCGAAACTTCGGAAAAGATTGTTCAAATCCGAAATCGCATGGCAGCAGCACGAGATCGCCAAAAGAGTTACGCCGACAAGCGCCGAAAACCTCTCGAATTTCAAGTGAACGATCGAGTGTTACTCAAAGTCTCGCCTTGGAAAGGTGTGGTTCGCTTTGGTAAGCGAAACAAACTCAACCCACGGTATGTTGGTCCGTACCGGATAACTGAGCGCATTGGTCTGGTGGCGTACCGACTGGACCTACCAACGGAACTCGGTGGCGTACACAATGTATTCCACGTGTCCAATTTGAAGAAATGCCTATCTGATGAAACCCAAGTAGTCCCTTTGGAGGAACTGCAAGTTGATGAACAGTTACGTTTCATTGAGGAACCAGTCGAGGTTTTGGATTGGGAAACCAAAACGCTCAAACAAAACAAAATTCCAATCGTTAAGGTTCGTTGGAACTCGAGACGTGGACCGGAGTTCACGTGGGAACGCGAGGATCAAATGATGAAAAAGTATCCTCACCTTTTTGAAGGGCTAACCAAACACAGAAAACCGCGAAACCCGGCAAACCGTCAGACATCACCGAAGGTATGAATTAAATTTCGGGACGAAATTTCTTTCTACTAGGGGATGATATGACAAACTGAAATTTTTTTTTCTTATCCTTTCAGACACTCATCACGACTTGACTCAAATTTTCGGGACGAAAATTCTTTAACATGGGAATGATGTGACAATCGTCAATTTCAGGTTAACTCCGTTAACTCAACTCCGTCAATTCAAACTTAAGATCACTAAATCTATAACGCACACTTCATTACATTTAAACTAGGGTTTAAATGACGCTTAACACTTACTACATGTGTAGTCTTTCGGGATTTGCACCGAAACGCAAACGATTTGACGCAAACGATTGATGAATAAACGAAAAACGTCAAAACAGTAATTATGTGATAATTATGTGGTAGACTTATGTGTTACGTGATAACATGGTTATGAACATTAACTCAAGATGTAAACTAGTTAGTTAAGTTAGAAAAACAACAATTGAAAGTAGAGGGACTTGAGTGTAACTTGTATGTTTATAAATATATCCTTAACAATCAACCCTAACTCATTATTATTAACCCCACAAGTCCGATCGGCCCCTCCCTCCCTTGCTCCTTGGCTGCCGTCCACTATACACACACCTACAACCCTAAATTCAAGCTTTTGATTGAAGAACTAGGTGCAAGGAAGGTATAATTGATCATCCTTTACATCCTTGTTACTTGATTTTGATGTTTAATGGGTTAATTGAAAACCCTAGCTAGACCGATTTCATGTATGTATAGTTAATATGATTTGTTGTTGATTGGATAATGATTTGATAACTAGATTGAATGTTGTTGCATGTTACTTGTTGTGTCTATGGTTTGAGTTCAAACAAAAACCCTAATCATGTATGTAAAGGGTAATTGATGTGCATGGATGGTGTTTATGGAGTCTAGAGTGTTATATGAATGCATGATAGTTCATAGGTTGTTAATATATTGAGTTTGGATGCAAACAGTTTCTGGACAGAATGTGTATATGATGTTTAAGTGAATGTAACGAAGTGTAAACGTGAAAATTGGTTGGGATTATTGGTACTACAGTAAACTAGGTTGAGTCTAGTTTCTATAAAGTATAAACTTGTAATTTTTGGACAAGTAGAAGTTAACTTTTATGATTTTACAAAAACGTTGTGCAAAGCTGAGCTGTTAGACCTGCTGTTAGGTTGTGTTGTAAATGTTATATCTCATGAACTACGAGACCAATTGGGTTGGTTCCACTTCTGGAAGTTGACTTATTGAGTTAGGAACCTAACCCAAGTGGTCTTACATTTATTGGATTTTTCGTTTAACGGAAATTGCAAATAACATTCTGTTGCGCATGAATTTGTTGTTATGAGTTTGCTGTAATGATTTGATGATTGTGAGAAAAATATGTGGAATAAAAATATAATAAAATATGTTCTGGAAACCTAAGACATATGTTCTTTTGTGAAGATTTTTGGTAAATTAATTGAAATGCTATTATCGGTGAAATAGTACAATCTTTCTAGTAGGATTTCTGTCTCGGTGAAACTAGCTGCTGAGTTGTGTAAAAATGCATGAAACATGATACTTGCTATATAATTGTTATGTTTTGACCAAAATACCCTTGCGGGGAATAATTGCTAATTGATTGCCATGATTTGACCAAATTGCCCTCATGGGGAATAATGGCTAGTTAATTGTTATTTGTTGACCAAAATGCCCTTACGGGGAGTAATTGATAGTGAGGTACTTTATGAATATATGACACGTATATGATTGCTTACACATGTAATGGGTCACAAATACGCTGGTTAAAGTCACACACGATTCACAAACGAAACACGAAACATGTTATGTGCATAGGTATTATGTGCCGGGTCTAGAGACTCGATAATATTCCGACACTTAGAAAAATCTCTTTATTGTTTTAGAACGCTAGAGAGAGTTTTTCGGTGACGCGTATCTTGGTGATTTAATTTGAGAAATTCTTCGCAAACAGTGAGTTTCACTTTCCCCTCTTTAAACTGTTTTCAAACGCTTTTCACTTGGGGGAGATAACATACTCCACAACGCATTTAAGATTTTGTTATAAATTATATATCACTTGTAAAGGCTTAGTGGCAAACGAAACATTTGAAGTCCTACACTTCGAACCGGTTAATATTTAGAATAGCGAGTCACTGTTGAGTAGTACTGCTGGGTTTGACAAACCCCACCCAACGCTAAACTCGACTGGAGGTCGAGCGGGTGTAATTTTGGCTAACACGTACCATGCTCTGGAGGACCTGGTGACAAGGCACTTAATAAACGAGTCAGCTTCGGTGTCGAACACTTAGTAATACTTGTTGTATAGACTAGCTACCTATCGATATATAATTGACATAACACTATCTGGTAACGCAAAACGCTGTAACGCAAAACGCTGTAACGCAAAACGGTGTAACGCAAAACGCTGTAACGCAAAACGCTGTAACGCTGTAACGCAAAATGCTGAACGCAAACGCTAAACGATTTATTTTTATATAACTTGTGAACTCACCAACCTTGTGTTGACACTTTTAGTATGTTATTCTCAGGTAGACGAGGCGGGCGCGCGGTTTAGGAACATGCATTGCTTGATAAACTTTTAACTATGCAAACTTACTTTTAACTGTTATCATTGGTTTTAAATCGTCCTGCGTGACGTAACATTGTTTCTATGGTTTTACGCTTCCGCACTTATTTTCATTTAAACGTTTTTATGGTTTGATTATAACTGATGATTCCGATCCTGTTAGTTCACACCCTCTGACGGTAAAACTCCGTTAGTGGATTTTGAGGGTGTGACAGATTGGTATCAGAGCCATTGGTTATAGCGAACTAGAAGCTGCATGCATACTAGACTATAACCGCGACGACCCATTAGTTATAATGATACGCACTGCATAGGTTTGTGTAGTCTTGTAATCTTATCTCTTTACCTCTTTCACTCATACGCGCGCGCATACACGGCTTACCTGTAGGAATGTCGACGCCACCCTCATCATCATCCGATTCGATGACGCATGCTCACGGGAAGGAACCGCAGTTACCCACCGCATCGCCACCCCGAGTAGTCCCGGAACTCGAATCTCCCGCACCGAAGAGGTACCGCTATCCGGAGGCATATACGAAAACGACGTTAGCTGGGATTGGTACCCTAACATGATCAGGCGTATGGTCTATCGCGAGCAAGTTCCCCCGTTACCTCACCCGAACCATACTGCTGGGTTTGACAAACCCCACCCAATGCTAAACTCGACTGGACGTCGAGCGGGTGTAATTTTGGCTAACACGTACCATGGTCTGGAGGACCTGGTGACAAGGCACTTAATAAACGAGTCAGCTTCGGTGTCGAACACTTAGTAATACTTGTTGTATAGACTAGCTACCTATCGATATATAATTGACATAACACTATCTGGTAACGCAAAACGCTGTAACGCAAAACGCTGTAACGCAAAACGCTGAACGCAAACGCTAAACGATTTATTTTTATATAACTTGTGAACTCACCAACCTTGTGTTGACATTTTTAGTATGTTATTCTCAGGTAGCCGAGGCGGGCGCGCGGTTTAGGAACATGCATTGCTTGATAAACTTTTAACTATGCAAACTTACTTTTAACTGTTATCATTGGTTTTAAATCGTCCTGCGTGACGTAACATTGTTTCTATGGTTTTACGCTTCCGCACTTATTTTCATTTAAACGTTTTATGGTTTGATTATAACTGATGATTCCGATCCTGTTAGTTCACACCCTCTGACGGTAAAACTCCGTTAGTGGATTTTGAGGGTGTGACAAAGCGCAACAACCATGGTTTGTTTATCTCTGTTTTTAATAGCTTAACTTTGATTGGAAAATGCAGCTAACTAGAATCAGAACCAGATTGGTGATATTGGTTTGCCTAGGTGGTGTTGCTAGTTTGAATTTTTGGTGGTGATGGCAGCGACAAGTGGTGGTGGTGGTAGCGGTGGTGGTTCTGAATGTTAAAAGAGATAGAGAATGAAGATGATGGGTGTAGAGATTAAAATGTTTTTTAATAAATAGATAAAAATGACCAAATTGCCCTCATGTGCCTTGCACATGACCAGATTTAACAAGAAAAATTAACTCCGTTAGTGACAAAGGTTTGTAACATGATAGGGATTTGAAACTTAAAGGATGTTCTTTGTCATTAAGTATGCTAAAGGACAACCAATGAAAAGACGTGCAAACATAAAGGACTTGTTTTGCCATTTGATCTAAAAAATAACTTTTAAGAACACAAATAAACAATGAATAATGCATGTATAACATATAAAAATGCAGTACCGATCGAATTACTCTTGTTGTTGGAAGACGTGGATTGAACAAAATTAACCTTCTTTGACTATGAAAACATCTGTAATATAATATATAATTCGATTATCATATTAAAACGAGTAACAACATAAATACAAAAATTATCAATATACACAAACAGATTTAATAATAGTAGAAGAAAAATGATACACTCTAGTAATTAAGTTTTGTTGATTAAATGAAGGATAATAACCCACAAAACATAGAATGTATTAAACATCTTTTGTTGAGAGTACTAACTTTAGCTATAAGTCTATATTATTTGTTTTAGTGGTCCATAAACATTTTAAGTGGATGAACATTACAAATATTAAAGCAAAACATAAACAACATACATTGCAGTACCAGATAAAAAAAATATTAATTAACTTGAGACGTCAAAAAATAATGGAAAATGAGCATTAGAATAGTGTTTAAAGACTCAACATGCTCCAATATTGTGTTTGAGTGAATAATAATCATTCATTTTATAAGAAATACAATTTCAGAATGATTAATTTAGTAAATCAGGAAGGTTGTTTTTTAAAATTCGTATGTGTAACATATATAATTTCAAGCGACAAGTTATTTTTTAATATATTTTTTGTAAAAATAACATGATTTCTAATCGTAATTCATATTCATATACAAACAAAGTATTAAAATACATAAAATTACAAAGAATAAATTTACATAGTAGTTTACGAAGAAAATTTAAAACTTTAAACCATAAACTTCATAAACTTTAAAAAAATAATATTAATAGAAAATAAACAAACCTCACTAACACTAGTCTGGAACAAAGCTTTCCAAATATTTTCAAGTTAGAAAAGAAAAAGAATTGTAAAATTTGAGACATAATATGGTGTCAAGATAATTTCATATGTTGGGGGTGGGAGTGGTCGAGGAACCCGTCATCTCAGATGGAGATGGAGGAATGAGAACGTTTGTTCAGTACTTTAACTTCGGTTAGATGGAGTAAGAAGGATGATTAGTGGAGGTGGTTAGGGGATCATTCGGGGGTTTTTCCTGTCAGTTCGGTTAGAAAGATGTTAACGGACAGGGTTGGTGCTGGGCATAGTGTACTGAATTGGAGTAGGTGGGTGCCGATTAAATGCAATATTTTCGCTTGGCAAGCGGTTTTAAATAGGCTACCGACTTCGAAGATGCTTATAACAAGGAACATAAGGGTGAAGTCTTCTTCATGCATATTATGCAGTTATGGAGAAGATAACATCGGTCATTTGTTGTCTGGGTGTTTTGTGTTGGCTTTGGTGTGGCAGCAAATAAGCGTTTGATGTAGGACCTCCCATATTTTTGCCTTTTCAATCAAAGATCTTATGGAGCTCTACTCCTCCTTGGCTTTGGGTAAAAGAGAAGGAAATTCTTCATGGTATAATTATTACTGGGTGTTGGAGGATTTGGAAAGCTAGATGATAAAATTCATAAAGACAAAGAGATCAAGATTCACAAGATAATGGAAGATATTAAAACTCTAGGTTATTTATGGTTAAAAAATAGATCGAAAAAAGGAGAGGTGGTATGGGATAATTGGGTTAATTTTTCCTTATTATAATTTTGATTTAGTGTATGTAGTATTGCAGTTGGTCCACCGTTTCTCTGTGGAGGAGCCCTGCATCTGGTTTCCCCTTTTGTTTAATGAAGTATAAGTTAAAAAAAACTAGTCTAGAAAGCAGGCAAATCAGAAAATAAGCATTTATGAAAGATTCCCGATAAGCATTCAAGATGGATTCGGGCTACTCTTCTTCCTGGATTGGGAACACAATTGATGACATAAACATTCATACACCAATCTAACAAACATAATGATTAACTGGCTACAAAAACTGTTTTTACATTTAATTTGAAAAGCATTGCACCCTAATAAACTGATGCACGTCCAAAGCACATTAAGAACATAACCAAATCGAAACCCTTTTAAAATGACATGTTTTGATGAGAATCAAATCATTAAGTTTTAAGAATGACCCATTTTAACCTGAACCGAATCGATATCTACTAAAATTGAACCGTTATGACCTGAACCAAATCGATATGATTTTAAAAATACCAGTTGAAACCCGAACGAAATAGATATCTTTATATATTGACTCGTTGACCAGAACTAAATTGATACCCTTTTAAAATTACACATTTGACCCAGCCAAGGCAAATCGAAACATTTCTAAAATGACCCATTTGCATAAATGAAAATTGAATAACACACTTGATGACTAAGAAGAAAAATGAAGGGTAACACATTCAACGTTCTTAGCTTTTGAAACATTTTCTACAAAATGCGAATTCATTATTACTGGTTATGAAGATAAAAAAATATAAAGGTTCAATGACTTCAACCCACTTGAAAGTTGAAACTCATGTGAACATTTCACTTAATCTGTGAACCCTCCAAATTCTTTCATTTCTCAAGGACATTAATACCAAACACCAAACAAACTAAATACAAATTGTAACGAAACTAAATTTAAAAAAACTAAAATAAAACCTAAACCGAAAACGTAAATAAAACCAAATACCATGACAACTAAATGAAGAACGAAATGGACCTGTAAAATTAAATTTGATAAACCTGAAACCGAATCAAAACAAAAACTCTAAAAACCAAAACGAAAAACTGAATAAAGTTAAACCCACCTAAAATGAAAAAAATAAATAAAAATGAAATCGAACTAAAACTGAAACGAAACAACTTTATAAAAATTAACACCGAACAAAAATCAAAATAAAACCAAAATATAAAATAACTAGCATGAAACTTTAAAAGGAACCCCAAACTTATTAAGGAACACATGTATTATTATTTTTAATCTGTAAATACTATTAAAGCAAAACCAATGCTCCACATGACCTTCTACTAGCCTGTCCACATATGCAATTCAGTCAGCAACTTTCCATTATCAGATTCTCTATTATGCTGCCACGTGTCATGTTCACCAAACACCTTATATTTAAACCTTAACAATTCATAATTTTTTTGTAACAATTGTGAATTTTCAAACCCGAAAACCCGACCATTAAGTTTTTTTTTTATTCGGATCCTCGTTATTAATAAAAACAAACAATTTTATTATTATTATTTTTATTTAGGTAATTGTCGTTCAAAACTAAGTTGCTCGAAAACAAAAGGAATATAAAGTAGCAAATACTTACAAATTTCAGCCTAAAGTTAAATGTTTTCACCTTTAGACATGAACCAATTTCCAAGGACCATTCTTTAAATTATTAATAATAGTTTTTAAAAAGTTTTAGTTAGTTTTAAAGCAATTTCTAAACTTCAGGGGTTTTTGTGCAAAAGATATCATAAATAATTCCAAACCCCACCCCCACCTTGCTTCCGACGACTCCACCATCTCCGGCGAGAATTTAACACTAAATTGAAGACCGAATCTACAAAATATTTACTCGGTGTGACTCGTAATTCTCAACCGAAAATGTCGCCGCCACTATTGAAATTCGTTTCGGGTTTTAAAAGCCGAGCTAATATCACGAGGTTTCCAAAAACGTGAAACCCTATTAATACCTATCCGCATACTCGTCTCAAACACACCTTTACCGCCGCTCCCCCTTCCCTTACTCAGATTTACCTTTTGCCCAGTTTTAAATTTAGAATCAAAGCCCTATTTCAACGAACTCGAATTTGTTCTAGGTAGCTTGATTGAAAGGAAGATGAATAGTGGACTTGTCCATTTCTTTTATATAAGTGAACTTATTTTGAAATCTTACGTTCTTTATTTGCAAATGATATTTATTACTAATATATATCAAAACTGTTTAAAGCTAATCGTTTGTAACAACAAATATAAAAAAAAAAAACAATACTCGATGCTTTTAATAAATAATTAGATATGGTGTCATACTATGTCTAACTTCTTATATTTTTAATCAGTCTAGTCTATTGTATTACGATTTAATATATGTATATTTAAACTAAACTAAATTTCTTATATTAATGGTGTTTAATACTAGTGGTCATGATTTTGATAAATCTGAAATGACCAAATATGTTTCTTTTAAATAACAAATTGCCTTTCGGAACCATCATGAGCGTTAAAGTGTAATTAAGGTCTAGATTGACAAATAATAATTATAGGATCCACGTTGTTATGTTTCATTTCATTATTTGACTTCATTTTACACATTAGGATAATCCGTCGGAGTCTCCGTCCTGTGCGGCTCGTTTAAACTTTGTCTTATCTTCTAGTCTCAACATCATTATCAGGTGAGTTTACATATCGCCATTTTTCATCTTTTAAGTTTTAGGGGTGGCATGTATACCCTATTTACATTACACATTTTTATTTCCACACCTATTCAAAACACAATTAAATATATGTTTATGTGTGACTATTGCATGCTCTATGATAATGCTCTATGTGTTTAATTGTTTATTTTATGTTTGGTGGTTGGTATCTCATCCTCATCTATCCTCATCTAGTATGATCATACATTTACCCAAATACTTTGATTTCGTATCAATAAGAACGGGTCTACATCTATTTAGTTGGTTTACATTTTCATAAGAATTGTAATACTCATCATTTACATATGAATTGTGATTTATCTATATATATATAAAACTAAACTTATGTATTCTCACCAACATTCGTGTTGACAAACTCTATTTTTATACATGCTACAGGTACAAGTAATTTACATTGATCAAGATTGAAGATATTAGTTTTTACCTTAGGATATTTATTCAAACAATAAATATGATGTAATTGTTTTGGATTATTATAATTGTGTACTTGTTTTGATATTAATGAATTAAATAATTATTGTCACTTTAATTAGCGTCTTTCGAGCTACTGTCCAATCAATACGTTACGCCCCGGCATGTTCCGTCTTTGGTCGGGGTGTGACATTTTTACCCTAAACATATTTTTCTCTCTTTCTCTATTAGTCGGATCTCCTTTCACCCTCTCATATATTACGGCTACTCTAGATCTAGATTTGTATTAATCGTTTATAATAAAATTCCGATTATTGATATATGTATTTCCGGCAACATTATATTTTCTTCCGGTTATTGTTTCCTATAACATTTTTATCTTTATTTTCATTGTTAACTGATTTTATTTAAATCATTTTAGGTTGTAAATCAAAAACAGCGATAAAGCTAATATGTGGACGTATTTATGTTTTTCTTGTATGTTTTTCCGTTAAGTTTTTCCGGTTATGTGTTATACCTATAAGAATGGTTGTTTTATATTTATTTGAAGTTTTACATTTTTCTTTCCTCTCATATATTCAGGCTAATCTAGAACTAGATTTGTATTAATCGTTTTCCGGTAAGTTTATATTTTATAATAAACTTTCGATTGTTGATATATGTATTTTCCGAAACATTGTATTTTCTTTCGGTTATTATTTCCTCTAACCTTTTTATCTTCATATTAATTGTTAACTGATTTTATTAAAATCAGTTTAGGTTGTAAATAAAAACGGCGATGAAGCTAATATGTGGACGTATTTACGTTTTTCCAGTAAGTTTTTCCGTTAAGTGTTTCCGGTTATGTGTTATACCTATAACAATGGTTGTTTTATATTTCTTTGCAGTTTTATATTTTTCTTTCATGTTTTTTTGTTTTACATGTTGTTCTTTTAGGTTCTAGAATAAAAATCACATTCATCCATGGATAATATCATTATTTCGTTTTTCTGGTAAGACACATTTAAATTATCCTGTTATAAATTATAATTATAATCTTCCATAATATCAATGTTATAACAAAACTTTATTATTTCATATTATTACCCGATTGATTTACAGAATATTTTAGTTTACATTCTAAATCTAAATATGAGATACCATGGTTATTATCATTATATTGTTTTTCCCGGTAAGACATTCAATTTTTCCAGTTATAAATTAAATATCAAATTTTCCATAATATCAATATTAATATTCTACTTTATAATTTCAGGTTAACGTCCTGACTGATACAAGCTAATTTTCATGGATTGAGCATTACTTTATAAGATGTATTTTTTTATATTGATGCATACTTCTTTTTTAAATATTCAATTATATTTATTATTTGTAGATAAAATAATATATTGATGTATATCGGAGATACCTTGATGTATATTTTTTTCCGGCATGCCTTAGTGTACATAAATTACACATTTAAGTATCCCATTAATACAATTTATTAAGTTTGACTATCCTTATTTGTTTAAATAATAAGGATAGTCAAACTCAATAAATTGTATTGATGACTTTAATACAATTTAATTAACATATTTAAACTCCTTTTAAATTCAGAATTTGACCAAACTTTTAACAAAATTTTAAAGGTTTTAATACTCTCCATAATTATAAACTAATTTCAAAATCTTTCCATAATTTTTTGAAGTTTTCAAATTAACCGATTTGATTTTCATTTTTGTAATTATTTCTAAATTAATTAGTCATATTAGTAAAATTAGAACAGATATTGATTTTAATTTTTTTGATTTGGCATTAACTAGAATAAGTTATCATTTTAATATTCAAAAAACTGATTATTAAACTAAAAATACTTGCCATAATTGTAATGTAATCTTACTTTGATTTATGTGAATATTAATTATTAGTTAATAATAAAATAATAACCGCGATATTTTAGAACACAATATTCAAATTGACATAATTTCTAATAATCAATACTTAATATATCATAAATTAAATAACCGTTTTATCATCATTTATAAATATTATTCGGCACATAGGATTTAGTGAATATTATTAAATATGACAACTTTTCATAATTTATTAATATTATTATTCCCATTAATCAAGATATTTCAAATTATTTCTATCTTTACATGGAAGACCAAATTTAAACTTAAAACTACAAAATTTAATTAATATATTTAAACTCCTTTTAAATTAGGAAATTGACCAATCTTTCAACAAAGTTTAAAGGTTTTAATACTCTCCATAATTTTAAACTCATTTCAAAATATATCCATCATTTTTTAAAGTTTTCAAATTAACCGATTTGATTTTCATTTTTTCAATTTTTTCTAAATTAATTAGTCATATTAGTAAAATAAGAACCGATTTGACTTTAATTTTTGTGATTTGGCATTAACTAGAATAAGTTATCATTTTAATATTCAAAAAACTGAATGTTAAACTAAAAATACTTGCCATAATTGTAATGTAATCTTACTTTAATTTACGTGAATATTAATTATTAATTAATACTAAAATAATAACCGCGTTATTTTAGAACACAATATTCAAATTGATAAAAATTCTAATAATCAATACTTAATATATCATAAATTAAATAACCGTTTTATCATCAATTATAAATATTATTCGGCACATTTGATTTAATGAATATTATTAAATATGACAACTTTTCATAATTTATTAATATTATAATTCCCATTAATCAAGATATTTCAAATTATTTCTATATTTACATGGAAGACCAAATTTAACTTAAATTTCGGTCACCTATAAGTTTACCATTCGATGTCGTATTCTTCATAGGTATTCCATCATAACTACATCCAAATTTCAATATTTTCGTTGCAACCATGTAATTTCTTCAACGAATTATTAATATACATTTCACAAAGGTTAATGTCACTAAATTTCTCAATAATGTATAAAAAACACGTATTATATTTTTACCCATTTTAACTAATAAGTTTTTTAAACATAATATAAATATTCTAATTATAACATCCAAACAATTTGATAGTGTAAGTCTTCATAATGTTTTCAAAGAATATTAAAAATATTTGATAATTTATTTCTTATACGTTTATATTTTATTTTCATTGATTTTGTATCATATTTTTTCAGCTTTAATTATTTTCAAAGTTAACATAAATTTTTTTAATCTTTTCAAAGTTATTTGAAAATTCATTTATTGTAAAACGTTTTTAGGTTTTGCAAATTTAACAAAATATTAATGTTAGTGATTTAAAAGTTTGTTGCAAGATTGGTAAAAAATCAAAAAAGAAATTCAAAATTTTTTAAAGTTGACTAATTCTAATTTTTTTTTATATATTTTGTAACTATTTTGAAAATATTTCAAAACGGGTTGTTTTGAAAGAGTATCAAATTTGTTAGTTATAAAATGACGGCCAAAAAAGGTTTTTAATTGACATATCTTTATGGTTTAATGGTTTAAGTTAGAAAGATGTTATATTGTCATTTTACTTTGTTTGTTGTTATATGTTATTTTGTTTTAATAAAAACAACAATTTAATAAAAATAACTTTATTAATGTTCAAATGTTACTCATTATTAAATATATTATTATGGTATATTTAATTTGAATGCTATTGTTTTATTATATTTTTAGGTGGTGAAGCAAAATGTGTTTCTTTTGATAATATTTTTGAAGAAGTTGGTGGTTTAATATGAAAGAACATGTTTATTTCTTTTGTTGATATTTTTTGGTTGTTCGATGTATATTAATTTATTGTAACTTTTAACTTTTAATATCTAGACAATGTAAATGGTTATCTTTTTGGTCTGAAAGTTTGAAGAAGTTTTGTGTTCGTTGAATTTGTTGTTTAAATTTATTATGTTTGTTGACATGTTTTTCCACCCGTGTGTAACATGGGCTATACACTAGTAATATAGTATATTAGAAAATGTTGAATGTAATTTAATATAATTTTGAATTATTTTATTAGCAAAAAATTATGAGAAAACATATTATTTATGGAAAGAGTTTTTGCTAAAATAGTATAGTAGATTGGATTTTAATAACCCAAACCATCACATGTTGACCGCTGCCACTTCTAACTAATGAGTTGAGCACCATCACTCTATACGTTAAACTTGTTTTCCTATGTCTCTCCCCAAACTAACCTAGTTAGCTTAGGGATAAAAAGTGTCAATTTGTTAAGTTAAGGGGTTAAAATGGAAATTTTGTTGAACACCACATCTAACTTCGCCGCTTTCCACTGTCGCCTACCGACGAACGTCTCCAACGAGTTGTAGGTTTTTCGTCTAGTTGCAGTTTTTCCAGTGAACGTTTATACTACCATACCAATCGTTGGCATAATCAATCGTCATCTCCACCCTTCTTACCCATCTCTGATCTCTAGAAGCACCGAACCAAGCTATCACCACATGTTATCGTTTATCCGGCTAGCTCACTACACCTCCGGTAGCTCGGCGGAAAACTTGCAACCCGCCGGAAACGCGTGTGTTGTCAGAGGTGGCTTTTGATGTCACTTTTAATCGGAGATGATGAACGATGGAGGCAGTGATACGTTTTTGGCGTCTAAAAAGGCTGCTGACGAACATTTTCGGCGAGTTATAGGATTTTTCGGTAAGCTACCGAAAGTGTAGTAAGCTCACTGGATAAATTTAAACATGTAGAAATGTTGAGGGCATAGAGTTGCATGCTTTTAGGCATATAGAGATTGGATATGGGTTAAAATGAGTGGAGATGACGGTTGACGGTGCCAGTGGGTGGTAGAAATGTTCGCTGAAAAACCTACAACTCGTCAAAACCGTTTGCTGGCAGGCGACAGAGGAAGGCGACTGTGATGTTAAACAAAATTTCCATTTTACTTCCTCAAATTAGCAGATTGACACGTTGTGCCCCGAAATTAACCAGTTAATGTGTGGTTAGTTTTGGGAGTGACACATGAAAACAAATTTAAAGTATAGAATGGTTGTGGTCAACTAGTTAGTTGGAAGTGACATAACCAAATGTGATAGTTGAGGTTATTAAAATTTAATAATTCTTGTTTTATTAATCGTACTCATGCTAAAAGTGTATTTACTATGAAATCTAATGTGTATCTAATGACTCAATGTCATTATAAAAAATTATAGCTAACTATATGTATTAATTTGTTGTATGTTGAGTAAAGCAACACATAACCAATTAGCTACACTATCCACTACAAAAGACAAATCAAAAACCTAACCCAACCAAAAATTAACATAGTAATAACAACACTAAAGAAATAAAAAAGAAAAGCGTTATTTGTGGCCGAGAGTTTCACGAGTTTGATTGGAATCGGTTAACTTGTTACAGTATCATATCCAAAGCCAAAAATACATTCACCAAAACCTAAATACCAAAATTTAAAGCACTAAAAATTTTGAAATGACGACAATGCTATACCAAATAAATTAATTTGCCTACGTCCAATAATGCATTCGGTCAGAGTAGTTAGGTTCATTACGACCTCGAATGTAAACCAAACAACACATCAAATAAACGACACAGAAAAAGAAAAATCGTAAAAAGTCCAACCACACAGGCGGTTGGTATAGTTTAGGTTCGCCACGGGAACTATTTTATGGGTTTAGTTGTATAATTTTAATCAACATAATAAACCTAGAACAAAAAAAATAATGAAACTATAGGTAAACATAAATTAAATTGTCAATGTCTATCCGCATATTATGTCGGAATCGATTAGGTTAATTGAGGTTTCGGATGTAAACATAACGGTAAATCAAATAAATGACACCGAAACTAAACCCAAAAAATAAATTTGTCAAAGTCCAACAACAAATGAGGTCGGTATCAGTTAGTTCACAATGGTACCAGATGTAAACAATCAATTAAATGGTACCAAAACTAAACTCAAAAATTAAATTTACCAACGTCCAGCTACAAATTATATCGGTATCGATTAGGTTCATAAATAGATGTACATGAAAAAGAAATCTCACCCTAGAACCGTATACGATACTAACAGCTTAATAATCAAATTCAAAACTAAAAAACAAAATAAAAAAATTACTAAAAGAAAAGATGATTTACATGGCCCAACCACATGCTACCAAGTGCCCAATAATCATCTTGTGACACCAAACTATAATACAATATAATATGCACACTGAGAAATGAACATATGATAAGAAAGCATATGATGCCCTTCAAAAGAAATAAGGATACATATGAAATAGAATCACCAAATAATTTTTTCTTAACTTCAATTAATCAGGTTAAGATCTTTCTTATGATTCATCATATGATTGTTTAAAACGTAACCTTTCAATCTCTAGTTTATCTTTATTTAAAAGTCTAATCAAGAACTAAAATGTCTATCTTCTTATAACTATATATGTTTCTTATCAACTTAAAATATCAACATTTTCTAAACCTTACCCTAATCTAAACTCAAGTAGCCTTGCCTTGAAAGGTAACGTGCTCGTATAACAATAAAATCACCCACCAAAGAATGCAAAAGAAGACAAAATCGGATTCTTAATATAGAACATGATAAAAATCTAGAAGAAGGGTTATGAGTGGTTAACAACAAAATTTTGATTGAAGTTAAGGAGACCCATGTTAGGATTTAGTCATTTTAAACTTAGATTTATCAGGATTTTCGACTGAACCAATCCAAAGGCCATGTACTTCTTTATGCAATTTTGTTCTTTCTTGTCCTTTATTTTGCTTTAGATTTGGTGTAGATAACAAGTTGCTTGAGCCTAACTTAACATGCTCTATTGTCTTGACACCACTCTTAAATCTCTTATTATTTCTTATGAAAACTAAAACTTCCACATTGTTTATTTAGCAGTACTAATATGTTTTTTGTTTTTTTTTGTTTTCATTTTGGTTTTGTATGTAATATCCTCAAATTACTAGCCTTGAAGGTATGCGAACTTGTAGGTGTCTCAACGACTCAACTTATGAGTAAAACTAGAAGAGAGTTTCTTGTGATCCCGTCAATAAGCTTATTCATTATATAAACGCTTTCTACTTTTCTTGTAGGTTGCCCCCCCCCCCCCCCCCTTAAATTTGTTAACTATAGAACATTTGAAATGAAATACAGAAAACTGTTCGATTATGACTACTCAATGGAAATTAGTTTCTGATTTGTGAATGTCATACTATCTTGTTATGTATGTATATATAAATGTAAATGTAAGTAATTACATACTAAATGGCACATGCAAATCTATAATATATATAAACGAATACCAAAAAAGTCTATGTGTCGCGATGTGGTCGTTTCCCCTTTTTTTGGAGTCACCAGATTAGCTTGATTTTTAAATGGAGGCTTCTCATCATTTGATCCGAATTCACGGGTATGAGTCTCATCAAACTCATATATTTCTTAAACGAGTTATAACATCTCATTAAATTAAAAACTAATCTCACCAAATATTTGATATAAAAATCCTATAAAGTAGGGATATACTAAAAATTCATATCTGATTTATTTAAAAAAATATATATATATATTATTTATAATTAAAACACCAATTTTATAGTAAAAGAAATAAACGTGTCTTGGGTCTTATCAAACTCATATAGCTTTTAAACCGGGTTATAACATCTCATTTATTTGTGAAACAATTTATCATCAAACCATAAGTATATTATTAACTTTCATACAATAAAAAAAATAAAAATTCAAAAATAAATAAATATTAAAAAATATATATATAAAATAACCCCATAATACGAGAAATAAAAACTAACGTAAACATGTAAGTATTCAAATTATCGTTTATGAACTATGAATTGGTTGGTCAAGAATGATTTCTCAACAACATATCCATGTGTAATTCCACATTATATATACATGTTCATACATAGTATATCTTTTAATTAAAATATATAAACATCCATGTGTAATTCCACATTATATATACATGTTCATACATAGTATATCCTTTAATTAAAATATATAAACAATGGTGTAAAAACCCTTGATTCAATTGATTTATAACGATGATTTAAAATACATAAATAGCATAAGGATCTTCTATAATTGAGGTGATAAATTGTAACCTAAATTAGCATATTGACTATTCAAAAATACATAATCAATTACATAAATCATGGGATATTATTACCCCCGTCAATCGAATAGGTGGGGGACAACACGAAGCATGGAGCGGAAACGTTCAAACAGAGGTCCTGGTAAGTTCTTCGTGAAAATATCAGCCACCTGAAGATTGGTAGGAACATGTTTCGTGGATAGTCGCCCAGTTGAATCTATCTCACGAACGAAGTGATAATCTGTCAATGTGTTTAGCTCGCTTATGAGACACATGGTTTTGACTCAAGAAGATGGCACTTTTGTTGTCGCAGAGTAGTGTAGGTCGATCGGGAGGTAATGCATGCAGCTCTCGAAGGAGATGTGTAATCCATATGATCTCGGCGGCGGTATTTGCCATAGCTCAATATTCAGATTCGCAACTAGATCGGGATACGGCTGGCTGTTTCTTGGCACTCCATGATACAAGGTTTCCACCAAGATAGATGGAATAACCATATATGTTGACCGATGCGTTTCAATACATCGAGCCCAGTTGGCATCAGAGTAACCGACCAAGGTGGTGGTAACCGGTCTTTCAAATTTCAAGCCAAAGGAAATAGTTCCTTTAACGTATCGCAATATGCTCTTAACCGATTAGAAATGAGATGTAGTGGGAGACTGAAGGTGTTGACTTGCTTGATTTACGACATAAGATAGATCCGGTCGAGTGATGGTGAGATATTGTAGAGCACCAACCAAGGATCTGTATAGCGTGGGATCATGAAATGGCACACCATCAGATATAAAAGTGCACCCCGATCAAAGGCGGCGGAACATGTCGGGGTGCAACAAATTTCTCAAGAACACTATGACACTATGAAAGTGACAATATTTACTCAACTCATTTATTTCATTCAATAATCACAAATTCAACTTGTTCAAGATAAAACACAAACAATTTCATATAATCATAACTTTATTAAAATATCCTAAATGTATGATCTAAGTGATGAGCCTACAATCTTCACGAGCAACCTAAGAGTAAACCTGTAATATGCGTAAAAATAGATTTGATCAACACGAATGTTGGTGAGCAATACACTAGTTTTGATGTATGTATATAACGAGGCAAAAATCACAATTCACATATGTAAATAGAATAATGCAACAATCATTGTAAATTGTAAAGTAAATAACTGTGGCTCATTCCTATTTGGTAACAACCAAATTACTCGGAGAATGATACCCTATTCTACTAGCACAAGGCTAAAGTAGTTAGGGGTGCGTATAATCATACTTATTGCGTTCTAACAACAACATAAAAATAAACACTCATGCACATAATCAAATTGAGGCATAAACAAAGATAAGCAAATATTCGTACAAAACATAATGTTGAATTGTGGATTTGATAATGAGATCATAAAAACAAGTAAGTTTGAATATGGTACGCATGCCACCCCCAAAAGTATGAAAGCGTAAAAAGAAGGAGTGCGATTACTCACATGTAAAAAGTAACTTGAAGAATTAGTTTGCGGTAAAACGGAAAGGTAAGTTCAACGAGCAAGACCTAGATTGAGAGGGTCTTGAGTTAGTAGATGGTCATAAAAGCTTTAAAGTAAAATAACATGACAAGTAAAATAAATAATTAAAGTTTGAAGGTTAAAGCGTAAATACATAGGAAATTAAAGTAATGGTTTTTGAAAAGTAAGTTTGCTCGAAATCGGGTCTCGGTATTCTTGTCCATAAGTTTTACTTAACCTTTGTTAAGTAAAAATGTGGAGATTGTCTTAATGCAATAGCGCACGACCCCTTGTTAGATATACCAAAATGGGATTTTAACGAGTGTTCGGTTAGTCGGTTCGGGTCTTGATAAATTGTCAAGTCCGAACCCGACATTCCAAAGTAATAAATATCATGAGATAAATTGTTTAAAACTAGGTTTTTAACCCGCGCTTTGCGCGGGGTTGTTGGTTTGTGTGCATGTGTGGTTGTAAGCAAGTAGTAGAGTTGATATCAGCCAAGCAATTTTTTTGCGGATAGTTTAGTTACACCATTATTTATGTACTACATGTGTTTTGCGTCTACATAGTAGAGTTTGCATCACATATATGAGGTGATTTTTGCAAAGCTGTTCAGTTGTTCAAAATGGCTGTGTAGCTTCATGCCTATCCGCAATCAAAATATTCTTCACTTGCATCTTCTAAGCTGAGGTTCTGGGGTGGTTGTTCATTTGCATGGGTTGCCAAATTGCAGTTGCCGCTTTGTGGGGATTGGGCAGCAACATCTGAGAACATTATTTACATAGCTAGTAAATTTAAAGTGACAGCTGCGTATTTGCCTTAAAAAATAATCATGTGAGTTTCTGATTACTCGCTACATCACACGAAATAGAGAACCCAAAAAACATAGTCATAGTATAAGAAAAAAATATTGAACGTATTTGTTTCATTACTTTTCTATTATGTGACTTCTAAACTCATAATCCCAACCCCAACGAATTATTTATTTGGTTTTGGTTTATTAAAATAGTACAGGCATAGTTTTTTTAAAGTATTTACCTGGGGTGTCGGTGGTTGCTTGACGTTTAGGCGTTCCCATTTGTGCTACTGTGGTTGGTTGCGGGGTTGACGTGTTTGTTGCTGGTGAAGTGCTCTTTGGATCTGGTGGGGCTACTGCGTGTGCCTGTTCAGCAATAATGGTTTTGTCCTTGCTGTTGTTTTCTGTAGGTGACAAGGTTAAAATTAAAAAATTACTTCTGCAATATACTCATTTAGTAGTAAATAGAATGTAGGAAGTTAAATGGTTTAGAGTCAAAGTTCTAATTTATAAGTTGTAAGTATTTCATCAAACCAAATTTCAAAACCTTTACTGGACAATTACATTTAAAACTTCAGTCACATGAATGACTTGTCTAGGAAAAAAACAAATAGTAGTAGTAGCTAGTAGCTACAATAGTTAACTCCTAGAAAATAACACAATAATATAGTCATAAAATTGTCTATGTGGTTAACGGTTTTTAAGTCAAACCGTAAACCAAACCTTTACTAACTATTTTAATTATCGAAAACCGAAACCAAATCGTTGAAATTACCAAACAGAATCGTTAACAACGGTTCCGGTTTGGTTTAACGGTTTTGATAGAAAGTGTTTTACGGTTCGCATTTATGGATATGTTACTTCTTATTAAGAACGAGTGTTTCTTTATTAGTTGGTTGCTAACAATCGGCATACATTATTCATTGAGTTACTGCCATTAAAATTACTACCATGAGTTTTATTAACTTTTTTACTGGCTTTATCTTCTTGTTTTCATCTATTGCTAAAATCATTTTTAGCCTACAGACTTTTATTGATTAAAAAACAGAGAATCCAACATACAACATCAAATGTTTGATAATTTGCTTTCATGAACAAAAGATTTTTTATCAAGTGTTGCGGTACTAAATAATAAATATATAAATGTGTACAATATTATTTAAAATTATCAAACCTTATGGTCCGGTCCGGTTTTATACGGTCGGTTTTTTATATAAACCGTAAACCAAACCATTCGCAACGGTTTGTCATTTTTTAAACCAACCGACCACAAAACCGATAAACAGTTTGGGCGGTTTCAAGGCATTTTCTAGTGAACCGAATAAGATCATTATAAAGAACTAAGAAGAAAAAATAGTATTTTTAGAAACACGTAAGATTCGCACAGCCAGCTTAAAGACTGTTAACTCCTAAAAAGAAATGTTACCTTGTAAAAGTGACTGCGGTAGATCGGTACTTGGTACGTTTTCCTGCGGGACTTGCTGGAGTACAATTGGATTTTCAAGTACTTTGTTGCACGTAAATCTTGTGGACCCTTGGTCAATGCGGTTGTTGAACTGGAGTTGGAACATTTTAGTCTGGCCAGTTATTACTTGCAGTGGGTCAGGTATTGTTTCTGGGTCTTCAAATGCTTTTTCGACCACCATTGTCTTTGCATCTGTGCGTGCCAATGAGAATACAGCTTCATCGAAAAGTGTAACTGTTGTCATCTCTGTTTCATCCTTGATAGTTACATTCAAGCAGTACCTATATTTAAAAAAAAATTGTCAGTTGTATTTTTTAGCCATCAAAGAGGTTGTTGTAGTTGATGTTCTTACATAAATCTTTGTTGTTGTTCATTTGGCTGGTGACCACACATTCATCCGACACCTCGTTTATGTAGTTTTCGATTACATTTGACGCACCCTCGGTAAAACCATTTCCGTCCATGGATGAGGTTTGTGATCCTCGCAATGCAAGAAAACCTTCGTTCATGTTGTTAACATTTAGTGTTGACGTTGTGAAATGTATTGTAATTACAAAAGTTAACGCCTTACAAAGTTTTGTGCCGGATCGATCTGCAGCAACTGTGCGATTGTGAAACGACCTCTTTGGTTTTGTGGTATGTTGGCATACCTAATTGTGAACATGAGACAATAAACATACTATAAAAACTGACATATAATAGTACAGTTACAAAAAATATTGATTTTTACCGTTGTATTAAATCATCGGTTTCTGGGACCTGTGGGTTGATATAGATTTGTGTAGGAGCACTTGACTCAAGCTGTAATTGCTGGTGTTCAGTTACTTTCATATAAGTTACAACTACTATGCACGGAAAAGGTGCGTTGGTGAGTCGTTCTTTGTCAACCATATTAGCTATATCTCCCCAAAGAGCCACTTCAATGAACTTTTCATTCAAACTGTATCATTATATTTTAAAATGGTTAGTCTAATAGCGGCACCTATGAACAATCAACAATGTATGTATTGTGGTGTATGTGTTAGCTTCTTACTCTGCATCTTCCAAAATAAATTTGAAGAGTCTTCGCCCTGATGCGGTTATTCTGTCCTCAGTTATCGAGTCAAAACGCCCAATGTAGTCTGTAAAGTAGACGTTTGTTAGTAGTATATATAATGTGTAAGTTGATATGAATGACATGCGTTTCTTTAGAGCTGTTAATTGTAAGTTCACATGCAGACGGCTTCTTAGAACATGAAATGGTGCGAAGCTGAAGTAGTGTAATGGAAAGCCCGACGGTTCGATTGGAGTGAAGGAGGTTCCTCGGACAAGTTTTAAAGTGGCGTCTTGAGGAACAACCTTGTGGCTGTTTCTTGCCTTTTGTGACACGTAATTAGAAACTTTGTAGCAACCTTGAAGTTCCATTTTGTTTTCAAAGTGCATTTGGTCTCGAGTATTGCCACACGCTTCAATTGCATGACCCTACATTTTATGTTAATAGTAAAAATTGTAGCTATAATAATAATAATAATAATAATAATAATAATAATAATAATAATAAGCTTTGAATGTATCGGAACCACTTGTAAAGGAAGAAAATGTACCTCTTTATCTACGAATAAGTAGCAACACTCATCTTTAAACACAAAAGATTGCCACTTTCTATAGGTTCTCCACCGTCTTCGTTTCTGATGAGGGAAACATCTCTTGATGTCATCCTAGTTTTCATGTAGCAAAATAGTAAGAATTGTAACAGTTGATGTACTATGTTAGTACATAGATGACACCCATACATACTTCTTTGAAATTAAATTTTACATCTTTGAAATTAGTTTTTTTATATGATATTGAGGGACATGCCGTATGTATCAAAATAATGATGAATACACATAGTTCTAATGAATAGAAAGACATATCGGTTACATTTAAATTTCGATTACAATTAACAATTAGAAGCCTAAACTCTTTTTAAAAGTAAAAAAATTCAATATGCTATGGCCAAAATAAGACACATGAAAACCCAAATAGAAGCCAAATCAGACACATAAAACCCACTTAGAAGCACAAAACCCTTGACTAACATGAATAAAGAAGACCGGTGTCACCAACTTTGCAGCTTTAATTTCGCAAAAAAATTAATTACAACTAACAATAAAACCTAAACCCTTTCCAAAAGCCCAAATCGCATATTATTTTGGCCAAAATTGAACACCACAAAAACCAATTAAAAGCACAAAACCTAAACATAAGTCTGTGTTTTAAATATTAAAAGCAAATGAAGGAAAACAAACCTAAAAAGTGTTACCTGAGATGGATGAAAGGCAGGAGATCTGGAGATGAAAGGCATAACCTTATAAACCTTCAGATATGTAAAGAACTCATACGTGTAAAGCTCCATGGACACGCGTAAAGAGTATTACCAAAGATGAGTGACAGAAAACCCACTAAAAACTAAAAATAATATTAATTATATAACCAAAGCAGAATGAATGAGGTACAATTAAGAAGGCAGAAGGTACAACTGTAGATGCATAGTATTCTTTGAAATTGTATGTTTATAAATAATGACTTAACCAATGTTAGAAGTTCTGTTAAGGAGAAACTCCACACATCATTGTTAAGCGAGTGTTCAGTTTTATCGGTCCAAGCTTGTTATAAGATCAAGTTGGATCTGACATACCAAGTACTTTAAGGAAAGATTTACAACTAGTTTTTAAAAGATCTTAAAAATAAAATGTGAGATTCGGTGGTCCGAAACACAACTAGTGTGTTTTAAGCGAGTGAACTCGGTTTAGTTCGGTTTGTTTGATTTGGTTGGTTCAAGACTTGGTATGTGACCAAGCTTGGGCCAAACAAATCCATATTATAGTAACAAATACAAAATGTAAATAAAAGAACTTAAGCACTTAAAACTTACAACTTGTTTTAAAACAATTAAATAAAGAGTTAAATGAAAGTTCGGTTTCGGTTCGGTCTTTGACTCGGAATGAAACCGATGATGGTTTCCACATACCCAATACCATGGAACTTATTAAGTAACTTTAGAAATTATAATACACAAATCTTAAATGTAACACATTATTAAATTATTTTAAATATATAAAGCATTTAAACGAGAGTTCGGTCTTGGTTCGGTCCTTGACTCGGAATTAGACTGAGGATGGTTGCCACGTACCCAATACCATGTAACTTATCAAAATAAACTTATAAATAATAATACTCAAGTCTTACATACAATATGCTAATAATAAATTATTTAAACAAAAGTTCGGTTTTGGTTCGGTTCTTGACTCGGAATGAAACCGAAGATGGTAACCACATACCCAAATACCATTGAACCATTAAAATAATTTGGAAACTAAAATAATTAAGAACTAAACAATATTAACAATCTTAAACGAAATTAAAGCATAAATTAAAGTGTTTAACAAGGATTGCAATAATCCTCCATGTAGCCTTGCCTAGCAATACACCTCAACTGACATGGCCGTAGAAGGGAAAACCAAGCAAACAAGGGAAGTATGTTTTAAACAAGATATAATATCAAGCTTTAAGTAACAAGAATTAGTTATAGACAAGGTTAGCATTAGTTTAACCTTGAGAAGTCAAAGTAACAAGAGGTTGAAGATAAATACTTGGATCTTAGATTGAGAAGTTTAGAGAAGAAGGAGTAACCAAAATGGGTGAGATGGTCTTGTTTATATAGGGATAGAGTAAAGGTTTGTGGATAGTGTTTCTTTCAAGAGTTTACATGCAAATGGGTAGGTTAATTTGGTCAAACAAGGCATAAAACAACAAAAACGAGCAGAGAAACACTGCAGATAGGCCTAGGCGCTGCACAACCACCCTGTCCCTTGGTGGCCACGCGGTTCGGCGCCCCCTAGGGGTGGGGTTTGGTCTTCAACTTTGATTATTTGTCGGTTTAGGTCTCTGAAGTTCGTTTTAAGTCGCTTTCGATCATAAACTGGTGTTTTAAGGCACCGAAAAGGACGTTTCATGATCCAATAAGTGTGAAACGAATTTGTAACATAAAAACCACTATTTTTATTTATATCAAAGAATCCGAAAGATAAAGCGGGTCGGGTTTGCCGTACAAGTAGGCCTGTCAGTTTTCACCCGAACCCGACCCTAATAGACCCGACCCGAAGATACATCCAAACTGCATAACCCGAACCTGAGATACCACGAAACCCAAACCTGATTGCAATAGTTCAGGTCGGTTTTTGGATAGGATTTCCTCAATTCGGGTTAACCCGAAAAACCCGAGAAAGTAACAATTTAAAATGCCAAAATTTTCTAGGTATGAATCTTTACCTATTATACCTATAATACAATTCAAAGGAGAATAATAATATACGCATACGACACACTCTGTTTCTTCATCAGGCAATACAACTTCAAAGTTCCAATCATAGAGTTTGCAAAATGTATGCTCGATCAATGTTAAATTGTTGCACGAATCGTTCTACTTTAATCTGATTCGCGTTCCCGGTGAACGATATCGCCGTTTGGGAACGTTAAAACTCGCGTTCTGGTATAGTTCCAGAGGTGGCTTCCCATTTTCCAACGGTATTTTCAATTTTTCCGATGGTGGCTTTGATTTTTTACGATGGGTTGCTTTTAATATGCATTGGTTAAATAAATAGTTTTAAAATATATATTGTAATTGGTGAAGGAAACGTATAAGAGAAGCCAAATAGACTGGAAATTAACTAATATTTTAAAGCATCATTGAATGTATTACTTAGTCTTTATCATGTTTTCTATTTAAATTTAAACTGATTATCTTGATTGTTAAGTGTTATTAAATATAATATTAAATATTTATTTAATATATATACATATTATATATATCTATATATATTATGTATGTTATTATTTATTAATTATATATATGTAGTGTTATTCAGATACAATGTACCAGGTTATTATAATATTTATTTATTAATATTTTAATATGAAAATATTAATATTTTAATATTTATTTATTTTGTTACAGATGTCAGGAACATTTGATGCGGATGAAGAATAAAGGATTGATCTTGATAGCAATGATGATGAGACTCCACCAACTCAGCCAACTATGAAGAAATCTAAAATTTATCAAACAAGATCCAAAGTGTGGAATGATTTTGAAAAGTACAAAGATGCAAACAGGGATCGAAGAGCAAGATGTATGCATTGTAATCGTTCGTACAAGTGTGCGTCAAAATCTCAAGGTACGAGTAATCTTAGCAACCATTTAACAAAATGTGAACCGTACAAAGCTAAAAAGAGTGGTGGGTAAACACAAATTGCATTTGGGGCTGAAAATAAAATGACTACATGGAAGTTTGATAAAAAAATATATTAGGAATGGCCTAGCCTATATGATAATAGTCGATGAATTGCCATTTAGTTTTGTGGAAAGGAAGGGTTTTAGGCATTTTATGAGCCTATGTCAACCATCCTTTAAAGTTCCTTGTAGAAGTACAATTACAAAAGACATATATCATATGTTTCAAGAAGAAAAAACAAAAGTTCGTGATTTTATTAAAGAGAATGTTGGTAGGATTTGTTTGACTACAAACACATGGACTTCTAATCAACAATCTAGTTTCATGTGTATCACCGCCCACTTCGTAGATAACGAGTAGAACTTAAGGAGTAAAGTCTTGACCTTTTGACCCAAGAGAATCATCGTGGTGTAGATATTGGGAAAATGGTTGAAAACTGTTTAAATGAATGGGGAATAGAAAATTTTTTAACGGTTTAGGTTGATAATGCTAGTGCAAATGATGCCGCAATAGACATTTTGAAAAGGGTATTCCAAAATTCCAATAAGTGTCTTTTAAATGCTAAATGGACACACATTAGGTGTGTTGCACATATTATAAACCTAGTGGTACAAGAAGGAATTAAACTGGTTAGAAAGTCGGTTTATAAAGTTAGTTAGACTGTTAAGTGGATTAGGCAGTCACCATCATGGGTTGACAAATTCGACAAGTTTGCTAAGGTTGTTAATGTCGATACAACATAACACCTAGTTTTAGACGTAGCAACTAGATGGAACTCCACTTACCTTATGTTGGAAGTTGCACAGGCTTATGAGAAAACCTTTGAGAGATATGATATTGAGGAGTTCATTTTTAGAATCGAACTTGAAAAAGCGGGTTACGGAGAACTTACAACTGAAGATTGGCAAAGTTGTAAAGATTTATGCCAATTTTTGAAACCATTTTATGATATTACTTTGAGAGTCTCGGGGACACATTATGTAACGTGAAACTCGTGTATTGAAGAGATCTATAACATTCGTGGCATATTAGATGAAGCTATTGGTAGTGCTAGTCTATGTAAGATTGTAATGGCAATGAAGGCAAAATTTCAAAAGTATTATGGCAATATAAAAAAAATTAACTTATTGTTATACTTTGCGTTGGTTTTAGACCCAAGGAACAAAAAACATTACTTGAATTTACTTTTCGTCGATCGTTATGGAAAAGAGTTGGCGGACGAGAACATAAAATTTGTTATGGATTCTATGCATGAGCTATATAATGAGTATATTAGAATTCATTCCCAAAGTTTTACTAAAGCCTAGGCGCGATTTTTACAACCATGTCTTTTAGAATGGTGGAAAGTTAATAGCCCAAGATTCCCGATTTTGTCTTTGATTTTGATGGCTAGAGACTTATTTGCCATTTCAGTGTCAACAGTGGCTTATAAATCAGTTTTTAGCACAAGTGGGAGGGTTTTGGACTCGTATAGGAGTTCTTTGACTCTTAGGATTGTTGAGAGTTTAATCTACACTCAAAACTGGTTCTGGGATAGTTCTACTTCAAGCATGCAACTCTTAAATAAAGAAGATTGGAACATAATTCAAGAAATCGATAAAGATATTTTATCACTAAATAGTTTTGTAATGCTTGTTCATGTTATATTCTGAAACTATGGTAGTCCTTACTTTAATTGATTTTTATTTTAACGTAGAACTGGAAAAGGAGGAGCAGATTACATGAAGTTGGCAATTGGCAATGTCAAGTTGAAGAATGGAGAATGAACACAAATATGATACTTATTTAATGCATTTGATTTTTGTTATTTAATTTTGATACATTTTGGTTTGGGATATGGTATTTCTATTTAACAATTGCTTGTTACGGATTGAGATTTTGGTTTTTTTTTTACATTTAAATGATTACTCTTACTGTTTCTTATTGTTTGATATTATTATTGTTAAATGCTAATATGTTCATATACGAGTTGGTGTTTAGTAATACTATTTCAACCCGAATCAAACCGACCTGATCTAACCCGACCCAATAAACCCGAAAACCGTAAAACCCGAAACTAGAATGGTTTGGTTTTCGGGTTATATATCCACTCATAAAAACCCGACCCAAAATAACTGAAACCCGACAAAAAAACCCGAAGAACACCCCTACGTACAAGAACAAATACGATTAAACCGAAAATGACGAATGTCACAGTCTTCCATACTTTAAGAAATTTCGTCCCGAAATTAAAATAAACTTAAGAAAAAGAGACAATTACTAATGGATGTTGTTTTTAGAATAGTAAGAAGAAAAACTTTAAGTAAGAAGAATAACGTCAAATCATTGCATGACTCGAAAAATGCCATGAATGAAAAGCATAATAAAGACACTTATATATAGGACGTACCATCGACATATCCATCATGCCTTTATCGTTTTGCATCTATACTGTTTTTCTGATATCATTCTCGGTCCGAGTTATCGCACACAACCGCACTTACTATGGTTTCGTTCCATTGTGTGGTTCAAAAGACATATTTATTTTGAAATCTTTAAATTTTAGAAATGTAAGTAAAATCTGTTGAATTTTTACCAATATTGACAATCCTATACCAGTGGTTGAAAATTTTTGAGGTTAGCTTTTAAATAAATAGGAAAAATGGGATAAATCTTAATTTTAAGATATAAATCAAGGTGAAAATAACAACTCGGTTTAAATAAGTATAAATGTTCATTTTTTTTATTTTTATTTATTTATTTTTTTAGGGTAAACAATATGAAACGAGACTTGAAGTCAAAACTCATCAAGATAAATGTCAATGTCTATAAATCGAGGTACTATAACAACAATAAAAACAATAAGTGAAACATGATAATGAGGACTCCGATAAATGGAAGAGAGAAACCCAATAAGTGAAAACGAGAAATCTGATAAGTGAAAATGAGAAACTTGATAAATGAAATGTGAGCTTGGGATAAACAACTATACCATTAACAATAACATCGTATGATGAGTTTTATAAGTGAACCAAACTTGAGGTTATAAGCATTTGAGGATATGATTACATGAAATACGATTCAAATATCATAAGGATAGGGTGGGTATTATGGAGTAGCGTAACCATATATCAAACATGAAATATCAATTGTTTAACTAAACAAAACATCGAAGAAATGTGAGAAAATGCGCATACGGCTTCTATTGTGAAACATTTCATATAATCATAATTATATAAACGGTTCCAATAGCGCCAAAACTTGTGAACAGCTATGCATAGGCCGTTAATTGCGTAAATAAGATCATGCAACGAAATGCATAAAATATCGTTTAAAATGAACAATATAAGCGTGATAGAAATATCGTTTAAAATAAAACGAAATTGTAGTGTAACTGAAATTTGAAGTAGTGCATAGTAAACACACCAATTGTTATCGAATAATCTAGATCCGGTCTTGAATAATCAAAACACAAAAATGAAATCTCGAGTACATAAAGTTGTTATAGAAATATCTTGTCAAAGCGTCGATCCATAAGCTGGCCGGGGCATGAGAGTTGAATAACATGGCTAGCCCTGTTTCGGTTATGTGTCGATGCTTTCTTTTGGCCCGCCCATTTTGTGGGGGTGTGTGCGGGCACGAAAGACGGTGATGAATGCCCCGCTGTTGAAACAATGTCTTTACACGATTATTTATGAACTCGGTGCCACTATCACTTTGAAAAATCTTAATACCTCAAGCAAATATTTTGCACAAATGGTAAAAAAAACCATTAATGCGTTGTAAAATTCCAACTTGGATTTTAGTGGATAAAACCACGTGAACCAGGAATATTCATCAACAAATATAACATAATACAAATAACCATCAGTAGATATAATCGATGCGGGTCCCCAAAAATCACAATGAATAAAATCTAAACATGCGATGAACATTTGGGATTCAAGTCAAAGGATAAACGATGTGACTTACAATTGATACCATGTAAAACCCTTGATTCAATTGATTTACAACGATAAAAATAAAACCCAATCAAAATATATTTATTACTTTTAAGATTATAAAGAATGCATGTTATTGATATAAACATGAATTAATTCTTTCCAAAATCTGTAACTTATAACAATCATTTTGGATATTTCTTAATACTATTCTGAACGACTTAAATTACATAGAGATATAATGTGAGAGAGAAAAAACGAATTATATACTTACATAATAACCATTTAACGTATTAGAGTCAAAAGTAAAAAAAAAAATGTGTCTATATGATTAAAGTAATTCTAGTAGGGCCGTTGCTAGAATAATGAACAAAACAGTACATGCAATTGCTACATTAAGAAGACAATCTAGTTTTCTAAAATATTCTAAAACATCAGCAAGGCTGGTAGGATCACTAGGTAATAATATGCCAAACAACTTCATTTCATATAAAGTTCATTTGCATCAATTAATATCCTTCTCCATACTTGGTGTAACTTCAAGAAAAATATAGAGAGTAAAGTGTCATTTTTGTTCTTATAGTTTGACAAAAAAATATGAATATAGTAAAAAAAAATATATTTTGCATATAGACCATCCACGTTTCTCAATTCTTACCAATTACATCCAAATCAACAACCCAGCTAAATTTAATCGTTAAGTCATGAGTAAACATGCATTTTCACTATTTCTTTATTATAATACTTATTTCAGCGAATTAGGACTGAGGTTTATTTGGGGAGAATAAACAACAAAATTGGTCGTTACGTGAGGGGCATGCAGATGAGTTAACGACCAAACTTAACGAGGTTAATAAATTCGGGTTTAATTGCAAGTAAAATGAAACTACAAGGACGAAAATTACAAACTTAAAACTATTGGACTAAAATCGCAGATTTGGACAAATAAAAAGGACGAAAACCGCAGTTCACTGAAATACGTATTATAATAAAGAAAGAGCGAAAAGACATGTCTACCCCTGACTTAACGATTAACTTTAACGGGGTTAGTGATTTGAATGTAATTGACAAGAATTAGGAAACATGAATGATCCATATAAAAAAGTTAATTTCTTGGACTAAATTCATATTATTTGGTAAACCAAAAGAACGAAAATAACAATGTACTCAAATATAAAAAAAACTTATGATCTTTGTCTTCGTATGCCTTCAACATTTTAGACAAAACCAATTATTTTTTCATACTCTTTGTACTATTCAAATATTGTTGTATGAGAAACACTTGGTTCAACAGTATATAAAAGTAACTAACTTTAAAATTCTTCTAAGTTGAACATAAGACTTCTTGGTCATTTGAATTCTCATCAAAATTATTTCTCCATGAACCAGGTGTTTTTGAGGAAAGACCCTTATCATCAATCTCCTTGATAATTAGATTTCTCTAAATTATCTTTAAGGTATTTAACCAACATATGTATTTCTTTATTAGCAACATAGAGAAGCACCTCTTTAATGATAATGCTTTGCTCATCAAATTCGTCATGTATAACATACCACATAGTTCATTATTATTATTATTATTATTATTATTATTATTATTATTATTTTTTTTTTTATTTTTTAAAGGAAATTATGTATATAACTTCCATTTCTAGAAAACGTTTATAATAAAGTGGCAGGCAAACGGGCAACAAGCTGCGCCGCTACCCCCTTTTGAATAGTAAAGCCAATCCTACTAAAAACGAAGCTTTGAGACCTAGGAGTTGAAGAGGTTCCGTGTACAACACACTGAACCCTACTAAAAAAAATTTACAGCCTCTGGGGCCAGGAAACCAAATGTATCAAAAGCATATGAGAGAAAGACATGTTGATTCTCTAAACAAGCTTTCTCGTGTTTAACAATTTTGCCTGATTCAGCCTTCAACGCAGCCTGACCCACAACAAACCCACGGTCCCTGAGCCCAACAAGAGGAGACACTCCTGTAAGATCCACACAAATGTGTTTCCCCCTGCCCACCATAACACAAGAATATCAGCTGGTCGTAAGGTAGACCTCCCTTCAAGAGGATCCGTGAGAAAGTTAACAGGGGCCTCCTTTTTAGCAGAAATCATTGCCCATTTAAAAACATCACACAAAACATCCCTAACCAAATCATGTCTGTACTTAAAGCCAGGAAATTCTTTACAATGCATCACATGGTCTCCAAAAGAATCCAAACAGACCTTGCGACAAATTGGGCAAGGCTCATCAGTCGGGAACATAGGTATCATTAACCGGTGCTTATGGATAGCCCGATACTCTGAACCCGACATATGTTGCCCCAATCCTTCAATGGAGATGACCGTTAGAAAATCCTGATCTCGAGGAGTAAGAAGGCATTCAAACACCGCCTTTTGACGATGAAAGCTTTATATTCATTATTTGCTGTGATTTAGCTTCATTTTGAATTTTCTGCAATTTCAATGAAAGCTTTATGTTATATTTAAAAGTTGTAATCTAACAGCCTTAATAATATCAATATGACTTTCCCAAAAAATTGGTTTTCCACTGTCGGTGTTGCCGATCTAAAATCTTTTTCGACTCCAAATTGCCGCTAATAATTAATTGTTAATCAACTTATTATTTTAAGCACCTAAAAGGGCCAAAAGGGGCATTGGGTATTTGGACTCCTGGATAACAAGTATGACCCACAAGTACATGTTTTAGTAGTACAAGTTCCAAAACTCCAAATTAGCTAATCAACGTGCATATTTCGTTTTTTTTTTTCCAAACCGGCACGTGCAGAAAGAAGCTCGATTTGGATCAACAAAGGTCAATGCCGATTACTGGTGAAATTGGTTTGGGTTAGGAATCGATTAAGTGGAAAACCCTAACCTATCCTAACCGGATCTAATCATATAGAGCGGATCTATACATATTACAAGTCGAATTCCATCTAGTTTGTACGTCTGAGCAAAAACTTGATCTAATGATATTCGTACCACTACAAAGTTTCATATATCTTTGATATTCTTGTTACTAGAACTAAAAATGTCATGTGACATGCTAAAAATTATTTTACATCCTCAATATCATTAACTCTGTCTTGCTCAACCAAGTTAATTATATATACAACACATCAACTATGAAAAAGTGCTATCACAAATTGGTTTATGTATAGTGTTTTGTTGTGCAATTGCGTGGTATTATTCGAGGAATTATCAAATGGTTTAGGACAAAAATGTCTTTTAATTGTAAGTTATTTTTTTTTATAATGTTATATAGAGTTTCTATGGTATGAAGATACCCAAACAGTTCAAACTTAACATACGCTTCATCATTTTCCATGTATCGGGGTTTCCCTAATGAGTGGTAAAGGCAAGTTACTAACCCGGTGAACTCTGTGGAGTCGTTTAGAAATTGCAAGTTAAATTCCCACTTAGTTTCTATTTTTCAAATCCTAAAATCATTTTCTTTTCTAGATTGTTTTCGCTTTCTAATACAACTACTTCTAAGGATCATGCGACTTTATGTTTATAACTCGATAGAAGAGTATCCTGATGAGACTCATCAAATACTGTTTGTCTAAATGAACATAATGCAAAGTCTCTTGAATCAAGAACTTTGTCATCTTTTCTTGAACCGCATTCACGTTGACATTCCAAATGTTTTTATTCAACATTGTTGCTTAACCCCGAGCCGGGACACGTCGCACCACCTTGCAATAATAACTTATATGGCTTCTTGAAGTTGAGTTTGATTAAGAGTTGGGCTACTTGAAAATCTTGTGTTGAATCATTAAGAGCCCTGACCGATTAAGTGGTAGTATTTGAATCATTAAGCATGTCTCTAAAACTTAACTATTAAGAGGCTCCATGAATCATTAAGAAGTGTCTTTTTAGTGAATCAAACACACTCTATCTTTGACTGATTAATGGCTAGCCTCTTAATAGATACATTAAGAGGCTACCAAACAACCACTTAAAATAAAAGAAAATGTAACACCCTGTATCATCTTACTTTTCGAATAATAAATAAAAGAGTTTTATCTGCTTAATTGCGTGCTATTATTTAATTATGTTGAATAATAATAATAAGTTAAATGTGATATTGGAAAATAGAAAATGGATTAGGGGTATGGGTTATGGGCCTTACGTCCATGGGGCCGAATGAACCATATTGTCATGCTTGGGAGCGCTTTCAGAATCTGCTGTCTCATTGTTCACAAAAATGGTCTCACACCATGGGCTCTCGTTGATAAGTTCTACAATGGGCTGAACTATAAAAACCCAAGCTCATTTCGACATGGCTGCGGGAGGAATTTTGATGGCTAAAAAAATGACACCGAATGTAACGAGATGTTTGAAAATTTTGCTCAATCAGAAAACGCCAAAAGGCAAAATAACGGGAATTCCGCTCCCGTCACTAGTACACCCTCATCTTCTCGAGGTGTGTACTAGGTCAATATGGATACTAGTGTGGCTGCATGTCACACCCCGACTAAAGGCGGCGAAACACGCCGGGGTGCAACCGATTGCCCAAATACACAAGACACTATTTAAAGTGACAATCTTTAATCAACTTATTTTATTTCATAAATCAATAAACAAACACATCTCGTTCATATAAACAAATTTGGAAACAAGTAGTAATCATATTGTTCGTTTTACTAATACCCTAATAGTCTTGGTAACGTTTTTCATCAAGTCCTCGAGTCAACAAAAGTCAAAACTGTAACATTTCATAAAATAAAGTTTGTCAACACAAAGGTTGGTGAGCAATTCATAAGTTTGAGCATATAAGTATATAGTAATAAAAAGCCAAAAAACTTGCATACAAAACAATAAATAAAAGCAACAACTTGGATAAAATAGTTATCGCTAAATAAGTTAGCGACACCCAGCTATAAGGGGATGCCAAACAGTCTAGGATTTTATTGACAATTGCTAACCACATTAGCACCACCTAGCTACAAGGGGTTGCCAAGTAGTCTAGGATTTTCTAGTTATCGTTAATTGCATTACGTAAACGACACCTTGCCATGAGGGGTTGCCAAATGGTCTAGGATTTATAATTTCACCATCCAAAAGCGATAAACACATAAGCATGTAAGCATAGAACACCAAATCGAGCAATTATTTAAGTAAAGTATACAATCACGTTTGTGGGTTTAAAGATTCAAGTAAATAAAACATTTTGTTTGATAAGTATGAAATGTCACTCCAAAACGAAAGATGGAAAACGGGGTATGAAAGTACTCACCTCGATTGATGAACCAATAAATAAATAGATAAATAAATGAAGTTCGAACGGTAACGAACAGATCCGACTTGAAACGATAAACACCTTAGCTAAAATAAATAATGTAATATATATTAATGAACTTTAAACCAAAACGAAACTATATTGGAAACATTGAATGAGAAGGTTCGGTTGTTAATCGGGTTACCGGTTAGTTTGTTAATGATTAGGGACTCGTACTTAATTGGTAATTTAAAATAAAATAATATTATTAATAATAAGGATAGTTATGATTATAATAATGTTAGAACATGTTATATATATATATATATATATATATATATATATATATATATCTAGATATATAAGATAATGGTGAATATAATATATAATATACTACTCATCGATAATTTGTTAGTAAAACTAATAATAGTAGTAATAATAATAAATATAATAATTATTACTTTATTGTTGAAAACGTTATTAATAGATTTATAAGTTTTAATTATTATTATTATTATTATTATTATATGTGCCATATTAATAATAACTAATACTTATAACATTTTAAAAATAGTAGTATTAGTGATAAAAAGGATATAACTTGAGTGACGATGACGTTAAATGGTAACTATGCCCTACATGGGTTTCGGTTTAATAAAACAAGTAGATAATCTTAACAATATTAGATTTTATTAATATTCCTTAATAATAATAATAATGATAATAATCATAATAATAATAATAATCTATTATTATGAACATAATGATAATAATAATTGTTTTGTTAAAAGATAATAATAACAATAATAATAATAATCTTGTTAGTAATAAAAATGACAATAATAATATTTATCTTAATAATAATAATAATAATAATAATAATAATAATAATAATAATCTTGTTAGTTATAATAATGATAATAATAATAATTATCTTGTTAATAATAATAATAATAATCTTGTTAGTGATAATAATAATAATAATAATAATAATAATAATAATAATAATAATAATAATAATAATAATATATTTAGATAATAAACATGGGTTGCCGGAGTTGATTCCGGCCGCTGGAGGCGCGCCGGAAAACGGAAATAGAGAGAGAGAAAAGAGAGAGAGACTTACCCTGAGAGAGAGAGAGTGTCCGAGAGAGAGAGAGAGAGAGTCCTCGAGAGAGAGAGAGAGAGAGAGGCAGAGAGAGAGAGAGAGAGAGTTAGAGAGATAGAGAGAGAGAGAGTCCGCGTGCGAGAGAGAGAGAGAGAGAGAGAGAGAGGGAGAACGACGGTGAGGGATAAAGAGAGAGAGAGAGAAAGAAAGCACGGCGGTGCACGGCGGCGGACGTCGGAGAGAAGCGGCAGCAACTAAACGACCAGAATTGGGATTGTCGGAAAAACTGTGCTCGCCGGAAAAGCGAAACAGAGAGGGGAGGTAAGGGGGTTTTGGGTGCGGGGGTTTATCGGAGAACCGAGGCTGTGGGAAAGAGGACGGTGGCCGAAGGTGGTGTTGGCTGGTGTTGCCTTCGCCGGAGATCCGGGGTCGCCGGAAATATGGCAGGTGGGTGGGGTGGCGGCTGGGTGATGTTGTAAGGATGGGTTAGGGTTTATATACATGTATAACATATTTTCAAAAAATGGCCCCTCAAGTTCCAAGTGTTTTACGAAAGGGTATAAAACTTAATAAATGTTAATATAGTTTCGAAAATGGCAAAGATTTCCCCTTACAATGTATAAACTAATTTTTATGTTAAATGAACAACGATTTATACACGCCTACATGACGGTTTTGGGTGAACTAAGTACTTGAAAAATTTTAAGATCGACTTAAGTGATTAATAAAATTATCGGGTCGGGTCTATAATACATTACGGGTTCGACGTATAATTTATTATAATAAAACGCGAAAGAAAATCCAAAACCCAAATTTTGACGAATGTCACAGTATCACCAACTTTTTGGAAATTTCGTCCCGAAATTAAAATAAACTCAAAGAAAAGTAATTATTAACGAATGTTGTCTTTAGTAAAATAATTGCATGAACAAATTTTATGCAAACGAATAAGGTCAGATCCTTACATAATTTGAAAAACGCTACAAATGAGAAACATAATAAATGCACTTATATATAGGAAGTACCAGCGGCGTATCCACCATGCCTTTATCACGATTCGCATTTCCATCGTTTTTCTGCCATCATCCTCGGGTCTGAGTTATCGCACACAAGTGTACATACTATGGCTTCCATACGAGGATTTCGATCATTATAATCGATGAAATGTGATAAAATGTGAATATGGCCACTATTGTGAAACCATTTATATAATCGTCATTATAATAACGGTTTCTAATAGCGACAAAACTTGTAGACAGCCACACATAAGCCGTTAATAGATTAGATGAAATGATATAGAATAATGTATAGAATCGTGTTTACATAGATGATCAAATATGAATAACATAGTTATGAAAGTATCATTTAAAAGATAAACGAAAGTATTACCCAAATTGTTGTTGAATAGTTGAATTTGGTCATGAATAATTAAGATACAAAATGAAATCTCATGTGCATAATATTGTCATCGAAACCTTTCATCAAATGAAAAGAAAATCGCGATATTTGTGAGACTCGAATTTAATGTCGAAATATGTAAATCACGTAGCGTATAATAGACTAAAATTGCAAATGAGGTCTTAAGTAAGGCCGTTTAATTGTTTTTAAGAAATGTACATAATAACAAAGTATCGCGGTAATACATTGCTAGGGAAAATATTTAAATCATTATTGAATGTAAATCTTGTAACCCAAATTGATAAAGGAGTTTGTATACATAAAACGGTTGTGATGAAAAATATTTATGAAAAGATGCTTGCGGTAATAAGAGGTAATAGTTTGCGTAAATCGTTATTGAACAAAATTCATGTCACAATATGAGACATAAAGTATTTATAAATGCGTCCCAAAAGTTTCATAAAACCAAGGTCATTCAGGTTATGCAAAATGATGAAAGTTAAAATTTTTTACTAAATAAATCACGCATTCAACATTCAAGATGAAACCTCGTGTTTATAAAGTCTTTATTAGATTTATCACCTTGGATGACAATATTTATCCTCTTGAAAACATCTTTATATTTGTTTAATAATTTTTTGAAAACAATTCCTCATAATAGAATATTGTTTTCATGACAATATTCCTACAAAGATGACTTATAAAATATGAGCAAAATACGTAAATCGTTAACCTTAAAAGAGTTTATAATTTAAAATGATTATTTGAATACAAGAGGTAGTTATAAATACACTAGTTGTATGTATGTATATATATAAATTCAGGGAAAAACGAAGTTTGCATGCGTAAGGAGGGGTCTTAGGCTTCGTACGGTGAATGGGTTTGAAATTTAGTAGTAAGTGAGAGCGTTTAGGTTGGCTTGAGTAGTTGAGTTTTCTTGAGTTGAATCGATGGGGTTTGTTGAGTTTAGATATTTTGAGTGGGTTAGACTTGGGTGATTTGTGTGAGTAATGGTTGGGCTAATAGGTGAGGTTTGGCTTATTTGAGCTCGGGTTAAGTTGATGGGTTGGATAACTTGACCTTGGCTAGTTTGGGTTGAGATTCAGTCTATACATGTATTTAGTGAGGAGTGTTTGGGTTGCTATTTTGATATCAAACTCTATGGTTGGATGGGAACAATGAGGCGATATGGTTTGTGACTCGACATAGTATGGGTCGAAGGGTTTTGAGACTTAGTTGGGTAAACTTTGGTTTGTATATGTTCAAAGCATTCGTGGGGGTGTTTGTCGGTGTCTTTAAAGTATTAAGATAGTAAGTTTTATAGGTTTTTATGGCGTGGGAGTGTCGGTATTTAAGGTTTTTTTGTTGGGTTAATGTTGTACATCTTGGATTTTGCATGGGGCTTGAGTTGGTGAGGGTATACTTTTGGATGTTTAGGATTTCATTCATATTGAGGAAAGACTTGAGTACGTGGGAAACTTTTGAGGTGGGAGGGTGGTTTGATTTAAGGCGGTAGTTTGAGATGAGATACGGGTGTTTGGAAACTTGGGGTTGTGTTTAGGGAGGTTTTTTTTAACTAATAATAGGTATTAAATTGAAAATATCGTATATTATAAATTATGTTTGAAGCATCCATGAAGATTTTGATAATAAAAATTACAAGTTAATATATATACGAATATATATATATATATATATATATATATATATATATATATTATATAAATAGAATTTTTGAGATCCGAGCGTGTGAATCACACAATTTTTTTTATAAAGATTACAATAAAATTTTTGCTAATGAGGAAATTTAAAATACATAAATTGAATGTCAAAATTTGTTATGAGGTCTCAATATTAAATGATGAATGTCGTTTTTGAGTACACAAAGTTGCGTAATGAAATTTTTTCTACCAAGTTCGTTATTTAATATCGTGTAACGAAAATATCACGGTAAGTTAGAATGACTGGCATTGTAAATCGAGAAATCACGAGTAAACGATTTTTGGTCTTTAAAGTAAAATTTCTTTGAAGTTTTGCATGAGAGTTTCAAGAAAGTTACAAACTAAAAGTTTGCGGATTTTCTTGAAAAATCAAAGCGAAACTACCATAAGAAATTTAAAACGAGTTGTATCATAAGATGAAAGTTTTATTGGTGAAAATTTAAAGTGAAACAAAAATGCATAATGAAAGTTGTTGTAATATAGATTTTAGGTAATGAGAATTCTGCCATGAGTATTATGTAATATAATTAAAACGTCGTGAAAAGTTTTAATAATTAATATTGTGAAATGATCGTTCAAAATAAACGGAATAGTTATAAAAAAATGAAATTCTACACAATTTTTTTTGTGCAAGGAATTTAAAGAAAATTTAAAGTTTATATAATAGAAGATTTACTTGAAAATTTAAAGTAACACTTGTCATGAAATCTTCTTTTAAATATGATGAAATTTGTATAATGATAATTTTGTTTATAAATAGTCTTAATGAAAATAGATGACATATTAAAAATCATTGTGAATGGATCGAATATATATATATATATATATATATATATATATATATATATATATATATATATATATATATATATATATCGAAGAGGTCGCAATGGATGAAATTTATATAAATAAAATCGTTGTGAAAACAAAATGAGAAAATTGGCGTAAAAACTTAATACAAAAAATCGAGATATAAAAGAATTATTCACAATATAAAGTTACCTTTATAAATGAAGACTTGTGATAAGGATTTATAAAAAAATAAAGGGAAAATGGTTTAAGTTATTGAAATGTACAAATAATGTTCTAAGATTTAAAGTCGGAAAATCGTGCATGAACCACCATGACTTGACATTCCGACACTAAAAACCTTTTTACAAAAATACCATGTTGGAGTCTAAACATGTGCACGTGCCACCGTGTCTTTTTCATGTTTTCGACTAAAATAACGATAATAACAAAGACAATAAATCGAGATACAATGGGATGTCAAAACACTAGTCCACGTACCACCGAGGCTTTTATGTTTTCAACACCAAACATTAGGATGGCGAGCGGAACGCTCGCATTCGACTACTTAAAGTGGTCATCTCATATGAGACAATCTTTAAGGAGATTTGAAACAACGGGATCCAAGTTAAGCTCGTGATCCATAAAACACAATAAAAACTAATGTTTTTGCGTTTTAAGGTAAGGATACCTTGGAGTACTATGAAAGTGTGTGTATGTGTATATTTATGATTTGATAAAATAAATAAGTATATAAATAAACAAGTGTATTGAACAATCAAGTAGGGTAAACACGTATTGGCAACACGTATAAGGATCCTAAAGTAAAGACTATACTAGGTCGTTACGTCTAACCACCTATCCTATAGTCTTGTGGCTCTGATACCAATCCGTCACACCCCGACCAAAGGCGGCGGAACATGCCGGGGTACAACCGATTGCCCAAATACACAAGACACTATTTAAAGTGACAATCGTTAATCAACTCATTTTATTTCATAAATCAATAAACAAACACATCTCGTTCATATAAACAACTTTGGAAACAAGTAGTAATCATATTGTTCGTTTTACTAATACCCTAATAGTCTTGGTAACGTTTTTTATCAAGTCCTCGAGTCAACAAAAGTCAAACCTGTAACATTTCATAAAATAAAGTTTGTCAACACAAATGTTGGTGAGCAATTCATAAGTTTGAGCATATAAGTATATAGTAATAAAAAGCCACAAAACTTGTATACAAAATAATAAATAAAAGCAACAACTTGGATAAAATAGTTATCGCTAAACAAGTTAGCGACACCCAACTATAAGGGATGCCAAATAGTCTAGGATTTTATTGACAATTGCTAAACACATTAGAAACACTTAGCTACAAGGGGTTTCCAAGTAGTCTAGGATTTTATAGTTATCGTTAATTGCATTACGTTAACGATACCTTGCCATGAGGGGTTGCCAAATGGTCTAGGATTTATAGTTCCACCATCCAAAAGCGATAAACACATAAGCATGTAAGCATAGAACACCAAATCGAGCAATTATTTAAGTAAAGTATACAAACACGTTTGTGGGTTTAAAGATTCAAGTAAATAAAGCATTTAGTTTGATAAGTATGAAAAGTCACCCCAAAACGAAAGATGGAAAAAGGGGTATGAAAGTACTCTCCTCGATTGATGAACCAATAAATAAATAGATAAATAAATGAAGCTCGAACGGTAACGAACATATCCGACTTGAAACGATAAACACCTTAGCTAAAATAAATAATGTAATATATATTAATGAACTTGAAACCATAATGAAACTATATGGGAAACATTGAATGAGAAGGTTCGGTTGTTAATCGGGTTACCAGTTAGTTTGTTAATGATTAGGGACTCGTACTTAATTGGTTACTTAAAATAAAATAATATTATTAATAATAAGGATAGTTATGATAATAATAACTTTAGAACATGTTATATATATATATATATATATATGTAAGATAATGGTGAATATAATATATAATATACTACTCATCGAGAATTTGTTATTAAAACTAATAATAGTAGTAGTAATAATAAATATAATAATTATTACTTTATTGTTGAAAACGTTATTAATAGATTTATAAGTTTTAATAATAATAACTATTATTATAATAATTATATGTGCCATATTAATAATAACTAATACTTATAACATTTTAAAAATAGTAGTATTAGTGATAAAAAGGATATAACTCGAGTGACGATGACGTTAAATGGTAACTATGCCCGACATGGGTTTCGGTTTAATAAAACAAGTAGATAATATTAACAATATTAGATTTTAATAATATTCCTTAATAATCATAATAATAATAATCTATTATTATGAAAATAATGATAATAATAATTGTTTTGTTAAAAGATAATAATAACAATAGTAATAATAATAATCTTCTTAGTAATAATAATGATAATAATAATATTTATCTTTTTAATAATAATAATAATAATAATAATAATCTTGTTAGTTATAGTAATGATAATAATAATAATTATTATCTTGTTAATAATAATAATAATAATAATCTTGTTAGTGATAATAATAATAATAATACAAGTAATAATATAATTTAGATAATAAACATAGGTTGCCAGAGTTGATTCTGGCCGCCACACATCATTGATCTTGCCCATGTCCCGTATCCTGCTCGTCTTAGGCATCAAAAGTACACGAGGAAATACAGGCATTTTCTAGATATGTTCCAACATTTGAAGATTAATCTTTCATTTATTGAAGCTATCCAACACATGCCAAAGTACGCGAAAATTTTAAAATATTTGCTCAAAAGAAAAGATCGGTTGGGAGAGGTCTCATCTATTCCTCTTAGCGGGGATTTCTCAGTGGTAGTGTTGAATCAGTACCTGGAAAATTTGTCGGATCCGGGTGTGGTTACGATCCCGTGTATGTTTGGAAGTGATATGATGAGTCAAGCATTGGCAGATTAGGTGCTAGTATTAATCTTATGCCATATTTGTCGTTGTCATTGGCGGATCGTTCGGTTAAACATCCGCGGGGTATTATTGAGAATTTGCTAGTGAATGTGGCCAAATTTGTGTTTCCGGTGGATTTTGTGGTACTTGATATGGAGGCAGACGAAAGGGTTCCCATCATTCTTGGTCGTCCGTTATTGATGGGAGCATCACGCTTAGGGTTGGTGATGAGAATGTTACTTATGATGTGGCGAAGTCTATGAAGCCCACGAGTGATCATGATAATTTTAGTGGTCCATGCCATTCGGTTTACTTTCTTAACTCTTTTATTTCCGGTTTTGACACATGTCTTGATTACATATGTGGACCCGATCTTGTTGGGATGGGTGTCTATGAAGAGTTGAAGGAAGAGGTAGTGGATGATGTTTCTTGCTTGGAAGAAATTATGGAGGTTAGTGAGGTTATTTGTGAGAAAGATGTAGAAAAACCCGCTCCGTTGGAATTAAAAGTTCTTCCGTCACATTTGGAGTATGCTTATCTTGAAGAGGGTTCGAATTTTCTCATTATAGTTTCTTCCAAGTTGACGGAGGAAGAAAAATCAATTTTGATAAAGGTATTGAAGTTGCATAAGGGGGCGATTGCATGGAGACTTTCAAATATTCAAGGTATTAGTCCCGCTTATTGTACCCACCAGATTTTGATGGAAGATGAATACAAACCGATGGTCCAACCCCCAAGGAGTCTTAATCCAAACATGCAAGAGGTTGTCAAGAAAGAGATTCTTAAGTTGATGGATGCCGGAATGATCTACCCGATTTCGGATTCTCCATGGGTAAGTCCGGCCCAAGTTGTTCCAAAGAAAGGGGTATGGCAGCTGTTATGAATGAAAAGAATGAACTTATCCCCTCTCGTACGGTTACTGTCACACCCCGACCAAAGGCGGCAGAACATGTCGGGGTGCAATGGATTGCCGATGAACATTAGACATTATTAAAGTGAAAATATTTAAACAACTCTTTCATTTCATTACGTCAACCAAATAACACAAACTTGTTCATACAAATAACCGAATAAATAGTCAAACAAACAAAATTGTTCATTTATATCAAATAACCTAAACAATCACAAGATAATAGTTCTTCAAGTCTCCAAATCAACCAAGAAATAAACCTGTAACATTGCATAAAATAAACTTTGTCAACACGAATGTTGGTGAGAAATTTTCATATTTTTGAACAATAAGTATATAATAGATGAAATTCTACAACTCATATATGGAACAATAAATAATAGCAAAAATTTAGATATAAAAATAGTAAATAGTTTGAGACACCTTTTTATATGGTAACAACCAAATATACTCGGATAATAGTTGCCCTAAGCTACTAGAACGAGGATAAAGTAGGTAGGGGTGCGTATTATCATACTTAATAGTTTAATAGAGGCCAACCCACCTAAAGCAATAAACATATAGCATGTAATCATGTAAAGCATATAACACCAAATCGAGCATTTATTTAAGTAACATATACTAAAGAGTTTGTGGGTTGAGACACAAGTATAAATCATTTGAGTTTGAATAAGTATGCAATGTCACCCCCAAAACGTAAGTTGAAAAACGGGGGATGAAAAAGTACTCACGTTAACTAAGTAACTTGAAAGATTGATTCGTGAAAGATCGGAGATCGGTTAACGAGCAAGGCCTAGATTAAACGGGTCTTGAGTTAGTATATAGTAAAATATATGACAAGTAAATAACTAAAGTTTATGGTTTAAAATGTAATTATTTGAGAAATTAAAGAAACGTTTCTTGAAAAATAAGTTTACCCGAAACCGGGTCTTGGTATTCCATTCGTAAATATTACTCAACCTATGTCAGATAATTATGTGGGTTATAATGCACAATTGCAATACCCTTTGTTATATAAATACGAAAACGAGGTTTTAATCAAATGTTCGGATTTGTTGATTCGAGTCTTGATAATTAACCAAACTCAAAGTCAACTTTCCAAAGTGATAAATGTTATGAGAAAAGATGAGTTTTGGTGGCCCAAAACACACTTGTGTGTCTTAAACGAGTGAACTCGGTTTAGTTCGGTTTTGGTTCGGTCCTAGACTAGAAATAATACCGAGGATGGTTGCCACATACCCAAATACCATAGATGTATAAAAATGATTTAGAAGTTATAATATCCAAATCTTACATAAACATGCTTATTTGACTATTTAAAACAAAACCAGTAAACAAAGGTTTGGTTTTGGTTTGGTTCTCAACTCGGGATAAAACCCAGGCTAGTGACCACATACCCAATACCATGGAACTCATTAAACTTGATTTAGAAACTAAACTACTTATAATTTAAACAAGACTAGTAAGAATTAAAGGAAATATAGTATAATCAAGGACTATAATGAGCCCTCCATGTAGCCTTGCCTTATAGCGTATCACCTCAACCGACCATGGCCGAAGAAGGTGAAAGCCGAAGGAAAAAAGGGGTGCATATTATATATATGTTGTAGCACAAACTTCAATTACTAAGTAACAAAACAAAAATTAAAAAATGGTTCTTGTTTGATTGTTAAGAAACCTTGAAGAGATGAAGTTGTGTTCTTTTTTTGGGAGAGAAAAGAAGTGAATGAACAAGGTTGAAATGAAGAAGATAAGCTTGTTTATATTGGGTAATGGTTAAAGTTTATTTCCATGATTTATCTCAAGACTTGCATGTGTTTTAATTGGTTAAACAAGTCAAATAGTACAAACAAACAACCAAAAAAACGAATATGCAGCTACCAGGAGGCGCCACGCGACCAGCCTGGCCTCCCTGACCGCGCGGCGCGGCTTGCTAGAGGGGGTCAAGTTTGTTTGCTTGGCAGATTTGGTCCCTGCAGTTTTTTTCGAGACGTTTTAAGCATTTTTAAGTGTTTTAAAGGTCGTAAAAAGGTGTTTTCAAAATCTGACAAGTATGAGATGATTATGTAACATAAGATCGGGGTTATAAATTGGGTAGGTTTACAGTTTAATCATACAAACAAGTTATCCAAAATTGACGAATGTCACAGTTACCTCTAGTTTAGGGTTTTTTGCCCCGAAATTAAGATGACGTTGAAGTAAATAAGTGCGGATACTTCTTTTTCATAGTGTCTTCTCGTTCCCAAATAAATTCCGCGCCAAGCCGTGATTTCCAACAAACTTTAACTAAAAGAATGCGGCTACGTTTGGTTTTTTTTTCATTGCGGTCCATGATTCAACGAGTTTTTCGACCATGATCATTGTTTCATCGATATGCACTTCGTCGAGAGGTATATGGAGATTACCTTCGGCTAAGCACTTAAGGTTTGAGATGTGAAATGGTGGATGAACACCGGTAAGTTCTTGCGGTAAATCGAGTTTATAAGCCACTTTTCCAATCCTTTCGAGGATTTTGAATTGGCCAACAAAACGGGGTGCTAGTTTTCCTTTCTTTCAAAAACGCACTACCCCCTTACTAGGGGATACTTTGAGAAGTACAAAGTCGCTAACATTGAACTCGAGGGGTTTTCGCCGTTTGTCGGCATAGCTCTTTTGACGACTTCTAGCAGTGAGGATATTTTTACGGATTTGACCGATATAATCTGTGGTGTCTTGGACCATCTCGAGACCGGTGATTTGGGCTTCACCAATATCATTCCAACAAGACAGAGAACGACACTTACGACCATAAAGGGTTTGGAAAGGATCCATATCAATGCTAGAATGATAACTTTTGTTGTAAGAGAATTTAATAAGCGAGAGATAAGAATCCCAATTCCCACCAAAATCAAGAATGCAAGATCGCAGCATATCTTCAAGGGTTTGGATTGTACGCTCTAATTGGCTATCGTTTTGAGGGTGATAAGCGGTGCTAAGATCAAGGCGAGTTCCCATGGCTTCTTGAAGCGATTTCCAAAAACGGGAGTTGAAACGAGCATCAAGATCGGATATAATGGTTAACGGAATACCATGGAGGCATACTATTTCACGAGTATAGATTTGAGCGAGTTTTTCAACCGAGTACTTCTCGCGGATCGGATGAAGTGAGCCGATTTGGTTAATCGATCAATGATTACCCAAAAGCTATCATTTTGGTTTTGAGTGTGGGGGGGGGGGGTAATTTGGTGATAAAGTCCATAGCAATATCTTCCCATTTCCGAATGGGAATAAGAGGTTATTCGAGTAAGCCAAAAGGTTTTTGATGTTCGGATTTAACCTTTGAACAAGTAAGACATTTTGAGACATAAAGTGCCGCATCCTTTTTCATACCTGGCCACCAATAAATAGATCGAAGATCGAAGTACATCTTATACACACCGGGATGTATGGAATATCGCGACATATGTGTTTCGTCGAGAATGAAAGTACTAAGTTCTTCACGATCGGGAACCCATAAGCGATTGAGAAAATACAATAAGCACTTGGGTTTGGTTTCAAGTTAAAGTTCGGCACCACACGACATTTCGTCATACATGTTGCATTCATCCAAGGAGGTATGTTGGGCTCGATAGATGCGGTCTCGGAGATCGGTTTGGATGATGATGCTATGAAGCAGGACGGATTTTACATTAGCCTTTCCACTAAGGGCATCGACCACGAAATTCGCTTTACCGGGATGGTAGCGAATCTCGCAACCGTAATCACTAAATAGTTCGGCCCATCGTCGTTGTCTCATGTTGAGATCTTTTTGGTCAAAAATGTGTTGGAGACTTTTGTGAACGGTGAAAACAACACATTTTGTACCGTAAAGATAATGTCTCAAGATTTTGAGAGCGAAGACGACGACACCAAGTTCAAGATCATGAGTCGTGCAATTATTTTCATTGACCTTAAGTTGTCTTGAAGCATAACGATGACTTGAACTCGTTTTATGAGAATGCAACCAAGACCTTGATGAGATGCGTCGTAAAATACTACAAATTCGTCGTTTCCGTCGGGAAGGGTTAGAACAGGAGCATTGCAAAGCATAAGCTTGAGTTTGTTGAAGGCTTCTTCTTGTTTTGATCCCCATTCATATGGTTTTCCTTTATGGGTTAGGGAGGTGAGGGGTAAGGAAATTTTGGAAAAATATTGGATGAAACGCCGATAGTATCCGGCCAAACCGAGGAAAGATCGAATTTCCGAGGGTGTGGATGGAGGTTTCCAATCTTTGACGGTCTCGATTTTAGCGGAATTAACATGAATACCCTTGTCATTGATGATGTGCCCCCAAAATTGAAATTTCTCTGGCCAAAATTCACATTTCGAGAATTTAGCGTAAAGTCGTTCGTTTCTTAGGAGTTCGAGAATGGAATGTAAGTGATACTCATGTTCGGTTTTAGTTTTAGGAAAAATGAGGATGTCATCAATAAAGACAATGATGAATTTATCTAGAAATGGTTTGTAAACATGGTTCATGAGATCCATAAATACCGCGGGTGCGTTGGTTAACCCAAAGGGCATGACCAAAAATTCGTAATGTCCATATCGAGTACGAAAAGCGGCTTTGGTAATGTCTTTTTCGCTAATGAGCAGTTGGTGATATCCCGATTGAAGATCGATTTTAGAGAAACACGTTGTGCCTTGAAGTTGATCGAAGAGGTCGTCGATTCGTGGTAAAGGATAAAGACTTTTAATAGTGAGTTTGTTAAATTCTCGGTAGTCGTTACACATACGAAACGAGCCATCTTTCTATTTCACGAAGAGGATGGGAGAGCCTCAAGGAGAAGGGCTTGGAAAAATGAAACCATAATGGGAAAGTTCTTCGAGTGGATTTGATAATTCTTGCATTTTCGAAGGGGTTAAACGGTAAGGAGCTTTGGCTACGGGCACAAGATTGATTCGGAATTCGACCGGACTGATGGGTGGAAGACCGGTGACGTCTTCGTGAAAGACATCATGGAAGTCACAAACAATGGGGATGTCATGGATTTTTCTTTCCTTGTGGTCTTTTACCACCACTTGGGCTAGGAACGAAACATACTTTTGGCGCAAATATTTACGAGATCGAGAGCAAGACATGAGGCTGAGTTTTGGGAATCATTTTGCCAAAGACTTTGAGGGTTTTGCCATCGACGAGCGGGATTCGAATGAATTTTTCATAACAAACAACTTCAGCACGGTGCAAAGCTAATCAATACATGCCTACTATGATTTCGAAGCTTCCCATTTGCATCGTGATGAGAATGATGGATAATTCACGCTTGCAAAGAGTAAGAATACAATTTCGAATGACCGAGTTAATTGTGATAGAGCTACCGTTGACGACTTTGACGGAAAAAGGTCGAGAGATTTTAGTGCGAGGTACGGAAAATGTAGATTCAAATTTTAATGAGATAAACTCCTATAGGCACCCGTATCAAATAAAATTGAAGCCCGATGTTCCTTCACTAGAAACATACCGTTCACAACGTCGTTTGCAACTTGAACTTGATTAGCGTTTATCACGAAGGCACGCCCATGGTTACCGGGATTTCCTTGAGGTACTTGGGGAGGAGGAGGAGGTGCTTGAATGGCTTTCATTGGTTGGATGAGAGGGGCATTTATTTGTGGGATTCAGGGTTGGTAGGTTTAGACTTGATAAGCTTGGGTTTGGTAGTAGAGCATGGTGATGGCTTGAGCTTGGTTCGCATACGCAATTTGGACAAGCATTGCGGAAATGGCTCGGGTCTCCACAATTGAAGCAGGCTCGGGGTTGTTGCGGGTTTTGAACGTAAGGCATGTTGCGGTTTTGCTTGTTTGCGGTATGGTTTTTTGTGGAGCGGGATGTCCACGAAGTGTTGTTCCACAAGTGGTATTGAGGTGACCAAAATGATTGCAGTTTGTGCAGTGGCGACAAGCCATGTGAGATGGGTGGTGAAGTTGACAAGTGTTGCACAATGGGTGAGTACTGATGTAGGGCTTTCAGTTTGGAGGAGCTTGAGGTTGTTGTTGAGTTGTTGTGGTTGAGTAACAACATAATTTCGGTGATTGGGTCTTTGTTTCTTTTTGGCTTGATGGGATGAGTTGGAGTAATTGATGGCTTGAGGTTGAGGGTCGACTTTAGCTTGAGGGGTTGGTTCGGGCTTACTTTTGTCATTGGGTTTCTTGGAACTTTTTATAGTGAGGGTACTGGCTTTGACATGGTTTTCGGAAAGAGTACCAACTAAGGTAATAGCATCATCAAGGGCTTGGGGTTTTCTACTCATTACCGAGTCGAGGATTTGCATAGGCAAACCACCGACATACTTTTCGATCGCCCGTTTGAGGGGAGTGACCAAGTGGGGAACCAAGAGGCTAAACTCGTGAAAGCGGTTGGAGTAGGCGGAGTTGTCACCACTCTGTTGCTTAAGTTCCCAAATTCGGCTTCGAGTTTTTGGAGTTCATGTTTTGGGCAAAACTTTTTCATCATGACTTCCTTGAGCTTGGTCCATGAGTAGGCCATAGCTACTTCCGCTCCATTGGTGAAAATTTCGCTATTCCACCAAGTTCGTGCGGTATCCTCGAACATGCTTGAGGCATACATGGTTTTCTTGGTTCGGGGCATTCACAAATAGTAAAAACGCTTTCCATCTTCTCGAACCATTGCAACAAGGTAATGGCACAGTTTGTGCCAAAAAAATTGAGATGGGTTGGCACCGGTGAAATTTTTCAAGGCGAAAGGTGCAAGGTTGGGTGTGGTTTGAGTAACGGTGGGTTGGGTGGCTTGGATTTGAGTTATTAGTCTGGGAATCACAACGGCGATTTCTTTGGCAACCATGGCGGCCATCCGACGACCGGAGCTCGGCTTGTGTGTTTGGCGACGAAGAGGAGGCGTTCTAAAATAAAAGAGAAATATTATAAGTTTGATATAAGTATGAGGGACATGAGTAAATATGGGGTTTTAATGATTGTGAGTCCTAGAGTTATGAGGATGAGAATGTTAGTTAAAACTATTTTACACTTGGATCAAAAGATAAAAAGTATGTATATATATAAGTTTCAAACTTTTGACATTCGAAAATTGAAGGTTTTGAGATATTGAAGTTCATTTATATAGTCGGGAAAATTGTATATGAACCACCATGATTTGATATCCCGACCAATAAAACTTGTATAAAATAATAGATGGAGTCGAACATGTGCACCTATCACCGCGTCTTTCATGTTGTTGACTCGAATCACGATAATAATATATAATAAAAACAGAGATACAACGAGATGTTAAAAACACTTGTCCACGTATCACCGTGGCTTTTGTGTTTCCAACACAAAAATATAAAGAGTAAACCGGAACACTTGCATTCGACAACTTAAAGTATTGACATGTATAACACGGTTCGTTAGCCTAGAAAACGAACACTACAATTCAACCATCCTAGATAAGTAAATCACCTTCGATTCTTGGAATCTTTTTGTCAAATGATCGTTTCATAGTGTTTCGCCCTCTATAATTGCTACAAACCCGTTATAAATGCAACCTTTAAGGGATATAAAATAACGTGATCCAAATTAAGTTTGTGATCCATAAAACACAATATATAAATCTAATGTTTTTGCGTTTAAAGTAAGGATACCATGGAATACTATGAGAGTGTGTGCATGTGTATATTTTGGAGATTAATGAAATAAATATATAAATGTAAATGAACAATCAAGTAGGGTAACATGTATAAGGACCCTAAAGCAAAACTATACTAAGCCGTTACGTCTAACCACCTATCCTATAGTCTTGGCTTTGATACAAACTTGTCACACCCCGACCAAAGACAAAGGAACATGTCGGGGTGCAACGGATTGCCGATGAACATTAGACACTATTAAAGTGACAATATTTAACCAACTCTTTCATTTCATTACATCTACCAAATAACACAAACTTGTTCAAACAAATAACCGAATAAATAGTCAAGCAAACAAAATTGTTCATTTATATCTAATAACCTAAACGGTCACAAGATAATAGTTCTTCAAGTCTCCAAATCAACCAAGTAATAAACCTGTAACATTGCATAAAATAAACTTTGTCAAAACGAATGTTGGTGAGAAATTTTCATAGTTTTGAACAATAAGTATATAATAGATGAAATCCACAACTCGTATATGGAACAATAAATAATAGCAAAAATTTAGATATGCAAATAGTAAATAGTTTGAGACACCTTTCTATATGGTAACAACCAAATATAATCGGATAATAGTTGCCCTATGCTACTAGAACGAGGATAAAGTAGGTAGGGGTGCGTATTATCATACTTAATAGTTTCATAGAGGCCAACCCGCCTAAAGCAATAAACATATAACATGTAATCATGTAAAGCATATAACACCAAATAGAGCATTTATTTAAGTAACATATACTAAAGAGTTTGTGGTTTGAGACATAAATATAAATCATTTGAGTTTGAATAAGTATGCAATGTCACCCCCAAAACGTAAGATGGAAAACGGGGGATGAAAAAGTACTCATGTTAACTAAGTAACTTGAAAGATTGATTCGTGAAAGATCGGAGATCGGTTTAACGAGCAAGGCCTAGATTAAACGGGTCTTGACTTAGTATATAGTAAAATATATGACAAGTAAAGTAAATAACTAAAATTTATGGTTTAAAATGTAAGTATTTGAGAAATTAAAGACATGTTTCTTGAAAAATAAGTTTACCTGAAACCGGGTCATGGTATTCCATTCATAAATATTACTCAACCTATGTCAAGTAATTATGTGGGTTATAATGCACTATTGCAAGACCCTTTGTTATATAAATACCAAAACAAGGTTTTAATCGAGTGTTCGGATTTGTCGATTCGAGTCTTAATAATCAACCAAACTCAAAGTCAACTTTTCAAAGTGATAAATGTTATGAGATAACTCAATAAAAATCAAAAGACTTAACCAAGTATATAGTTCTATTGTGAAGAACCTTAACGTCGTTAAGAGAGTATTTGGTTTTACCAGTTCAAACTTGTTATAAGATCAAATTGGATTTCGAAACACCAAGTATGTTGAGAAAATAATTTAAAATTAGTTTAAAATACATTCTTGAAGAAAAGATGAGTTTCGGTGGCCCAAAACACACTTGTGTGTCTTAAGTGAGTGAACTCGGTTTAGTTCGGTTTTGGTTCAGTCCTTGACTCAGAATAATACCGAGGATGGTTGCCACATACCCAAATACCATCGAACTATAAAAACGATTTTAGAAGTTATAATGTTTATTTGACTATTTAAAACAAAACTAGTAAACAAGAGTTCGGTTTTGGTTCGGTTCTCAACTCCGGATAAAACTGAGGCTAGTGACCACATACCCAATACCATGGAACTCATTAAACATGAATTAGAAACTAAACTACTTATAATTTATGCAAGAATAGTAAGCATTAAAGGAAATATAGTATAATCAAGGACTATAATAAGTCCTCCCTTAGCCTTGCCTTGTAGCGTATCACCTCAGCCGGCCATGGCCGGAGAAGGTGAAAGCCGAAGGAAACAAGGGGTGCATATTATATATATGTTGTAGCACAAGCTTCAGTTACTAAGTAACAAAACAAAAATTAAAGAATGGTTCTTGTTTGATTATTAAGAAACCTTGAAGAGATGAAGCTGTGTTCATTGTTTGGAAGTGAAAAGAAGTGAATGAACAAGGTTGAAATGAAGAATATACGCTTGTTTATATAGGGTAGTGGTCAAAGTTTATTTCCATGTTATATCTCAAGACTTGCATGTGTTTTAATTGGTTAAACAAGTCAAATTATACAAACAAACAACCAAAAAACGAATCTGTAGCTACCAGGAGGTTCCTCGCGACCAGTTTGGCTTCTCTGGCCGCGCAACGCGGCTTGCTATGGGGGGGGGGTCAGGTTTGGTTATTTGGCAGATTTGGTCCCTGTAGTTCGTTTCGAGGCGTTTTAGGCGTTTTTAAGTGTTTTAAAGGCCGTAAAAAGGTGTTTTAGAAATCCGACAAGTATGAGATGATTATGTAAGTTAAAAACCCATTATTTAATATTATCGAAAGATCCGGTTACAAATCTGGTTGGTTTACAGTTTAATCATTAAAACAAGTTATCCAAATGTAACATCCCCAAAATTTCGATCCAAATTGATAACTTAGAAAAGTTGAGGGCTCAAAAATAATATATAAACAAGTCATGAGAAAATATTAAATAGAGAAATATAAGAAAAATAAGGAAATAAAAATATTTCCTAAGTTAAATTTTCCCACATAAAGAATAAAAGGAAAACTCCATCCCACATGGAAGGATGAAAGAAAGTGGAAGCATTCCATATGGGTATAAATAAGGAATATGGAATCCATCCCACATGGAAATTGGTAAAGAAATGGAAGCTCTTTATAAGAGAGAGAGTTTCCATTGTTATATTCTTTTATGCTTAACATGCACCAGGTGGTCCTAGCGGAGGGTGCGAAGCACCAGACGCGCACGCGCACGGCTCGGGCTCGGGCGAGGGCGACGGCGTTGGGCGCAATATGGCGCTTTGATGGCTCACTTCGCGCGCTCGCATCGTCGCGAGCCGCTTTGAGAGCCGCCTTAGTATTTTTGAATAACGAGAATTAGACCCAGATGTAACAAGCTTCTAAAGACAAAGAACTAAAAGTGATAAATCTGTAAACTTAACCCATCGCGATACGCGACGGGCATGACCAAGGAACCACCGCGTAACGCGATGGAGCCTCACAGAACCCAAAGTTTGGGCGGTATTGCGATACGTGATCACCCAAGCCACAATGTCGTCGCGATACGCGATGACGTGTCTGACAACAGGGACACGTGCCACACTCTGGTGACACGTGGCAGCAGGGCAGGACACGTGGCAGGCCACGTGTCAACACGTGGCATTCATGCAGAAATGGCGGCGTCACGATACGTGATGTGTTGTAAAACACACTTACTTTCTTTATCGTTTTATCATGATTTAATTGCTTTTTAGTTTAATAAATATGAGTTATGGATAGTTTTTGCATGATCTTACAAAGATTGAATATTAATTGTAGGTTATGAGTTTTAATGGAGAAAAGAGTAAAGTTTGAAGACTCTAGAGGCCTTTTTGATCAATTTTGAAGACTAAAACACAAGGCCCGACCCAATCCCACAAGATTAAAGTCTTACATGATAATATATTAAGTTAATTAATAAGAAAAGAACCCTAGACCAGCCTCTAAATCCCGAAATCAGCAGCAACCATCCAAAAAACTTCCGATCGGAAGCTTCTAGGGTTCCAAAGAAAGTCGTTTTTGCATCTTGTGTGACCAAGTGAAGAAGAATGAGGCTTAGGACAACTTGGTACAGCAGCAAGGGACCATATTCATCAAGAAACTCAGCCATAATATTGAGTATTACATCCATAAACTTTGTTCTATTGTTCAAGACTCATAACTTGTTGATTTTGATCTTTAACTTGAATTGTTTTGCAATTGAATTGAAGATTAACTAGTGCTTGATTAATCTTGATCATTGAATGAGCTTAATTATGTTTTGGTTGAGTTATATGATGCTTAAACTAATGTATAGCTGTTGTCCAAAAATAATGTTAGGCTAAATTTGTTAGTTCTACCTAGGTTTGATGAAAATTTTTAGGTTTTAGTAAGTAATATGGATTGTTTGATCATCATGACTTGAATTGTTGATGAAAGTTTGGTTTAATATTGAATTAGGTTGTGTTTAGTGGCTGTGATTAATTTAATTATACTCATATACCTCTTGCTTTGATTGATTGAATAAGTTTTGATTGATTTTAGCTTGTTTGAACTCTTTACTTTGTGTTTAGAGATTGATTGCGGAAAGTACAACCGTAGGGTTTAGTTGGGTATATTAATTGATTAGATTCAGCGGGTAGACACCTTCTTAGAGACCGAGAGGTGATAGGAAGTAGGGTCGTCTCATATCCTTTACTTGTTAGGATTAGGATCGCGCGAGAGCGGGTTCGGTTCTTGTCGGGTTTGGGTTTGTGAGCGATTAGTTGACCTAGTTTAAGTTTAACTAAATTGTTCCTCTATCTTTGGTTGCGTAGTATTCGTCTCCATTAGGGTAGTGTGTCGGTGAGACCGAGAGGAGAGTCGGCATTAGAGCACTTTAGCGATTCATTACCCGGTTAGTTTTTAAAATCAACTAAGTGTAGGTTAGGGTTTGTTAGTGAGACCGAGAGGTGTTCTAGCTTTCTTGAGTGAACCTTAATTGTGTCATCCTTAGGAACCGGTGTCATGAGATTCTACAATCCATTAGCTTACTATACCTTCAATAGGATTCTTACCTAGGTAGACGTTGTCTCCATTGATAAATCTTATTCTTAAAGTTTCGTCTAGTTTTCTTAATTTAAGTCTTTTAAGTTAATTTAAGTTAGGTTAAGTAGTTAATAGTTAAAAATAATTTAAAATATATTATTCTTAGGTGAGTCTTATTTAGGGTTAAGTATTAAGTACGTTTTCACGTGTCCTTGTGTTCGACACTCGGATTTTCTTAGTGCTATACTATTAGTGATCGGTACACTTGCCGGTTTTGTGTGGTTTCTTTAGGATTTTCGTTTAATAAATTTAAAGCTTAGTTGTGAGAGCATCATTATACACACATCAATACGCGACGCAGCTAAAAGAGGAGCCCATTGCGTATCGCTATGGGACTCAAAATCAACTATAATAGGGAAGGCTCACGGCCATTTCCCTTACACCTCCCACACTTTTTCTCTCTAGAATTCCATTCTCTCTAACTCGTTTTATGTGACAAGCACCGTTTTGCGTGCCACCGACCCGACAATCATAACCTCGTAGTCTGGGCCAAATACCTGGTGTTTTCCTTGATGTGCATGCCACCCAAAAGTAACCCGACATTCCGTCTCATAGTACGTGCACAACCCGAAAACACCTACACATCACCTCGATTTACGTGCCAAGGAAGGTTGATCAAGAACGCCTCGATAAACGTGCATATAGAGTAGAAGTGCTGCCCGTATAAACTTAGGAATATCTAACTCTGAATACCTGTGCGAGGTAGGGGTTCTGCCTAAGTTATTATTATATTATTATAAATGGCTTAGACCATAGTCGGAGATATAGCCGAACCTTGATTACGATTAAGTATAATATAACTTTTCTTAAGTAAAGGTTATAGTTAAAATAATATTTCTTTATGACTAAGAAAAATATTATTTATACAAGAGATTATAGATAATAAATTAATGTTTCTACTTGAAGAAGATACTCAATATAGATGTTTCTTTCTGAAGAAGAAACATAGTATATGATCGGTAAATAAACAAGAAGACTAAAGGTCCAAATGTTTTATATAAACAAATAATTTTATCAAGGTTGAAGCTATACAAAACGGACTAAAGGTCTGAAGCTAGATCGATGATCTAGTTATTTATACAAAGGTTATTCTCATACTATAGGTCCGAGTTAACAAAACAAGAAGAAGAATCAGAAAACAGGAATCAGTATCAGAAACTGATTATAAAACAGAAAAGGTGAATACGCCCAAACCTTTTACAAACTCTTTTAGAGTCAGAATATTTGCATAGGATTTACGAATCCTTAAAACCTTGTGTTACAATAATAAGAAACGGACACTCTGATTGAGAGTATACATGTATCTGGATCCATTCATACATGTTGACTCGGCATTTTCCTGAGGCCATGCAAATTATCAACATGTCTCCGGAAGCTTTATGAGAAATGATTTGTGTATATAATTAATTGTACAAGGTACTTAGAGTAATTTGATCCCAATATAGTTAGGTGCCTAATGAGTAGTCACAAAGGTATTATTGTTGGTTTCACAAAGGTATTGAAAAGATTTTTATAAAGAGTCAGCATCATTCACTAGCTGTGTGCTGACGTATTTTATAACCATTTTACAGGAAAACAGAAAGGTTAGAACAAACCAGCAAGAAGGAATAGAAGATTGGAGTTATAGTCATTAGATGCTATCTGGTGTCTCAGATATTTTATTTCAAAATATTATAATGAGTTATGTTTTCTAAAAGAAATTTATTTGAAAATATTGAAAAGGTATTTAAACCCGAGTTTTCATTATAATAATATTTAAAGACTTCCATTGAAAAGAACTTGTTTTCTCAAACATACTTTGTTAACATTAAATGGATATTTTAATCCAACATTTTATAAATGAATATTTTATATTAAAATACTTCCGCTAAATCAAACCGCAACTCTGATATATTTACAAAACAAGTACCAACTATCGGTCACACGTCTAGGCCCTAAGTCGGGGTGTGACACCAAAATTGACGAATGTCACAATATCCCCTAGTTTAGGGAATTTCGTCCCGTTTGGGTTGTGAAATGCTCCAGGCACTTTTTAGTGTTGTATGGTGGCCATCTTTGAGGATATGATAGAGTCATCCATGGAGGTATTTATGGATGATTTTTCGGTTTACGATAATTCTTTCGATCAGTGTTTGGGAAATCTTGAGAGGGTTTTGAAACGGTGCATTGAAATGAAGTTGATGTTGATTTGGGAAACGTGTCACTTTATGGGGACAAAAGGGATCGTGTTGGGTCATAAAATTTCAAGGGATGGTATAGAGGTAGATCGGGCAAAGATTGACTCAATTAGTAGACTTCCTCCATCGACAAATGTCAAGACTATATAGAGTTTTCTTAGTCATGCAGGTTTTTTACCGGCGGTTTATTAAAGACTTTTAAAAAATTGCCCGCCCGATAAGCCGACTACTTGAGAAAGATGTTCCCTTTTTATTCGATATAGACTGTTTGAAGGCATTCAAGTTCTTGAAAGAGCAACTCGTGAGTGCCCCATTTCTTGTTTCACCCGATTGGAACTTGCCTTTTGAGCTCATGTGCGATGCGAGTGATTATGCAGTTAGGGACGGTTTGGGGCATAAGCGTGAGAAATGCAAGAATAACTTTGAATGATGCCCTAGAGAACTACACCACCACTGAAAAAGAACTTTTTTCCGTTGTGTTTGCATTTGACAATTTTTTGGTCTATCTTGTGCTTTCGAAAACCACCGTTTTTACCGATCATGTAGCTTTGCGTTCTCTCTTGCATAAGAAAGACGCGAAGCCTCGCCTTATACAAAGGATTATTTTACTTTTGACATAGATATCAAAGACAAGAAGGGGGCAGGGAATGCAGCGGCGGATCATATTTCCCGTTTAGAAGATCCAACAGATGAGAATGGCTCAGATCTCAGATCTAAGATCTGAATACGATAAACACGGATCTAGTTCATGATTACTCTTAATTAGTATGTCTATATATTATATTAGATGTATTATATATATATATCTATATATATATATATTAGTAATAGATTATAAAACTTTGATCGAGAGATAGAACGGACAGAGGTTCAATACGTTAATGTCAAAACTTAAATTAATAGAGGAGTTCACCTCTATATATAGAAGATGGATTCTAGTTCGTTACACATTCCGAAACGAACTAGTCTCCACTTCGTTACATTAGATGAAAAACAAATAAACATAACGAACAAACCTCCAATTCGTTAAACCTCCTTAATGAATTGGGAAGAAGAATAACTTAAACTTCTAGTTCATTAAACATCCTTAACGAACTAGACTTTCTTTAACGAACTAGCTTAATATAATAATATATTAATCTCTTTTTCATTAATAAATAGAAAACAATAAATACAAAGACTCGAGACGCAAAACCATGGACTAATAGACACTCCTCCGTCTTGAGCTCTTTGTATTTTATTTATTTGAAGCGCTTTGACTTCCAGTCTCTGCAGCTGTGAATCCCATGCTCATGACACACACGAACAACACGTTGAAATTGCATTGCTCGGTCATAGTCTTTACGAAGCTCGTTTAATATCTTATTCTTGAACAACACATCATTTTCGGCCACTGTCAAGTTCACGAGCCACATCGAATCAATAATCTTAATCAGCTCGGTCCTTAAACCCTTTCCCAAAACAATAACGGCCTCGCCAGCACGATTGTCATAATACCAGCGGTTGAAAGATATATGCTGATTCAGCATCTTTACTGGAACGCGCTTCATCGTCCTTGGCGGTTTTACTTTAAGCATGAGCTTCCTCTAACCCGTACTTGGATCAATCTCGTCAATACGTTTACGGTTGGTATCTGCGGCTTAAAGAATTTAAACCCGTGATTCACCTCGAACATCAAATGTTGGTGGAACCAATTTGCTTGGTGATTCCCACCACGGTTTATGAATGGTCGACACGCGAGGGTGCGGACATCCTAACGCGGTAATGAGAAAACTTCAGTAATATTTTCATAGTACTGGACGCCATTCTCCTATTTGATTATACAGACCTTCAAATCAGAATCGTAAAGCCATGAAATAATGTCACCTCTTACTTTAGACACGTCTTTAAAGGAAGTCATCTGATTAGCTTGAGCACGTGCAACAACTTCCACTTTTAGCTCTTTATCAACATACATGTAAGCATCAATAATCTTACGATCTCTCTTGTCTCTACAAGCAAACCATCCTTGAATATCAGCGATGGATGGATCAGTCTTTGAATCAAATATTGTATCAACACTTTTTGCCATTTGAATCTTTCTCCAACAAATCCTCGGCTGCTTTGACAGTTTCTTCAGTGAATATCGGAGCACCCTGATCAACATTTGATCATTGAAACAGATCAGGATATTACTCAGCTGTCACGTCCTCAATTTCTACCTCCTCATCTTCATAAATAAATGATGTGTTCATCTGAATCGTTGGATCATTCAGAATTTCCACATCGTTCTCAACTTCCACATCCTCCTCAGTCTCTAACATGTCCAGCTCATCTTCATTCAAACCAAGCAGTATAGAAATCTGCTCTCGTGTTAAAGACCGTTCCACGAACTGTCCCACTTCAATCTCATCAGCATTCACAATGCTTCTGATCACGCTTTCAGCATAAACAAATATAACAGTGTCAGCCTTTATCGACTCAATTGGCTTAACATTTGTTGAGTCCTGATAAACGACCAACTGACTGTCAACATTACCAGTTGCCCCACTCGTATCTGCACCGGATGATGAGCCGTGAGTTTATTTCATCTCACTTCCCCCAACACCTGACTCATCTTGATCTTCATCATCATTTCTGAGCTTCTTTAGTACATCTTCTTTACATGTAAGCTGCAGAATCTTGTCCTCTTGTTCTTTTAACTTCACCTCCTGAGACGTAACAATCTCACGAAGGGCTTTGGCCTCTTTTTGGCAAAAAGAATCATGCCAAGCCTAGGGTCAGATGTGAGTGTGTTCGTCAACGTGAGTTTCGGGGTGCTAGTAGTAGGTTAGACTACCGGTCTTTGAATAACAGACAACCTTGGAGGCTGAACTCCAAACGAATTACCAGCTCCAGCAGTCACTTGATGCTTCGAGGACCCTTCACCAGCTAACTCTTTCCCTTTTCTTTTACGTTGAGCAGCTTCAACAGCAACTGCCTCAACCTCCACACGACGTTGTGGATGATCATTAGCACCCTCACCACCATCATCATCATCGTCATCATCATTGTTCCCACCGGGTTCTTCTTCACGCTCAGAATCCGAGTCATCGTGGATCCAGCTATCATTAGGAGGACATTCATAATCAGGATTGGATACATGACCAATCAAACGTTTGAATCTTGGTGGAGGATCTTGATGATACTATTTCATCCTCTGCATTGTATCTGCTTTCATGTGCTCAAACTTTAATTTATCCTCAACTAGTGTTGGATCGATCACCAAATCACGAATTTCATCTTGAACAAGAAGTTGGATAAACCGAGGATACATTAAGAATTTTGTGCGTCGTTTCTCTACAAGACAATTTTCTTTGAGATGATAGAAGATCATCTCAAAAAAGTTGAAGGGTTTATTCAGGATTAACGCAACAAAAGCTGACCGAAGCATGATATAGCATTCATCGAAACCTCCTTTTCGTCCACCAAGGCAATGTATAAGAACATGTAGTAAGTACTTGTATGTGGGACACAAGTTTGCCTTTTTATACATGGAGCTCTTAAGATTACCGGCATAGAAAAAACGACCAAATAATCCTCTAATCAGCTCCTTATGATACTCACTCGGGTCATCAATAATATCACCGAACCTCAGCACGCACTGAATAGTCTCAGTTGATATCACAACTGGTCTTGCATTCACCTCAGCAGAAATGTGATTTTCTGTCTCCACGTATGTAGCAGTGTTCCAGAACTGACGGACGATGCTGGACCGAACGTTGTGGATATGCCGTGACGGCATAGTAGATACGCGAGTGACTACCGAAGGCCAACATCTCCCCAAAAATATTCTCATCAGCAAAGTTCATATCAACAACACACAAATGTTATGCCGTTTGTGATACGGGAGTAAAGGAAGACCTTGTTCTTGTTGTTGTTGTTGTGGCTCAGCTGCAGGAGGATCTTGATCCATATTGTCAGCCATAATTGATAATAAACAATACCAAGATTTAGTAAAATAATCAATAAATAATATTAATATAATATTAAATTTTATAACAATTAAAATATTTTATATATTAATATTTTATAATGTCATTCGTTAAGTAATCTGATTCGTTATAACGAACTGGTAATTCGTTATGACGAATTAGTTACTTCGTTATCAAGTAAATAAAGCGAATTAGATCTAACAAATCAGGAATGAGAAGATAACGAATTGATACCCTGATTCGTTTGATCCGTGTAACAAATTGGACACAAAATGGTTCCAATTCGTCACAACATAACGAATGGCCCTTAGGCTTAATCTTTGACTAATTAAAGTCCAGGTCAAAATTGGCAAGAACATCAAAAGTCAAAATTGCAGTCTGAATGCAATTCCAACATAATCAATGATGTAAAGCCAAATAAATGACCACAAGGATCTCGGAAACACATCGCGAGCCGATTCACCATGTCCATTAGTACCAAATCATGGTAGACAATAGGTAAATTAAGGTTTTAGTTATAACTTAAAAACCGATAACAAAATCGATTTTTTAACCCTTAAGATGTTCATCAAAATTGACGAAAATCATGACGTTGTAATCCCCTTTACCTTACGAATCAATATTGATGATGAAAATGTGATATAATGAAGGTCGGAAATTCTGGAAAATTTGGCCTGAGTAACTTTTCTTAATGAGGAAGAAAGTGAATAGTGAAGACGAATGGGTTTCACATATCCCTATATACATTGACGTGGCACAGTCTCCAATGCAACGAATCATCTAATTCGTTGAATTTTGAAATAACGAATCAGGTGATTCGTTATCATAAAATCACACGTGGCAAGCGAATTAATAACGAATTTGTTCTTAGTTACTGCTTGATTCGTTACGTTATGTATAACGAATTAGAAGTCATTCATTACAGAGTGGCGGAAGCGAATTAAGTTAACGAATTGGAATGCAGTTCATTATAAATGACCCTAATTCGTTATTCATGAATAACGAATTACATTTATGTAATTTTAAATTAACTAAAAAATTTAATTAAATAAATTAATAATTAAATCAATTAAATATACCAATTGTTTATTTAATAAGTCAATTAAATTAATTAAATCCCGTATCCCGATGAACAAATATCTTAACGTGTTTTACGGTTAAACACTTAACTTAAATTGATTAAATAATATGTAAAAGAAAAGTAAAATCTTTTTGCTATTTTTGAAAGTTTGAAGTAAAACATTTACAAGAAAAATATTCGAAAATAAAACCTAAAGCTGAAAAACAAAATGTTTTTGTGTTTTTGGTATATTTTTCAAAAGCAGTACTTATTTTTGGATTTTTGACGAGTTTAAGTAGAGAATCATATTGACCAAATTGCCCTTCCATCACAGTTTTATATTTCAGCGATATTATGACTGGCGTTAAGTAGGTCATTGATATTGTTGTCCACTTAAATCTTATAACAAACTTTCATGCTTTTCCGTGATATGATTAAATGTTCAATTGAAGCACAGAATATCAAAAACTATCAGTCTCTAATCTCGGTTCAAGATTAATTTGATTTTTACCAAATCACCCCAATTTGACTTAAACTATTATATTGTTGATCAAAATTTGAATTTATAGAAATATTTGAGCAATGCATTGAGTTTCCTTTACTATGAGTGAGTATGCACGAGTCCATCTGTCGGCTTACATACACTGTATCCCATGGGGTCCGTTTCTTACTGGTATTGAGACGCACGCAAGGGATGAACAAATGCATGACTAACAGCGGATTTTGATCAAGTAAGTAGTTTAAATTTGTACAATGTACAACGGTGATCAAGTTTAATGACTTTGGGTTTACTCTAAAAGCGGATGAAATATTCATGCATATGAATATGCAGATGATTAAGCCGCATAAAGACTCACAGAGTCCAGAATCTCAACGCTTGTTATTTGCTTTATTTTATTTTTGGTGATCAACCAAACATAAGGCTTGAGTATGATAGGCTATTACATTTCTGCCATCATTACCGAGATTTTTGTTAGAGACTAACACCTCTTTCAATTTGGCATATCTTTATGTTTATATCATATACTTTATTCTAACAGCTTGTTTAAGACCTATCAATGCACCAATGCAATTAATCACACAGTCTTTTAAGCTTATTTCTTACTGGATATGGCGTCAAACGATCAATGTACTATCATTTTCTCTTTTTTGCTTCAAAACTCAAAATTTTGAGGAGCATAAAAAATAAATTCAATCGCCCCAGTCACTTTCAGTCTATAGATTAATGGCTATCCTATCATTTCACAAGTGAAAAATAGGACCAAAACATGCAAGCATGTTCCACAAACTTAAAAAACTGACATAATTTTCAGCGAGAGAATAAAGTAAAACACATAACAATCGCCCTAACGACTTTCCATTTTCAGGTAAATGTCTATCCCAAACGTTTACAAGTAAACAGCAGGACCAAACATATACACGTATATGTCCTTCAATTGTAAGTAATTGACATAATTTTCAGCAATCGTATGCAAAAATGTTTTGGTTTTTTCTTTACAAAAATAAAACACAATCTCATTGTCTTTATATATTTTCTTATAAAACACAATAAAACTTTACAATCTTTTTGATTTTTCGGATTTTTCTATACATACAGAAACACAATGTTTTTGATTTTTCAAAAATTTTTAATATGTTTTTGGATTTTCAAAATATTTCAAAACAAGAAAACACAATATTTTTGCCTTTTTCAATTTTTTCAAAGAAAACACAATATTTTTGTCTTTTTCAAGTTTTTAAATGTTTTTGGTTTTTATCTATACAAACTAAAAGCACAATATTTTTGTATTTTCTATTTTACCACCAAAATCCAAAAACAAAATAAAAGAAAATAAACCGAAAATAAAGATAATTATCAATGTTTCAGGACATCATCAAGGGTTTTTAATCCATTTAAACCAAACAAAAAATTAAATCGAGTTTTGTCAAATGCTTTGGTAAATAGATCGGCCTTTTGAAAATCGTATGTACTTTCTCAAGATCGATTAATTTATTTTCAAAACAATCCCGTATGAAATGATATCAAATTTCGATATGTTTCGTTTTAGAGTGTTGCACGGGATTTTTGGTGATGCTAATAACAGCAGATTTATCAATCAAAATTGGAGTAGTAAGAAACTTCAAACCGTAGTCGCGCAGATGTTGTTGGATCCATAAGACCTATGAACAGCAACTCGAGGCTGCCACATATTCTGCCTCAGCGGTTGAAGTGGAGACCGTTGTCTGCTTCTTACACTACCAGGAAACAAGCCGGCTTCATAAGAATCGACACCCTGCTGTAGTCGATTTGAAATTAATCTTGCACCCTCCATAGTCTGAGTCAGAAAATGCGGTGAGTTCAAAATTATCGTCCTTGGGTACCATAACCCGATGTCAGGATTGCCACTCAGATATTGAAGTATACGCTTGACCACTGCCAGGGGAGTCACTCGGGGACTAGCTTGGTACCTAGCACATAAACAAACTGCAAACATTATGTCAGTTCGAGAAGCAGTAAGATATATTAAAGACCCAATCATAGCTCTATAAAGGGTAGGATCGACAGTGTCCTCCAATTCATCCGGTGATAAATTGTGAGCCACAGTGAGAGTAGTTGAAGGGATTTTTCCGGCAGTTATCTTGAATCGGCTCAAGACATCGTTCACATACTTAGTCTGGTGAATAAAGATTCCTTTCACAGACTGATGAACCTGTAGCCCTAAAAAGAAGTTCATATCTCCCATTGAGCTCATTTCGAACTTAGTTTGCATTGACTTCTTGAATTCCTTACATAACTTATCGTTTGTTGACCCAAAGATAATGTCGTCGACATATATCTGAACGAGGAGAAGATTATCACCAATATTCTTATAAAATAAAGTTCAGTCGACAGTCCTTCGCTTGAAGCCGTTATCAATCAGATGGTCGGAAAGCATGCCATACCAAGCTCTCGGGGCTTGATGTAGACCATAAAGGGCCTTGTTTAAGCGGTAAACTCGGTTCGGATAATCAGGGTCTTCAAATCTAGGAGGCTTTAAAACAAACACTTCCTCGTGTGATTTACCATTGAGAAAAGCACTTTCCACATCCATTTGATAGACTTAAATATTCTTGTAAGCCGCATAAGCCAGAAAAATTCGTATAGCTTTCAATCTTGCAACCAAAGCATATACCTCAGTGTAGTCTATACTCTCTTGCTGATGGAAACCTTGTAACACTAGCCGTACTTTGTTCCTCACGATCACTCCACGATCGTCCTTTTTGAATTTAAATACCCACTTAGTCGGAATAGGCTTTTTGACTCCAGCAGGTTTATCAATAAGATCCCATACACCCAGTCAGTTAAACTGTTGCAATTCCTCTTGCATTTCCTCCACCCAAGAAGGATCTTCAAGTGCCATACGAGTCGTTGTTGGCTCTACTTGGGATAGGAAGCAAGTGTATTTGGCAAGATTTACAATTCTAGAGGAATGTAGATCCGCATAAGCACACAATACATTATTTTCACTTGAGGAAGCACCTTGATGACGTGTTTGAACACCCACATCAAGTTCTCCAATGATGTTTTCCTTTGGATGATAATTATGAATCCTAAGAGTGGGATTCTCAGGAACAACAACATTGTCTATTAAGTTAGTGAGATTCTTCTCAGCATCATGAGATGATTCACCAATCTCATGTTTTTCAGGGAATGGAGCCGAGGAAGAATCAACAAAATGACCGTCATCAGATGAGATCGAAATCACATAAAATGTATCAGGAAGATCATCTTGTGAAACATCAACATAAACGGACCTAGAAGATCTTGGAGGTAAGAAATGATCTTCTAAATATGCACGAACCAAATCTTCATCCAATTGATCTTCAATTTGAGTGAATGAATTAAATAAACTCTCATATTCAAACATCCAATCAGGACCTTTACCTTGGGAATGAGTGGTTTACCTTTGACAATCAACATGGTACCACTCCTTTACACAAACTGAGGTAAAGTTAAATACTCTCTTCTTAGGTGATCAATAGCTTTTTCTTCAAATTTTCCTGCATCTCTCTTTAACATAGTACAAGGACAACCAAATGGTTCCAAGACTTCAAATTAGGTTTTCTCTTGTTCAGAAGTTCATAAATCGTCTTTTGAAACTTTTTCACAGTCAAAACACGATTGAGCGTGTAGCAAGCAGTATTTACAGCCTCGTTCCAGAATTGAACGGGAAGCTTAGAATCTGCAAGCATATTTCTTGCTGATTTAATCAATGTTTTGTTTTTCCTTTCAGCCACCCCATTCTGTTATGGTACATAAGTAGCACTAAAATATCGATGAATTCCCCTTTGAACACAAAAGAAATCCAAAACGTTGTTTCTAAACTCCGTACCATTATCACTTCGAATACGTCTCACTTTCAGTTTGTATAGTGATTCGATCTTAGTGATTAAGTTTTGAATAAGAACAGGTGTTTGATCTTTTGAACTCATAAATAAAACCCATGAATATCTTGAATAGTCAACAATAACGACCAAACAATACCAATCACTAGCGATACTCGCTCGATTCACAGGACCAAACAGATCCATATGAAGTCGTTCCAATGGAGTGTCAATAGTATTGACTAACTTATATGGGTGTGACTTCTTTTTCTGTTTGCCCTTTTTGCAGGCAACACAGTGGTCAGATAATTTAAAATGTTTCAAGGAAACACCTTCGACCAAGTCATTAGCCATTAAATAATTCATCTTCCTAACATGAATATGACCCATCCTTCTGTGCCAGAGAATCATGTCCTATCCAGTTTCTTTCGAAACAAAACACGTTTCCACATAAGTTGATGCTTTAGAAGACATGTTTAACACATAAATATCATTCGATCGACGGGATCGCATGATAACCATGTCCTCGGGAATGACATATCCCGGTTTCAGAATCAGACATTCTTTATCAGTAAATATGGTAGTGTACTTCTTATCACAAATTTGTGACACACTTAATAAATTATGATTAACCTTATCACAGTAATTGACTTTCTCAAATGTGATATGCCCATTTGAAACTTCACCCTCTTGTGTTATCATACCCCCAGAATTCCCAGCAAAAGCAACATACCTTCCTTGAATATTTCTAACATTTTTTAAGAGGTCAAGATTTCCAGTAATATGACGAGAACATACACTGTCCATTATCCAGTTTTCACCAAGCATGGTCTTGGATTTACCCTACACACAAATTGAAAGTGATTAGTTCAAAAAGGCAGCCCAAGCCTCTGTCTTGGGCATCTTTTGAGTTTCATTAGAAGAATCAAATTTAACAGAATTCAATTGTTGTTCAACAACTTAAGTATAAGTTACAGGCCTTTTAGACTTTAGTCTTAAATAGGCAGCTTGAACGACATTTGAGTTCACGTTCTTACAAATTGGTTCGGTTGGAACAAACTTTGGTTTTACATGAACAGATGTTTCATTCACACGAATCACTTTACTTGGGTTCGCATTAGAGAACATTATGTGAATTTCAGCATCACATAACAAAGGTCGTTTCAAAATCTCTTTTATCACAGGACCGATTTTGATTGGTCCTTGACAAATGGATGAAGATTCTGAAACTTCTTCTGTACACAATTTCTTACCACATGACCTTGTTGACCACAAAGAAAGCAACTTCTCTTGTCCACACGATCATGTTGAGATTTGGTAAAAACTGATGCCATAGAAGGTTGATGACTCACATTTTTAAAAGTTTCTTAGCTTTAATCAATGGGTCTAATGTGTTTGATGTTTTGGCACAAGTAAACAGACGCTCAAGATCTTGTATCTTGGAAGTTTCATTGCGAAAGACACTTTCGATCAATTCTGGTTTGATAATACAAATCGGAATATCTTTCTCAGTGAACATTGTGTCCAATCCTTTTAACTTAAACACACGACCAGTTGATGGCTTAGAAACAGTAGGATTGATAAAACGCATCAAATCATCATCAGAAATGTTAGGTTTTTCTGATTTCTTGGCCTTCACCGGTTTAACCTTAACTTGTTCATCTCTCTTCACTTGGGATGTGTGTGAACCATACACAGCCTCCTCAAATTCATGAGGTTCACATAAAATGTGATTTGAACTTGGAATGTTCTTGTTTTTGTGTATCACTTCTGGTTCATACACATCTTCAATGATAACCTTTTCAACATTCTCTACAAACACTTTATTGCTTTCGACATGATGTTTTTGAGTTGAATATTGGGCTATAGCAATATCAGAATTTACTGGTTTAGGTTTTTCAGAAACAATAGGTTCATTTACAGTCACTTCTTCTTCTTTTCTAGAAATAGGATTTGCTGTCTAATCATTGTGAAATGGTGGTGGTACTTCAACGAAACCTATACCCTTTTTAGAATCTTTTTGTTTACCAGATACTTCGATTATCTCATTTAGCAAAAATGATGGGTTTCTAAATATGCCCAACTTTTTTTTCAACTCAAGAATTTCATTTTCAAGCTCAGTTATCTTAGAACGATGTTTCAAGATTTTATGAAATGTTTGATTGTTGATTGTCATTTTGACAGACAATTCAGCCTTAAGGTCATGATTACTTACAGACAATGCTTCAATTTTCTCCCTAGATCTTATTTGAGATTCTAAAGATTGTCT